>NC_141691.1:2007120226-2007815226 GCF_964263255.1 Lissotriton vulgaris | reverse complement strand
AAAAAGACAGATGAAAGACAGAAAACGGGCACAAAGAAAGCCGGACAACAGCGGACCAGCAGAAGAGCAAGGCTCTCCCACTGGACCACCAGAGATGAGGCGCAGGCAGGAGCCAGCGGGTGGAGGAGGGCCTCGAACACCTACCTACTCAGAGAGGTGTAGGGGGCAGCGGTACAACAGCGAAGCTGCTGGGGCAGAGAGCAGAGTCTCTGACCAGGAGGGCAAAGGTCTTACTCACACACCCGAGCAGCGGACGCTATTAAATAGGGAAGTGGGAGGGAAGCGCAGCCTGGAGGTAGAAGCGGGAACCGGCATGGGGGAAGGGCCTTGGGGGCAGCAGCGACAGGAAAGGGAATGGGCACAGAGGACACAAACAGGCAAAAATAAACAAAGTCAGAAAATAACAATTACAATGGCACAATTACAAAAAGACACCTACTTTCTCAGAGAGGTGTAGGGGCAGCGGCACAACAGCAAAGCTGTTGGGGCAGAGAGCAGCGTCCCTGACAAGGACCAAATAATAAGCAACAGTTGTGCTCAACTCTAAATTAGACAGAGAGCGCCATCAAGTGCCGGTGTTGGCGAGCACTGAAAGCCACGGCTCAAATTAAGCACTGGCTATATCACCACTTACCCAACCTGGAGTATATATCCAACCAGAAGTTAATAATTTGGGGAATATCCAAATCATCTGGATGACATCTGCTTGCTTCTCATTACAGCGCGGGCATGAAGGGTTTGGTGGGTTTGTAATAAGTGGGGTGGAAGTATTTTACTTGATTCATTCTCAGTATGATTGGTACAACCAATGAACTAGTTGCCATTTTCACCTTCATCTACTCAACGTCCTCCAATGGACCTATAATCAGACTGCCACTTATCCCTTGCTGCCACTTATCCCTTGGTTGCACGACAAAGTCATGGGAATGTATGAGTAAAGATCGATATATAATCGAGAGGCCTTTCGTAATGATAGGCACTGAAAGAGTACTTTCCTTAGTGCAAATTTTGGTGCAGACAAAGGTTCATGAAGAGCTCCCTGATGAATCTTTAGTTCCGACGGAACCTAACATCAGAATTCAATATATTTCAATAATATGAAGCACATTAGGCGGGGGATGGTTACGTTTCAAACCATAAAGGTTTTTTTCAAAGGATTAGCAAAGTAAAAAATTCTGAACATCAAATTAGTTTTAATCAATAATCAATACATGAATGCTTTATTCAATATGTTCAAATCAGGTCAAAAGTTCATAAAACAAAGACAAACTATTATAAAGTTCTCTCAAAAGGGAAAATTAATTGAAATCAGTTATCCCATAAAGCGAGCACTCCACTCTCCTTAATCAGGGAGAGGTTATGTTAGTAAATCATGAAATGAGGGTTCTGAATTTCCATCTACATTGCAGTAGTATAAATCCCACAATTCTATCAATTGAAACACCTACACATGGTTCCCACATAATCAACCAATCAGAGTTAAGGCACAAGTAAATAACTAGGCAGGCTCCTTATTTTCTAAAGCCACTGCTCAGCCAGTGCTTGTTTTTCTGTAGCTCCAACCTAGCCCAAGGCCAACAGCGCTATTTAAAATAGAACGAAAGCTACTTTAGACCTTTTAAAACATTTTTTAGTCACATGGAGATTAAGAGATTCACATGCCGTTACGCTGACGGGGGGATCCCCATGTGCAGACGTCGGCAGCTTCAGCCCTTAGGCCACACCCCTCCCCTGCCTGCCGCACCTTCACGGTTGCAAATCTCTCGTGCGCAGCTCGGGGAACAATATTTGAACATCTGCCCACACTCTGGACCGGCAGAGTGGAGAGGGGGCTTTGCGGATTTTCCTAAACAAAGACAGGCCACTGCCTCTGGAGCAGCCATGCTGCACTGGTACCCGCAGCAGCATCGCCTCAGCTGTGACGCAGCACAAACACATGGAACGAAATGCTGCCAATGGCACGTCACTGGGAATCCCAGGCTGGGTACAACAGAGAGCAACGCCACACTGTCCCCCTGCCAGGCACCTGCTGGGCACAATCAAGAATGCCACACAGTCCTCCTGCCAGGCACGTGCTGGGCACAATCAAGAACAATGCCACACTCTCCCCTGCCAGGCACGTGCTGGGCACAATCAAAAACAATGTCACGAAGTCCTCCTGCCAGGCACGTGCTGGGCACAATCAAGAACAACGCCACACAGTCCCATGCCAGGCACCTGCTGGGCACAATCAAGACAAGCATTGGAAATGCAATGTGTCTTGCATTTGCTTGAGTTAGAGCTATTGGAGTTGTACATAGAAACGTCTTTTACCCCTTAGTTCTGAATGTATGTAATGTGTAGTGGAATCGAAATTTGCCTAGCGAAGTAACGGTAAGTTTCAATTCTATTAAGGACACGGAGGCGAGGATTATGCTTTTCTCTCTTCGCTGTTTATTCACATAACATCACACAGCAGCCAGAAAAGCATCAAAAACTTGAAACATTTTTGTATTCCAAACACAGGAATATCAGAAAACATCATAATAACATTTTTAATAACTACAAGTCCCTTGAGCTGAACATTAGGCAGTCCTTTCTTAGTGTCCATAAATCCCAATATAAGGCGTCCATCCTGTGAACTCCTCCTCTTTCTTCGTCGCGAGTCAGGCCAAAGTCTCAAGCATCTCATTTCGCACCATCATTCCCTGGCGGAAAAAAGAACAACGTGAGCTAAGCCATACCCGCTGGGTTCGAAGGCAAGATAACAAGACAACGTCACAAGTCAATGACATGCAATCCAGAACAATAATCCACATTGAAATTCGAAAAGAGATTACTTACACCAATACGGGCAGGATCTCTGCAGGAGGTATGGGTGGGATAATCCTCGCCTCCGTGTCCTTAATAGAATTGAAACTTACCTTTACTACGCTAGGCAAATTTCGATTCTATGTCAGGACCGGAGGCTTCGGATTATGCTTGTTCAAAGCTTGTCCACCACCAAACTAGCAATATCCACCACCGGCTTAAAATAGAACCTTTTGAAGGTGGAATCCGAAGACCAGTCCGCAGCGCGCATGAGGTCTTCTAAACGTGCCCCAAGGGCAAACGCTTTGGAGGCCATGGCCCCTCTTGCAGAGTGAGCTCCGAACTGCTTTGTATCAATACCAGCTTCCTGCATTACCCAACGCACCCACCAGGCTATAGTGGGGGAAGAGACAGCCCTGTGAGGTTTGCGCAGCGCAATGAGTAATTGCCGCTCGCCCGGAGGGCGAAGTTCCGTCGTGACCTCCTCATAGGTTTTCAAACACTGTACCACACACAACTTAGGGGCATCTGCAAATGCCGGATAAGAAATAGACCTTGTAGCCGATTTCGTACGGCGGCCCACGGTAAAAGGTCACCCCATCCGGGGAAAACGCTCTCGCCGTGACATCTAGGGCACGCACGTCAGACACTCTGCGACATGACACTAAACAGAGGAGCATCGCCAGTTTAGCTGACAGTTCCTTTAAGGAGAGATACTTGTTAGGCTGCCAGGAAAGAAAAAGGTTCAACACCACGTTAACATCCCACAGGACGGAATATCGTGGCTCCGGCGGTAAAGCCAGATGCACTCCTCTGAGGAGCCGACACACAAGGGGATGTTCCCCAACCGCCACTCCATCCAACTGCACATGAGCTGCTGATATGGCAGAACGTATCGTGTTAATAGTCCGGTATGCTAAGCCCGCAGTAGAAAGTTCCGCTAGAAAATTCAGGATGGGAACAAGGCCTGCGACCATGGGATCCAAATCCCGTCGAAGACACCAACGAACCCACCTGGTCCAAGCCGATCTATACCTCTTGGCAGTGCTGCCTGCCCAGGCCTTGGACAAAAAGTGCTGAGCTGAGTTCGAAAGGCCAGGGAGCGACCAGCGTCGCCTGAAAGCCTCCATGCCATGAGGCGGAGAGAACCCTGGAGGAGATGGTGAGGAACCCCGTCTGGACTGAGGAGAAGACGAGGAAGCCGGGGGAGTAGGATTGGAGAATCCCAGGAAAGTTTCAGAAGAACTGGAAACCACACTTGCGACCTCCACACGGGCGTCACCATCACCACGTCCGCCGTTTGACGGCGAATCTGGGCCGCGGCCCGCACTATCATGGAGAAAGGCGGGAAGGCATACGGTCGTTCCTGGCTCCAGTCTTGGAGGAACGCATCCGTCGCCTCCGCCAAGGGATCCGGTCTCCAGCTGAAGAACCTCGGCAGCTGGAAGTCCAGACGGGATGCAAACAGGTCTATGGAAAAAGGACCCCAGCATGCCGCCAGCCAGCGGAACACTTGAACATCCAGCTTCCACCGGCTGGAGTCTCGAAGGTATCTTGAGTGCCAATCTGCCACTTGATTGGCCCGACCCGGCAGGTATTCCGCCGTTACCGAGACCTGATGGGCGAGACAATAATTCCAAAAGTCTTTCGCCAGATCCGCTAGGGCTCGTGAGCGCGGACCCCCTAAATGGTTCACATACCGAACCGCCGAGACATTGTCCATCCGCAGAAGGACACATGACTTCACCGAGTCCCTCGTCCAGCAACGGACGGCGAACGAACCTGCTAGAAGCTCCAAGCAGTTGATGTGAAGTCGCTGTTCGTCGGACGACCAAGCGCCGCCTGTGGAGAAATCCCCGCAGCGGGCGCCCCAGCCGGACCTGCTGGCGTCGGACTCGATCACCAAGTCCGGAACGGACCTGAAAATCGCTCGGCCGTTCCACGCCTCCATGTGGGCGAGCCACCAGGACATTTCTTCCTTGACCTCCACCGACAGGGGAATCAAGCGGTCGTAAGAGAGACCTCTGCGCAAATGGTGCGCTTCCAGTCGCTGAAGGGCCCGATAGTGAAGAGGGCCTGGAAATATCGCCTGAATTGACGACGAGAGAAGGCCCACTACTCTGGCCACCTGCCGGAGGGAGGTGTGCGATTTGGAAATAGTTTGCCGTAGCACATGTTTGATTTTGGCCATCTTCCTGGACGGCAAACTGAGAGTCGATTTCACCGAATCCACCACAAAGCCCAGGAACACCATTTGCTGGGCGGGCGTGAAAACCGACTTCTCCCTGTTGACAATAAAACCCAGACCTTGCAACAGGGAGATTGTCTGGGACAGATGAGCGGCCAACTTGCTCGGGTCCTGGCCCAGCAGCAAGATGTCGTCGAGATAGACGATCAGCCGAATCCCCTGACTCCGCAGGGTTTCGATGGCCGGGTGCAGAATTTTTGTAAAGCACCAAGGGGCCGAGGAAAGACCGAACGGAAGGGCCTTGAACTCGAACACCATGCCTTTCCAGCAAAACTGGAGGAAACGACGATGCGGGGGGTAAATAGGAACCACCAAATACGCATCTTTGAGGTCCAGACGGACCATCCAATCGTTCGGGAGCAAAACGTCTCTCAACAGATGGATGCCCTCCATCTTGAAGTGGTTGTACACTACCCAGCCATTGAACTCCCTGAGGTTGATGACTGGCCGTCTGCCCCCGTCCACCTTTTCCACAAGAAAAATATTGCTCAGGAAACCCCCGGGGTGGCGCGTTGTTCGACAAATAGCCCCTTTGCGCAGCAGCGCCGAGACTTCTTCGTCGATCAACAGCACGTCTGGCTGAGAAAAAGTTATGGGCCGAGGAGGCTGTAACTGGCACGGTTGGTCGTAAAACTCTATGCGGAACCCCCGCACGGTCTGAAGGACCAATGCGTCCGTCGTAATAGCCGCCCATGCCTGGGGGAAACATGCCAACCTCCCCCCAATAACAACTTGATCCGCAGGGATTACACTCACCGTGTGAATTGTTGCCGCCGGAGTCGTTCCGGAAGTTTCTGCGTCCTCGGAAACGCTGACCTCTGGTGGGGTAAAAGTTGTTGTAGTTCACAGAGGAGTTGTAGCCTCCTCTGCCTGAGCCATGCCCTTTTCCGGGTTGTTGCTGACCACCACGGCCGGTCGTGAGGCCCCTACCACGACCAGCCCCTCGGGAAAAACGCTGGTGGAAGACCCGCTTGATGGTCGACAGGGCCTTGTCCAGGGAGGTGAAGGTGGAAACAAACTTTCCCAGCTCCTTTATGAACGGCTCCCCAAAGAGACCTCCTTGGGCGACAGCGCCAGCTTCCGATGAAGCCAAATCACCCAACTTGGGATCCAGTTTAATCAGCAGCGACCGACGCCGTTCAGTCGAAAGGGCGCAGTTAGCATTCCCCAGGAAAATAACGGCCCGCTGCGCCCAGTTGGACAACACCTCCGGGCATATGTCGCTGCCCGACACCTTGGCTTCCTCGGCCATATCTAGGATCTTGGTGAGGGGGCCAATGGTGTCCATTAGCTTGTCCTGACAGGAGCGCCAAGAACGGTCGATCCCCTTACGGGGGTCCTTCACAAACTTCTCCATGAAGGTGGCCATCTTCCCATCTAGTTCCGGCGTCATGGCCACCTACCCATCCAAAGTCGGGCGGGGGCATTCGCCCCTCAAACAACTGCGCGCCTCCTTCTCCAAGGGCTTGCGGAGGCGGCCCGCCACAAATTGCGCCACCTTGTCTCCAGGCGCCCAAGCAGCCGACCGTGGGTGCATGATTTCATCCGGGTCGAGCATGCCCGAAGTGTCCTTGGGCAACTCCGTCGAATTAGATGCCGGTCGCCATGACCGCACGGAGTCTTTGTCGTCGTCGTCGTCAGTATCCGCGGGGGAAACACCCCCCGGCATCCACCGGTGTCGAAGGGGTCTGAGGCGGGGGCGCCTCGGAGGCCGACCCGGACGCCTTAGCCAGGAAAGCATCTCGTAGGCGCTCGAAGGTGTCCTTGTCCACGCCTTGTGCACCACTGGGACCCACGTCCCCACGTGGCTTCTTGGCCGCCGGTGGTCGGCCAGGATCGTTGGCGGGCATCCCCGCGAGGCCCGGCGCCAACTTGGCACACTCCTCAACAATGCGGGCCGATAGCCTGTCCTCCATAGGCCCAACGATTTCCTGCACGCAACGGTAAATCGACTGATCCACAGCCGCATAGAATTCGTCGTCTTGGAGGTATTGGTGTGACTCCTCCTCCTCGACGTAGTACCCCTCAGCCATGGCGTCCACCACGCAGTAAAGAAGAATCAGGTATCCGAGGGTTCCGATGGCGTAGACAAACAGCCACGTGTGGGCCAACCGGAGGTTAGCAAGGTTTGTAGGCCGGCAGAACCAGGCAATCAAGAAGGCAGCACCAGCCTTCACAGCGCGCCGACCCTCTCTCCAGAGACCGGGTCGCACCGCCTCCCAGCGCGCTTGAGCGTGTAACACCCCAGCGGAAGCTGATGCAGAAAAAGGTGCTGAAAAATCGCCCGCAGGCGTCAACGTGGTCACAACTACCAGTACAGACCCCACCGGGGCGTTCAAGCACAGGACAGTACAACCCAAAGGGGCGTCAAGGTTAGGCGGCAGCAGGGCTCCTGCGACGTCGACTCCCCAGCGCGGCTCCAATCAGCGAGATTGAAGCCACGCGCGGGCAGGCGAGACGCTACGGCGCCCTCTAGCGGCAAAATCAACACCGCGGAACACACGGGGACATCGCGTAAGGGGCGAAGGCGTCCCCGCGATGGAAGGGGCTCTGGAAGGGAAAAAACTGGATTCCGCCCGGGTCACGGCACAGATACCGCCCTCCTTGCCGTCATCGAGGAGACGAGGCGCATTCTGGACTCAGGAGGGTCAGTGGCAGTGATCCTCCTGGATCTCAGTGCAGCCTTCGGCACAGTCAACCATTGTGTCCTCCTCCATCGACTCGAGGCAGCAGGGATCACCGGGACGGCACTCAGATGGATAAAATCCTTCCTCACCGGGCGCACGTTCCAGGTATGGGACGGCAATTTCCAATCGTCTACCCTCCCCCTCACGAGCGGGGTCCCTCAGGGATCTTCCCTGAGCCCGACGCTTTTTAATGCATATATGGCCCCTCTTGAAGACGTGGTGAAAGCATTTGGTATAAAAATAGTAAGCTACGCTGATGACACACAACTGGTCGTCTCCCTATCCCAACTTGACGACCACCCAGACAACCTGGCTAATTGCCTTACGGAAATCCACGGTTGGATGTGTGACTCATCGTTAAAACTAAACGGGTCAAAGACCGAAGTGATGCTCCTAGGAAAGCAATGGGTGACCATCCCCCCAGCAGTCTGGCCAGACGTGTTCGGGGAAACTCCCACCCCGAAGCGCGAAATCAAGACCCTCGGAGTGTGGCTTGAACCCGAGCTCTCAATGAAGACGCAAGCGGCCAAAACCGCAGGCACCTGCTTTGGGCTCATGCGCACTACCCGCAGGATTCTTCCCTTACTGCCACCCGTCTCCAGGAAGTTACTTATCCAGGGGCTAGTGTTGTCACGGCTGGATTATAGTAACATGGTCTACCTGGGAGCCCCGGAGGCCACCCTGACGAGACTGCAACGGACACAGAATGCAGCAGCACGTCTGCTCATGAACCTTCCATCCAGAGTGTCAGCTAAACCTGCCCTCAAGGCCCTGCACTGGCTCCCTGTGCGCCAAAGGGTGAAATTCAAAGCCATGTGCACGGCATATAAACTGATCAATGGGTCTGGTCCTGCGATCCTTAGTAGCATGGTCACCCCCTACAAAGCACCCAGATCCCTACGATCTGAGAACGAGCACCTAGCCAATATTCCTAAATTCAAAAGGACACGCACAGGAGGCCGACGATTTTCTGTACAAGCGGCTACTGGATGGAACTCCCTCCCACGAACCCTCAGACTGGAACCTAGTTATTTGGCCTTTCGTAAAAAACTGAAGACACTTCTGTTTCCTAAATAATGTCTCCCCTCTCTCTCTCCCCCTCATCTGGATAACAATTTCTTTACAGCGCGGGGATGCCCTTGGGTCACCAGGCGCTTTACAAGTCGCTAAATAAATAAATAATAACGAAACCCCCACAGACCCCCCAAAGCAATAACAAGAGTCTATGCAGATAGAATACCAATATGCAAGAAAAACACACAAGACCTCAGCAGACACAAATTGTGAAAGAGAGGGAGAATAGTACTTAACTGGCTGCGAAGCAGCGAAGAAAGAGGAGGAGTTCACAGGATGGACGCCTTATATTGGGATTTATGGACACTAAGAAAGGACTGCCTAATGTTCAGCTCATGGGACTTGTAGTTATTAAAAATGTTATTATGATGTTTTCTGATATTCCTGTGTTTGGAATACAAACATTTTTCAAGTTTTTGATGCTTTTCTGGCTGCTGTGTGGTGTTATGTGAATAAACAGCGAAGAGAGAAAAGCATAATCCGAAGCCTCCGGTCCTGACATAGAATTATGTGGGTTGGATTGTAATTGTTAGTTGTAAAATTGTGTGGCGGGGAATAGTGTGGTGTGGAATGGATTTGTGTAGTGGAATTATGTGGCATGGCGTGAAGTGGAAATATGTGGATAATATTTATGTGGTACTGAGAATCTATGTGGGTGATAATTTCTCAGTCCGGGGTCGTTTGTTTTCCTTTAAAGTGAACCAGACGTGTCACTGCGGTCTGATACTCACGTTTGTTCTATACAGAACAGAAAAATATGACCATTAACAGAAATAACAGCATGCTTATCACAGCTCTCACTACACTGCTGAACCTGTTTCCTGCACAGTGGGACTTTAATTTGTAAAGCATCTTAAGGATACTGAAGTGCATTTCCATAAAATAAGTTACAGAATGCAAAGCTAGCAAACACGACAGGCAGAAAGAAATAACACGTGGACTGATAACAATATGTACATTCATCTTGCTTTAGTAAGTTCCAATCACTGATGATATCTAGTGTGACCTTCATGTCAAGATTCATCTTTCTGAGGTCGAAAATCGAGTACCATTCGATTGTATCATAATAACAGCACTTTAAAGTTAACACATTACTCTTGGCATCTTTATATATGCAATGTGTGCAATGCTGATTTTCGCGTGCATACATCAGAACAAGAACAGAATGGTTTAAATCTGTGCATTACACGTATGGGACCAATAGTTTTGCTGTGTACAGCAGTGCTTAATATGGAAAAATAGAAGTGCTGGCACCCTTACTTTCTTGCTTCTGATACGTGTTGATATTCTCCAATTAAAAGCATTGCACCTCTGCTGAGAGGGTACTCTACCTCGCAAAATCAATTTATCAAACAGCATTTGTAAAGCGCAACAATGTCACCGCTAGGGGTATCTGGGCGCTATGTCTCAGACGAAGAGCTTCTCCGTTGAAGAGAACTGTAGGTACTGAGTACATGCCCATCTAAAGCACTGATATACAGCATTGTTTGTATGTAATACGCAATCTATGATGCAGTAGACACTGAACTTTCACCTATAGTAATACACGAGTGAATGTAGTGTCACATGAATGAATGTGTCGAGTAGCAGATTTTATTTTCACTAGCATCGCAACGCTCTTTCAATTAATAGTAGCTTACTGCAGAGATTTACCTGTGGTTTAAAATACCTTAGTTAATATCTTCTGCATGTGAAAAATACGTCACGGCGTGAATCGAATCGATCGGGAGATATGCGGCCAGGTAGATTACTGGGACAGCTCTGCCCTGAGGAAATCCCAACGAAAGAGAGACTTAAAAGTTCAGACGAAAACTAAAACCCTAAATCTATGATTATAGGATTACGCATCATCAACTCAGAAGCCAAAAATCAGAATTAACTCAAACGTTCTCAGCAATATGATTAGCAGCACAAACCCAGCACACCCACTCAAGCAGAAAGTAAAGACCTACCGCATAGTCTACCAAGACTTCAAAAGACAAAGTGACGCAACTACATGGGTTAGTTGCAGAAACAGAGGACATGGACCCCACTGCATACATTATGGAGAAACAACACTGTAAATACTCCACCCTCCCACGGCTATGGCCAAGGCCACAGTGGCGCACCTACCATTTGGAACTCAACCTAAGGGAAATATTAAAGTCCATTACAACTGCACTTTTTAGGTCTCGCCTGTCGATGCGCATGCGCATCGAGCTTGCGAGTCTATGGTGGCTTATCCACTCTTTATCCAACTTGCAAGGAATCGTGGCGATTCCTTGCAGTGCCCGTGACTTTTAAGCTCAATGCGCATGCGCATTGAGCTTAAAAGCGCGTGCACATCAGTTCCCTCCCTCCCCTTATCTCTCTTCACTCCGTCTTGTTTTTTTACCCGCTCCGCCCCCTCCCCTGCCCGCCGTGTCGCATTTCTCCTCCCCCCTCCCCTTCTCTCTCTTCCCTCCGCATTTCTCCTCCCCCCTCCCCTTATCTGCCTTCCCTCCGCCTGTTCCCTTTCCCCGCTCCGCCCCCTCCCCTGCCCGCCGTGTCGCATTTCTCCTCCCCCCTCCCCTTCTCTCTCTTCTCTCTCTTCCCTCCTTTCCCCCACCCTACAGCCATTAACACGGTTTCGTCTTTTTATTAATATGTGGCGATTCTTAGACTTGTTCTTGTTTCATGTGAAGTGCTCTGTTGCCCATGTGGCTTTGTTTGCGGTAGACAGATACGCCTAAAAAATAAATAAATTAACGACTATTCCCGTTGTACGATTTGGACATCATTTACACGGGACAAGCTGTGCGAAATCCCGTTCGCTCCACTCTCGTGAGGCTGTCTGAAGAAGGATAATTAAGTGAAATTGGCCCATATGTCGGTGCCCAAACTTGTCCATTCAGTATCTCGCATACCACGCCTGCTCTCTCTCTTGCCACAGACCCTCCACAGCCCCCCAGTCCTTCATTAGCAAAACATGCTCAACTGTGACTAATACGCTTTTAAAATATAATTAGCAACACGCATCCATCTCAAACTGGGATTCCTGGACATAATTGCTGCCCAAAGCTAGAGTGATTTGGCTAATAATCTATTTTACGTGTAACTGACTCGCAGCTTTCAAATTAATTGGAAAGGATGAATTACTTGTTAGCTTAGCTTTCTCACCCAATCTAATGAAACATTGGTGCGGACTCCTTCCAGGCACTACTGATTAAGACATGAGACGCTGCATCTGCTCTGTGTTGCTTCTGTTAAGCGGCGCACTGAAAAGTAGACTTGCACGAGGGAATGAATATTTAGGATACAAATGACATTAGCCCACACACCTGTTGCCAGGCACACATAGGAGCAGACCTATGTTTTTACATAAATTAGTGTGGGTATAATTTGGTACGACTTTGGCACATAAAACAAAAAACAAAATAGAATGACGTATTTTCCATTTTCACAAGCTGTACAAAAAAAGGCGCGCATACATGTAGCTATCAGTGAAGCGGGTGCAGTGGCACCGGGGCCCAAAGATGGCAGGCTTTCCTGCGCTGTATGCAGTTATCTAATGGTCCGCGTGCTCCGACTTATTTTCTTTTGTGATTGCCTGCCTGTGTCCCGGCTCTGTTTTCTCTTCTTCCCGCAGTTGGGATGAGGGAGAGAGTGACGCTGGTGTGTGGTCCGCGAAGCAGCAGGTGGTTTGAGGCTGCCTCAGATGAGCTGCTGCTCGTCATGGTCTAAAATTGAAAATATGTTTCAGTTGGCCTGCTCCAATTGACTCTATATGATTTGCCGCAGAAATCTTCAATAAAGTTCGTTATAAAAAAAGCATGTTTTTCGTGGCACTGAGACTAATAGCGAGGTGACGCCCGGTCCACCACAACGCTGTTAATACCGTCATCATTGCGCACACAGCTTTATCTTTTTAATGCATCTCACACTGTATGGTCCTAATGCTTTAAATAATGATGACTTACGTTGGTGGCGCTAGGCAAGACGCTGCTGCTAAAAGCCGTTCTTTGGCACTTTAGCTTGAATGATTTTAGCGACTCGTAATGTAGCTAAACTGCACCTGTAAAACTTGCTAGCACCAGGACTGCAGATACAGCTCTGACTCCCATGAATGAACTGCAGCTCGAGCGCATCTTCTTATGGCCCCTCGACTAATACTGAGATTAGTTCATGGACCATGAAGCTAAGATCTTTCACAGTATGGGGCAGATCAGAAGACGAGGGTTTGGAAAGTTTCTGTCCCCATTGTGCACAAACTATTTTTTTTTTTTACTTTAAAGAGGATTTTATTGAAATCACAAAATGTATTACACATAGATTAAATTCAAAAGTGAGTAAGCAATACAATGCATGTAAATGTGTTGGGACCCTCAACTCCTCACCCTCACTCACCCTCAACACCTCACCCTCACTCACCCTCACTCACCCTCACCCTCACCACCCTCAACCCCTCACCCTCACCCTCACTCACCCTCACCCTCACTCACCCTCACCCTCACTCACCCTCACTCACCCTCAACCCCTCACCCTCACTCACCCTCACCCTCACTCACCCTCACCCTCACTCACCCTCAACCCCTCACCCTCACCCTCACTCACCCTCAACCCCTCACTCACCCTCACTCTCACTCATCCTCACTCACCCTCAACCCCTCACCCTCACTCACCCTCAACCCCTCACCCTAACTCACCCTCACCATCACTCAACCTCAACACCTCACTCACCCTCACCCCCTCACCCTCAACCCTCACTCACCCTCACCCTCACTCAACCTCAACCCCTCACTCACCCTCACCCTCACTCACCCTAAACCCCTCACCCTCAACCCCTCACTCACCCTCACTCTCACTCATCCTCACTCACCCTCAGCACCTCACCCTCACTCACCCTCAACGCCTCACCCTAACTCACCCTCACCCTCACTCACCCTCAACCCCTCACTCACCCTCAACACCTCACCCTCAACCTCAACCCCTCACCCTCACTCACACTCTCACTCACCCTCAACCCCTCACCCTCACTCACCCTCACTCACCCTCAACCCCTCACCCTCACCCACCCTCACCCTCACCCTCACTCACCCTCAACCCCTCACCCTCACACAGTGCAATAGGTCTCAGACCATTTCAGTTAGAGCTTTTAGAAATGTTTATGGCTTTTTTTATTTGTAATTCTTTAGCATTGGCTACAGGAAACAAAAATGCTAAACATTTACAAAAAAAACCCATAAACAATTCTAAAAGCACTAACTCTAATGGTGCGAGACCTATTGCATTTCCAATGCTTGTTATCTTTTGGAAATGGGAATCCAAGGACACCCTTCAGAGTGTACCTACACCGGCTCATGCGTCTGCAAGAGCAAACACTAAGGGGCCAAGTAATTGGTGCACTTGCACTATATATAAAATGCAAATGCTCAGAGTACTGTGTGCTATTTACTCTTAAAATCCGAATATGTGGTTTTTCTACCATTATGTTATTTTTTTCATGTTCAAAATTAAGAAAGTAGGGTATGTGTCTAAAACTGGGGTAGGAGGTGTTCAATTTGTCCAGTAAGATAAAACCCAATTTAAAAAAGACCTCATGAACATGGCCCATGTTGACAAGGGAGAAGAGCCCACTTCAAAAGTAGGAGGAGGAAAAAAAAGCCAAAAACTGTGTGAACACAAAAGAAAGACCCCAAGAAGTTATGTTTTCGTGCAGTAAAACACGTTAGTACTGGAAAGACAAATACAGTTGTCGTGTTCTAATCTAGGACCCCGATCAATATTGTGACCTTATGCCCCAATACGGCTATAATCCATCCATACCCCTATAATGGCATAAACGATCAGAGCCATATTTCAGAAACTCGTCTCTGGCATAAACGATCAGAGCCATATTTCAGAACCTCGCCTCTGCAGCTCATTACAGTAGATGACACAGTAGAAGCCACTATCTTAGATTCCTAGATTACACTCCGAGTTCTTCAACTAGATAAAACCCCCAGCAACCTGGTAAAGCCCCGCTTGCTTTGTTTTTATTAGTAATAGAACTCTAATGAGCACTGTAAGAACGACCAGTTCCGAGTGACATCTTTATTGACGTCTTATGTCCAAAACTTACGTCAAACAAGGAACCTTTCAGGTATAAATATTACCAACGTTGCCTTAGGCAAATGCAATGGTGTGGTGAATACAGGACCAGAACAGCTGTCCCTTGCAGAGCCCAGCAGATGCGAGAAGCCCACGGACGTTGCCCCTCCTCCTCCTTGATGCGCTGAGAAAGACGCTGTCTTTTCTCCTGCAGAGAAAATCCAGCTCTGGCGTTTCCAGCCTACCCTTGCGGGTGACTGGAATATCGAGTCCTGAAAAGAGATACCATCCCTCCAACATTCTATTCCAGAGGTATGGTGTTGACTAAACCCTTAGAGAGAATTCTTGAAGCAAACCCTTGGCAAAACCAACTTAACTAAACTGCTACTTACTTACTCCCTCCCAAGTATTAGGCTTAGGTCAGGTACACTGGGGTAGGCGTAGTTAGAAGCACCAGTTGAGTACGTTAGTCAAATGTATATATGAATGTATATATTTTATTCATTTTAACCATTGTATGGCTAAGAAACCATATCAATGCTTTTACAGTATTATTTCGCAATTCTCCTTTTACTGTACGCACTTTTTATAATAACAAGTCTTGTAATTGTGGCAATTCATTTCTCTTGCATGAGAAGAAAGACTGTTCAATAAATAATACCTTTTATTGAAAACGCCCGTCTTGAAAAAAAAGAATGGGAAAAGGGGTTTTGAGCACAATTGCACCTATCCTATATATTGCCTCGTTTTTTTTATGGTGCCGCGGATCGGAGATTCTTTTCCCTAGACCTCCTAGAACAAAAGATTTGTTCGAACATACAATTTTTGCAACAAACGATCCAGCACACAAATCAATGTATTGAAAATCTGTACAATAATAGTCACTATGCATAAATCAAAAAATGAAAAAAGTTCAGTAGCAGAATCTTTGGATGTTTTTTTTTGAAGTTCAGTCTTTATTTGATTCTTCACACATGTAGCCAACGCGTTTCGTCCTCCATGGACTTCTTCAGGGCTACAAACAATGTATATACATATACACACAATTAATATATGTACAATATATACAACATAATACAAAACATTATTTTCCACATTTCAATTAATATGTCGGGAGTGCCCTCGTGGCGAAGAAATGATTATGCCTGCCTTCTCGAATCACATTCCGATTCACACTAAATATATATATGCGAGGAAATGGGCAGTAGCCCAGGCACCAGCATTATATAAAAATCATGCAGGATGGGATGAGGACTCTCCTCCTCACAAAATCCAGTTAAAAAGTCAACCGACTGCACAAAGGCAGTATCCAATTAAGCAAGAAGCTAAAAAACAAGTCAGGGAGATTTTAGATCAACTTGAATACCAGGGGGTGATTGAAACATGCACCTCCCAAATGAACAATCCTTTGTTTCCTGTTTCCAAACCGGACGATTCATATCGTCTAGTCTTGGACTACAGACACCTAAACTCATGTTGCAAAACATTTGCAGTACAAAATTTGCATAGTGCTGCACTAATGAATAACATAGTTCGTAAAAAATATAAAACGACATTAGACATATCTAATGGTTTCTTTTGTCAAAATATTGCACCAGAAAGCAGATACTTGACCGCTTTCTCAGTAATGGGGTCTCAGAAAAAATTCTGTAGGCTCCCACAGGGATTCAAGAACAACCCAGGACTATTTTCAGCCAGAGTAACAAAGTTACTACAAATATATGATGATGAGGCATTATCTTACGTCGATGACATCTATCTCACAGACGACGACTTGGAGACTCACTTGAAAAGGGTGAACACCCTAATACTTGGGTTCGCTGCAGAGGGTTACAAATTCAACTTTAAAAAGTCTCGAATTGCCCATCTGACAGTATTATTTTTAGGATACGAATTATCAAGTGAAGGGAAAAGCCTAGCGGACAACTTCTTAGAGAAGTGCACTGTACTCCAAGCACTAAAAACGCTGAAGAACTTACAATCGATTCTAGGTTTCCTGAATTTCGGAAGAACTTACATTCTAAATTATGCGGAGAGGGTTAAACCTCTCTACGAACTAATTAAATCTTATTTTAAACCAATCAACTGGACTCAAAAACAGACATGTTAGCAAAAACAAAATTAGATAGACGTGATAATACACGAATCCTTGTAATCCGAGTCATCCCAGGAAGATGCGGATTCACATACCTGACCTCTAATGAGGGAGAAACGGTACCAATTGCTTACAAATCTCACTTGTACACACAAGCAGAAAAAACATTCAGTCTCTTAGAAAATACTGTGAAAGCAGTAGAAACTGCAATAGCGAATGAACGAGAACTAGCACATGGCAAAAGGATCAATGTCCTCACAGCGGAATCTGCCTTCGAGGCGCTATTCAGCCCAGTAAACCTGCCTACAGTGTCACTGGATCCAAAATGGATACAGTGTGTAAATTCTCTTGGCGCGGAAGATGTGAAATACTATTTTGCCCCGCACATGAAAAAACGGAATGATTTAACTTATGAACAAGAATATCCTCTGCCAATCGAAATTCTTCCTCTACAACAATACTCCTGTATAATCTACACAGACAGATTTGTACAGCACTATAATGTAGAAAACAAATCGTACGATGCAGCCTGCGCGATTGTTAAAGGTCGCTGGCTGTGCGGTAAATTCAGACCGAAAATAACAAAAACTGAATTAGTGAGAAACTGTTCGGCTTAGCGAGTTGAAATCAGATCTTTAAAGATGGCGCTTGAAAATGCAGAACGTGAATTCCCGACACTAATCGTGTGCGATTCGCATTTTTGCGTCAACTCTTACAATAATAAGTTGCAGAGCTGGGTTCAAAATGATTACAAAGATGACACAGGTGCCACAATCAAGCATAAAATGCTTTGGAAACAAGTAGTTCTTTTTCAGAAAGAACTACAAAAGGCTCACGTGATACACACTGTGAGTCATCAACGTGATGGCGTTCACGTTGCAGGGAATTCATTGGCTAATACAGCCATAGCGGAAGCTACTAAACCGGCTTCCGTAGCCACAAAAATCTTTCAGAAAAATACATAGACGGGGAAACCATGCTGGCAGTAAAGACGTCCTTAAAAGGGACTATGCAGCACTACCCGTGAACTATCCACTCAATTATGCATACGTAATTGATGCAAAGTCCGTTCCTTTTGCTCGAATCCCTGGAGTGGGGGGATAGGGTAATTCCAAACACGAACCGGAGAAAGTTATTAATAGCAGACGCACACATGGGTGAAGGTCCAAGGCGCATACAGATGAAGGAATCCCTGACTGAATTACAATCAGTATACTGGTGGCCGGGGATTGTTGGACAGGCCTCGTGAAAGGCCCGCTCCCTCCCCACATGATAGGGTCCGAGCACAGACTCTCCCGGTGTCGCCAGAGGAACCACCCCGGCAACCCACAGAAGCAACCCGCAACCTGTCCCCCACGGGACGCCTGCTCCCGAACATCCCAGCATCGGCTGACCCGGGCCCCCGTCAGCACCATTGCCGGCCCAGCCGCCATCTTGGACACTGCACCACGAGGCCGCGTGGCCTCAGCCCGACCCCAACCCTGGGCCTGGCCAGGCCCCGACATCGAGGCACCACCATCCACCCAGGAGGTGAACGGACCACTTGGCAGGTCAATGGGAGAGAGGAGTGTCAATGGCTCTCCCCCGCCAGGTGCCGATCGCCCCCAGCCTCCCTGGGCACTGGCTCCACCCCCCTGCTGGGTGTCTGGACTCCCTCATCCCGGACCTCCAGACCTCCAAGAGCGAGGGTCCGGACATCAAAGGAGGCCAGACCTATAACTGGGGCAGCTCCAGAGCAGGAAGGCAGTTGTATCCTGGAGTCGAGAGACACCTTGAAGAACTCATCCTTGACGGACTGCTGGCGCTGCCGCAGCCCTGCCTTGTGAACCATCGTCCTGCCTGCTGGCGCTGCCGCGGCCTTCTGCAACCTACATCCTCGTCGGGACCTGCTGGCGCTGCCGCGGCCCTCTACAACCTACATCCTCGTCGGGACCTGCTGGCGCTGCCGCGGCCCTCTGCAACCTACATCTTCGTCGGGACCTGCTGGCGCTGCCGCGGCCCATCCTTGTGTGAACCATCGCCCTTGCCGGCTGGCGCTGCCGCGGCCCTTCTCAAGTGAGACTTATCATCCGAGCCTGCTGGCACTGCCGCGGCCCGACCTTCCAGAACTCCGAGCTCGAGGATTGTGAGCTATTCATCGTACCACCAGTACCAGACCGGTACGAAGACTGTCCCGCTACCCTTTTCCCCTCAGAGACTAGAATTGAGAGGACCCTTGTGTCCCGATCTCACTGTATCACTGATAACCTTGCTTCAAGAAACCTTATATAAAGAGTGTTGACCTCATCCTTGTGTGGTGTCCATCTGTGGGGGGAAGTTACTTGTCTGTACGATCGCTGGAGACGGCCCTCTCCGGAGGCCTCTCCCCTTGTCCTCGGCCGACCCTCCAGGTCTCCGTCTAACATTGGTGGCCAGCGGCGCGATCCGAACCAACGCGTAATCGTACAGAGAGTAACTCACCCCACGACTCAACCACAATGACAACAAAAGAGAGCGGATCCACAGAGAAATTCCAGATGGAGAAACTAGAAGAGTACAACCATCGAGAGCTAAAGCAATTTTGCATATAACTAGGCATTGCTACCACCGGGCTGAGCACGAAGAGGACTTCAAACACGCCCTAGAATCTTAGGCAGAAACGGGTACAGCCGTACCCCAAAACCAAAACCGCGAGGCGCCAGAAACAAACACCACTCCGACGGAAGGAAGGAGAGCGTGTCTCTCCCTGGAGGAGATCCAAGAACGAGAGAAAAGCAGACTCCATGAATTAGAGTTGGCACGGCTCCGGTTGGACGGAGAGCTGAAATTGGCGGAACAAAAGATAACATTAGAACACTTGCGGCTCCGAGAGGAGCGGGAAGAGAAACAAAGGCAGAGAGAACTCGAAGAGAAAAAACTGGCATACGAACATGAGCGAAGCTAGCGGAGATAGAGATGCGGAAACAGAATAAAGACCTCGGGGTGCCCGAGCGCCCGAACATCCCGGGCACTGCCGAGCCAAAAGTCCACATCCCCAAGGATGTCGTCAGAGAATACTATCGGAACGACGATATCCAGCAGTGGTTCAAGGCCTACGAGATCGCCATGACCTCCCACCGGATTGATCGAAGTGACTGGGGAGCCGGGCTATGGGGGAGGTTCGTCAATGAGGGGCGCGACGCCCTGCTGCAGCTCCCGGACCATCAGATGACATCCTATGACCACATGAAGGCCGCCCTCCTCACTCGATACGGACTCACGCCCGAGATGTACCGCCAGCGGTTCCGCGACTGCAAGCGGATCCCGGGTACAACTTGGGTGGAGTACGTGAACTATTTCAGCCGAGCCTTCGAGGGGTGGATCAAGGGCAGCCACATAACTACCTACGAGCAACTCTTTAACCTCATTGTGTGGGAGCACCTCTCCAACAATTGCTTCGTCGAGCTCAGGCAGCACCTCCTCGACAGTAAACTGACTGAACCTCGGCAGCTCGCCGCCGAAGCTGACCGATGGGAAAGCACTCGAGTTGCCCGAAGTGGGCCAAGTGAGCCAAACAGAACCAACCAAGGTCCCCATCGCCCCGAGGAGGAGGAAGCCAGGGTCGGGGCAGAGACGCCGTCCCGGCGGCTCCCGCCAGCAACACCCCGCCCCCGGCCGGTAGGGGAAACCCCCCGATGCGTCCAGGGTTCCGAGCCAACGTTACTTGCCACCGGTGCCAGCGGACCGGCCACTATGCCAACGACCCTAACTGCCCGAAGAACCAGAGTCCCATACCCCGCCAGGTCGCTGCCGCCGCCCTGGGAGAAGAGCAAGCTCCCGAAGATTATGAAGAGTACGACCAAGAACAGCCCGAGTGGGAACCAGCCGCCATGACCCTGGTTTGCCTAGGGGAAAGAGACATGATCCCGCGGGCTCCCCTACCCGCCAACACGAGAAAATATAGCCAGTGGGTGAACATCAATGGGCGCAAGGCCGAAGCCCTGCGTGACACCGGGGCCAGTGTGACGGCAGTCCGCTGTCATCTGGTAACCCCGGAACAGATCTTGCCAAACGTTCTTTGCCCCGTCCGATCAGCCGACAATTCAGAGAGCCTGTGTCGGATGGCCTGCGTGCCCTTCGAATGGGGAGGAGTGTCCGGGATACTGAAGGTGACTGTCCGCGATGATGCCCCGGTGGACTGCCTCCTGGGAAACGACCTCGAAAGTTCCCCCTGGGCAGCCGTTGAGAGGAGAGAGCACCTGGGGATGTTGGGCCTGCCGGACTGGGCCTGCGTAACGACCCGGTCCATGGCCGCCCGCACCATCCCCAGTCCCGAAGAACCCGAATGGCCAGCACCTCCTCCCCCGATCGTCCCGGAGAGAGACGCCCTTAGTACTGACCCCCCAGAGCAAAACCCAGAAGGGCCCGCTCAGCTCCAGGACCTTCCAGACCTGGCCCGTGGCGTCAAGAGGGTGGACCCACCCAGGAACAATTCCGGCAAGAACAGAAGACCTGTCCCTCCCTCGAGGGACTCCGACAGCAAGCCCTCGCCCAGAGCGCAGGAGACACCGCAGGGGCACCCTGGATCTATTGGGACAATGACCTCCTCTACAGCGAGCAAAGAATTGCTGAGATGGGGGCCAGCCGGGTGCTGGTGGTGCCCCTCCGCTTCAGAGACTTCCTTTTGAACTTAGCGCACGATGTCCCCCTTGCTGGGCACTTGGGACAAGACAAAACTTACAACCACCTGGTAACACACTTTTACTGGCCCAAAATGCGAAATGATGTCTCCAACCACTGCCGGGCCTGCCCCACCTGCCAGGCCAGCGGGAAGAACGGCCGAAAACTCAAAGCACCCTTGCAACCATTCCCCGTCGTCACCACCCCGTTCGAACGGGTGGGAATAGACATTGTGGGGCCCCTGGACCCCCGAACAGCACAGGGGCACTGGTTCATCCTGGTCCTGGTGGACCACGCCACGCGCTATCCCGAGGCCTTTCCCCTTCGGACCGTAACAGCACCAGTGGTAGGCCGAGCCTTAATGGGGATCTTCTCTCGAGTGGGCTTCCCCCGGGAAGTCGTCAGCGACAGGGGCACGAACTTTATCTCCAAATACATGAAATCTCTCTGGCAGCAGTGCGGGGTTACCTACCGGTTCACGACCCCCTATCACCCGCAAGGAAACGGACTGGTCGAGCGGTTTAACCGCGCTCTCAAGGGGATGATCATGGGCCTGGAAGAACCCCTACGTCGCCAATGGGACGTGCTGCTCCCGTGCCTCCTCTTCGCCTACCGAGAGGTTCCCCAGAAATCCCTCGGTTTTAGCCCCTTCGAGCTCCTGTACGGACACCCTGTCCGGGGGCCCCTCAGCCTGGTCAAAGAAGAATGGGAGATGACCCCCCAGAAGACCCCTCCGGACGTGTATAAGTACCTCCTGACCCTCCGCAACCAGACCCGGCGATTCAGGGAACTCGCCAAAGCCAATCTTGAGGCCAGTCAGGAGGACATGAAGAAATGGTACGATCAGCATGCCTCGTCCATTGAGTTCGAGCCCGGTCAGCAAGTCTGGGTGATGTCTCCAGTTGAGCCTTGTGCCTTGCAGGACAAATGGACGGGGCCCTTCAAAGTGATTGAGCGCAAGGGCCCTGTCACCTACCTAATAGACATGGAGTCCCCCCGGAACCCCCTCCGGGTCCTCCATGCCAACAGACTCAAGCCACGCTTCGTACGCTCGGAGCTCAGCCTACTGATGGCAACAGATAGTGGGGCGGAAGAAGACTCCGAGCCCCTCCCTGACCTACTGAGGACCGGTGAAAAAGATGGCTCAGTGGAAGGGGTCCGACTCTCCGATGCCTTGACCCCGGATCAACGCCAAGACTGTCGGGCTCTCCTGCTGCAATTTGCGAACCTGTTCTCGCTCACCCCGGGGGTCACCCCCTGGTGCCTCCACGACGTGGACACTGGGGATAGTCCCCCTATTCGACACAGGGCGTACCGAGTGCCGGATCGGGTGCGCGCCTGCATCCAGGACGAAGTCTCTAAAATGCTCGCACTCGGAGTGATCGAGCCATCCGACAGCCCCTGGGCCAGCCCAGTCGTACTGGTCCCCAAAGATGCCGCCCCGGGCACCACCCCCGAGCTCCGATTCTGTGTAGACTATCGGGGCCTGAACGCTGTCACCCGAACCGACGCTCACCCCATTCCCCGGGCAGATGAACTGGTTGACCGTATGGGGGGTGCCCGCTACCTGAGCATCTTCGACCTGACAGCGGGCTACTGGCAGATCGGCCTCACCCCCGAGCCCAAGAACGATCTGCCTTCTCTACCCCGGATGGCCACTACCATTTCAAAGTGATCCCATTCGGCATGAAAAACGCTCCAGCTACTTTCCAACGACTCGTGAACCGGGTATTGGCGGGCCTCGAAGAATTCAGTGCTGCTTACCTGGACGATATCGCTGTGTACAGTCGTCACTGGGCCGACCACCTTCCCCACCTCCGAGAAGTCCTGCACGCCCTCCAACAGGCCGGCCTTACCATCAAGGCCAGCAAATGCCAGATTGACCAGGGGTCCGTGACCTACCTCGGACACCAAGTGGGGAGCCGTCTGGTGGCCCCCCTCCAGCTCAAGATCGCTGCCATCCAGTCCTGGCAGCCACCCGTCACCCAAACCGAGGTCCGAGCCTTCTTGGGGCTCACCGGCTACTACCGACGGTTTGTGAAAGACTATGGCAGCATTGTGGGGCCCCTCACAGAACTCACATCCAAGAAAAACCCCAAAACCGTCAACTGGACTCTGGACTGTCAAGCGGCCTTCGAGAAGTTGAAGGCCGCCATGTGCACCGCCCCCGTGCTCCAGGCCCCCGACTACAGCCGGGAATTCCTCGTCCAGACGGACGCCTCGGATCATGGCATTGGGGCAGTCCTCTCTCAACTCAACGCCGAGGGAGTCGATCAGCCAGTGGCCTTCATCAGCCGACGCCTGCTAGCCCGAGAGCAGCGCTGGAGCACCATCGAGCGGGAGGCCTTCGCAGTGGTATGGGCCCTCAAGAAACTCCGGCCCTACCTATTCGGTACCCATTTCAGGGTACAAACAGATAACAGACCCCTGCAATGGTTGATGCAGATGCGGGAGGAAAATCCAAAACTGTTACGATGGTCCATTTCCCTGCAGGGGATGGACTTCACTGTGAAGCATCGCCCTGGCCAAGACCACGCCAACGCGGACGGCCTGTCACGATTTTTCCGCCTCGACGAGGAGAGTACCCAAGAAGATGGGTGACTCTCCCCGCCTTCAGCTGGGGGGGACGCATGTTGGACAGGCCTCGTGAAAGGCCCGCTCCCTCCCCACATGATAGGGTCCGAGCACAGACTCTCCCGTTGTCGCCAGAGGAACCACCCCGGCAACCCACAGAAGCAACCCGCAACCTGTCCCCCACGGGACGCCTGCTCCCGAACATCCCAGCATCGGCTGACCCGGGCCCCCGTCAGCACCATTGCCGGCCCAGCCGCCATCTTGGACACTGCACCACGAGGCCGCGTGGCCTCAGCCCGACCCCAACCCTGGGCCTGGCCAGGCCCCGACATCGATTGCAAAAACAACAAGTGATGGACTGAATGTGGATCAATGTCGCACACTCCCCCAGTCAAAAGATCTGGGCCCAAATCCATCGTTTTTTTGCACTCCACACCACCCTGGGTTAGACAATGGCGATATGCAAATCAGCTCTGACCCTGTTGCCTCATGGGAACAGTCCAGTCCGAACTACAAAAGCCATGTCCTTCCCAGAATGGAATCAAGCATCCGAGGACCGGACCGGTTTCGAGGTAACACCTCTCATCAGCCCGGCTAGCTTGACTCCAAGTGGTGTGGAGTGCCTGGGACCCACGTCTGGGCATCCCCAGCGCACTTAGGGCGGCAATTGCAAAAACAACAAGTGATGGACTGAATGTGGATCAATGTCGCACACTCCCCCAGTCAAAAGATCTGGGCCCAAATCCATCGTTTTTTTGCACTCCACACCACCCTGGGTTAGACAATGGCGATATGCAAATCAGCTCTGACCCTGTTGCCTCATGGGAACAGTCCAGTCCGAACTACAAAAGCCATGTCCTTCCCAGAACAGAATCAAGCATCCGAGGACCGGACCGGTTTCGAGGTAACACCTCTCATCAGCCCGGCTAGCTTGACTCCAAGTGGTGTGGAGTGCCTGGGACCCACGTCTGGGCATCCCCAGCGCACTTAGGGCGGCAATTGCAAAAACAACAAGTGATGGACTGAATGTGGATCAATGTCGCACACTCCCCCAGTCAAAAGATCTGGGCCCAAATCCATCGTTTTTTTGCACTCCACACCACCCTGGGTTAGACAATGGCGATATGCAAATCAGCTCTGACCCTGTTGCCTCATGGGAACAGTCCAGTCCGAACTACAAAAGCCATGTCCTTCCCAGAACGGAATCAAGCATCCGAGGACCGGACCGGTTTCGAGGTAACACCTCTCATCAGCCCGGCTAGCTTGACTCCAAGTGGTGTGGAGTGCCTGGGACCCACGTCTGGGCATCCCCAGCGCACTTAGGGCGGCAATTGCAAAAACAACAAGTGATGGACTGAATGTGGATCAATGTCGCACACTCCCCCAGTCAAAAGATCTGGGCCCAAATCCATCGTTTTTTTGCACTCCACACCACCCTGGGTTAGACAATGGCGATATGCAAATCAGCTCTGACCCTGTTGCCTCATGGGAACAGTCCAGTCCGAACTACAAAAGCCATGTCCTTCCCAGAACGGAATCAAGCATCCGAGGACCGGACCGGTTTCGAGGTAACACCTCTCATCAGCCCGGCTAGCTTGACTCCAAGTGGTGTGGAGTGCCTGGGACCCACGTCTGGGCATCCCCAGCGCACTTAGGGCGGCAATTGCAAAAACAACAAGTGATGGACTGAATGTGGATCAATGTCGCACACTCCCCCAGTCAAAAGATCTGGGCCCAAATCCATCGTTTTTTTGCACTCCACACCACCCTGGGTTAGACAATGGCGATATGCAAATCAGCTCTGACCCTGTTGCCTCATGGGAACAGTCCAGTCCGAACTACAAAAGCCATGTCCTTCCCAGAACGGAATCAAGCATCCGAGGACCGGACCGGTTTCGAGGTAACACCTCTCATCAGCCCGGCTAGCTTGACTCCAAGTGGTGTGGAGTGCCTGGGACCCACGTTTGGGCATCCCCAGCGCACTTAGGGCGGCAATTGCAAAAACAACAAGTGATGGACTGAATGTGGATCAATGTCGCACACTCCCCCAGTCAAAAGATCTGGGCCCAAATCCATCGTTTTTTTGCACTCCACACCACCCTGGGTTAGACAATGGCGATATGCAAATCAGCTCTGACCCTGTTGCCTCATGGGAACAGTCCAGTCCGAACATCGAGGCACCAACATCCACCCAGGAGGTGAACGGACCACTTGGCAGGTCAATGGGAGAGAGGAGTGCCGATGGCTCTCCCCCGCCAGGTGCCGATCGCCCCCAGCCTCCCCGGGCGCTGGCTCCACCCCCCTGCTGGGTGTCTGGACTCCCTCATCCCGGACCTCCCGACCTCCGAGAGCGAGGGTCCGGACATCAAAGGAGGCCAGACCTATAACTGGGGCAGCTCCAGAGCAGGAAGGCAGTTGTATCCTGGAGTCGAGAGACACCTTGAAGAACTCATCCTTGACGGACTGCTGGCGCTGCCGCAGCCCTGCCTTGTGAACCATCGTCCTGCCTGCTGGCGCTGCCGCGGCCTTCTGCAACCTACATCCTTGTCGGGACCTGCTGGCGCTGCCGCGGCCCTCTGCAACCTACATCCTCGTCGGGACCTGCTGGCGCTGCCGCGGCCCTCTGCAACCTACATCTTCGTCGGGACCTGCTGGCGCTGCCGCGGCCTATCCTTGTGTGAACCATCGCCCTTGCCGGTTGGCGCTGCCGCGGCCCTTCTCAAGTGAGACTTATCATCCGAGCCTGCTGGCGCTGCCGCGGCCCGACCTTCCAGAACTCTGAGCTCGAGGATTGTGAGCTATTCATCGTACCACCAGTACCAGACCGGTACCAAGACTGTCCCGCTACCCTTTTCCCCTCAGAGACTAGAATTGAGAGGACCCTCGTGTCCCGATCTCACTGTATCGCTGATAACCTTGCTTCAAGAAACCTTATATAAAGAGTGTTGACCTCATCCTTGTGTGGTGTCCATCTGTGGGGGGGAAGTTACTTGTCTGTACGATCGCTGGAGACGGCCCTCTCCGGAGGCCTCTCCCCTTGTCCTCGGCCGACCCTCCAGGTCTCCGTCTAACAGGGATGAGCGTGCAACATCAAATATATGTAAAGAACTGTCCCGACTGTGACAGGGATCGCAGTAATGAACCGGTCCAGTCTGTTGCCCAGTTACCGTTTATAGGCAGGTTAATGCTGTCTATATACAAACCCGCGTCCTATTAATTATTTAAGACTAGATTCACTTAGAAAATGTGGCCCCAGCGCTCGGCTGACGCCAAAACTGTTATAAAAGATCTGCGAGTCTTTATCGGCACATACGCAATTGCCATGTTCTATTCTGACCAGGGTCCTGCTTTCAGCTCTCGAGCTTATAAGGAGGCCATGGCCAGTATGGGCGTTGGGTTGTGATACTCTTGTCCATCACACCCTGAGGGGAACAGTGTAGAGGAAAGAAAAAACCGAGACATAAAGCAATCTATAACAGCGAAGGTATTAGGTTCGGGTGATGGGTGGGTCAAACATTTAATAAGTGTCCAACTTAGTCTAAATAATTTGCCAAGAAATTCTCTAAAAGGTTTCAGCCCGTACGAACTATTGTTCGGAACTAGAATGCATGTTCAAGACCTCGATAGTCAGGCTTCAGTGGTAAAAGATAAAAACTTTGACATCAAAGATCGTTTGACTGTTTTACAGGACTTGAATGAAACAAGAAAATCCTTAAGCAACATAAAAATAAAGCAACAGCCAACTACCACTGAAGAGGCACCACCAGCCCCAGCAAGACCTGTCTGGATTCCAAAGATTGGGGATCTAGTCAGAGAAAAAATAGCGGTGAAGAAGGAATTTGGGCCTTCTTATAGAAAAGCAGTACCTGTCTTGGCAATCAACGGAACAAGATCAGTAGTACTACCGCCTCTTGCTGGTAAAAAGGAGAACAGAGTTGTATCAATCGACCTGGTAAAACCACAATCATGTGGCCTATAATCAACAGTAGGCCAAGTGGACTCCCAAGAAATAACAGAATACCCAAATTTGCAACAATCCAAGAGGTTCAAACTGAAAGACTAATCACATTTGATAAGCCTGCAGTGCACAGAGAAGGACTATGCAATAATGCCATGGAACTTGTGCCTCTTGAAACACAGATTGAAACAGTTCATCTTGAAACACCAGTTTACAATGATGTGGCATCAGAATGTGCTACAGAAAGACAAATTGAGAAAACAATCCCAACAATTGACAGAACTGTCTCTGGCTACTTCATCAACTTCGATACCTTTTCTGAAAATCAAAACGACCCTGAAGTGACGCCAGTAACAAAGACTTTTAAAGAAAAAGCAACGGAACTCTTTCATCAAATCAAAGAAGTATATCTGGATGCACCATTGATTGAGCATTGGATTATATCAGGGGTACTTATACTCCTACTAGGCCTAATATTGGTTTTAATTTTAGGAAAATGTATTACAATTCAATGGACACAGCCAGCCAGAACATCAACTTAGTTCTGAAACCACACAAATCATCCCACGTGAAGAAAAGAGGACTATCATCGGTAAATGTAACAGCCATTCCAATACCTGGTGGGGTAGTATGGGACAAAACTGACTATGAGTATATGGCCCGGTCGAAATCCTTAAATATCCTCACCAGTTCAAGGTTTCATTAAGTGACTTTGTAAAACCAAGTACATTTTCTGATGAATGGGATTTTGAAAGTATAAATAATATGATGTCTGATTTAGTGTTGTCAGCAAGATTTACAGAACATGATTATTTACAAGGTTCGTCTAATTATGAACAGATGTACTGCTTCACACATTACGGAGACCATTACTTACATAAATCTGCACAACCTAGAAATGTTTTAAAATATAACCAATGGGAACATTGTGCTACTCCACCTAAAAGTAGTTCTAAAACATTCTATGAGAAACTCCAGTACTTCTCAGGGTTTAATACAAGTAATGCAGAAACATTTTATTGTAAACTGTTGGATAAAACAGGGACGAAAACCATGTTGACAAATACTAAATTGATATATTCAGAAGCATTTTATGAAAAAATGATGTCATTTGGTTTTGAGTTTTGGAAAAATAACATTGAAACAAAAACCATCTGGGGTACAAAAGAAAGGCAGGTACAAGGCATAGAAGCATTATTTTGAGCCTGCATGATCCCAGAACAAATAATGTTCTTAAATGACACAATTCACCAAACATCCCGTCTTGGCCTAGCTAAGATTAAAGACCTTAATAAACCGTCTATTCCAAAGCCAATACCTGATAATGTAACCACAGATATTGAAAGAGACGTATCTAAAATTTTACATCTAAAGAGAACACATCCTGATTGGAAAAAGTGGTTAATCTGGCCTACTGACACAAATAACTGTCAAGATAGATTCCTGAACAAAACACAGGGGTTAAAAATGACCAGACCAGACCCTAGATACTCCCAGAGACAACATCCAGGGATAGTAACAACATACAGTGTAGGGAAACTGTGCCTTGAATGGCTAGAATCATCCACACTGGCAGAAATTAAGCAGCACTTATCTTTACTTAAAGATGGAGCTGACTTGCGTGATTTCATTATGGGACCACGCAAACAGCGTCAGAAACGCTTCATAGTGGCCAGCATCTATGCGGCATACAACGAGGCTTGGAAAGTAACTCAAATTGAAACAGCTGAAAAAATACGAGAAATTGATCGTATTAATTTGGAAAAATCACTTTCTGTTGTGGACAATGGGTTAATGACTCTGTCCTCCAGAATATATTCACTGGACAGTATTGTATCATCTGCCATCGATATAATAGATAAAAACTTGCTAATGTTACAGCATGGCCAGTCGCAATTGCGTTCTATTGTACAGCTAGGCTGGACGCTGCAAAATCTTCGTTCAGGCTATGTGCCATGGCGTTTAATCAACACAACGTCATTGTTTTCCATCTTTAACCTTACTGATAAACAAATCAGCTTGGCACAGAAAGGAGCAGACTATACAATCCTGAGCATCGAAAAACTTGAGAGATTACCATTGACAATGTCAGAAAGACCTGTCATTGAATGGATAATACACGGGATTATCACAATTCCGATAAAAACTTTCCAATTTAAAAATTGCCTTGAATATATACCGACTGGCCAGTATGAACGATTGGGTAAAGGGTACATTAAGTCAGCATGGAAATTAACATATACACACACATGCTATAGTGACAGCAACAAAAATGTATTTCTTAGTGGTGAAAATTGCAAACATTCACTAAGCGGTATACTTTTGTGCCAGGGTATTAATTTACACGTGGCCTGTGAAGGAACTTCAAACAACCTTTCATGCCACCAACATGTCACACCTGCAACGCAGATAGAGCCTTTCTTTAAGCAACTCTCTAACGGGAGTTACATTCTAATAACGGATCACAGCTGTTGTGGCTTGATGCCAGGGAAAGCATATCTCGTAAGCGTAACTTCCATGGTCACTTGCTGTATGCAAGCATTGTTTCCAAACGGCCCTGGAGACTCCGAGACTCCCATTTGGCCTCGTTTGAATGTCTCTTCTATACGAATTGATACTTTAAGCAGAATGAAGTCTGTGCTTTTACAGACAACAGTGCCCATCACGTCATCAAAAGAGACGTATGATCTCCAAGTTGCAAGGACAGCTTCGGAGATACATGACCTTTTATCAACAAATTGCCCCGTGCATTTCACAGAAATGCTTAGACAAATTCTAAATATGTCAGATGCCGTAGGTATCTCAGGCGTATTTAAGACGATTTTTTCGGGACTGTTAACACCATTCAAAGCAATCCTAGGAATTATTCCTAATTTTGTCCATTCAGTCTTTGGCGGCATACCCCTAATTTTGGGACTTGTAGCAGGCATTTTATTTTTGACCCTCCTGCTCCGATATGGCAAGCCAAACCACAGACATGACTCCGGCAACGATGGAAGAAACTATCCTAGCAGTACGCTACTGGGACCGCATAACTAGAGTCCTTGGATTGGCCAGGCTGAGAGATCTGAACATGACCTGGTTTCTTTCATTCAGACCTATATGGCAGACCTACATCTTACCTGTGCTTCGATATATGCTATGCGGAGAAGAATGCGTGTTAGACACCTGTCTTGCACTTCCATCAGCAGTACCAATGGATATCGATACTTTGCTAAGTCCTGTAACGGCTCATGCATTGTGTTGTCCCCAGCGGCTACCAATCCTGATGACGGCATTCGTTGAGACTCCTGTGCTATGACTAGGTGGCGACAGTGGAGCGAGAAATAAAAGCAACATCACCCAGGAACGACCTTCTGTGAGCATTGCTGATCCAGACATTGATGATAGCAATCATTCTCACACCTGCCAAGTTACAGCATTATCGAACTTGGTCGAACTGTCACCTGATTTTGTAGACCAATTCTTTGAGAGCCTGTCTGATATGATGTTCTCCCCTGAACAGAAAAAATTATTTTTGAAAAACATTCCGACACACAGCGTTCCCGTGAACTCTGAATTCGGCCTTCAGTTTTGATCAACAAAAACTACTGAAAGGCGTTGGAACTCTATTCCCCCGTTCACCATGATTTTTTTTTTTTTTAATTGAACACTTTTTCTAAATATTTACCTTTTTTTTCTGGCACGACATACCATTGCTTAAAGTAGAACTATTCATAAAGAACAGAACTTCTATTTTTAGTACATCTAGAGACATAATAACCTCACCTCAGCCTCTAGCACATGTTACAGCGATTGCATTTATATGTGATGAAATAATCTCGCCCTTCTTTTCTGTATAAAGAGATATTTCATGTGTAATTCTTTTTTTCTCGCAAAATCGTTCAAACTGTTTATATATGCTATAATTTTTGAATGATTTCTATGCTTAAAGACGTACAGTACCTATATTTTCATGTATTTCAAATACACCATTTCAAATGCAAAATGTATTTTGGGGTGGGTAATGTTACACGCGCATCTTATTGCTTTAGTTTTTAGTAATTTGATGGACATAAATTCGTGGAGTGGGTGTCGTGTTCTAATCTAGGACCCCGATCAATATTGTGACCTTATGCCCCTATACGGCTATAATCCATCCATACCCCTATAATGGCATAAACGATCAGAGCCATATTTCAGAAACTCGTCTCTGGCATAAACGATCAGAGCCATATTTCAGAACCTCGCCTCTGCAGCTCATTACAGTAGATGACACAGCAGAAGCCACTATCTTAGATTCCTAGATTACACTCCGAGTTCTTGAACAAGATAAAACCCCCAGCAACCTGGGAAAGCCCCGCTTGCTTTGTTTTTATTAGTAATAGAACTCTAATGAGCACTGTAAGAACGACCAGTTCCGAGTGACATCTTTATTGACGTCTTATGTCCAAAAACTTACGTCAAACAAGGAACCTTTCAGGTATAAATATTACCAATGTTGCCTTAGGCAAATGCGATGGTGTGGTGAATACAGGAGCAGAACAACTGTCCCTTGCAGAGCCCAGCAGATGCGAGAAGCCCACGGACGCTGCCCCTCCTCCTCCTTGACGCGCTGAGAAAGACGCTGTCTTTTCTCCAGCCGAGAAAATCCAGCTCCGGTGTTTCCAGCCAACCCTTGAGGGTGACTGGAATATCGAGTCCTGAAAGGAGATACCAACCCTCCAACATTCTATTCCAGAGGTATGGTGTTGACTAAACCCTTAGAGAGAATTCTTGAAGCAAACCCATGGCAAAACCAACTTAACTAAAATGCTACTTACTTACTTCCTCCCAAGTATTAAGCTTAGGTCAGGTACACTGGGGTAGGCGTAGTTAGAAGCACCAGTTGAGTACGTTAGTCAAATGTATATATGAATGTATATATTTTATTCATTTTAACCATTGTATGGCTAAGAAACTATATCAATGTTTTTACAGTATTATTTCGCAATTCTCCTTTTACTGTACGAACTTTTTATAATAACAAGTCTTGCAATTGTGGCAATTCATTTCTCTTGCATGAGAAGAAAGACTGTTCAATAAATAATACCTTTTATTGAAAACGCCAGTCTCTCTATTCTCTGCATCTTGGTGAAAGTAATCTGCACAACTGACTGAGTGAAATAGCGGTCTATTGTTTCACACGATTCTAGAGATTGACTCTTATTCTAAGGAGCAAAGTTGTCATGTTTATGCAGTTGTTGGAAAACTGAATCCCTTCTTGTCTGTACCAGGGAAGCTGATCACTTCCTATTCAGTCAAGAAAGTTTCCAGTGACCTCTGAGCTAGTTGGTACAAACCCAATTAAGTCTAACATAGTCAGTAGAGACCTGGAAGACCGCACTTCTACGTCTACACTGTTGTTTATGTTATTCCAATGCGCAGGGCCTACAGGGAAAATAGGAACTACACTGTTTAAAACCGGTTGAAAGTTATAAAATTAGACTGACAGGCAATATTATGATGCAGGAGGGGAGTGATGGAGATAATGCCTCACGGAGCCTGGCAGTACAGGTGGGGTTGGCAGGAGAGTGAACAGGAGCAGATTGGCACGGCAATAGTGCACAAGTGGAGCAGCAAAGGGTACCCCCTTGATGGGGAACCTCACAAAGGGTGGCTGCAACCCCGACATTTCTGTTTTTAAGCAGAAACAATGACTATGACAATAGGGTCATATTCAAGAAATATGATCTGTCAGCGAGGAGATACAGGCAGATGGGTGCTTTCAGAGTTCTCTGCATCTAACTGACCTATACTGCGACAGCAGCCTTGGCCATGAGCTCCTGGCACTCACAGTGGCATCGCTCGGTCTCCAGCCAAGAGGAAGGGTTGTCGTCTAATTAAGGGCAACGCTGCGTTTTTACTTGGAGGGTGGGGGGGGGGGGGCTCATGATACAAGTTGGAAGGGAGAAGAAAAAAGAAACAAGCGGTGACGAGGGGAAAGCAACAATTAAAACAAAGAGTTCTCACAAACAACAAATAAACAATGAAAGCGTAAGAAAACTGTACTTGGCTGGTGCTCCTCAGCCTTGAGTAGAAGTGAGGTATTGGCTGCACTATTGAGTTAGGAGGCAGCAAAGAAGTGCAACACTAGAGTGAACCAATGGTAAGCAGGAGGCGGGAACAAACTCGTTTTATTGAATACAGCAGGTTTTGCGTTTTGCGTAGAGCATGAGCGCTCGTTAAGATTGAGCCCAAAGCTCAATCTTAACGAGCATTTACAATGCAATGGTCTCGGCATTATTAAAGGTAGAGCTATTCGCATTGCTCATGACATTTTTTTTTCAATCTTAAATAAATGGCATTGTCATTTACATTGCTAATAGCTTAATCGTTAAATAAATGGCATTGTCATTTACAATGCCAATAGGTTAATCGCTCGCAAATGCAAATGCTATTGCATTTACACCCACACAGAGCCACACACACCGAGCCACTCACACAGAGCCTCCCCCACACACACACACACACACACACAGAGCCCCACACACAGAGCCCCCCCCCACACACACAGAGCCCCCCCCCACACACAGAGCCCCACACACACAGAGCCCCACACACACACACACACAGCCCGCCCCACACACACACACAGAGCCCCCCCCACACACACAGAGCCACACACACACAGAGGGGGATACTTTGGGCATTAAAAAGATTTCCCTTTCGGGAATAAAACACAGGGACGATGGTCTACTGTTCCTTGTAGACCATATTCCTTTGTGTGTCATCAAATACAGGGAGTCACAAATAGCAACCTGCCTAGTTAATTTTATTTAAGCTAGTCGTTCTGATGCCCCTTGTGGATAGCGATTTTGCGACGTAATTATTAGCATGTAGGTCACATCACAAAATTGTAAAAAGTTGGTGCTAAATTTGTGACCACTTTTGATGATCTGTCTATTCGTACATCTGACCCTTGGCTCTACATGTAATGATTATTATAAGAGTAGCCCCTCTGGGCTACTGGGGTTCCTTTTTGGACAGTTTTTCAAAAGAACAGAAAAAAGAAAGAATGAAAGAAATAGGGAACAGGGGGAAGAAAGACAGAAAGAGTGAATGAAGGAAGGGAGAAATGGAAATAAAAGAAGTCAGCAAGAATATAATAAAGAAAGAATGTCAGAAGAAAGAAATGATGGAACAAATGGCTGAAAGATACAACAATGAAGAAGTGGAGAAAAATAAATGTGATAAAACAGGAAATTACTGCTACTAAATGGGGAATTGTGTAAGTGAACTTTCATATGCCTCCCTCTCTTTTCTGTTTTCTCTCTTTCTATTCTCAAGAAGTAAAGAACACACAGAGGATCACTAAAATATTTATTTAACATAGCAGTAACCCTAAGGTGGTATATCACATGAATAGGTCAGAGGAGACACAGGGCCAAACCCTGCACCCAAGAGCAGAGGAGACACGGGGCCATCCCTGCACCCAAGAGCAGAGAAGACACAGGGACACCACTGCACCCAAGAGCAGAGGAGACACAGGGACACCACTGCACCCAAGATCAGAGGAGACACAGGGACACCCCTGCACCCAAGAGCAGAGAAGATACAGGGACACCACTGCACCCAAGAGCAGAGAAGACACAGGGACACCACTGCACCCAAAAGCAGAGAAGACACAGGGACACCCCTGCACCCAAGAGCAGAGGAGACACTGGGCCACCCATGCACCCATGAGCAGAGGAGACACAGGGACACCACTGCACCCAAGAGCAGAGGAGACACAGGGACACCCCTGCACCCAAGAGCAGAGACGATACAGGGACACCACTGCACCCAAGAGCAGAGAAGACACATGGCCACCCCTGCACCCAAGAGCAGAGGAGACACAGGGACACCCCTGCACCCAAGAGAGGAAGAGACACAGGGACACCCCTGCACCCAAGAGCGGAAGAGACAAAGGGACACCCCTGCACCAAAGAGCAGAGGAGACACAGGGACACCCCTGCACCCAAGAGCACCACCTATGAGCCAGGGATGGCGGGTGTGCCTACGGGCACAGAAACACCCCCGGTGTTGAAGCAAAGAATGAATATTTCCGGGAAGGTTGAGGGGTCTCAGTGTCATGGCGTGAGTTGGGGGGGGGGGGACTAGGGAGGGGGGGGGAGTCACAGCCTCAGCTCAGCGCGCCAGATCCTATAAAAGTAAGCCTGGCAAAGAATGCCCTGTCACATTTGTATAAAGTAAACACCCAGCCTGCATTGCACAATACTACCCCCCCACCCCAGCCTGCATTACACAGTACTACCCGCCCCCCCCGAGCCTGCATTGAAGAATACAAGTGACCTCAAACTGGACCTTTACAGTGTCTTGGATCCAACCGGTTCTTCCCCGTTCCGGACCCGGCAGAGACACCCCCCGCCGGCATTTAACCTCCCCCCACCCCGTTACCCCTTCACGTCACTTCAACCCTGCCTGAAGCAAGAGGGTAAAACCAAACCCAGAACCGAAACCAAGCAAGAGATAGGGCCGGGCAGAAGAGGGGGGGCTGGGCCAGGTAGAAAGGGGGTGGGGGGAGAATCGAGGCAGGCAGGAGGGGAAACGAGCCAGGCATAATGTGGAGCCGAGCCAGGTAGAAACAGGGAAGGGGGGGCGGCGAGTCGAGCCAGGCAGAAAAGGAGGAGGGCGAGTCAGGTAGAAGGAGGGGCGAGCCAGACAGAAGGGGGGGGGCGAGCCGAGCCAGGCAGAAGGAGGGGGCGAGCCAGGCAGAAGGAGGGGGGGGCGAGCCGAGCCAGGCAGAAGGGGGGGGCGAGCCGAGCCAGGCAGAAGGAGTGGGGCGAGCCGAGCCAGGCAGAAGGGGAGGGGGAAGCCGAGCCAGGCAGAAGGGGGGCAAGCCGAGCCAGGCAGAAGGGGGGGCGAGCCGAACCAGGCAGAAAAGAGGGAGGGCGAGTCAGGGAGAAGGAGGGTCGAGCCAGACAGAAGGTGGGGGGGCGAGCTGAGCCAGACAGAAGGGGGGGCAAGCCAGACAGAAGGGGGGGCGAGCCGAGCCAGACAGAAGGGGTGGGGGGCGAGCCGAGCCAGACAGAAGGGGTGGGGGGCGAGCCGAGCTAGACAGAAGGGGGGGGCGAGTTGAGCCAGAAAAAAGGGGGGCGAGCCGAGCCAAACAGGCTAGGAACATGGTAAGAAGCCTGGGCCGGTCATGCATCTGCTGCAAGGGTCTGCATTGAGCTCACTGCCTGCACTGCAGGCTCAGTGCCGTGTAGGAAGCCTTGACGGGTCAGGCACCTGCTGCAAGGGTCTGCATTGAGATCACTGTCTGCACAGCAGTCTCTGAGCCGGGTAGGAAGCCTGGGCGGGTCATGAATGGGAAGGCTACCACAGGAAAGAAATGTGATCCAAATCGAGATATAGCAATACACTTTTATTGGATGGATGATGGCTATCCCAGATGGGTGGGGGGGAAGGCCGCAAGGAAACCCCCCCTCCAGTCCCTCACCGCCCCCACCAGAGCAGGGAACAATATGTTGCGGCTCCAGCAAGTCTCCCCCCGCACCGCAGCCGCCCCAGCCGATCAATGTCCAGTAATGCCGCCGAAGCTTCCTCCAATCAAAATGGCGGCGGCTGTTGTCGGTGCCCGCCGTCGTAGTGATTGCCAATAGTTGTAGCAGACCCCTCCGCTCCAAACGCTGACTGAGAGTGAAGCGCCCTCGTAAATTCAATAGGGGAGCGTGTCCTCCGTGCCCAATGTTCGTCCAAACGCTTCCCCCTTGCAATGTATGGCAGCAGTAGCAGCTTCACTTGGGGCTTAGCGCTCCTCTATGTCAGCGCCGTCACCTCGGCATCCCCGAGCCCCCGAGCGCGTGACTCACCCTCTCCAAGGCTGGGTATCGGCCGTGCAGGCAGTATGTCTCTGCGGGGAGGGGGGGGACCGCTGACTCCGATCCAAGGGACCAACGCTGCTTCAGCCAGAGCAGTGGGAAGGCGCTCCGGCGCAGCCGATCCCGCACGCCAACAGCCGCCCGATGTTTGCCGGTCCTCTGGTGCTCTCCGCCGCTTGCTCCGTAATGGAGGACACACAAACATCTTGCACCACCCTTCGCGGCTGAAACAGGTGAGATGCGGCGCCCGTACCTGACGGGAGCCGCCACGGTTTTGTAATCTACCGGAGCCGCGTTTGCACAAACCTCCTCTGCCCCCGTCCACCTGAAACAGGCGAGAAGCGGCGTCGATACCTGGAGGGACAGCCAGCGTCTTGGAATATACCGGAGACCGGAGCAGAGTCACAAAAACCCTTTTAGAGCCAAACGTTCAAGATTGGACCCGAAGGAGGCATTTTATTTTACTTAGAAATCAGTGTAGAAAAAAAAAATGGCGGCCACAAAGCTCCACAAATTTCAGATTCAGGGGCGTGTTTTTGGGTTCTGAGTGACGGCTGACGTCACAGGGCGAAAGAACGCCAAAAACACGCCCCGAATCCGAAAGAGACGGCGCTTGTTTTGAGTGACTCCCTTCTCCTCCAATGGCTGGCCTCCGTTTAGGAAGCCAGCCAATGGAGGAGAGGTGGAGTACAGAGGCGGGTTCAAGCCCCGTACTCAAAATCATTAAATCTCCAACCGGAAGCTGGCAAGCCAGCATTTCCGGTCCTCGACCTAAAAATACCACTTAGTTCTCTTGCCAGGCACATGCACGTGCTAGGTACAACAGAGCAATGCCAATCAGTTCCCCAGTTAAGGCACGTGCTAGGCACAATAGAAAACAATGCCACACAGCTCCCCTGCCAAGCAAGTGCTGGGCATAATGGAAAGTAATGTCAAACAGTTCCCCTGGCAGGAATATGCTGGGCACAATGGAGAGCAATGCAACACATTTCCCCTGCCAGGCACACACTGGGCAAACCGAGAGAAAACCACACAGGCTGCAGTTTCTGGTGTTCTTACTGAAATCCCTGTACATTTGACTCCTTGGATCAACTCTGTAAGTTTACAAGGCTGATTTGGGGTCTAATTTGGACAGTCTACTGCAGCCTGCAGATCTGACGCAAGGCTTTCACAGCAGGTGTTCAAGTAAGTGAGCTATCAGTTGAAAGAGACACAGACGGTAGCAATCGTGGGATGCAGACTGGACCATGGCAACGCTGTTTGTCCTTGGGATGCAGACTGGACTTTGGCAAAGCTGAATATCCTTGGCAACGCAGTTTGTACTTGGGATGCAGACTGGACTTTGGCCAAGCCATATGTCCTTGGCAACGCAGTATATCTTTGGAATGCAGACTGGACATTGGCAAAGCTGTAGGTCTTTGGCAATGCCATATGTCTTTTGGATGCAGACTGGATTTTGGCAAAGCCATATGTCCTTGGGAAGCGGACTGGACTTTGGAAAAGCCATATGTCCTTTATGACGCAGACTGGACTTTGGCCAAGCCTAATGTCCTTGGCAAAGCAGTACGTCTTTGGGATGCAGTATGTCTTTGGGATGCAGACTGGACTTTGGGCAAGCTGTATGTCCTTGCGATGCAGACTGGACTATGGCAACGCCGTATGTCCTTGGGATGTCGACTGGAATATGGCAATACCGTATATCTAGTTCTGGCTAAAATGTTGATTCTGCAGCACGTCTGGAAGTGGTGGGGCATTTAACCTCTTTTCTGCTAGCGGCACTTAATGGTTTCCTACCCTAGCTTCAGTCAATTTCAAAGAACTCTTTATAATGCATTGGGCCCGTAATGGACCAGCAATTCATTTCTGAAAAAGAGAACAAACAGTGAGTTTCTTGTACTCTTCGGAGATCTTCGCAATAATTTGTTTAGAGAAACAGGAGTGGGGTGGCAGGGCCTTTTCTGTTAAGGCCCATGATATCTGGAGCAGAATTTGAAGAAGGCGGGTATTTGGCAGGGGGAGAAGGAAAGGTGAGCTAGGAAACACATGCCCTCTCAGAGTGCTGAAGCAAGAAGAAAGACATAGTTCCCTAAATGTGAGCAGTGAAAGGATAGAAGTTAGACCATGAGAGAGGTGGTAAAGAGGCTATGCTCCAGAGGAAGACCGTGACAAACACAAGATGGGTACGCTGTGGCAAGAAAAGCCATCAAATAAGAAGCAAGCAAATGAGTGAGAAGAAAGAAAGCCCATTGTGAGCAATGGGCTGACTGTGAGGCCCTATAAAACCTTTGGTAAGTGCAGAACTGGCCCTTTGCAACCAGATTCTGTGCACTTTCTGGTCGGCTCAATCTAAAACGGCGAGAGGGAGTGTCAACACGAGGGGTAGTTATGACGGCATGCATGCAGAGCCACCACATTACTGGCCCTACCTCTGCACCTTTCTTCCCAATGAGATCTCACCAAAGGGGTGAAAGGTCCAAACCTGCATATTAATGGGTCATCTCACTGCCCTTCAGATTCGGTCTTACATCTCTTTCTGTATTATTGGAGAACTGGTGGGCAAGAGCAAGTCCTACTTACTCCCATCGTAAGTCATGCAGCCCCTTTATTCTTCCGCAGAAAATGTCTATTGCAAGATTTACGGGGTTCAGATCAGATATTACAGAAACTTTGTGCTGGAGTAAAGAAAAAAAAGGGGGGGGGGGGAGCATTTTTGCACTATTAGCTAATCATATATGTTGGACCTGACACGCTTGGCAAGCGTTTCCACCAACATTCTGCCTTCCATCCTTCTGTTTTTTTCTGACTTTAGGACTCTGCACTCAAGCAGTGCTAAAGTACACATTCTCTCTCCTTTAAACATGGTAAAATGGGCTTACACACAATTTGCACATTTAATTTACTTGCAGGTCCCTAGAAAAGTGGTACTACATGTGCCCAGGGCCTGTAAATTAAATGCTACTAATGGACCTGCAGTACTAATAATCCCACCCACCTCGTTGGCCCTTTAAACATTTCTCAGGCCTGCCATTGCAGCCTGTGTGTTCAGTTCAAACAACAACGCTGGCCTTGTAAAATAAACATTTTGTTAGGTTTACACCCACCTTTTCCAATATTATAAGTGACCCCTATGGTAGGCCTATACAGCCCAAAGGGTAGGGCGCAGTGCATTTAAAAAGTTGGACATGCACTTTTAGGTTTTAAATATCCTGGTTGTGAAAAACTCTTAAATTCGTTTTTCACTACTGCAAAGCATACCTCTCCCACATGATAACATTGGGTTGCTTTATTACTTTTAAAAAGTGGTAACTTTCAATTGGTAGCAAGTAGAATGTGGAGCTTGTTGTCTAAAGAAAAGCAATTTAAAGCCCTCTTTAATGGTAAAGTCGGATGTAAAGTCACAATTTTGAAGACGCCACTTTTAAAAAGTTGCAATTTTCTTGCCCGAATTGGTGTCTGCATCCAGGGTCACATGACTAGGTGTAGCTGGCAGTTGCTATTTGTTGTTTGCTCCCAGACAGTGAAACAAATGTTAAGAGTTGGCAGGCTAGGCCATCTCGGCCTTGAATAGCGAAAGGTGTCATTTGCCACACTTGTACATCACAAAGGCTCTGTCTGAGCACCCTCACAAAGGGTTTGACACTAGTCTTTTGTGACTCTAGACATGCTGGGGCCAGGGCAGGGATGCAGAAAATGTTTAACAACTCTGGGTGCATTCTGCAGCAAACAGAGAGAGAAAAAGCCTCCCAGGATTGTTTTTGTGCAGGAAGTGACCCTTCCTGCACAAAAACAATCCTAGACGCAACAGAGGCACCCTTGCACCATGGTGCCTGCGTTGGTGCTAGGCTGCCGTAGGCTGCCAAAATGGTACCAGCACAGGGGGGGAAAAGGACAGGAATGCGCTGTATTGGATACATTTTGCACATTCTTGCCCTTTTCCTGTAATGCTGGGCAGGCCATCAAGGTTTCCTGCTGCACTGCCCTGCTCCACAAAAAACATAAATATGCCCCCAAATATTCAACACTACATCTTGACTGATGATTACAGCTTCTTTCAAATTGGAATCATGAGCCAACCATAAGCCTTCATGAATATTTGGACTGCGCGTTATATTTGTTTTGTTTTACACATCAGCTATAGGTTCGTAGAGCGATATTGACTATTAAATGTCCTTAGTCCAGCTACTTTTGATGCACCATTTCGCTTAGATTCTGTGCCCTCAAGAACATTTTGTACAATTCCAAAATGACATGCAATTCTTTTACCAAAGTACTCCGAAATTGTCCCCTGGTCTTTAGATATGTACAATCTCTAGAACTGCTTTTTAGGTTTTGCCTGGCGAAAGCTGCGCTCTGCGCAGCTTTTTCGCGCAGGCGAAAACCTAATGAGAACTGTAGTGTGGGTTTGGGTCGGCCCTCGTCATTCATTGGCTGGCTCCATAAATGGAGCCTAGCCATTGGACGAGGGGCCTGTCCGTCAATGCCGGAGTAGACACGGGGGCGTTCCCGAGATTCTTTGGCTTTTGCCGACGTCACGCGACGTCAGCCGAAAGCCGGGAACGCCCCCGAATCCGGTCCGGCATTGAAGGCACCCGGAAGAAGTCCAGGTGAGTGCCTGCTTTAATTTCCCGCTGTTCCCACCCCCTCTCCTGCTCGCAGCGTCTCCCGTTCCCGCCCCCCTCCCGCTGGTGACCGTGCTTTCCTCTACAATGCCCGTTCCCGCCCCCCTCCCGCTCTCCGTGTCTCCGGGCCCCCTTTCCCGCTCTACAATGCCCGTTCCCGCCCCCCGTGTCTCCGGGCCCCCTTTCCCGCTCTACAATGCCCGTTCCCGCCCCCCGTGTCTCCGGCCCCCGTTCCCGCTCTACAATGCCCGTTAATCTGCTCTGCTGCATCGCCTTCCTGCTCCGGCCGTCTTCTGTGGAGGGAATGCATTCCGGACTCCGTTGAGCCTTGGGTCCACCTGAGAAACTACTTTTCCACGCCTTGCCATTTCTGGCTGCTGTAAGTTGCCCTCACCGTGCTCTCCCCGAAACGCACTTCCCGTCCTCCCCAGTTCCTCGCTCCCCCGCTTACACTCTACAGCCCCCTCAGGTTATCGCTAGCTTCCAGACGATTGTGGTCTCCACCTACCCTCCCTACCATAGGCCACCGCCCCTCTTTTGACTGTGTGCCAGACTCCGCCAATCGACGGACACAATTCCATTGTCTGGCTTGCGTCCACTCACTGACTCACCACCCCGCATGAGCGCCCTCCGGCACTCTATTCGCTTCCACACATCCACATTGCCAGTTTCTCGCCTGCCTCCTCCCCGCCCCGGCACCTCTCCCCGTGATTTCACCACCCACTTATCGAACCTCAATCTACCCGGAGCCACCGCGCTACCAGCGTTTCTTACATAAACCGATGTAGCCCTACCTCGCACATCCTCCCCTGTCCCGGACACACCGTGTGATGACTTTCCATTCCCCCGCTCCACAGAGTCTTAGCCCTTACCTGGCTCAGCGCACCCACGCCTGCAACACCTTCACCATCCTAAACCTTGCAACCCCCACGGCGTCCGCAGTCCTCCTTCCGGCCCTCATTTTCCCTTTTCCCACTTACTAATCTAGAATGTACTCTATTGACTTCTGTAAGATTGCTGCTGTAAGTTGCCCTCACCCTGCTCTCCCCGAAACGCACTTCCCGTCCTCCCCAGTTCCTCGCTCCCCCGCTTACACTCTACAGCCCCCTCAGGTTATCGCTAGCTTCCAGGCGATTGTGGTCTCCACCTACCCTCCCTACCATAGGCCACCGCCCCTCTTTTGCCTGTGTGCCAGACTCCGCCAATCGACGGACACAATTCCATTGTCTGGCTTGCGTCCACTCACTGACTCACCACCCCGCATGAGCGCCCTCCGGCACTCTATTCGCTTCCACACATCCACATTGCCAGTTTCTCGCCTGCCTCCTCCCCGCCCCGGCACCTCTCCCCGTGATTTCACCACCCACTTATCGAACCTCAATCTACCCGGAGCCACCGCGCTACCAGCGTTTCTTACATAAACCGATGTAGCCCTACCTCGCACATCCTCCCCTGTCCCGGACACACCGTGTGATGACTTTCCATTCCCCCGCTCCACAGAGTCTTAGCCCTTACCTGGCTCAGCGCACCCACGCCTGTGGAAAAAGGGTAGGGCTATGACCTTTTTCAAGATTTGCCCGGCGCTAATCGCCCTTGTACCATTCAAATTACCAAGCAATGAGGCAGGCGCCGGAGACCAGAAGGCAGGAAACAGAAGTTTTATTCCGACGGAGCAGAACACATCAGATCAGACAACAAGGTATCGTCTCGAGGTGCTCTAACAGCCTCTCTGAGGCCTGGCCTCTTATACACCGGTTTATGGCATGTGACCTTTCTTTATTACAATCATAACATTGTGCAGTAAGGAAAAAGACATCCCCATAATCCTCGTGTCAATCCCACCCCCGTATACCTTCACAATAGAGGTCCTCAACCTGCTGATAAGAGGAGGGGGTCATCACGCAGCTGAGTGTTTCGCCAAGTCTTAGGATGTGTGCGCCTGATCATATCCCAGGGGGTGGGGAGGCCCTGATCAACAGTGTGTCCTTTGAAGAGGGGCGATTCCATACAATGAGGGGCAGTAAATGGTATCTCCCGGCTTAGGCAATGGCCTCGGACCTGTGTGGACAGTCGGACACGGGGTAAGAGGTCATCAAAGGAGTGGTATTCATGCCGTGTGGACAATTGAGCGCGGAGGGAAGGTTTATCAACAGAGGGGCATTCATGGGAGGAGAGGAGGTGCTGGTCAGGCGCTGGCGTGACTCCCAAGGACAGGGTCATGCAGAAGGGTTATGCTCATGAGGGGGAGGGAGGGGGAGCCAGGGTGCGCGGAGGATGCTTGCTGGGTCAGAGGGGCGCGCTGGCGATCGATCGTGGACAGGGAGACCATGATACCTAAAATGGCTGCCGTGCACGTCGTACGTGGGTGACAAGCTGGCGCAGATGATGTTTAGATCGCAAACTAAAATTCCACAGTCCTCCCTTTTAACATGTCTCGCCAACTTGTCAGTTTGGATTTATCCCCATAAGGCCACGTATCTCTACTTCATAGAGGGGACTCATGTGCTCATTTCGGAAGTCCAAAGTCTTTGGGCACATACAGTTAGAAACAAGGCCGCACAAAGATGGCAGACATTGGATACCTAAGCAACACCCACATAATATTACAACAGGTATCAGTATGAAGGAAAACAACCTCCAACCCCAGTTCCTCAAAGTGTCCCAAAACCAGCTCCCAAGCGACCATCCTTCTTGTTCTTGGTGAACCTCTGAGGAAAGTCTGTGGAGGTGTTCAATTGCCTTGTAGACGGAAGGTGAGTTGTCAGGCACGTAGGTGCAGCAGCTAGATCCGATGATGCGGCATGCTCCTCCTCGGTCGGCTAGGACCACGTCTAGGACAAGGCGGTTTTGAAGGGTCACAAGACGGACCGCCTGAAGCTCCGCCGTGTTGTTAGCGAGGATGCCAGCCGTGATGTTGATTGTCGTTTCTACTGCCTGGGTCAGGTGTCGGATAGCGCGGCTGTTTGCCATTGGGCCCCACAGGGGAACAAGTCCCTTTGCTGCATCCAAGAACTGAGCTCCAGTGGAGTCGGCTTGTTCCATGTCATCTGCACGCCTCTGCCGGTGATGGTTAGCAGGGGCTACATACGTGGGGGGAAGAATGAAGGCAATGTAGCAGATACCCTTCCAACCTTTCGGGAGCCAGGTGTAAGCTTTGGTGCCACACACAAAGTACATGTTTGGAGAAGCAACAAAGGAAGGGGGGTCGGCTGAGTCCAATGTTATAATGATTCGGCAGGAACTGCGACCCACCGGCTGTGATCCCTGGCCTTCGAGACACACAAGACCTGTGACATTGATGACTGAAAGAGCCACGGTCAGAGTGGCGGTGGTTTGTTTCTGCAGATGAGAGAAGGTGGATCTAGCTGGATTGTGGAGTACCTGTACTTCAACACGTTCTTTGGCTGGAATGTCTTTAAGGAAGGTGGCGCCTGTGAGGGCAGGACACAAGGCAGCAGAGGTCTTTTCGGTTTTGTTCAGCCAGAAACCAGAGTAGAAGTGCGACACTGTCTGGCTGGAGGTGGCGTTGTCCTTGTGGCTCTCTTGCATGAGGATCAACCAGGCGAGGCAAGAGCCGTGAACTGAGAAAGGAGAAGGGATGAAGGGGATGGAGTGTCCAGTGGCATGCGGGAGCAACCCGCAGATCCAGCAGTTCGTGGCGTTTGCAGCAAGGTTGTGTTGGTGCAACAGTTGCACGAAGGAATTGTTCCAGAATTCCCTGCGCCTTTCTCGCAGCTGAGGCGACAGAGGGATTAGGTGATGCTCTTTCAGGGGTGTTGGTTGTGCAGTAGGTAGCAATGCCTCATGAGCCGGTGTGCTTTCCTCCAGAATCCAGAAGGAGGTCATGAGGAGGAGGCAGAAGAGGAAGACAATAAAGAGGGCGATTGTCTTTGATTTGTGCAAATTGTCAGTCTTTGGGTTTCTATAGTGGGTATTTCCTGTTGCTTCCATCATCTTCTTATCTGGCGCTTCCATCATCTTCTTATCTGGCGCTTCCATCACCTTCAAGGGGCTCGGTAGCGGGCAGAACCACAGACTTCGTTTAGCTTCTCTTCCGGCAACCCTTGGTTGTGCTTAGGTCACCGTTCTGAGATTCAACTTAGTCCGAGGTCTACTTAGCCGAAGCTCCCTCCTTTCGACGCAGGAAATACCCTTCTCTAGATGGCACAGTGGGATCAGAGAATTTTGCAAGTTCAAGTGCCCCAGTATCGGGATAACAGTTCAATGTCGGTCGGTCCTTGTTCAGGAGCTCTTCTTGGGTGTTGACGTTTTCTGTCGTGGCCAGGTTCGCAGAGACCTTCCGGCAATGATGTGCGTGCAGCCAGTGCTTCTTCCCCTCTACTCGAAGCGCCGTTCGTGTGGTGATCAGCACTTGCCAGGGGCCCGTCCACCGGGGTTCCAGACTCTTGGTCCGCTGGAAATTTCGTATTAGCACGAAATCTCCCGGTTGGATGTCGTGGCCGGGGCCCCTGGAAACATCGGGGATGGCCTGCTGCACCTGTTGATGAATGACAGACAACGTTTTAGTTAATTTGCACAAATAATCAGACAGTAGGACGTCCGGGACGTCATGGATGGAGGTTGGTTTGGGAGCAGTCCAGAGGTTCATCGGTCGCCCGAATACAACCTCGTAAGGGGTCAAATGATGCTTGGTGGGAGTGGAGCGCATCGATAACAATGCCAGTGGGAGGGCATCCGGCCATTTAAGTCCAGTGGTGGCCACTATTTTTGACAATTTCAGCTTCAGTGTGGCATTATGGCGTTCCACCAGGCCGGCGGATTGGGGGTGGAAGACTGCATGAAATCTCTGTTTCACCCCCAACCCCTTTAGGATTAGTTGGATAACCTCAGCTATGAAGTGGGGGCCATTGTCGCTCCATAAAATTCGGCAAAGGCCATAGCGAGGGAAGAATTCTTTCAGTAGTACTTTGGCAGTAGTCATGGCCGTGTTGTCACGGGTTGGATAGGCCTCTACCCATTTGCTGAAGGCACATACGATGACTAGTACATACTTCAAGCTTTGGCATCTCTCTAGTTGGATGTAGTCCATCTGAAGGACCTCAAAGGGGTGACTGGGGATCCCAAACCCTCCCCGGGGTACCACAGTTCCTTTCCCGGGGTTGTGTTGCAGACAGATAAGGCACTGCTGGACTAGGCGTCTGGCTGAGTCGGGGATTTTGTCGTTGTGCCAGACTGTGGAAATGAGTTCGATCATGGGTGCAGATCCTATGTGTGCGGGGGAATGAGCCATAGTCAGTATGGGGATTAGGTATGAGTCAGGCAGTAACCATTTGTCTGCATCTCTTGTTCGCCAGCAGCCCTCATCATCCTTCAAACCCACCCCTGCCCACTTAGTCAGTTCGTGAGGGGTGCTGGCCGACTGGATGTCTCTGATCATTTCCCTTGCGTCAGTCCATTTCTCTGCTTGTGACCTGGTCACATACATGCGTGTCACCGTCCTATTCTCAGCTGTGGTTCGTGCAGTGATGTTGGCCAGTGCATTCCCTTGTCCGACTATGTCTGTCACCCTCTTGTGTGCCTGACATTTGATCACCGCCAATCGTTTGGGGAGGAGAACTGCATCAATCAGGGCGGAGACTAGATCTCCGTGGAGGATAGGGGTGCCGTGGGACGTCAGGAATCCCCTCTCCCTCCACAGGAGTCCAAAATGGTGGACCACCCCGAAGGCATACTGGCTGTCTGTATATACGTTCGCGGTGGTCCCTGTGGCTATGATGCATGCTCGTGTGAGGGCTATCAGTTCCGCTGCCTGGGCAGATCGTTGTGTGATGCAGGTTGTCTCAACTACTGTTCGAGCTGTCGTAACTGCATAGGCAGCTGAAGTGGTGCCATCTGGGAGTTTGATGCATGAGCCGTCTACCCATAGCTCTCCATCGGGGTCAGTGAAAGCGGTGTCTCGGAGGTCAACCCTACTCCTGGTTTGTTCGTCCGTGAGGGTCACACAGTCGTGTAAGGGAGGAACGTCGGGGTCATTTTCAGGCAAGGGCAACAATGTGGCAGGATTCAAAGTCGTGCATCTCTTTAGTGTGATGTGGGGTGCAAGTAGCGTCAGTTCGTACCCTGTCAGTCGTGCGCTAGTCAGGTGTTGAGTCTTGGTTTGGTTCAGAAGGGTGTCGACTGCATGGGGTACTAGCACAGTGAGGGAATTTGAAAGTACGATTCCCTCACTCTGACGGATAGAGACAGCAGCGGCAGCTACTGCTCGAAGGCAGGCAGGTAAAGCTCTGGCTACAGGATCAAGAGTGGCGGAGAAGTAGGCACAAGGGCGCTGCTTAGGACCAATTGATTGAGTCAGGACAGACAATGCACACCCCTCCCTTTCGTGGGTGAAGAGGGAGAAGGGTTTGGAGTAATCCGGGGTTCCTAGGACGGGTGCTGAACAGAGTGCATTTCGTAATTCACAAAAGGACGCTTGACACTCAGGGGTCCAAGGGAGCGGGAAGGAGGCATTTTTGGTTAATAGGGCAAGTAGGGGTTTTACAATGAGGGTGAAGTTAGGTAACCACTGTCTGCAAAAAGAGGTTAGGCCAACCAAAGAGCGGACTTGCTTTTGTGTTTTTGGGATGGGGGTGTCTAGGATGGTTTGGATTCGGTCGGGTGTAAGTTTCCTTCCTTCTTTGGACAGGAGATGGCCTAGGTAAGTCACTTGTGGCTGGCAGAACTGCAACTTCTTTTTGGAGACCTTATGGCCATTTTCTGCAAGAAAGTGTAGGAGTTGGACAGTGGCTGTCGTGGCAAGTGGGGGGGTGTCGGCCGCCAAAAGGATATCATCAACATATTGGATCAACACCACTCCATCTGGTAGCTGGAAGGCATCCAGCTGTCTTTTGAGGGCCTGGCTGTAAATGCTCGGGCTTTCAGTGTACCCCTGGGGAGCTCTACAAAATCGGTACGAGCGGGATTTTAAAGTGAAGCCGAAGAGATAACGGCTGTCTGGATGGATCGGGATAGAGAAAAACGCATTTTTAAGGTCGATGACAGTGAAGGTGGTGGCAGTGGACGGGATGAGGGTCAGAATGGTGGTGATGTCTGAGACTACAGGGTATTGGGGTACAACCACTTTGTTAATTTCTCGCAAGTCGATGATGAAGCGGTATGCTTTCTCATCTCCTTCGCCTTGCTTCTTAACAATAGGTAGGATTGGGCTGTTGCAGACGTTGCTAACCACCTCTTCAACCACTCCTGCATCTACCAGAGACTGAATGATCGCTACCAGTGCCTTCTCGCCCTCTGGGGATATCCGGTATTGTGGGAGCTTCGGGAGCATAGCGTCCTGTCTTACAGTTATATGAATAGGATCAATCATCATTCGACCCACATCAGAGTCATTTTTGGCCCACAGGTACGGAGGCAGGGTGTCAAGCAAGGACAGGTCAGCGTCAGTTATGGAGCACATGTGTCGTAAGGGGCAGGGTCTGGGCATGCCTGGGTTGTCGTACAGGATGACTCGGATTCCATCCGGGGAACATCTAATGGTAGCTCGAAAATGTTTCAGTAAGTCAATGCCCATAATGGCGTCTGGGGAGTTGGAGGAGAGCAGAAATGTCGTGTCAGTGGTGTTGCTTTCTAGGTCAAAGGTGATAGGTACGGACAGGGGGTTAGTGGAGGGCGTCCCATCAAAACCTATCGATGTAATGTGTGAGCCAGACAAGGGTGCCCTTGGAATCAGTCGTTTCGATAACACACTACGTGTCGCCCCAGTGTCTACCAAAAATGGAGACTCTGTACCCAGGACCTTAGCGGTGACGTAAGGACCTTGCTGGTCAACACAGAGCTCGACTGGATCCCTCCCTTGCCCCTGGCAGTCCTATGCAAAATCAGGGGCATTCACACCATCAGATAGTTGATATTGGTTCTGTCGGGGGCGGTCGAATGTGTTCAATCTCCCTGATCTGTCATTGTTGGTGTCGTTTGTGTGCCCTCGTCCTTGTCCTCTGTTTCTTTGTCCACCCGCCACATCCCTGGGGTCCCTATTTCTATTCATCTCTAGCAGAACCGGACACTCGGATTTCCAGTGGCCGAACCCTTTGCAGAAGGCGCATTGGTCATTGCTAATGTCTCTACGTCCAGTGTGGGGTGTTGGGGTGTGATCTTTAGGAGATAGATCTCTGGGGGGGGTTGATTGGTAGTTCCCCCTTTTGCGTTCCCGTCCCACCGCTATACCTTGTATCTGGGCTATCATTACCCTTTCTTTTAAATCTTTCTTCTTTTTCTCGGACGCCCTATCATTCTCATTCTTTTGGTGCTCGTAATACTGAGCCATCTGAAGGATAGCTGCAGGTTTGGAGGCCCCCCAACTACTCTCACTTGTCTGCAATTTTTGGGAGACCTCTTGTGTTAGGCCCTTTACATAATTTTGTACAAACAGGTGCTGTCCGGTTGCAGTGGTCATATCTTGGCCACTGTAGTCGGAGAACACTGTCTCGAATCGGGAGAAGTATTCTGACACGTCTTCCTGGGGTTTCTGTCGACAGGCCGTGACTATCGACCAGTCTACCTTTCTTTCTGGGATCAGCGTCTTTAACTTCTGAACTAGTTTGTCTGGGAGCTCCAGTATGTCCTTCACTGGTTTCCTTCCTGGCTCTCGCTGTCTATCTAGTTTACCGAGTTGGTCCCAGGTATGTCCAAACAGATCCGTGTGGTCAGCCTTCCGGATTTGCTTCCACACGTCAGCTGGCAGGCATAACCCGAAGAACAAGTCAATGTCCGCTAAAGTCATTATCGTCGAACCCAAAGCTGTGCCTAATTCGGTATAGAATGCTGTCGGGTTCTTTCTCAAATCGGGCAGAGTTTGTTTAAAGGTTAGGATATCTTGTCGGTCCCATGGTTGGTAAACCCAATTATACACAACTCTCCCTTTTGCATCTGCATGATTAATATCATCGCTTGTTCCCAGGCCACGTGGCGGGATCCAATAAGGGGCCGCCTCTCTGATGGGCATCATAGTATTGGCTACTTCTACTGAGGTCGTTTCAGGGACTGTAACCTTGGTTTCTGGATTTTGTTCCATGAGGTGGCGGAAGACCTCAAGCATCTGCATGAAGAGCTCCGTCGCCTCACACTCAGTCCCATCTCCAACATCAATCTTCCTATACAGCTTTGTTAGTTTAGCGGGGCCCTTACTTTGATACCTATCTTCATATGCGTTCAGGGTGTGGTAGCTGAATCGCAAAATGAAATGCCGTCTGTGGCTGTCGGCATGTGAATTATATATGTTCATTGTGTATTCTTCGCTCTCCCTTCGTTCTACTAAGGTCTTTGCTATTTTGTCGATCCCATCCCGCTCATCTTTGCTCAACCTATCTGGCCTGGCTGGTGGTTGCTTGCTAGCCTCGGGATCGTCTGACGATGTTGTTAATGCGGCTGGTGCGGAGGCCGCGAGGGCCGGTGCACTAGCGCCAAGATCGCTCTTGTTTGCACTTAGGGCCTGCGGGTGTTGTTGGCAGGGGGCATACGGTGGGGGCATGTAGATGATTGGGGGACCTAATAGTAACTCATCGTTCGCCCGTTGTTTGGAGGGCACTTCAGGGTAGAGCGCAGAGGGGGTCCTAACAGGACATTGACCTGTCGACCCTGATTCTTGGTTTTGTGTAGCTTCCTTTCTTTCTTTTATTTCTTCTTCTAGTTGCTTAGCGGCTAGGTGGGCTGCCTTTCGTAATTCTTTCCCTATTTTTGCTTCTTCTCTTTTCTTTCGTTGTTCCGTTTCTTTGCGCCACATGCCGATACTGTCGAGCATAGTGGGCGTAGTCTTATTTTTCTGAAGCGCTATTTCTAATGCTTTTATTTTATGATCGTCAAAGGAACCTATCAGTGGCCACTGACTTTCAGGGTTCTTCTTTGTATATTTATGCCATAACTTAGTATAAGCTATAGCGACTAGTCCATGCTTAGTGAACATGTCCTTATTAGGGGTGCCTTCCAGTGGAGCTGGATGGTTCATCTCTAATAAGCGGTCCGAGCTGTACAGGCTACCAATCAGTGGGGAGAAGATAGGCATGACGGGTTACAACGGGGACAAAGGTCTGCACTACCTATCTTATCATGGCGGGCAAAGACTAGACAGAATATTTCTATTCTCCGTTGTTTGCCGGCGGTGAATACCTCAAAAGAACCAATACCGAACAATCAGTGTTCGGTCAATCAAACAATCAGTGGGGAGAATAAGTGGGTACGAAAAGTTTGCGTTACCCACCCTTTCTCTACCTGCAAAGAGAGACCTTGTTCTTCCCTGTTTGCAGACAAAGAATCTCCAGACAATAATCCCCGAACGATAGTTCGGGAAAACAGTGGGGGAGGAAGATAGGCACGACGGATTACAACGGGGACAAAAGTCTGTGTTACCTATCCTTCACTGCTTGCAAAGAGAGAGCCTGTTATTTTCTCCGTTTGCAGACGGTGAATCTCCAGAGGGTTCAACAAAGCGTAATACTAGTATTATCCAAACCAAACAATCTTTTCTCAGTTCGTCGTGTCTACACGACCTTACCCGGACCGCATGGACGGTTTCCTGTCTTCTGAATCCAGCGCCCGATCGTCCTCTCTTCTTCGTGATGTTCGTGGCACTCCTGATGGTTCCCAGTCAGGACCGTAGATCACTCGAGAGAGGTCTGTTCGGAACTAGTGAAGGTCGGATGATCGGCTGTCAGACGAGGGTCTATCGGACACGAGCTCTCCCGATCGTTGCAGTCGTTCATTCTGTCGTCGGGACCTCTCCCACTGGATCCACGTGTCGCTGATGGGCCCCACGCTTTGGGACGCCAATTGTGGAAAAAGGGTAGGGCTATGACCTTTTTCAAGATTTGCCCGGCGCTAACCGCCCTTGTACCATTCAATTACCAAGCAATGAGGCAGGCGCCGGAGGCCAGAAGGCAGGAAACAGAAGTTTTATTCCGACGGAGCAGAACACATCAGATCAGACAACAAGGTATCGTCTCGAGGTGCTCTAACAGCCTCTCTGAGGCCTGGCCTCTTATACACCGGTTTATGGCATGTGACCTTTCTTTATTACAATCATAACATTGTGCAGTAAGGAAAAAGACATCCCCATAATCCTCGTGTCAATCCCACCCCCGTATACCTTCACAATAGAGGTCCTCAACCTGCTGATAAGAGGAGGGGGTCATCACGCAGCTGAGTGTTTCGCCAAGTCTTAGGATGTGTGCGCCTGATCATATCCCAGGGGGTGGGGAGGCCTTGATCAACAGTGTGTCCTTTGAAGAGGGGCGATTCCATACAATGAGGGGCAGTAAATGGTATCTCCCGGCTTAGGCAATGGCCTCGGACCTGTGTGGACAGTCGGACACGGGGTAAGAGGTCATCAAAGGAGTGGTATTCATGCCGTGTGGACAATTGAGCGCGGAGGGAAGGTTTATCAACAGAGGGGCATTCATGGGAGGAGAGGAGGTGCTGGTCAGGCGCTGGCGTGACTCCCAAGGACAGGGTCATGCAGAAGGGTTATGCTCATGAGGGGGAGGGAGGGGGAGCCAGGGTGCGCGGAGGATGCTTGCTGGGTCAGAGGGGCGCGCTGGCGATCGATCGTGGACAGGGAGACCGTGATACCTAAAATGGCTGCCGTGCACGTCGTACGTGGGTGACAAGCTGGCGCAGATGATGTTTAGATCGCAAACTAAAATTCCACACGCCTGCAACACCTTCACCATGCTAAACCTTGCAACCCCCACGGCGTCCGCAGTCCTCCTTCCGGCCCTCATTTTCCCTTTTCCCACTTACTAATCTAGAATGTACTCTACTGACTTCTGTAAGATTGGAGGAGAAAATTCAGTATAATTTAGCACACTAGAAGATAGGGTCATACTGATTGCAAAAGCTAGTTCCTCAGTAAACTCCAGCTAGAAATGTAACAATGGCCGTCTTGCATCTTATTCAGCACCATACCTTCAGATTATTTGGTGCTTTGGGCCCTGAGTCCTGAAATGCTATTAGCCCCATGTTGAGAGCAAAGCCAACAACCTCCGCTTCATAAAATGTGAGGAGACCTGGCTGGTTGGGCAGAGTGATGAGTGTGAGTGAATGTAATCTTAACTACGTTAACCCATGATTCAAGTTTTTGCTTTGAACTGGATCCACAAGTGCCTCGTAGTGACCCTAAGGCAATCTGTCTTATTTTAGAAAAACGAAATAATATCTACTGTTACATGCGTAATATCCAGTGGTGTAATTATCTCTGGCAAAGCATATACTCTGTGAGAGCAGTCAAATACATTTGCGCTTATCAAGTTAAAAGAACACGCATGTGTGTTAATACATTCTAGCCTATTCCAAAATCGATGCTCTTCCTTTTGAAATAAGTCAGAAATGATTGGAGAAAGACAGCCGCCACAAAGTGTAATTTTTCCACTTTAAAACGTGGATACAAGTGATAAAGAAACCTTAGAGAAAATAAAGACTGGGTGATTCTGCTAATTCGAATTGCGGGGCATGCTGTTGCCATAAGTGTTAGCAGCACTTCTTTAAACTATTTGGTCAGTAAAAGTTATTTTGTGATGCGTTGTTAAATATATGCTGCCTTGGTTGTAAGAAGGGGTAGAAATGTAGAATTGGTTCTGTTGTTAATTTCACCAGCTCTTAAGAAGCGCCTCCTGCGTTTCAGGAAGTTAGCCATGATTTTGCACTGTGGAGTTCAACTTTTGGGACCTTTGATACTCCCTTTACTTTTAGTCAAGTAGTACGAAATCTTTTTTTTCTGCTCCTTTGGCATTGCCATAGTTGTTGATTACACTCCTGCATAATTATGGTAAAGCATTAAACAAGCTGGAGACTGGGCACTATGGTGTTTACTTTCACTGTGCCGTTCTTCTCTAGTTAACATGTTCACCCATTCCAACCATACTGGCTTTTAATTGGGACTGAACAGCCACTTGGCAATATTCCATTGAAGATGGTGTGTGGGAAAATTGTAGAAAGTAGACAATGCCTATAATATAACTACTGTAGTTGGTCACATTTGTTTTGAGCTACATTTCCTTTGGTGTATAAATAGCAGAAAACATTTTCAATGTATATGTAGTTATTGAGACATTGGCCCTTCTGATGCCTTGCTATTTTTAATGATGTTTGCATTCTGCTCCACTCTCTCCTCTCACCAGTTTTCAGATTTTGTGGTTGGCTCTTAAAAGGCTGCTATATCATGTTTGGCTTTGAAATAACTGTTATGATGTTCCTTCCTTTGTGGTAGCTTCTGCTGGCTGTCCTTATCTACCCACAGAGCCTCAACATTTGAGGATCACTTCTGATTAGGAAGTGGTCCAAGTCTCTTGTTTTTTCTAATAATTCGTTGCTCCTTTTGAATATGAAATCTGCATTTGTACACACTTCAGTAGACTGAGATGGAAGAGGACAGGGAATTATGTGGTGTCTACATTTTGAAGTGTACTGGTATTCAGCTGCCAGTTTAGTCTGACATCCCTTGCTTGTCATGGATCCCCCTGGCTCCCACTCTCCATTGAGGAACTAATGCTTGTATTTAGTCTTTAAGATCATTGTCGTTTGTCTATCAGAACTATGCTTTAATTAGCTAGAACTCTTGAACCAAGGCCATTAACAAGGTGAGGTAAGTGTAGGATACCCCACCAACTCCTTGTCATCAAGGTGCACTTCTCTTCAAGCAAATTCTATATTGTTAAAACATGTTGTAGTTATTTTCTACTCTAGCTACTCTAGGTTTCCAATGTTTCCCTATTTTTTTGAAGCATGCGCATTCTTTCACTACCAAGTTTTGTGATGTCCTTTCAGGGGCACATTAAAAAAATGTTTTTCCCATTCTCCAAAGCCCTATTGTCTAATCTAGCGTTTTGTGGCAATTGCTAATTTGTGTGGCCAAGACCCATTTGTTTGAGGTGCTTGTTTTGAAACACGTTTGTGAGCTGTGCCCATGAGGCTTTTATTGTAGTACATTTGTTGCATGCAAATACCTTTTTATATACTTAATTTAACATACTGATCAGCATTAGGCATGAGCGGATTTTGCGGATTGGCAATCCGCGAATTTGCGGATTTGCGAACTCGCAATCCGCAAAATCCGCGAATTCCCGCGAATTTGCGGATTTTTTTTTTTTTTTGTGTTCGCCCGTGTTTCTGCCAGTTCGCGAGGGTTTTTACAATTTCGCAATTTGCGAACTTACCTGTCGGGTCGCAAGTTTTGCGAACTTGTTGTTTCTACGTGTCCAACCTGTTTGGGACACTCTTCTTCATCACTGCCACTCTCTGTCACCACTGCCACTCTCTGACTACTCATGCCACCCTCTGGCCCACCCATGCCACCCTCTGTTTCATCACCACACCCTCTGGTTGTCCAGTGTACATTATTTTCGGCAAAGCAAAGCACACCTTCCCTGCCTCAAGTGACCTGAATTAATTTGGGGCTGATTAATGTGTCACAGAATATTTTTTTAGCTGGCACCTGCTTCCTTAGTGCGCCCTGATTAGTGATCTTTTGCACTTGCTAAGTGCTTTCATTGTTGCAAAATTAGTTACAACACCTGCCCTGCCCCAACTGATAATAATGAATTAGGGGCTGATTAATGGATTTTAACTTCCAGCCTGGCTCCTGCTTGTCTCCCTTAGCTGTAATTCATGACCTTTGTGGCATATGTGTAACTATTCTGAGGTTCAGAGCAGGGTCACATAATAGTTTCAACTGGCAACTGAACTCTGGAGGGGCCCCTCAGGAAGCACTACAGGAAATGGCTACTAATGATGTGCCTGAACTTTTGAACCTGGTAAGTAGTTACTTTCAGTTTTGCTTAGATCATATTTCTGCAATTTCGCACTTATTCGCGGGGCGCGAACTCACGCGAACAGTGCGAGCAGTGCGAGCAAAATCCGCTGCTCGCGGATTTGCGGATTTTGCAGGAAATTCGCAAATCTCGCGGATTGCGGATTTCCCGAAAATCCGCAAAATCCGCGAGCGGAACGGATTTTCCGCCCATGCCTAATCAGCATGTCATCTTATGACACTGCCTGCTGGTGCCTCCTTGTGCTCCTGTCGCCTGCTTGTGCCTCAGTTTTCGTGCCCCTGTTGCCTGCTTGTGCCTGTTTTCGTGCCCCTGTTGCCTGCTTGTGCCTGTTTTCGTGCCCCTGTTGCCTGCTTGTGCTTCCGTGTGCCCCTGTTGCCTGCTTGTGCCTCCGTGTGCCCCTGTTGCCTGCTTGTGCTTCCGTTTTCGTGCCCCTGTTGCCTGCTTGTGCCTCCGTTTTCGTGCCCCTGTTGCGTGTGCCCCTGTTGTCTGCTTGTGCCTCTGTGTGCCCCTGTTGTCTGCTTGTGCCTCTGTGTGCCCCTGTTGCCTGCTTGTGCCTCTGTGTGCCCCTGTTGCCTGCTTGTGCCTCTGTGTGCCCCTGTTGCCTGCTTGTGCCTCTGTGTGCCCCTGTTGCCTGCTTGTGCCTCTGTGTGCCCCTGTTGCCTGCTTGTGCCTCTGTGTGCCCCTGTTGCCTGCTTGTGCCTCCGTGTGCCCCTGTTGCCTGCTTGTGCTGTGTTCGTGTGTGTGGAGGGCTCTGTGTGGCTGTGTGTGTAGGAAGCTTTGTGTGGCTGTGTGTGTGGGGGGCTCTGTGTGGCTGTGTGTGTGGGGGGCTCTGTGTGGCTGTGTGTGTGGGGGGCTCTGTGTGGCTGTGTGTGGGGGGCTCTGTGTGTGTTTGTGTGTGTCATTTGCGATAGATAAAGCTAGTGGCATTGTAAATGACAATGCCATTTATTTATGTTAAAAAAAACATAAATAAAAATAATGTCAAGAGCAATGCCAATAGCTCTAACTTTAACAAAGGCAAAACCATTGCATTGTAAATGCTTGTTCGAGCTTGTTCTTCATACTGATTACTTTGAACATACTCCACCCTTCAGCTCCCAGGCCATTCCAAATCATCGCCAATTTCTTATCTTTAGAAAATCTCTCACCTCCATATCCTACTACTTCTACCCGTGCCGTAAATATTTGAGGTGGAAAGCAAAATAAACAAAAGTGAGAAGCCAGGAGGGCTGAATAAAGCCAGGTGTATGTTAGCCCAAAATGGCTACGGCAGTGCCAGGTTGGCAGGCCTAGGGCAGAGCCAAGTCACATATGGGTCTTTGGGGCTAGGGCAGAGTACGTAGAATGCCAGGTTAGTGGGGCTGGGCTAAGTAGCCCAGGCCAGAACAGCTAGTGCTGAGCCAATCACATCATATGCGGCAAGGACAGTACATAGCTATTTACATTATAGGGCACTGTAACTGGGGCAGTCTGCTGTTCAGCAGACCAGGAGGGCAAAGTTATAGCACGCTGCATGACAGGCCATTAGGGATAAGGAGCTGTGGTATGGCACAGTACTGGAGTCATAACAAGTGTTGAGTGTTGCTGGCAGAATGTGGAGAGTGTGTTAGTTTGACAGTAGAAGCAATTGACTTAGTCAGAAGACGCTGGTAGCTGCCAGGCCTAGTTGCTTAATTGGCTGTATCTCAGTAAGGAAGATTGCATTTTAATACATCAACTATTTGGATGTTATTCCTTACAACAATGGCGACGAGGATAGGATACTGAAGAAGATCACGCTGCTGAAACATATGAACATGTTGTCGAAAGCTTCAGGTTGCAGGGTGGTGTGTTGATGGAAACTGAATGCTTGAGGTATGATGAAGATATATGTCATTGGAGAAGACATGTTTGGGATAATGAAGACGTTTTTGGTGCATGGTTGGCCTTCTGAGAAAAATCTGTACAGAGACTGGATGGAAGGAAGGCTTGGGAAGACTGACGGAACACTGAAGGGAAATGTGTTATCGAGGTATGACAATGTGGTATCACCTCCAGGTACACATTTCAAATTCAAAAGGTCTTAAATGAGAAATTCCATCTAACAGTAGCACTGTCACATGAAGGACATAGGGGGAGGTCGGAAACCAAAAGAACAGGAAGGCAATCAAAGATTTGAAATTGGTCCAGAATGGATGCAAAGATTGGCAAGTGTGTGAGACAATGTTATTTGTGTGGAGGAGTGATAAGTTTCCACGGACGCATAGTGTGTCAAAATGTATGGTGGAGTTACCGGATGGGCCTAGAAGGACGTTAGCCATAGACATAATTGAGCCATTTTAGGTCATACGGCAGGAGGAGTGTTATGTGTTGATGTTAATTATTTCTTGAAATAGCTGGAGGCCAATATAGTAGGCGATGTTATTGTTATTGTTATTTTTGATTTGTATCGCGCCCAATCACCTGCAGGTCTCTAGGCGCTCGGAAATCGATGGTAGGAACAATAACTTAGCAATCACAAAAGAAGGCATCCACTAGCCTATATAGCACTCATGGATCTTCTAAACAGCAGTGTTTTTAGCACCTTTCTAAACCGTAGGAGATTCCCTTCCCTGCGCAGCGTCTCAGGTAGTGTGTTCCATAACTGAGGAACTAACACAGAAAAGGCTCTCCCTCCCTTGGTTACAAGTTTGTACCGGGGACAGACCAATAACTGAGAATCTGAAGATCTAAGAGTTATCAATGGACTGTACACCACCAAGCGATCTTTAATGTAGGCGGGTGCCAGACTGTAGATTGCCTTATGAGCTGTACACAGATTCTTGAATTCCACTGGCTCTTTGATAGGGAGCCAGTGCAGGCTCTGTAACAGGGGAGATGCTTTGGTTCGTCTTGGGAGCCTGAAGATGAGACGTGCAGCATCGTTCATGACGACCTATAGCCTATTTGTCAGGGTTTTCGGCAGGCCGAGATAGAGGGCATTCCCGTAATCTATCCTCGAGATAACAGTGGCTGCTACGATTGAGCGCATCATGGATTGTGAGAGAACGGGGACTAGCCTCCGTAGCTGTCTGATGATGTTGGTACAGCTTCCCACCACAGAAGAGCTCTGACTGACCATTGATAGATCGCAGTCCAGTTTGATCCCCAGGCTCTTTACATTCAAGCTAGGTTTTGGAGCCGGGCCTAACTCCGCAGGCCAATAGAGGTCACACCAAGGTGAGGTGGCAGATGGAATCACCAATACCTCGGTCTTATCTGGGTTGATTTTCAAAAGATTTTCTGTCATCCATTGTACAGTGTACCTCAAGATGTTCTGGGCTTGGAGTTGTGCGGCGCTTGTGTTATCGACACTCAGCAACAGCTGCGTGTCGTCCGCATAGTTAAATACTGTACAGCCCATGCACGCCAAGGAAGCAATCAGAGGTTGCAGGTAGAGATTAAATAGAAGTGGGGACAGGGCCGAGCCCTGAGGCACCCCACATTCTAGAGTCCCCACCTCGGAGATTTCGTCCCCAAGTTGTATCCTTTGGGTCCTTTCCAAGAGGAAGGATTGCAACCATCTGAGGGCCAGGCCTTTGATCCCGAAATCACTCAATCTCTCCAGAAGCAGGGCATGGCTGACGTAAAAACAGATGTTGTCATGCATTTCTTGGAAGATGTTTCTTGCTGCAAGGGTATTCCAGAAGATTTGGTGATCTAATAACATCACATAATTTACGCCTGTTAAGATGCAGCATTTTGTATCCTTGAGTAGCAACAGACGCTCGAGAGTGGCTTTGTCTCATCCTCAGGCGAAGGGACAAATTGAAAGTTTTAATACGGAAGTAAAACAAAAATCCATACAATTGGCACACATCAATATAAGTGCTAATACTGTAAGAATTGTTGAGGGGTGGAAGCAAGCTTCTAAATTGGTTCCCTGGTGGTTAATTCCTTGGTAAGAACTGGAATTGGAATTTGCCAAACATGTGGTATTAAAAGAGAAGGTGAAGTAGGGCCAGGAGAAAATGATGCAGCAAATGGTTGGGCATTATGAGAGCAGAAACAGAAGTTCTCCTGCAGTGTGTGTGGGGAAGCGGGTGAAGATCAAGAAACCTGGTTTTGTCATAAAGGAAGTGTGAGGTGGTCTGAGCCCCAGGAAATGATCGAGGTATTGAAACTCCTGTTGGGGTTCAAGATGAACGTGTGTGGAATATGGAAAGAGTGTTGGTGTCTAGCGGTGCTAAGTGGTTGGCGGCATCTGAAGGTGATGTTGGAGGGGAGATTGAGGACAATGTATTTTGAATTCTTGAAATAGAGTTCGGTGTGGAGGTTTCCCTCCAGGATGCACATGATCATGCTGTGAGATCCACAAGTAATGGGGTTAAATGGGAATCAGAGCAGAATTTGTCAGGCAGTTATGATGTGCTTTAAGGTGGTTTTGTGCCTAGTGACAAAAGAAGGGTGAGAACATGTAAAATGCTGGTTTAAGTAGAGGGATTATATTTAGAGTTATGAGGAAGAATGTCTTATTCTAGTGTGTTGTTGAGAGAGAACATATAGTACAGTACCGCAGCCATGGAATGGATGGAGTGTTTGTTTGAATGCAGAGGGACATGGCTTGGTCAGAAGATCCTGGAATCTGCTGCATCAAGTTGCTCTCTTGTCTATACCTCAGTAAAGAAGATCACCTTTTGAATGGATGTTCTTCCTTACAGCAGGAAGGGTTAAGAGAATGCAAAGTCAGTGTGGCTGGGAAACGGCTTGATCCCCGCCACCCTGCAATGAACTGGCTGAGTTAGTCACTTGCCAGGCCGGTCAACCACAGAATGAATCAATAGCACGGCTAGCCATTAGGGGTGGCCGTAGCCAGTGACATGACAAGTCATAAGGTTTGGGGTAGAGCAAGTCACGTAGAAAGCAGGAGAGACTGGGTCAGGACAGCTGCCAGGCACACGTCAGGTTGAAAGGGAGAGGGCAGAGCCATGTCACATACCAGGCCATTAAAGTTAGGCTAGAACCAGCAGGCTAGTGGGACTAGCTGAGAGCCGGTGAAATATTACGCCAGTGGGGGAGGGGCAGGGCAGACTCAGTCACCAGACAGGCTGTTAGGGCTGGGACTGATCCTTTTGGATGGCGAACATGGGGCATAGCCAATTGCCATGCACATCTGCCCCAGATTCTATTTTACCTTCCAAAGCAGCTGTGTACAACTTAATGCAGTACACAGTTGGTTTTAGAGGAAGAGGGGCTTGACGAACACAGTGGCTTAAGGTCACAATCTGCACTTAATCCCTACTGTGCGCAGCCATAGACTGTGTGCATTGTGCTCCGACAGCTGGTGTTTTGGGGGGGTGGGACGGGGTTATGGGCAGCAAGGCAGTGCCAAAGACTGTGCAAGGTAGCCAGAGAATGTTTACCCCTGAAAGCAACTGAACACAGCTGTAGGCCTGTGGGATGGGGCAGCTTTGGATGCAGGGTGTGGTCATTCAAGGAGATCTCCCAACACCCAAACACCCTCGCTTTCGCAAAATCCACAGCAACGTCAATGCAGTTTGTTGGTTTCAATCAATCCTACACTGACTGAAAATTAGGGAGAGGGTCTTCTGCTAGGCTTCCCTGTTTGCAGCAACAGGTCATCTCCTGAAACCAAGATTTAATCTCAAGCACCCGCAGCTACCTCCGCTCTATGCGTGGCATCGTGCAGACAACGCACACAACAAGGGATCCTACTTTAAAAAGTATCAGCCATCCCAGCACTAGTAAGACAAGAACATTTTAGGGTGGCCTCCGAAGACTATCAATTGGCTTGATAGGTAAGTGATAGAGCAAGGTGTTGCAATTTAAAAAGATAATAATTAAAAACATCTAATTGATTGCATTGTAGGTTTTAGCACTTTATACCCCAAGTGCGATGACAGAGTACATTTTCGGACAGGAAATGCTACACCTTGAGGAGTGTGTTGTTGGCAATGTTGTATTTGTGGTGCTAGGTGGGAAGTGCTTTGGTGTCTTGCGTGAGTGAACAGAGAAGTTCTCTTGTCTTGGTCAGAGGTACCTACCTAGCAGTGGGAAGGATAAGGGGGGTTGGGGATGGTGAGATAAAGGCACAAAAAGTATATATGGACATTTTATCTGGCAGGTCCAGTCGGCAAGTGTTATGTTTAAGTTTTCTTATTAATCAATCAAAAAAAGACGGTGGACTAAGAGCGAGCTAAAGGTCCAGAACCCATGCTACCATAAAAGAAATATATGGATACAAAGGAGGGGGGGGGGCGGGTTATCTGTTTCTATAATAAGAAACAATGTCTGGTGGAAGTGTGGAAGTGTAAGTGGAGATTCTTCAGTTAAGGGGGTGTGTAGGAGAGTAGGGTCTGCAATCCTATGGTCACCCCCCGATTTTTGCTTTTTGCTTCACTGGTTTAAGACTTTCCCTGGCTGTGGGTCTGCTAATCAGACCCACAGCCTAGCTGTTCTCTCTCTAAATTGACAAGCATGTACCTTAGGTGCATTTACCAATTGGTACTGGGCCACCTTATCAGTCCCTGTACAGTGTACTATAGGTACCCAGGGCATAGGTGTAGCCAGGGCCTACCAGGGGCTGAAGCATGTATTATGCCACCCCTGGCTGGCCATCTAAACAGACACAACTGGCTGCACGACAGCTGGGGCAAGGTGGTGTAATCACCCTTTGCTTTTGATATAGTATCTCTATATCTAACCCTAAAATGGACACATATATTCCTATCAGTCACTCCTATGGCAGGCCTTATCAATTCTGAAGGTAGAGTGCTTGGAATTATGTGAGATGGTGCTCTGGCATGAGCTGAGCCCGTTTGCAGCTTTCGGAACCAAGTCCTAATAGCTGTTCCATGATAATGCTATACCATATACTCTTTTTAAGTGCATTATGAACCTTGCGGTCAAAAGCTAACTTTGGCATAGCATTATCAGAACATGTCGAGTAAGGTGTCATACGAATTGGAATACTACCCCCTCGCCAATTCTGGCGACGGGGGTAGCATTCCACCCTTCTAGAGTGACACGACATGTATGTAACTGTGAACCCCGGTTAAAGTTAACTCGAGCCTCAGCATCACAAAATGGATGCTGCCACCACAGACACAAGTCTGACCTCCTGCTGCTGGGAGTCCTTCCAGCGAGGGAGGCTTGGACAAAGGGTTTCCTGCCTTGGAAGGTGCTAGCACCACCCCAGACAGGATTTAGTTTATTAGGTAGGACAGGGCTGAAAGGAATGAGACATGCCTGGGGCACACAAGGTGTCCCTGTGCATATGCCGGTCTAAACCAGTTCCTGGGGCACTCCAGCCCCAGAGCTGGCGCAAGACCGGACAAAGGAAAGGGGGTGTAACCACCCCCCTTCCTGGTCCCACCCAGGAGAGGGACCTAGTCGTAGTGCAGCCCCCTTTAGCTGAATAAAGGTAGGAGCTGGTCCCATTCCAGATTAGATTATCCTGAACAACTCTACAAGAAGAAACTCTGGACTTCGACGTTCTGCTCCACAGAAGACTGAAGAAAATCTCCCTTGTGGGCAAGGAGTGTCCACCCTGCACCAGCAGGCACCATCAGCGTACAGCGGCTTCACTTTGTCGTCTTCCTGCAAGGATCCAGACTTCAGAGCCCCACGAGACCCGGACTCCCAGACCTCTCTGACCTCTACCTACATCTGCAGCACAGCTGAGACCCGTGGGTGCGACGAGACACGTGGGACTGGCCATCTTGAAAGAAGCAGCACTTCGCTCCAGCACGACTTCCGAGGCCTCCTCGTCCAAGTGCTTTGGGGACTGAGAAGCCCCGACCCCGAGCAGCTCCTGCACCGAAGATCAGCCCTCTAGCATCCACGAGATCTGCGTGGGGCCCTTCTGCCAGTTTGCTGCTCGATGCGTTGTCTGGTCACTTGCCGGCTGGCTAGTAACCTTCTAGACGACGAACTCCGACAACTTTGCTGCTGGTCTAGTTGCTCCAGACTGGCCCTGGCTCCCTTCCAAAAGAGGAGCACCCCGGACCCTCCTGGTCCACTCCAGACGCTGTTTCTACTCACCGCGTGGGTTGCCTTTGCCAAGGCCTGTTGAACCCGAATCCGGAGACGACCCCGCCGACAGCGAGAATCTGCGCGGGACAGCTCGTGCCTCCATCTTGGTCATCGAAGATACCACCTGGTCCACGTGGCTGCAGAGACAAGCGTCCACCTTCACCTGATCGCGACGACGACATCTGGTTCCACTCCAGTCACTGGCTAGTGACTGTGAACATTGTCCCCTCTGCTTTCAGGTCCTCCTCTTCACTGATCCACCCTTGGATCACACCGGACATCTTCCTCCTGACCGCCTGCAGCATCTTTTCCTCCAGGCTCCATAGACTTCAACGCCGGAACCCGACACGACTTAGCACCTATGCACCCGCAGCCTGTGGGTGAGGTAACTCGAGCATCACGGTGCTCAGGGGTAGCTTGACTCTCCTAGTGTCCAGATCCACAGTTGTTTTTGTCCTATCTAGTCAGGGACGTCCGTACTCACCTTTTCTTAAAACTGTACTGTCCATAGACGTTTGTACGCATCTCGCGTGTGAGTTCACACTCTGCACATGCGTTCCGTGGGCCTCCTAGTACTTACCTCAAGTTAGTATAGCGTGGTCCCAGCGATCCTACAACCTCTGGACAGCTCCATTCCTTTGATTGACTTTCACATTCCACTTACTTAGTATATGGTTTGTCGTGCCCCTAGGGCACCTTTGTAAATCGTGCAACTTAAACGTATTTTTCCTAAGAGTTTGTCATGTACTTAGCCCTCTGACATCATAAAGAGTTTAGAGGAGTATGTTAGTTAATAAATATCGGTTTATGTTCATAACAACCTGTGTGGTATCCTTTCACTTGGTATTCAAGGGGTTATATGTGGTAAAACAGCTGGCTTCACATGCCATTCAGAGTTTAGCCTAAAGACTGCTTTTGTCCACGCTACTAGGATAGCTGGTCTATAAGGTTGACTTACAACCAATCACCATAAGGGTTGTTTGGACTGATACAAGGTGATCACTAGAACTAGTGAGCATCATATATCAGGCCAACTTCTCACATTGGTGTGCAGCGGTTGGGATTTGAGCTTGCTGTTGTTTTTACCAAATATAATCTTGAGATATCATTTGAAAGATCACATAAGGTACCATAGGTACATATAACAAGCTTAGAAATACTCTGAGTTCTACTGAACCAGCTGTTGTGGTAGAAAGGGAGTAGCACCCCCTGACTACAACTCTTAGCAAGGGATCAGTAGGTAAACCCATAGTGTAGGTAAGTGCACCACTTACACCTCACTAGAAAAGCATGTCTGACACAGAAGAGAACTCAGTGGCTCCCCTTGTGTCAGTTGACCCTCCACAGGTCATGTCAAGATATGTTGCTCTTAGCTTCCAGGAGATGAGACAATTGTGTACCTCCAGGAAACTAAAACAGGGTTCTAACCCTACCACTCCTTTTCTGATAGGTCTCTTAGAGACATATGATGCCAGAAGGGCTTCTAACACAGGCCCCTCTAATCCAGATGGAGCATGCCCCCCTTAGAGGGAACCCTTGGTGATCCTGACCTTAACCTCCATGGAGCAGACAGTGAAGGGGAGGAAGAGGAAGAGGAATTATAAGGGGATGAGGCAGGCAAAGGTCCAGTAGTAGTCAGTAGGCTCACCAGGACCAACTTAAGCATCCATGAGAATGGAACTGGGGGACTACAGGCCCATCCTCAGGCAGGCTTAACCTTGGGAATAGACGAGTTAGGTCTCACTAGTCAAGTCAAGTCAAGTCATAAAATGTGTATAGCGCACTACATACCCGGAGGGTTTCAAGGCGCTTAGGAAGGGGAGGAGGATTATTTGTCAAATATCCATGTTTTAAGCTGCTTTCTGAACGCTAGGTGGTTCTGGGTGAGGCGAAGGTAAGCGGGGAGTGAGTTCCATGTTTTAGCAGCCAGGTATGAAAAGGATCTGCCCCCCATGGTGGACTTGTTGATGCGAGGTACAGTGGCGAAGGCTTGGCTGGAAGAGCGAAGTTGGCGGGAGGGGGTGTAGAAGGACAGTCGAGAGTTGAGGCAATCTGGTCCGATGTCGTAGAGTGATTTGTGTGCGTGGGTAAGCAGTCGGAAAGTGATCCTTTTATTGACGGGTAGCCAGTGGAAGTCTTTAAGGTGACCAGAGATGTGTTCGTTGCGTGGGACGTCTAATATGAGCCTGGCTGTGGCGTTTTGGATTCGTTGTAGTTTCTTCTGGAGTTTAGTGGTGGTACCTGCGTAGAGGGTGTTTCCGTAGTCCAGTCGGCTCGTGACCAGAGCGTGGGTGACTGTTTTCCTTGTTTCGGAGGGGATCCAGCGAAATGTTTTTCTGAGCATGCGAAGAATGTTAAAGCAGGAAGAGGATACGGCGCTGACTTGTCTGTTCATAGAAAGTGAAGAGTCTAGGATGACGCCAAGGTTCCGTGCGTGGTCTGTCGGGATGGGTGCTTTTCCGAGGGCTTCCGGCCACCAGGAGTCGTCCCAAGCAGAGGGGGATGTACCTAAGATGAGGACTTCTGTTTTGTCTGAGTTCAGTTTCAGACGGCTTTGTTTCATCCATTCGGCGACTTCTTTCATTCCTTCGTGTAGGTTAGTTTTGGCGGTGCTGGGGTCCTTGGTGAGAGAAAGGATCAGTTGAGTGTCATCAGCGTAAGAGATGATGTTGAGGTTGTGTTGGCGTGCGATGGCCGCGAGGGGGCTCATGTATACATTGAAGAGGGTGGGACTGAGTGATGATCCTTGTGGTACGCCGCAGATGACTTCAGAGGCCTCGGACTTGAATGGAGGAAGGCGGACTCTCTGGGTTCTTCCGGTGAGGAACGAGGTGATCCATTCAAGTGCTTTTCCTTGGATTCCGATGTTATTGAGGCGTTGTAGAAGGGTGCTGTGGCAGACTGTGTCGAATGCTGCAGAGAGGTCGAGGAGGATGAGGGCGACTGTGTCTCCACTGTCCAGTAGAGTTCGAATGTCGTCTGTTGCTGCGATGAGGGCGGTCTCAGTGCTGTGTTTTGCTCGGAAGCCAGATTGTGAGGGGTCGAGGGATTTGTTGTCTTCGAGGAATGCGGCGAGCTGGTTGTTGACGGCTTTCTCGATGACTTTGGCCGGGAATGGAAGAAGCGAGATGGGGCGGTAGTTTTTGAGTTCGGTGGGGTCTGCTGTTGTTTTTTTCAGAAGGGCGGTGAGTTCAGCGTGTTTCCAGTCTTCTGGGAAGGTGGCGGAGTTGAAGGAGCAGTTGATGACGTCTCGGAGGTGCGGTGCTATGACGGAGTCTGCTTTGTTGAAGATGTGGTGAGGGCATGGGTCTGTGGGGGATCCAGAGTGGATGGAGTTCATCAGGCGGATGGTGTCCTCGGTGGAGATTGGGTTCCAGGCGTTAAGGGTGTTTACGGGGGGAAGATGGTCAGCAGATGGTAGGGTGGGTTGGCTTCTGGGTTGGTTGTCAAAGCTGTTGTGGATGTCTGCAATCTTGTTGTGGAAAAAAGAGGCTAGGGAGTCGCAGAGGGTTTGAGAGGGGGTGATGTCGTTGGAGTTGGCCGAGGGGTTGGAAAATTCCTTGACGATGTTGAAAAGTTCCTTGCTGTTGTGGGCGTTGTTGTCAAGTCGATCCTTGAATGCTGTTTTCTTGGCTTTTCGGATCAGTTGGTGGTGAGTGCGGGTGGCGCTTTTGAAGGCGTCCTTGGTGCTGGTGGATGGGTCTTTTTTCCAGGCCTTTTCAAGGGAGCGGCATAGTTTCTTGGACTTCTTGAGATCATCGTTGAACCATGAGGCCTTCTTGCTGCCAGGTTTGTTTTGACGTTTTTTCAGTGGTGCTAAGGTGTCGGCGGTGTTGGATAACCATAGGGTGAGGTTGGAGGCGGCTTCGTTGGCGTTAGAAGAGAGGGCTGGGGAGTTTTGAAGGAGCGATGCGGAGATCTGGTCCGTGGTGATTTAGTTCCAGTTTCTTTGTAGAGTTGGTTGGAGGTGGTTGATGGGTTTCGGCTTGTTGTAGGTGAAGTGAACGCAGCTGTGGTCAGTCCAGAGGAGATCCGTCGTGTGGCTAAAGGAGACATGATTGCTGGAGGTGAAGATTGGGTCGAGTGTGTGACCTGCGATGTGGGTGGGGGAAGTGACCAGTTGTTTAAGTCCGAGGTTGGCGAGGTTGTCTAAGAGGGTGGCGGTGTTGCGGTCGTTGATCTTTTCAAGGTGAAAGTTGAGGTCTCCCAGAAGGATGTAGTCTTTGGAGGGGAGCGCGTGTGGGGTGATGAAGTCCGTGATGTCTTCACTGAATTTTGCGCGGGGTCCTGGTGGTCTGTAGAGGAGGGTGCCTCTGAGAGTTGTCTTGGGATCGATGTGGATCTGGAAGTGAAGGTGTTCGGAGTTAGCGAGGTTGGCGTCAGAGCTGGTTGAGATGCGGATGGATTTCTTATGGACGATAGCGATTCCTCCTCTTGTATGGTCGGTGCGGTCCTTGCGTGTGATCTTATAGTCATCAGGGATAGCGATGGTGATGTCTGGGGCGGAGGAAGCGTTCATCCATGTTTCCGTTAGGAAGGCGACGTCTGGAGAGGTGGTGTCTAGTAGATTCCATAGGTCAATGGCGTGTCTGTGGACCGAGCGGGTGTTGAGAAGTATGCATTGTAGGAGGTTGGGGTCGGGAATCTGTGGTGTGGTCGTAGCTGAGATGTTGTTGGTGCCGTTGAATTTGCACAGAGGCTCTAACAGATCTGTTCACACCCATGTCTCTCAGGCATCTTCTCAGAGAGGGATGACATCCCCTCAGAGAAGAGAGCATGAAGCCAAGATGAGGGAAGTCAATCTGAGGATTGAGAGGGAAGAACTTGCCCTTGCCAAAGAAAGACTTGCCTTTGCCAGAGAGCATAAATTGAGTGGGGCAGACCCCACTGGTGGCAGCATTATCATTAGAGATAAAGACAGGAGTTTTGATACTAGACACCTGAGTAAAATAGTGCCCCCCTTTAAGCAAGGGGATGACATCCAAAAATAGATGACTGCTTTGGAGAGGGCCTGCACTGTCCAGTATATCCCCCTGAGTCAGTGGGCAGCTATTTTGTGGCTCTTCTTTGAAGGTAAAGGTAGAGATAAGCTCCTCACTACTAGAGCTGAGGATGCTAACAATTACCAAGTCCTGACAAATACACTGATTGATGGGTTTGGCTTAACAACTGAGCAGAACAGGTTGCTGTTCAGAGACACCCAGAAAATTCAGTCTCAGGATTGGGCTGACGTTGTTGATTGTGCCACTAAGGCTTTTGAAGGCTGGTTACTGGGAAGTAAAGTTACTGATTACACAGGATTGTATAATCTAATTATGAGAGAACAAATCTTAAGTAATTGTCAAAATCAGTTGTTGCATCAGCACCTTATTGACTCAGATCTGACCTCTCCCCAAGAATTGGGAAAGAAGGCAGACAGATGGGTCAGGACAAGGGTCAAGCAGCAGAACCAGAACCAGGGTGGTGGCCAGAAGAAAGCAGACCAGAAGGGTAATGAGAATAAGCAAAATGACCAGAAGTCTTCAACATGGCCCCAACAATCTAAGGAGGGTGGGTCCCAGAATTCCCAAAAGAAGAAGAATAATGGTCAGAAGAAACCATGGTGCCAATACTGTAAAAGTAATACTCACTGGTTTAGTGAGTGCACCAAGAAAGGCCCAGCTCCTACCACTACTGCCCCTAAGGCACCTGCAACCCCTAGTTCAGTTAGTAGTGGTAGTGTTCCCCCTAAGGCTATAGTGGGGTTGACATTGGTATCTGAGGCAGGTTCTGACCTAGTCAGAGTACCTACCCAGGCTTTTCTTGTTTGTACTGGGGACATGGATTTGACCCCTACAATAAGTCCCAGTACTCTGGGCAAGTACAGGCAAACGCCTTTGATCAATGGTAAGATGGCTCAGGCCTACAGGGACACCTGTGCCAGTGTCACTATGGTGACACCAGCATTTGTGGACCCTGGACAGGTAATACTAGGTTCAGACTACCTAGTGACCAATGCTAGCAATGTCACTACCAACCATAGTATGGCACTTGTTAATTTCTCCTGGGGAGGGGTAAATGGCCTCAAAAGGGTTGTTGTTAGTTCAGACCTCCCAGTGGACTGTCTTTTGGGCAATGATTTGGAATCCTCCTTATGGTCAGATGTGGAGTATAGGACTCATGTGGAAATGTTAGGTTTGCCAGCACATGTCCTTGCTGTGACTAGGTCACAGGCCAAAAAATGCCCGGCTGAACTAGTGCTGGATCCTGGAACAATGGACCAGACACTAACCAAGAGTAAGAACAGTAGGGTTAAGGCAGTGCCTTCCCCCTTGCCTCAAGGTGAGGATCAGCTATCACAGGAGACTGACCCAAAGACCCCAGAAGGAACTGTCCTAGAAGAACTTGAGCCTGAACAGGTTGAGTTTCTTGGGACAGGGGGACCTTCCAGGGCAGACTTGAGGCAGACACAATTAGACTGTTCATCTCTTGAACCCCTCAGACAGCAGGCTGCTGCTGAGGCTGCAGGGAATGCCACAGGTGCCCATAAAGTGTATTGGGATGATGGACTCCTTTACTCTGAGGCAAGAGACCCCAAGCCTGGTGCTACCAGGAGGCTGGTCATCCCCTTGTCTCTGAGAGGTTTCCTTCTCACCTTGGCCCATGAAATTCCTCTTGCAGGTCACTTAGGCCAGAACAAGACTTGGGACAGGCTTGTCCCACACTTTCACTGGCCCCATATGTCTGAGGACACTAAAGAGTTTTGTCGCTCATGTGTCACCTGTCAAGCCAGTGGCAAATCAGGTGGCACAACAAAGGCCCCCCTTATACCACTACCTGTGGTGGGGGTACCCTTTGAAAGAGTGGGGATTGACATTGTTGGACCAATGGACCCCCCAACAGCATCTGGGCACAGATTTATACTGGTGGTAGTGGATCATGCCACCAGGTATCCAGAGGCTATTCCCCTTAGGACCACTACAGCTCCTGATGTGGCCAAGGCCCTACTCTCAGTTTTTACTAGAGTGGGGTTTCCTAAGGAGGTTGTCTCTGACTGAGGTGCAAACGTGATGTCAGGATACTTGACTGCAATGTGGAAGGAGTGTGGTGTCAATTACAAATTCACCACCCCCTATCACCCACAGTGCAATGGGCTTGTTGAGAGATTCAACAAGACCCTAAAGGGATGATAAAAGGGTTACCAGAAAAGCTTAGGCGAAGATGGGACATCCTTTTACCCTGCCTTTTGTTTGCTTACAGAGAGGTCCTACAGAAGGGGGTTGGCTACAGCCCTTTTGAACTTCTATTTGGGCATCCTGTAAGAGGACCCCTGTGTCTTGTGAAGGAAGGATGGGAGAGACCTCTCAAAAAGCCTAAGCAGCACATAGTGGACTATGTACTTGGTCTCCGCTCCAGGATGGCAGAGTACATGGAAAAGGCATCTAAAAACCTTGAGGCCAGCCAAGAACTGCAAAAAGCTTGGCATGACCAAAAGGCTGTCCTTACTGTTTACCAGCCTGGACAGAAGGTGTGGGTGTTGGAGCTAGTGGCCCCAGCAGCTCTCCAAGACAAATGGTCTGGACCCCATACTATCATTGAACAGAAGGGAGAGGTCACCTATCTGGTAGACCTTGGAACTCCCAGGAGCCCTCACAGAGTACTTCATGTGAACAGGCTCAAGGCATTTGTCAACAGGGAAGACATGGGCTTGCTCATGGCTACAGATGAGGGACAGGAGGAAGAGAGTGACCCTCTCCCAGACCTGCTCACTCAGAACCCTGATGACGGGTCAGTAGATGGTGTAGTCTTTTCTGACAGCCTCTCTGAGCATCAACAAGAGGATTGTAAACAAGTTCTTCAATCCTTTAGACAAATGTTCTCTCTGACACCCAGTCGGACAAACTGGTGCACCCATGAGGTGGACACTGGTGACAGTCTGCCTATAAAGAGTAAAATCTACAGGCAACCTGACCACGTCAGGGACTGCATAAAACAAGAAGTACAGAAGATGTTGGAATTGGGAGTCATTGAACCCTCGGAGAGCCCTTGGGCTAGTCCTGTAGTTCTAGTGCCTAAACCTCACACCCAGGATGGTAAGAGAGAGATGAGGTTTTGTGTAGACTACAGGGGTCTCAATGCTGTCCCTAAGACAGATGCCCATCCAATACCAAGAGCAGATGAACTCATAGATAAATTGGCTTCTGCCAAAATCTTGAGTACATTTGACCTGACAGCTGGTTATTGGCAAATCAGGTTAGCTGAGGATGCCAAGGCCAAGACAGCATTTTCTACCCCAGGAGGTCATTACCAGTTTGTGGTGATCCCTTTGGTTTGAAAAATGCACGTGCCACTTTTCAAAGGTTGGTGAACCAAGTTCTCTCTGGGCTGGATGACTTCTGTGCAGCATATCTAGATGATATTGCTGTCTTTAGCTCCACCTGGGAGGATCACCTGATCCACCTGAGGAAAGTTTTGGAGGCCCTGCAAAAGGCAGGCCTCACTATCAAGGCTACCAAGTGCCAGATAGGGCAGAGTCAAGTTGTATACTTGGGCCACCTTGTAGGTGGAGGCCAAGTTCAACCTTTGGAGAGCAAGATACAGGCCATAAAGGACTGGGCTCCTCCAACCACCCAGACACAGGTCAGAGCTTTCTTGGGCCTGACTGGTTACTATAGGAAATTTGTCAGAAATTATGGAACCATTGTGACTCCACTTAATGACCTGACAAGTAAGAAAATGCCAAAGAAAGTTCAGTGGACAGTTAGCTGTCAAAAGGCATTTGATGACCTAAAGCAGGCCATGTGCACTGCACCTATTCTCAAGAGTCCAGACTACTCCAAGCCCTTCATTGTCCAAACAGATGCTTCTGAGTTGGGTGTGGGAGCTGTTCTATCTCAACTGAATATTGATGGTCATGACCAGCCCATTGCTTTTATAAGTAGAAGGCTGACCCCTAGAGAGAAATGTTGGTCAGCTATTGAGAGGGAGGCCTTTGCTGTGGTTTGGGCCCTGAAGAAGCTGAGGCCATACTTGTTTGAACCCACTTCAAGATTCAGACCGACCATAAGCCCCTCTTATGGCTAAATCAAATGAAGGGTGAAAACCCCAAACTTCTTAGGTGGTCCATTTCCCTACAGGGGATGGACTTTACAGTGGAGAACAGACCAGGGGCTGACCATGGCAATGCAGATGGTCTCTCCAGGTACTTCCACTTAGAACAAGAAGACTCACCTGGTCAAGGTTAGTTTATTGTCCCTAAGTTTGGGGGGGGGGGGGGGGTTATGTAGGAGAGTAGGGTCTGCAATCCTATGGTCACCCCCAATTTTTGCTTCACTGGTTTACGACTTTCCCTGGCTGTGGGTCTGCTAATCAGACCCACAGCCTAGCTGTTCTCTCTCTAAATTGACACGGTGCATTTACCAATTGGTACTGGGCCACCTTATCAGTCCCTGTACAGTGTACTATAGGTACCCAGGGCATAGGTGTACCCAGGGCCTACCAGGGGCTGAAGCATGTATTATGCCACCCCTGGCTTGCCATCTAAACAGTCAGAACTGGCTGCACGACAGCTGGGGCAAGGTGGTGTAATCACCCTTTGCTTTAGATATAGTATCTCTATATCTAACACTAAAACGGACACATATATTCCTATCAGTCACTCCTATGGCAGGCTTTGTCAATCCTGAAGGCAGAGTGCTTGGAATTATGTGAGATGGTGCTCTGGCATGAGCTGAGCCCGTTTGCAGCTTGCGGAACCAAGTCCTAATAGCTGTTCCATGATAACGCTATACCATATACTCTTAAGTGCATTATGAACCTCGCGGTCAAATGCTAACTTTGGCATTAGATTATCAAAACATGTCGAGTAAGGTGTCATACAAATTGGAATACTACCCCCTCGCCAATTCAGGCGACGGGGGTAGCATTCCACCCTTCTAGAGGGACACAACATGTATGTAACTGTGAACCCTGGTTAAAGTTAACTCGAGCCTCAGCATCACAAAATGGATGCTGCCACCACAGACACAAGTCTGACCTCCTGCTGCTGGGAGTCCTTCCAGCGAGGGAGGCTTGGACAAAGGGTTTCCTGCCTTGGGAGGTGCTAGCACCACCCCAGACAGGATTTTGTGTATTAGGTAGGACAGGGCTGAAAGGAATGAGACATGCCTGGGGCACACAAGGTGTCCCTGTGCATATGCCGGTCTAAACCAGTTCCTGGGGCACTCCAGCGCCAGAGCTGGCGCAAGACCGGACAAAGGAAAGGGGGTGTAACCACCCCCCTTCCTGGTCCCACCCAGGGGAGGGACCTAGTCGTAGTGCAGCCCCCTTTAGCTGAATAAAGGTAGGAGCTGGTCGCTCCACAGAAGACTGAAGAAAATCTCCCTTGTGGGCAAGGAGTGTCCACCCTGCACCAGCAGGCACCATCAGCGTACAGCCGCTTCACTTTGTCGTCTTCCTGTAAGGATCCAGACTTCAGAGCCCCACGAGACCCGGACTCCCAGACCTCTCCGACCTCTACCCACATCTGCAGCACAGCTGAGACCCGTGGGTGCGACGAGACACGTGGGACCGGCCATCTTGAAAGAAGCAGCACTTCGCTCCAGCACGACTTCCGAGGCCTCCTCGTCCAAGTGCTTTGGGGACTGAGAAGCCCCGACCCCGAGCAGCTCCTGCACCAAAGATCAGCCCTCTAGCATCCACAATATCTGCATGGGGCCCTTCTGCCTGTTTGCTGCTCGACGCGTTGTCTGGTCACTTGCCGGCTGGCTAGTGACATCCTAGACGATGAACTCCGACAACTTTGCTGCTGGTCTGGTTGCTCCAGACTGGCCCTGGCTCCCTTCCAAAAGAGGAGCACCCCGGACCCTCCTGGTCCACTCCAGACGCCGTTTCCACTCACCGCGTGGGTTGCCTTTGCCAAGGCCTGTTGAACCCGAATCCGGAGACGACACCGCCGACAGCGAGAGCCTGCGTGGGACAGCTCGTGCCTCCATCTTGGTCGTCGAAGACACTACCTGGTCCACGTGGCTGCAGAGACAAGCGTCCACCTTCACCTGATCGCGACGACGACATCTGGTTCCACTCCAGTCACTTGCTAGTGACTGTGAACATTGTCCCCTCTGCTTTCAGGTCCTCCTCTTCACTGATCCACCCTTGGATCACACCGGACATCTTCCTCCTGACCGCCTGCAGCATCTTTTCCTCCAGGCTCCATAGACTTCAACGCCGGAACCCGACACGACTTGGCACCTAAGCACCCGCAGCCTGTGGGTGAGGTAACTCGAGCATCACGGTGCTCAAGGGTAGCTTGACTCTCCTAGTGTCCAGATCCAGCCCTCTAGCATCCACAATATCTGCATGGGGCCCTTCTGCCTGTTTGCTGCTCGACGCGTTGTCTGGTCACTTGCCGGCTGGCTAGTGACATCCTAGACGATGAACTCCGACAACTTTGCTGCTGGTCTGGTTGCTCCAGACTGGCCCTGGCTCCCTTCCAAAAGAGGAGCACCCCGGACCCTCCTGGTCCACTCCAGACGCCGTTTCCACTCACCGCGTGGGTTGCCTTTGCCAAGGCCTGTTGAACCCGAATCCGGAGACGACACCGCCGACAGCGAGAGCCTGCGTGGGACAGCTCGTGCCTCCATCTTGGTCGTCGAAGACACTACCTGGTCCACGTGGCTGCAGAGACAAGCGTCCACCTTCACCTGATCGCGACGACGACATCTGGTTCCACTCCAGTCACTTGCTAGTGACTGTGAACATTGTCCCCTCTGCTTTCAGGTCCTCCTCTTCACTGATCCACCCTTGGATCACACCGGACATCTTCCTCCTGACCGCCTGCAGCATCTTTTCCTCCAGGCTCCATAGACTTCAACGCCGGAACCCGACACGACTTGGCACCTAAGCACCCGCAGCCTGTGGGTGAGGTAACTCGAGCATCACGGTGCTCAAGGGTAGCTTGACTCTCCTAGTGTCCAGATCCACAGTCGTTTTTAGGTCTCGCCTAGACGTAAGCAAAGCGAAGCTTTGCTGTCTAGGGAGACAACTAATGTTGTCGCTTTCCGGGGAATGTGGACTGCAGACTGTGACGAGCCTGTCCTCCTGGAGATTGCAGCTCGTGAGCGCGCACGTCGCGTCGCCCTGCCTGATATTCGCATTCACACAAAGGCTTCCGCACGCATGCGCACATACACACACTGCATACACACACGCACCCCCCCTTTAACAGACACACGCGCAGACAGACACACGCACGCACAGACACACTACAACCGACACACGCGCACACCCCACCTCCACTCACCCCTCCTCCTCCGCAACACATTCACCTGTTCTGGCGGTGCTCGGCGTGCCTCTCGGGCGGCGGTTGCGCTTTGCGGGGCACTCTCACCACATGAGAGCCCCGCCTTCTTCATGCGCCCGGCCGCTCTTCACCCGGTCCCCCATCTCGGGACCGGGACTCGATCAGGAGCCCTCGGGGCTCCTCGGACAGTGGCTTCTCTCTCGCGCCGCGATGGGGGCGGGACTTCCGGTTGGGGCCGCGCTGCGATTGGCCGGCTGCCCAACCGCTACCGGGTCGTCGCAGGCAGCGCGGCGGCCCGGCGGGAGTAGACCTGAGTGATTTAATTGTGAGGAATTTCTCTTCATTGCGGATCACCAGGGCCACATAAAACACGAGGTTGACGCAGAGTTCAGGGTCCCGGGTGCGCGGTTGCTGCGTCCTCGCAGCCATGAATCCAGTCATGGTTTACCCCGGGGTCGCTTTACCTGCAACCACATCTCGGCCTTACCGGTTAGTCATTGGAACGTCTCGTCCGTTGTGACTTCATATCTATCATCAACGCACGGCCTACTCTTAAATCTCTCTTACTTTAATTAAGACGATCGTAGATAAAATATTTTCACAGTTCGCGCCAGGTAGGCCACGAAGGTTTAGCAGCCCCTTCGTCACTCCTCCTGCTGGGGAAAAGCACGTCCGTCTCTACCCGGACTGTCCCTTCAGGGCCGCAGACGTCACGCTGTTTTATTGGTTTCATAAAGCATACTTCACCCTCGACGCTCTTGTTTCATTCCGTTCTGCAATGTACCGCTCGGAGAAAATATTGCACGAGCCACAGGGGAAACTGTTGCTTGTTATGTGTTGAGTTGGGAACAAAAATAGCTTTTATCTAAAGTTGCTATTGCACGAGTCATAAGTAATCGAGTTAAAGCGGGTCGGTGTGTTCAGAACTGCAGCTCACGTTCAGTGGGGTTGAAGACACTGGGAAATGGCCGCCTTACTGGGCCGAGTACGCATCAGGGCCGGAAGGGAACCCAAAGTCCTGGCAAAATCTGTCCGACCATTCCCCCAGACAAGCCCCCCCTACCAAAAAAATGTACAATGATAACAATGTGAAACTGTGGGGTTTTTTTTAACGCGGCTCCTGCATATGTTACATTCAAAATCAACTCTCATAACGGCCCATTGAGCCAGTTACGGATATTTAGGTAATAACGGCGGATTCTGGGACTTGTTCTGGTTAGCAGTCTGTGTGTTTTTCTCTAGTGGACTCAACATTTGTGCGAGCGCGCTAGATGTATGCGAGCACACTAGATGTACGCCCATTTTAAAGATGAGTCATCAGAGCTGAGCTTTGTTGTTGAGGTAGGTAAACATGGAGATACATTCCTCACAGTTTAGCACTCTCTTCTCTTGTACCTGGACACAAATAACGGGGAAATGACTTGCCAGTTTTTGACTGCACATGTGAATCTGGACTTGGGCACAGTTGCTTCAAGACTAGTGTCTAGGTGTCTCTGTTGCATATTATATTGTGCTTGTGTCTTTCATTTTCCACCTGTGGGGATGGGGAGGGAAGCTGTTAATGTTTTGGGGTGGGGATACTAAAAGTGGTAGAAGATATCTAACTTTATTGAAGTACTGCATACAGCAACCACTCTTCAGATTAAATGTTCAGTACAAATGTTTTTAAAACAAGCATTTGCAATGCAATAGGTCTCGCATTTACTCGAGTTTGCGCGATTGGCATTGTAAATTGCAATGCCTTTTTTATGTTTTGGTTTTTAAAACATAAATAAAAGGCATTGTAATTTTTTTACTTTAATCAGTGTGGCGCCATCTTAACGGAAACCCGCGCTATGCAATGCAATAGGTGTTGCTTTTGGTATTGTAAATAACAATGCCTTTAAATTTTTTTTTAAAGACATTGCCATTTACAATGTCAATAGCTCAAAATAATGTCATTGCGAGACCTATTGCATTGTAAATGCTTGTTGTCCTATCTAGTCAGGGACGTCCGTACTCACCTTTTCTTAAAACTGTACTGTCCATAGACGTTTCTACGCATCTCGCGTGTGAGTTCACACTCTGCACACGCGTTCCGCGGGCCTCCTAGTACTTACCTCAAGTTAGTATAGCGTGGTCCCAGCGATCCTACAACCTCTGGACAGCTCCATTCCTTTGATTGACTTTCACATTCCACTTACTTAGTTTATGGTTTGTCGTGCCCCTAGGGCACCATTGTAAATCGTGCAACTTAAACATCTGTTTATTTTCATAACAACCTGTGTGGTGTCCTTTCACTTGGTATTCAAGGGGTTATATGTGGTAAAACAGCTGGCTTCACATGCCATTCAGAGTTTAGCCTAAAGACTGCTTTTGTCCACGCTACTAGGATAGCTGGTCTATAAGGTTGACTTACAACCAATCACCTTCCCTGGACGGGAAACAAGCTTCCGAGGACCGGTTTCTGGCATTCCAGCAGTCTTCAGCCCGGCTGCTTGAATCCAGTGGTGTGGAGAGCATGGGACTCACGTCTGAGCATACCCATCCCACTCGGAGTGACAAATGCAAAACAAATGGAAACAAGCTTCCGAGGACCGGTTTCTGGCATTCCAGCCGTCTTAGCAGTTCGGGCTGGACTGTTCCCATGAGGCACAGGGTCAGACTGATTTGAATATGGCCATGTCTGAACTGGGTTGGTGTGGAGTGCAAAAAAACGATGGATTTAGGCCCAGATCTCTGTACCGGGGTGAATGTATGACATTGTTCTGCATTCTGTCCATCAACTGTGGTTTTTGCAGATCTCAGTTACCTGCCCAGGCTCAGGTGCTGTTCGCCAGCCGCACAAAACGAACCTGACAAGCAGACGCCTTTATAAAGTCCATGCAACACACAAGACCTCAAAACAATTGTTTTATTAGAAAAATATGATTTCAAAATATAAAATGACAGCACATGTTGAAAGATCCATTCTGTGAGGTAGAGCAAGGCCTCAAGTAGAAGTATGACACAGGGAGGACTACGGTCCAGTCTCAATAATGAAGTCATATTGATGTGCTGAATGGCATTAACCGGAGTTCGGCTAACAAAGAGGCGTCCGAAAGTTGTTGACCTTTGGAGGGTGGTGTCTGGGAGTTGGCCCCTTTGCTAAATTCACCATATAAAATAGAGAAAAGTGGTAAAATAAAATAACAAATATAAACATAATACACTTTATAAATACCACAGGTAGAAAGGTCAGAAATTAAAAGATAAACATGTAAAAACAACAGGCACTGGTCATACTCTATGCAGGCCTCTGAGACGTGAAAAATAAACCTGCTATATTATTTAATATCGACTCACCATGGGGAGCACAACAAGACACTACAGGAATGACTGATTCCGGAGTTCGGAATGAGTGATGTCATTAAGAGAAGAGAGACATCGACTGTTATTTATATGGACTTACAATAAACATTAGAAAATTTAATGTAGGCCTGTGCTCATATCCCCCTTTTTATGGCTCGTGGAGCAGTGATTTCCAGAAATCCATTGATGTGTCACCTAAGTGCAAAGTTGGTACTTTGAATTCATAATGGTGTGCCCTGCAACTTCCACTATGTTATTTTGGGTTCACTCGCCTTGAAGAACTAGTTCCGTATCTGCTATGCAACTCTTGCGTTGTATAATCCATTTCACTTCTCTAGTCCCACCTGCTTTAGAAACGTGCTTACTAAATAAACTATTATTATTTACAAACACCCTTATCTCCAGCCTCCGCCACTGACATCTTTTGGGCAATTACTTCAAGGATGCGTATGACTTAAAAGCAATCTGCAACAGATGAAGATAACGTTAGTTCAGTTCTTCGAAAGATGTGTATGACATTAGTGCAGCTTTTCGGATAAGTATGATGTTAGTGCTGTTCTTCAACAGATGCTTATGACGTTTGAAGTTTGTACAGTTCTTCGACACATGCATATGTGGCTGGTGCAGCTCTTCAATGGATGTACATGGCGTTAGAGAAGATCTCCAGCAGATGCGTATGATGTTCGGGCTGTTCCTCAATGGATGCATACAAGTTGGGGCAGTTCTTCCACCGACGCTTATGACATTGGTGAAGTTCTTCAATGGATATTTAGCACCCTTGATCTCTCCAGCCTCTGCCATTTATAGCATATGGGCAGTTCTTTGATGGATGTGTATGACATTAGGGTAGTTTGCCGATGGATCCCAACATCATACTGTAGTTCTTCCATATGTATGATAGTACTGTTCTTCAACCAATGCGTATTACGTTAGTGCAGTTGGTCAATCGATGTGTATAATATTTGAACAGTTCTTCAACAGATGCGCATGAGGGTATTGCAGCTCTTCAACGGATGTGCATGCTGCTAGGAAAGATCTTCAAAGGATGCGTATAATGTTAGAGCAGTTCTTCAATGATTGCGTATTATGTTAGTGCAGTTTGTCAATAGATGTGCACAATGTTTGGGCATTTCTTCGACAGGTGTGTATTATATTAGTTCAGCTCTTCAATGGATGTGCATGGCGTTAGAGAAGATCTTCAGCAGATACGTATGATGTTAGAGCAGTTCTTCAATGGATACGTTCGAAGTTTGTCGATGGCTGCGTATGATGTTAGGACACTCCCTCGAAAAATGTACCCTTTCTAGCAGACACAGCTACCTGCAAAGTAGCAGCTCACTTCCAGCGAATAATCTCCTCAGTTGCCAGACGTATGAGCTCGTTAAAATCAAAATGGATATACTTTCGCCAATATCTGCGGTCCCGCCCATACACCTGAGGAGGATAGCAGGGACTTCCTGTTAAACGAAAGAGAGGCTGAGTTAATAAAAAAATATAATGGATACTGCAAAACAAGACAACTCAAGAACATCTTTTCTGACAGCAAAGAAACTGAAGTACAGCAACAAGGAGATGGTGCAGTGAGTAATGCAAGCTAATATCTATTAAGGCTTACAAAACCAAGATGGAAAAAATCAACATTTTATTTAAAATACCCATGAGTACATTTATCTCCTCAATATGCATGTTACAATATCAATAGGATACGCCTTCTGTTCACTTTACATCTACATGGTGGAAGCCGGTTAATATCAGCTGATCCATTGAGGGAAGCGATTGAAGCCTTTGTAGTGTGTTTTGTCTTCTTAAAGGGGCGGTTCAGTCTCAATTGAAGCAGAGGTCATCAAACAAAGCAACATTCTAGAATGCCGATTGTTGGTGGTAGTTAGTGATGTAGGACTTCTCTTCACTGGATGGCCCTTTAAGTCTCCGGGTTGTTTCCCAATTGTGCTGATGTTTTCAGCAGTAGAGGACATGACCACCAAACCCAACTGAGCTAATACACTCCTAAAAAAACAGCAGTGTCCTCCAGCAGCTCTCCGCTCCACAACAAATTAACCTTGAGACCCAGGACTTCTCACCCTCAGCCTTGAAATGAAAATGTGCCATCAACTGCACAGATGAACAGATCACGCATCCCGGAAAACCTTAATACCTAAAGGTGTATCATTGAGGTCATACTGCCTCCTTCCATTCATCCAGATCGGACTATTTCCACCTCTTGTATTCTCAAAAACTGACCTTTGATACCACTGCATACTTTGAACTCCCTCCTTGTCCTATTACCTCTTTCCAACCTTACTGTTAGTGACTTCAACACATATCTTTCCTCTTAAAAAACTTGACTACTTTGCCCCTATCTAGCCACGGAACTGAAGTATATTCTCAAATCAACCAAGCCATTGTGTGCTCCATCCGACTCGCTTACACCCTCCTATGAGGAAATCACTAGCCCTCTCATCCTGCCTTCTGTCCTATCTCTCCACCTTCTACAACCAATCCGATCTTGCTGGTTTCTTTTACACATAATGTTTAAATCTGCAAGTCCACTCCCTCTCCTGTAACAAGCTGCTGGATATCCCACCTCCCCATCCACATAACGCCCGGTGCCCCACTATCTGCTTTCTATACAGCTCTCGAACAGCTAATACGCAATTGACTCACCTGTACGCCTTTTGTTCTCCGGCATACCTAACCTGCTACAATTTGGTTTTCACCATCTTTAGTCCATTGACACAGCCCTCCCGATTAATTGAAACTCAATAACTTTGGTTCCTACTGATCAATTTACCTCAATGCTTATCAATCATGATCTTTCTGCAGTTTTCGAGCCGGTCAACAGTACAGTCCTTCACTCCTTGGGCATATCAGGTAAGATTCTACGATATTTTTTTCTTACTTCTGCAACCGCTCATTTTCAGTCTCCTGACGTTCTTCCCTCTCACCGCTGATACCTTACTGATGGGTGAACCTCAAGGTTCAGCCCTGCACTCTCCATTCCATATTTACACTACTATCCTTGGGGACGTCATTTCATTCTAAGGTTTGTCTTGCTTCTATGACACAGATTATTTACACATTTTCATTTCCTTTCCCTTGTTGTCACACATTCACCAACACCTGACTGCGTCCGGATCTAGAGACAGTGGACGGTCTTCGGCTCTCTAAAGCTCAACTTCTGCAAAACTCTTTCACCCTTCCCTCCCCAGATCCAATGTGTCCCTCCCCTTCTACCAAAACTGTAGGAGTAAAATTGGTAGAGGCATGAGACTCTCCTCCATCATCTCTCCTTCTCCGAGAAACAATCCCTGATGAATACTCCAGTGCTAAGGAAGCTTGATTATTGAAATAGGTTCCTTAGAGATGTTCCCAATATAGCGATGTGACAAAGTACTAAATACTGTCAGAGGAATTACGTACAAGCTTCCCTGATGCTCACCTAGGCAAAAGAGCCTACTACATATTACTTTCCCTCACATTCATAGCTACTCAAGGCCTTTCCCGGCTTACCAATTTACCATAATTTCATGGTGCACCCTCCCATGACCATTTTTCTCTGCCACCCTTTGTCGGCTACATGTACCCAGACTCCCAAGAATCCCTCATGGTTAGATCTTCCGAAGGGGGGTTTTGAGGCATGGAGAGGCCACCTTTGAAATTCCAACAGAGGTGGGGGAACCTCTTGTTCTGTTTGCTACTTGGCCCTCACTTTAATCTTGCTATACTGGGTCTAGTTGAGGACCTCAGAGGTAAATTCAGAGCGAGTTCTGGGAGACATCTGATAAAATTATCTTGGGGGAAAAAAAAAACAGGAAAACCAAATATCATAATCGGCCCTTTCAACAGTGGATGGCTTGCAGACGAGTATGTGTGTTGCATCAATGCAGGCTTGCAATGACGTGGCGCTGCAAGCGGAATATGGGGGGGGGAACTCTGTTTTCAGGAAGTTTAGTTTCAGATACAGTGTCATCCAGGACTGAAAGGTCCACTAGGGTCTTCACAAGTTAATGTATGTGCTCCAGGGAAGAAACGTTCAGATATAGCTATATGTTATCGTTGTATAAATGGAAGTGGATGTCGGATTGTCTCAGAAGGAGCTAAGGGGTTCATATCGAGAAGTTAACGAGTGTGAGAATTATGCAGGACTACATGCTAAAGAGGCGAGGTGCTGAAAAGAGCACTCAATAGTCTTACTTGCTAATAAATATTGCAAAGATAACATTCAACCTATCTCAGAGCTGTGCCCCAGGTCTCCTCTTCTCTTTTAAGGTTTTTAGAAGAGTGGCATAGTTGATTGTAGCACACTCTGCTGACAGGTCCAAAGAAATAAGAAAACACAATTTGCCTCTGTCCAAGATGTGCACCTTTGCCATCTCTGTGCTGCAGTCAGGCCTGAAGTCCGAATGAGAATCATTAAGCAAGTTGTATTTTTCCAATGAAGATTCAATTTTCATTAGTTTTTGCCACGAGGGGTAGATTAAATGCAGGACAAACATTTTGTTAAAGTCTTCAGGATACCCATCAGGTTCTTTTGAGAAGGAGGTAACCTCTCCAAATATCAGGCAGGAAAGGACTACTCTTTTATTCAGAGAAATTTTGCATGCATAAGTCAATAGAGTGGGATCAGCAACTTTAAGTTTTTGACATAATTTGCTGCATAGGGTCAGCATAACGAGAATGTTCTAAGGCCAGAGAGTGTGTACAACAAGTCAATTTGAATGAACTCTTAGCAAGTTCTCCACTCCCCTGATATTTTACTCATTAAGGCCTTTTGTCGTATGTTGGTTGTTGCAGAGACGAGAGAAAAGCTCAATCTTTTTTTTATTTTGTTGTCAAAGAATCGCTAGAATCTCCAACAGTTTTCTTTAGTTTTAGAAATATCAAGAGTGACAGAAGGCTTGGTGGACTGCATGAACAGGTCAAAAAGATTCCTCGGGCATTTGTTGCTGAATTGATCTTTAGTTTGAAGAAGGTACTTTGGCCTCAAATAGATGTTTTTTGTATTGCTTGATTAGAAATTAGAAATTCTGTTTATGGGGGTCTTAAGATCATATATGTTCATTGCTTTACAAGTTTTCCGCTCTTCAAATATAGCTTTTAAAACCATTGTGTAGTTATATAGTTGTGCTGATACTGCTCATCTGCTTGCTGTGTGCTTTGGATATGAAAAGTTGGCGGCATACGTCTTATTTTGGGTAGGATGGAGTGGGACAAGATTTCAAAAACTCCTGGCACCTAGTGGCTGCAGTCATCTCTAAGGTTTTCCATGCCAAACTGCGAGGCATGTCAATGCTAGTTTCGGCTGTGGGATAAATCTGATGCTGTAGTGATGAGAGGGGGGACTGCATGCCACCCAAACCAATCTGAACCTCAAGTGATAAGTAACCAAGGCTGTCGGCTAATAGAAGACAACACTTACCGATGCCATGGAATATCCGAGCGACGGCGCGGCCTGAAAACTTCTCCTCACTGCGGATGGACAGAAACTGCCGGACATCAGCACTGATTAGGTTCTCCCAGTCCCGCAGCTGTGAAGACAGGCAGAGAGGCATTAGAGTGACACAATAAAATACATTCATACTCAAGAAAAAGTGTATTCGGTGTTTATGCCCTAGTCAAGAGGGTTCAATAAAGCATCAGTCACACGATACAAGTAGCGTGTATTATACTTTTGTCAAAAACAGCAAACTTTGTGTTAACTCACTCAGCCTGCAGATCCCCAGCCATGCTAATTTCTTGTGCACAGTTCTTGTGTATTACATTTAGTGTGAGTTACATTTGCTTCAAACAAAGGCTGAATGTTATCCTGAAGTGCTGTGTGTCGCATATAAATACATCCATTAAGGAGACGCCACCCAGCCTGACAAAAAATACTGCAATGATGGCCAAGAAGTAGAGTGCAAATTATTCTCTCTAAGACATCAGTACTATCCCGTATGAATATATCAGAAGCAGATTTGTCTGCAGATACATTTAGGACTCTCTCCTACTGTAGTTTGCTTTAATTACAATGGACACACACAGCTCCCTCACGCAAAGAGTGAGCCCGCATCTGCTTGAGTGTACCATGTAAACAGAGGCCTATGATATGAGGCAATCCAAAAATGGAGCAATGCTTATATTATAAAAAGGAAAAAAGAAAGGAAAGAAAAATAATAGGTGCACAGGCTCATGTTTTTTCTTAAGGCCTTCCACTGCCAAATGCCGGAGATACCAACTACAAGGGTGCCCAGTATTGGTTCTACATCCACCACAGCCTTCTTTTTCTTTATTACACTCTTGCAGACTCTTTTTAATCCCTGCTTTATTCCTTTGTCACTATTTTTCAGCCTCGCCTACCTTTTCCTCCTCCTTTCTCTCTGTTGATCTAAGTCACAGTCTGAAGATGAAAAGGAAGACCTGGCCCTCAAAAGTGATTACTCCTGCCCACTGCTTGCAACCACCAGCACAAATGGAACACTACAATAGTGGTCTTAAAAATATTTATCACCAACTAAAGACGTCTTTACGATGCAGCTGCCTTTACCGTAAGATCACAGTATAGTTCTCCTGATGTGCCATCTGCTGCTGAAGTTATTTCCAGAAGTGAATACAGATCATTATTTGGCAATGCAAGGAAATTCCAGAAGCACTCTTGAACCCTCATATGCTTTATGAAATGTGTTGCTCCCTAAATTCCCAACAGATCTGAATATTGTCAATTGTGCCCATTTCCTTTGAAATTCTCTCTGTGCTTAATTATACTTCCACCCCTATCTCTGACATTTGCCATGCTGGACTGGTTTATGGGCAGCATTGCAGAAGTTCAGTCGCTGAAATCCCTACCTCAACTCCTCAGCATTGGCAGCAGTGCTTGTGATGTCAGAGGTTTGCTGCAACCAACCAAACACCATTTCCAATCTCATGATCATCTATCTGAAAACATTTCCTAGACTTTTCCAATCCGCTTCTCATTTCTTTAGAGCGTTCTCCAAGTATTAATAGCTAGCCAAGTATTTGTCGAGTATTTACAGCTAAACCAATGCCCAAGCAGAAAGGTAATAAACCACAGTAGGCTGGAAGGGGGTGTTGGGACAATGGAGGATTTAAACTGGTCACAAACCTTTGAAACGCACTCACTTAAAATTAAATAGAAAAATCTCAGTGTGTTGAAGAAAAAAAAAAAAAGATACTAAACGTGCTTCAAATGCTTCCATAAATCAATCTTTTAGGGATCTTGCATTGCCGGCTTGAAAACGAAGGGACCTATTATGATCCCGGGCGGATCGGCGGTGGCGATTTGTCCGCCAAATGTCCCTGTGACACCCCGCGCCATATTAGTATGGCAAGGGGCACCGCGACAAACGGTCCGTCTGCCCCTTTTCCGCCAGTCGGATTGCCAGCCGGGCGGAAAAGGTAGATAATATGGTGGTGGTGCCTTGCACGCACCGCCATCCATATTATCATGTGCCATTGAAAAGGCCTTTCCATGGCGGAGATGCCATGGAAAGGCCGGCGGAAAATGCAGGGGGGGCAAGAGGGTTGGGGGGTTCCACTTGGGAGGTACCTATGGTCCCCCCTTCATTGGCATACAAAAGGTGGCAATGCACAACATGCATATTTTACATTGCGGCGGGTGCTGCTTACAGCACCGCCCGCCACAATGTAAAATATGCGGGATGCGACCGCCAGGGTGGCGGTCGAATCCTAATGGGCCTGGTGAGACCGCTGCACCTCTGGCGGTCAGTCCCGACAAAATCCGCCCACCATTGTGATGGGGCCCTAAGTAACTGATTACCTTCCACTTTGTATCTCCCATGCATTAAGATGGTTGCATCGTTCTGCTATAATATACAGAATCATATTTTTAAAATGCCAACTTAGCCTGTGGAAGAGGAAGTACCTGTATTAAGTTCTACGATTTCATTCGCAAGTCCAGATCATTGTTAAATGGGCCCACCAAATAACAGCTTCATATTTTTCTGAACGCCATCATATTGGGGTCTAGAAGCGGACTGTTTCATATCACTGTGACAAGGCTGTACCTATTTGTTCTTGATTGGTCTTATTTTAAACTTAGACTTTGGGGTCTTTGAAATAGAACAGACTATTTCAATTGCTTATTGCCTCTAAATGGAAGGCTGGGATATGCTTGATAAGTGTGTACACCTCTTGCTACCGGACCAAAAACCAGAGGACTAGAAAGCTTGCCAATGGTCCAAGCCAAAGTCCCTCAAGTTGAGAGAGTGGACAGAGGATCTTAACTCAAAGAGGGTGAAATATTTAATGTCCACTGTGATCCTCCTCAACTCTTTGGTAAAAGATCAACCGACTAAGATGAGTCGCCTCTCTGGTCCAACAAATAGGTCTCAGACATGCTATGAAACATCTTGTAAAAAATAATATAATAAAGATGGCATGAAGGCAATCTCTTTGTGAGCTCAATAATCTTTCAAGAAAAATACCAACCCAAATAGATGTAAGCCTCGAGACCAGCCAAAGCAGCATCACTGTCAATGCCCCACTCGAAGTCAAGATGCTACGTATGAGCATCAGTAGGCTTTGGCATAGAAACACCAACGGGAATGTTAATGTTTTGTAATGTTGCGGAGGAAAACAAGAAGTTGCGCTCCAAAGAGGATATCAACCAGATTTTCACATGATGTAGGAGGACATCTACGGATTCATTCTCTGTGTGGCTGAAGAGTACATTAAATAGATTCCAAAATAAAAAGAACAATTGTGAGTCATAGTTGAATCTTTGCCTGGATTTGTAGCTGTGGCCAGGGCTTTCCTAGAAAATATCCAGGAAGCTACCCAAGGATATCATAGTACTTCTGCATGCTGTAAGCATATGGTATAATACATTCTTTTGAAGTAAAGTTATAAATAAAGTAGCAAATTCCAATCGTATCACATTAGCATTCACAAGGAAGGAAGCTAAGACCTTCAGTGACGTCGTTGTAAGGCAGTAAATAGAACCATTTTATGTCAAACCAAGAAAAGGAGTGCCAATTCTAAAGAGATAAAAATTATGACAGTATACCTCTGCACTATTGGTAGGAATTTGGAAACACCGAATCAAACAAGGTTAAGAGGATAACAGTCAAAATCATGAAGGGTTTAGTCCGAATCGTTTAAACAAAAGCACAATTTGCAGACCCCCATTACTTTATTTATTCATTTATTTATTTGTTAGAAAAGTTTTATATAGCGCTGGCTTGACCCGAAGGTATCAGAGCGCTTTACATGAGATAGGACCTTGCACCAAACATTTTCACATAGTTACATCAGTTACTTATTAACGTATACGCACGTCTTATGAGGAGTGGAAAGGTAGAGGGGAGAAGGCGAACCGGGGTAAGGAATTCAAATAGTAAACACAACGGGGAGGCGAGGAAAACAATCTCCGATGTCCGGCTGGGTAGGTGCTGGCCAAGGGGTGAACCAGAGCCAAACTCCTCTTTAGCTGCAAGGGACAGCTCCACCGAGCATCGGCCAAGGTTGCTTGAGCACCGTGGAAAATAAAGACCAGTTCAGTTTTCCGCCCAGGAGGCATCGTCAAAAGTTCCATCAAAAGTATTGGTTAAGGTATTGTTGGAGGGTAAATGTCTGAACTGGAGATCTCGTTAGGGTTCCTTGCCTTGGGATTGGTGGTTTTGTTACCGTAACTCAGTTGCATGTCATCCTCATTAAGGTCAAGCAGACCGGTAATCAATCAGTACATATGTAGAGTAGCGATTGTGGGAAAAGATCAGGGTTGTTTTACATCCTCCATGGCTAGTCTTCCATGTTTCACACAATGAACCACCTGCACTTGGACTAAGCCATGTTATGCGACACTCAGAGCTCCTTTCCGTTGGATCAATATCTACATATTTTTAAACCTTTAATGCCATGTGCAAAATAGGTCTATTTTCCTTCATGTAAATAACCTCCTTGTTTTCAAACATATAGCTCTAACTAGATTGAGTTTGATGCGTAACTACAAGTGAAATATAGGTTTAGACTCAGATTATATGCCCTCACTTACCATGAAGAGGCATGTGTATAATTGTAGTAACTTGGCTATCCAACTGGAGAACAACAGTATCTGAGGACCTGTGACAGCAATGATAAACTACTGTGCCCACCAATCCTGGCCGGTAAGCCCTGATTAGCCCAGGACAGAAAGCAACAACACTAAAACAAACACACTAACAGACACACATACACCAACCACAAAACCTCATTGTAGGAAAGTGCCCCTATGTGACATGGTCACCCCCACTTTTTGCCTGTTAAATTATGTGATTTTGACTGAAAGTGCATTGGGTTCCTGCTAATCTGGTCCCCTGTGCCAGAACTCTTTCCCAAAGGTGTACAATTGTTCCCCTAATTTCTAAAACCTTAGTACCCTCTATAAGTCCCTAGTAAATGGTACCCTGGTACCTAGGGCCTGAGGAACTAAAGAGTGCCGTAAGGGCTGCAGCACAAATAGTGCCACCATAAGGGACCCCTCACCAAGCACATGCAAGACTGCCATTGCAGACTGCGTGTCTCAGTGCTGACAAAAGTGAACAAGCATTTGCAATGCAATAGGTCTCGCATTATTTAAGTTTGAGCTATTAGCATTGTAAATGGCAATTGTTTTTTGCTTTATGCTATAGTTTTTTTTTTACATAAAAAGCTTCATATAAAATATGTTTTATTAAAGTTATTTATGCAGTATCTAAATTTTGTTTGCATAAAACAGTATAATAATATCTTAGTAAAAAAGTCAAATATTTTAATGGAAATTCACCAAATGTTCATTTATGTGTTGGTTTTGAAAATAGCTAAATTAATAGCTTTGTCATTTACAATGCCAATAGTTTTAACTTTCGCAAATGTGACACCTATAGCATTTGTAATGCAACATTTGTATTTACGTGACTTAGATGTATTGATATTACAAATAACAATGGCTTTTAATGTTTTTTAATACTTAATAAAAGTGATTGTAATTTATAATGGCAATAGCTTAAACTTTTGTAAATAACTTTTGTGAAGATTATGTTCAGTGTATTTTATTGTAACAAAATCCAAGAACAGAAGTGAAATATTAACATCTTTTTGTGACATTTGTAATAAAGCTTGAAACATTGAGAGAACATATTTGTGCTGTGGTGGTGCTGAGTGATGCTGTGGTGGTGCTGAATGGGGCTGTGGTGATGCTGAGTGATGCAGTGGTGATGCTGAGTGATGCAGTGGTGGTGCTGAGTGGTGCTATGGTGGTGCTGTGGTGGTGCTGAGTGATGTTGTGGTGGTGCTGAGTGGTGCTGTGGTGGTTCTGAGTGATGCTGTGGTGGTTCTGACTGATAATGTGGTGGTGCTGAGTGACTGTACTCACTGTCACTCTGCACTCACTGTCACTCTGCACTCACTGTCACTCTGCACTCACTGTCACTCTGCACTCACTGTCACTCTGCACTCACTGTCACTGCACTCACTCTGCACTCACTGTCACTCTGCACTCACTGTCACTGCACTCACTCTGCACTCACTGTCACTCTGCACTCACTGTCACTCTGCACTCACTGTCACTCTGCACTCACTGTCACTCTGCACTCACTGTCACTCTGCACTCACTGTCACTCTGCACTCACTGTCACTCTGCACTCACTCTGCACTCACTGTCACTCTGCACTCACTGTCACTCTGCACTCACTGTCACTCTGCACTCACTGTCACTCTGCACTCACTCTGCACTCACTGTTTCTGCACGCACTCTGCACTCACTGTCACTCCGCACTCACTGTCACTCTGCACTCACTGTCACTCTGCACTCACTGTCACTCTGCACGCACTCTGCACTCACTGTCACTCTGCACTCACTGTCACTCTGCACTCACTGTCACTCTGCACTCACTGTCACTCTGCACTCACTCTGCACTCACTGTTTCTGCACGCACTCTGCACTCACTGTCACTCCGCACTCACTGTCACTCTGCACTCACTGTCACTCTGCACTCACTGTCACTCTGCACTCACTGTCACTCTGCACTCACTGTCACTCTGCACTCACGGTCACTCTGCACTCACTGTCACTCTGCACTCACTGTCACTCTGCACTCACTGTCACTCTGCACGCACTCTGCACTCACTGTCACTCTGCACTCACTGTCACTCTGCACGCACTCTGCACTCACTGTCACTCTGCACTCACTGTCACTCTGCACTCACTGTCACTCTGCACTCACTGTCACTCTGCACTCACTGTCACTCTGCACTCACTGTCACTCTGCACTCACTCTGCACTCACTGTTTCTGCACGCACTCTGCACTCACTGTCACTCTGCACTCACTGTCACTCTGCACTCACTGTCACTCTGCACTCACTGTCACTCTGCACTCACTGTCACTCTGCACGCACTCTGCACTCACTGTCACTCTGCACTCACTGTCACTCTGCACTCACTGTCACTCTGCACTCACTGTCACTCTGCACTCACTGTCACTCTGCACTCACTCTGCACTCACTGTTTCTGCACGCACTCCGCACTCACTGTCACTCCGCACTCACTGTCACTCTGCACTCACTGTCACTCTGCACTCACTGTCACTCTGCACGCACTCTGCACTCACTGTCACTCTGCACTCACTGTCACTCTGCACTCACTGTCACTCTGCACTCACTGTCACTCTGCACTCACTGTCACTCTGCACTCACTGTCACTCTGCACTCACTCTGCACTCACTGTTTCTGCACGCACTCTGCACAACATCTCATTATTTTAGTTCCTAAAATTATCTTGCAGAGTAGCCTAAATTGAGGACTGTCAGGAAACGCAAAAAGAGTCTGCAGAAAGAAAACCGTATCCATTACACCAAACATTACCAAAGGTTTGCAACTTTTTCGCTGAGGGGGAATACTAAGGAAATACCAATTTTAGGCCTGAATGTGCTGTTTGTCACGTAGTAATATGTTCCCAATATGTGCTGCTCAACCATGACAGCCAAAACTACTTCAACCATGTCATTTCCGAGGGGAGCCAAATGTGCATCTGTACGCTGTTTGGATCTGGGGGGAACATCATGCCCGCATTCCGAGTCTTTAACGAGCTCCGTGGAGCCCACCTTTTTACACTAAAAATAATGCAGGTGATACAGGTGCAAAACGGAGGTTGGGCAGAAGATCGGCATGTCATTTAATTAATAATTGATGATAATCAAATGCCATGCCGATCTTCTGCCCAACCTCCGTTTAACACCTGTATCACCTGCGTTAGTTTTAGTGTAAGAAGGTGGGTCCACGGAGCTCGTTAAAGAAATCAGACATAAAAAGACAAGGCAAAGCCTTCTCTCTGGCTGCTTTAACAAGCTCCGTGGAGCCCGCTTTTTTACAGTCTGGCTTCTTGGCTTGTGTATCACTGCCGTACTCCTGTTCTCCTGTTCTACTGAACAGGAATCCCTCCCATGCCAGTTCCTTACCTTACTTGCGAAGAGGATCCCACGGTGGGCAGCAATAACGTGCCTCAAACGGTCAGAGGCGAGCTGCATATGCCAGTAATGGCGACTACTACGCCTGTGAAAGCACGACTCGTACGTACGTGCGCTCTTGGGCCAAATAATTTTCCCGGATTATGCAGGCAGCAAGTTTTTTTGCGCTGCAGCTGCAATAAGGTCAATTTTCCCAACGTGAGCGCGGCGCCCCTGGCTGCTCATGACGGCGCACCGGGGCGCCGCGGCGCACAGTTTGGGAACCACTGTTCTAAGCATTTTTTATGCAGCGTCGTTTTGCGCCGGCCTGCGACCAGGAAGTCAGGCAGGCCGGGCGGGACAACCGGAAGTAGGAGGGCGGGAGCCTACCCCGCCTCCCACGGAAGAGCCGCGATTGTTTGGCGCACCGGAGCAGGCAGGAGCCTACCCTGCGCCCCGGTGCCGAAGAAGGGAAGAAGAGTCTTGCTGCCGGTGGGAGCCGCTGCACTGAGGATGCCGGTGAGTGGGGCGTCGCCTTGTTGGGGGGGGGGGCATCTGTGCGCGCGCGCGCGCGGCGGCGGACTGTGTATGTGTGTGAGCGTGCATGTGTGTGTGTATGTGTATGTGTCCTGGAGTCTGTGTGTATGCGTGTGTGTGACGGGGGGGGGGGGTTGCCTGTCTGGGTGCCTGCGTGTCTGTGTAAGTGTAAATGCGTGTGCGTGTGTGTGGAGCCGAGAGGAGAGGGGCTGGTGTGTGTGGAGGGGTCTCTGTGTATGCGTGTAGGTGACGGGGGTGTGCCTGTGTATGCGTGTGTATGTGCGCATGCGTGAGTGCTGTGTATGCGTGTGGCTGTGATGTGCGCATGCGTGAATGTTGACGCGCGTGCACGCAGCTCAATCCAGCCAGGATAAGCTCGTCACAGTTTCTTGTCCCTCATTCCCCCGTGTCAGACAGCTTTAAGTCTCCAGCCTGGACGCATCCTTCGGATGCGATGTCCAGGCGAGACCTAAAAAACGACATGTCACACATCCCTGTGTGCCATGTCCCCTACCACTGCATGTAATTGTATGTAAGTCACCGCTACAGCAGGCCTTACAGCCCTAAGGCAGGGTGCTGAATATTACATGTAAGGGCATACCTGCATGAGCAGATATGCCCCTGCGCTGGTCAGTCCTATTACTGCCAGTACAAGTGAGCAGGGAAAACATTTTAAAATATGTGCTGGACACAGGTGAAACAGAGTTCCCCAGCTTTGATGGCTTCACTGAAAATAGGGATGTTTGGTATAAACATCTTGTATTGGTGAACCCACATTGATGCCAGTTAAGGAATTACCAATACATGCACCCAGAGGGCACCTTAGAGGTGCCCCCTGAAAACATACCAGCCTCTGGTGTGCTTGTGGATTGGTTTCTTCCAGCCTGCCACCGAGACGCTATTCTGACCTCCTAGGGTGGGAGTCTTTTCTCCCAGGAGACCCAGAACAAAAGCCTGTCCAGGAAGACAGTAACACTCCCTCCCACAGGTTGACCTGCTGATTAACCTGCTTGGGTCGGCGGGCTTCAAAGAAGCGGACACCTTTGGAAGATAACAAGGCAGAACTTTTTAAAGTAAAAAGAATTTATATTTAAAAACGTAGTCACCTGAATGATTTTCTCTGATGCCAAATTATATATAAAAGTACTTGGTATTTTTAATCAATCAATCAAGGGTTTATAAAGTGCAACTACTCACCCTTGTGGGTCTCAAGACGCTGGGGGGAGGGAGAAAGTGAGGGGGTTGCTGATCCTTCAGGGTGCAGGGCTTCAGTCGAAAAGCCAGGTCTTGAGATCTTTCCTGAATTTGGTCAGCGATGGGGATTGCCTCAGGGGGAGAGGCAGGGAGTTCCAGGTCGTGGCGCTGAGGTAGGAGAAGTATATTCCTCTGGTTCTGGTCTTGTGGATCCGTGGGACGGTGGCCAGGGCCAGTTGGGCGGAGTGGAGGTGTCTGGTGGGATGGTGGTACATGGAATGAGAGGTGGTGGTTCAGATATGCTGGTCCTGCATCACGGAGGGCTTTGTAGGGTTGTGTGAGAAGCTTTTTCTTTTGTTGACTTGGAGCCAGTGGAGTTCTCTGAGATGTTTGGTGATGTGACTGCAGCAGGGGAGGCCAAGAACCAGTCAGGCTGTGGCATTCTGAACTTTATGTTGTTTTCAGATGAGTTTCTGGTTAACGCCGGCATCGAGTGTGCTGCTGCAATCGAGTCGGCTGCTTGATGAGAGCATAGGTGACCGTCTTTTAGATTCGGTGGGGATTCATCTGAATGTCTTACGAAGTAGGCAAAGCGTGTGGGAGCAAGATGAGGATACTGCATTGATATGGCAGTTCATTGTGAGTGAGGAGGTCAGTATGATGCCGCGGTTTTGTGTGTGGTCCGTGGGGGTGGATCCCACAGCAGCAGGCCACCAGGAGTCGTCCCAAGCTGAGGGGGGTGGGTCCCTGGATAAAGACTTCGGACTTGTCCAAGTTGAGTTTGAGTCAACTGTCTTTCATCCAGGTGGCAACGGGCTTCATCCCCCCATAGAAGTTGTTTCTGGCGGTTGCATGTTCATTGGTGAGGGAGAGGATCAGCTGGGTGTCGTCGGCGTAGGAGACAATGCGGAGTCCCTGATTCCTGGCGATGGCTGCGAGCAGTGCCATATAGATGTTGAATTGGTGCGGATCTCCTTCTTGAGTCGTGTTATCATTTATAAATCATTCTGTGTATTTTGTGAATATCTTTCACTCCTCTGGGATTAGCCTAAGGCTGCTTGACCACACTAACTCCTAATAGGGCACATTGGAATTGCACAACAAGCCCCTGTACACTCATAAGGGAACTCCTGAACTCTTTACATGGTTCATGAACTTATTGATATATCACGTAAAGTGCCAGCTTCCTACACTCATCATCCCAAATGCCACCTACTAGTGTTTCTATATCTTCTCAATTCCCTATAGGCCCACTCACACATGCTACTATTGTTCCAGGACTTACTATGCAGCCTGGTTGATCTAGATCACATCTGGAAGTTCTGATCACTCTCCCACTAGCTCTTTTCCCAAACAGCAAATAGTACTCACTTTAATATCCTGGAGATCCTTGTCGTCCTCTTCCTCATCTTCATTGTCACTGAGTACACGTATCCCATTCTCATCAGTGACCAACTTCTTCTCAAAGTACTCCCTCAGCTTAGCCTTGAGCTTCTCGCTTCGTTCTATATTCACCTCATCTGCACACCGACTACTGCTCCTGAAAGCCACACTGTGCAGGGAAGGAACATTTGATTACAACAAACTGGCATGACCAGGTCCAAAATAAGGATAAGGTAGATGTGGGCTGGACGTTTGAAGGAAAATGTAACAGAGAACTGATTATGTAAAGCCTGACCACACACAACTTAGCAGAGCGAAGAAACCATGTAAAAAAACATTGGGTAATGCTTCTCAGAGGACCGGTTTTATGACATGGCACGTCCTTTAAATGACACACACAATATCTGCATACTAATTAAACAAAAGCAAAATGAAAAACATTCAAATCAAACCATCTTGCTTCAGTAACATCAAATTTCCACAGTGCACCAATGGACACTACAGTTTCATCAAGACCATTCCATTCTAGCAACTCTGCAGGTTTAGTCTTTTCTATTAAAACAAGCATTTGCAATGCAATAGGTCTCGCATTAGGAAAGTTTGAGCTATTGGTATTGTAAATGGCAAAGTTTTTATTTATGTGTTGTTTTTGAAAATAGCGAAATTAATAGCTTTGTCATTTACAATGCCAATAGTCATAGCTTTCGCAAATGTGATGCCTATAGCATTTGTAATGCAATATGTACTCCTCTGTAAATCTATTATCTAATTTATCATAAAATGCAACTGGTTTCCCTTCTTTAGACCTCTGCCTAACATATATATCATATGGGGAAATGCAGAGCTAACCAGAACTGCCGGCGTACATACCACACATCTACAGGTGCGCTTTTAACTCTCACATTCCATTCCATCACAATGTTAAGCACACGATCCTTAACTCGATAACTGCACTTTGGTACTCATCCTGCACAACCTACAACTACTTCCCACAAACGCTCAAAACAAGGAACGCACCCTCCCAGCCACATTCCCACATGGTGTAGCTTACCATCCGTGCCAGTAAGGGCTTTAGCACTCCACGGAAGGCTAGTAAGTGCTACACAAATGTTACAGTACAATAGCACTTTCTAATGTAAGCTGCACAAAAACACGACTTGGACGACTAAGGCATGTTGGCCATTTTTTTAGTTTTTACACCTTCATGAGGGATGAATGCTCTAGATACACATCAGTCGAAGTATAGGGACAATGTGGCTCCATAGGTCACAATGAAAACCCTCACAGCTTATAAGGCGTGACACTTCGTTTAGCAGGCCTTAAAAAGAAAGGCCGAGCACTCGGATTGCAGTTTTCTCTTACCTTACAACAACTGCGAGGGCAGGGAAATCTTCGCGAGAGCGCGTGCTGCAGTCCGTCCAGAGCTCGCGCCGCCGGCCTGCGACCAGGAAGTCAGGCAGGCCGGGCGGGACAACCAGAAACATGAAGTAGGAGGGCGGGAGCCTACCCCGCCTCCCACGGAAGAACCGCGGCTGTGTGGAGCACCGGAGCAGGCAGGAGCCTACCCTGCGCCCCGGTGCCGAAGGAGGAAGGAAGAGTCCTGCTGCCGGGCCCTGCAGCTGCCGATGAGAGGAGCCGCCGCCGCTGCACCAAGGAAGCCGGTGAGTGTGGCTTTGCCTTGTTGATGATCTGCGAGGGCGGGGGCATGTGTGTGTGCGCGTGCGGCAGTGGGGGGCTGTGTATGTGTGTGTGCGTGCGTGTGTGTATGTGTCTTGGAGACTGTGTGTGTGACTGTTGGGGGGAGAGGGGGTGTGTGTGAGCGAGTGTCTGTTTGTGTATATGCGCGCCTGAGCTGCGAGGGTGGGGGGCATGTGTGTGTGCGCGTGCGGCGGTGGGGGGCTGTGTATGTGTGTGAGCGTGCGTGCGTGTGTGTATGTGTCTTGGAGTCTGTGTGTGTGACTGTGGGGGGGAGAGGGGGTGTGTGTGTGAACGAGTGTCTGCTGTTTGTGTATATGCGCGCGCATGTGCATGGCACGGGACGGAACGTGCGCGTTCGCGCACCGAAATCTGCCTTCAAAAGCTCGTAACACTTTCTTGTCCTCATTCCCCCGAGTCAGATAACTATAAGTCTCCAACCTGGACGCATCCTTTGGATGCGAATTCCAGGGCGAGACCTAAAAAAGGACATGACCTCTCATTGTCAGACCCAACATATTAGCTCCTGTACTGCTTAACAAGGAATGTGCAATTGCTGTGTACTGCCCTGTTCATGTCTAGGAGTAGAGATCTCTCTATAATGTTCCTTTTATTATTATTGGTTGTCTGCTGTTTGTGTATATGCGCGCGCATGTGAATGGCGCGGGACGGAACGTGCGCGTTCGCGCACCCAAATCTGCCTTCAAAAGCTCGTAACACTTTCTTGTCCTCATTCCCCCGAGTCAGATAACTATAAGTCTCCAACCTGGACGCATCCTTCGGATGCGAATTCCAGGGCGAGACCTAAAAAAGGACATGACCTCTCATTGCCAGACCCAACATATTAGCTCCTGTACTGCTTAACAAGGAATGTGCAATTGCTGTGTACTGCTCTGTTCATGTCTAGGAGTAGAGATCTCTCTATAATGTTCCTTTTATTATTATTGATTTTAAAATCATATACAAAGTTGTACTAGTTCCAATAAGAAGGCAATCTATTCTGAACAATGACAATTCCCTTCACTTTTGAGCCAGCCCATCACATCACTGACGATGCATGGTCTGATGTAGATATGCATTTGTTCATAGCGCAGCCGTACAAAAATCTATTACTCAAGGGAGAGAACAAATTACGTACTCTCATTCACACTTTATTTGACAAATATTCCCAAAGATAACTTACAACAGACTACTCACCTTCTAGAAATACTCTTACGTATTAAGATTGTAGGTGAAAATATGTCAGTTCTCTTCTGGAGTTATACTGAGCAGCAAGAACTGCAGATCAAGGAGTGGCAATCTAGGCGTCATCATGACAAGTGACACGCCCTCCTTGCAGTGCCAACACCAGTGATAATATGTATGCCTTAAATTCCTGGATCACACATGGCAAGAAGATACAGAGGAAAAAACGCTAATATTTTGTGCCACAAAAACACAAATTCAACTATTGGTTCCCCGAAAAAAGGGGTGGCCAGAGGGCTATGAGGAACCTAGAGGAAGGGAGCGTATTCCTCAAAAAAGGTGGTATTTGTAGTACATATATATATATATATATATATATATATATATATATATATATATATATATATATATATATATATATATATATATAAAAATATATATATATTCATCTTACTGGTGGATGCCTGCACCACCAAACTTTCGGGGGAGGGATGCTGAGACAAAAATGCAGGAAGGCTCGGAGCAGGGTGGTGGCGTCTCCAAATTTGGCAATTGGGGGGCCAGAGTACATTTCTGATAAGGTCACCAAGAGAGTATCCATAAGTGGCTCATTGAAGTGGAGGAGGGGCCCAGTACATGCAGCAGAGCATACAACACACTAGAACGTCACAAATAAGTATATATAAACATAATATTTATGAAATCGTAGTTAAAACTGTTGCGCAGTAGCCTTAAAACAATTATTAAAAGCTGATGGAGCCTAAAACATCATAAGAAAAATATATACACACCAAGAAACATATACCACATAAAAACATTCATTCAAATTTGTATTCTTATTGATCATTCTCAGCAAAAAGGTCGAAGTGCAGCACAATAAAGCGGAATTAGCTACTTGAAAAGACCAGACTATTGCTAGGGTGAAATGGGGATTACACCATTACCTTAGCTCTAATCGACCAGCTCCAATGAAGGAGTATAGCAACCGCATAGACAACCGACTCCCTGGTAGCCGTAAGTAAAAGCCTCAGCATCGGGAGGTACTGTCAACAACCAAGGAGCCTACAGATAGGAAGATCCAACTTTTCCTTGGTCAGAAGTACCCAGGGCAGAAGAAAATAAAATGTGGCAAAGTGAGCTGAGGGGAACTGTTACCATTAGTCCAAAACTCACAGGGACCAAGATTAGTCAGCATACCCTTTACATAACCTAGCAATTTTCTTTTGCTTGATTTGTACAGTGCAACTATTTCCCTTAGACCATGGTAATAGTCATTCAAAGATGGTGTGTACTTAGGTCTGCACCAATATAGCGGAGGCCGTAGCTGAGTACTGTGAACCAAAGGGGTGAGACTCCTGCCCAGTCGTAATGGTAAAAGGGGTGTACTTTGCTTGCAAGCATGACAGAGCCTTGCTCTCCTCAATCCAGTGTTCAATCTGATACAAGATCTGTCTGCTAAAGATCTTCGGAATTATGTCGATGAGACTAATTGGTCTATAATTCAGCGGGACGTCTTTTGGGCCCTTCTTCTAGACAGAGATGATCTCGGCTGCCTTCCAGCTAGATGGAATTTCCACCCCCCACCAATGCTAAGTTAGCTAGTGTGTTTGGATAGTGAGACCAATTCTCGACATCTGTTAAGAGGAGATCCACTGGAACCCCATCCGGCCCGACACTTTGTCGCCCGCTATGGATTTTATGGCCCTCTCGGTCTCACTGCTCTTGATGGTTAATGGGATGGAGGGGGCTTGCCCTACTGTAAGGGGCAATGCCTTAGTGTCTAGACTCCTTACTGTCATCTGGGCATACAAGTCAGAAAAACGTTTATGCCAGGTCTCGGGATGAATAGAAACCGCAAGCCGGGATGCAGAGTGTTGGACCCTGGTTTGCGACTGCCAGAATTTCCTAGTATCTTTATTAACTACAGCCACATGCATGTCTTCCCTTAGTTGAGAATCCCACTTATGCCGCACATTCCTTTATGCTATTGTATGCAGTTTCCTAATAGCTCTGTCACCAGGGTCTCCTCGCTCTAAAGCCAACTGCAGCTCCAATTTTGCCCCTTTGCAATCAGCATTGAACCAAGTGCATCCCCCTTTAGTGGTCTTACGAATGGGTGCATTATGGCGTGTAAAGAACTCACCCAAAATAAACTTTTGTGTATCTGTTGGGCTGCAGCATACCTATTATGGGAAGGAAGGGAGATATCTAGGTCTGAGGTGGCCGTAAGCATAGCCATATTCATTTTGATCGGGAGGTCAGAGTGAGTTGCTACAACAGACAAACACTTCTTATTTAAGTTATCCCCACTTCTTACCACATTTTCTGTTGTACAAGTGATGCCTAGTGGATCACGAGTGGCAGTTAACACCTGGAGGTGGTGCAAAGTATCTTCCGCAATTGGGAAGAACCTTAGCTCAATCTATTTGTAAACAATGTGCAATGTCAACAGTTCTGCTCATTGGTGTTTTCAAGGTGTCTCTCACTAGGAGATGCGTTCTGCCTAGAGTAGACCCCAGGACTCCTGTATGCATTTCTGTCTGTACCTTTTCTGCCCAGAGTTCTGAAGAAGATCAGGGCCGAACGGGCCCAAGTCATCCTAGTGGCCCTGGAATTAGCATGGAGAGTATGATATAGAGAACTCCTTGGCTTGAGCATCAGTCCTCTAATCACGTTGCCCATCCGGGGGTACCCCTGCTGTTGCAACAACTGAGCAGGACTCTGCATGCCTGGCAAGGCTCTGGGCAAAGTTAAAGGGTCCTTTCGGCCTTTTCATTGTTGCTGGAACAGCCCTCATTGTTTAAATCACCTGGTGTGGTGTCTTTTTTTAAAGTCCTGTAACACTGGTTTCCTCGGTCTCCTTTTCTCATGCCAAAGTGGAACTTAACTTAGACCACACATATTTGATGTGAACTTCGTTTGAGCAGCTTCACAGCTGCGCTTTGTGGCTTCTTACCCTCAAGGCGGACTGATAATTCTCGCATCGGTGCCTACTCCGACCAGGGAGCACACTCGGCAACTCTGGGCATTAGCTTGCCTCATCTCCACAACGGCCCCACACAAACGCCGGGGATGCCTGGTTTCACCTTGGAGACCCCCAGGAGGGACTATCTCACAGGGAAAGCCAGGACGGGTTCCCCAGCGGTCTATAGCGCTACGAGGCCTCCGGGTAGCAGTGCGCTTTACAAGACACAACAATTTAAAGATGGTATTCCTTATGTCATAACCCCAGTACAGCGAGTGAGTGAGCTTCAGGCTCGGGGTTAACCTGCCATACACCACTTTCTTCCCAGATAAAACAGGTTCTGCGTACACTAGCATCCTTCTTGTTTAAAACTTTAAAATTGCGACAGTTCCACGTAGGTCAATCCACCATCTGCGAGAGTTTGAGATATTGTGGAAGAAGTCCACAGCCTAGTTTCTACTTCCCCCTTGTGACTGAAATAGGCATTAAGATTTAAGATGCCCGCCACCTCAGGATGTAGGTACTACTCCTGATCTGCCAGGTGACGTATGTTCAGTTCCTCCGCTCCTGCATTCAGGCACCCCACCAGGTGGTTGGTGCTCAGGAAGATGACCTGGACTCATGCTACACCCAGAGAAGCCACACCTCTAAGCACAAGACCCAGGGCCCCACTGCGCCCTGCCTGTTTCAGTACCAAATGGCAGTGGTTTGGCCAGTGAGAACTAGCACCGGCCTTTCCCTGATAGATGCAAGGAAGGCCTTCAGGGCCAGACCAATGGCTCATAGCTTCAAAAGATTGATGTAGAGCCAGATCTATACTGGAGACCAGAGAACTTTGAGCTCCGCATCATTTGAAGGGCAAGTATTTGAAAAGAAGCATCCTGCAAGTCCAAGAACAGCATCCAATGTCCGGTTGAGGGAAGAAAGGATCTGAGCAAGCATGAACATTTTGAATTTGTCCTTCTGTAAAAAGAAATTCAGCTATCAGAGGTCCTGCAGACGCTTGAGGCCCTTGTCCTTTTTCCAGACGAGGAAGTAGCGGAAATAACAACCCTCTACCTCTCTCCAAGTCTGATATCATCTCAACTGCACCATATGAGAGCAAAAAAGACACCTCCAGTAGCCTGGATTTTTTCGTCTTTAGCTAAACCTTATATTTTGGCTGGCTTTAGCACTCTAGCACTTTACCTCTGCTAACCTGTGCTCCCCTTTTAATGTGGTAGAATTGGTTTATTCCTAATTAGTACATTTAACTTACCTATAAGTCTCTAGAATATGGCACAAATTGTACCCAGGACGTGGAAATTAAATGCCCCAACCCCCACAGTGGATTGTAGCACTTATTGTGTCATCCACTAGAGCGGCAGTGCTAACATGGCTTTACGCCTATCAGCATATCCTGACTGCAGCAGTGTAAAAACCGCAATTCAACCGGTCAAAATAAACCCTTTTGACAGGCCAAAACCTCCCCTTCAAATATTCCTAAATCATCCCAATAAAGGCTCAGTCGCCGACAAGGCAGGGTGCACGGTATTAAAAATTAGGGCATGAAGAAATTTTATGTTTCCATTTTCTTACAGTAAATATCACTTAAAAGCTATTTTTCACTCTGGCAGTCTTAGCTGTTCTATGTGTAAGACCATAATACAGATTAAAATCCTAATATTGTATCTCAGGAATAGACATAGCTAAAAAAATTATTAAAATAGTTTTAATAATTATTAAAAATCCAATTTAATGAGGGTCTGATTTTTAATAAATACTAAGCAAAAGCAAGTTAGAAAGTGCCGTTTTGCCGAATTTCCTGGAGGCTAAATTGACATTTATTTTCCCACTTATGACAGTTAGTAATTAGCATTGGAATAGGTGTGAAAAATATGTGAAAAGATTCCTTGGCGCAAACAATAGGCCGACCTGAATGGACTCTATTCACAAGGATAGAGCTTTAAATCAAAGGCAAATCACAACTCCAACCAAAGGTCATCAGAGACCTTTCTCAAAGGAATTGTCACCATCTAAGTATACTTAAACATGCCTAACATCCAACTGCCAGGTCCATCCTCGCACCAAAGTTGAAAGCTGGCTTCTACAATTGTAGCACTGCCCTGCCCCAAGGCATTCTCTGCAATAATATACAGATATGCCACACTGAAGGAGACTTGAAAAGCCCATCGGCAGCCACTTGTACTATAATTTCAGCAGGTGCCCACCCTTAGGGCACTCTGAAATAATAACCTGCCCTGCATGAAAAGCCAGAGCTTACTCAACTGGCATTTTATGCAAGTCATGGAAGGCACAACGGTGGTCATTGGAATAAAGACTTCAGAAGGTGTCCATCTTTAGAAGGCGGTGCAGCGAAACCTGGCCCACATGAATGAATTGTTGGGGGCACAGTTATCCGCCACCATGAAGTAAATCTCTACGAACAGACACTAGCCAGGCGGATAGCATATTAACATTCAAGCTCCGCCCTCACCTCTGGAATGCCCTGAAGCAGGCCTGTAGGTTTTGTTACTAACCACTAGTCAGCCACATGCCGGGAGTGTAGCACATAACACACTGGCTCAGAACTCACCTCTGGAAGGCCTTGAAGCAGGCCTGGAGCTGGTAGAGCGCAGCCTTCTCACGTGTAACCACCTTCTGGTGCAGAAAGTCACAGATCATGTCCAGTTCCTGGTCTGAGAGGTCACCGTAGGAGCGCAGGTGGAAGGAGAGGTTACTGAACTCACAGAAAACACCGCTCTTGCCGGTGCCTCGGAAACCTAGGGAGGAAACAGACTACAGCTAAGGCTCACGCTTCCTCAAAGTTGTAGCCGCGCTAGAGTAATAAAGTTTCTCAAAGGCATCTTAGACAATGTATTGTAAATGCATGTAGAGTGACACAGAATAAATGTACAGCTACTCCAAAAAGCGAGGAAGGAGCACAACCGTGCCTTCGGACATCTATTGTACCCTCTCTCATTGTTCACTTCACACAATGTTAGATGTGCATTCGAAAAATGATAAAAATACGAAAGTGGCAGTTCAAAGAAACGAACATGGATCTAAGCCACACAGGACACCTTGACCACAAAAAGAGTCCCGGTGGAGTAAAGGAGTGCACATGGGTGAAAGAAGAATACAGGGGTGAGTGGAAGGGTGGTTCATTTTGAGCAGGCTAATGGGGAATAAACATTTACGGATTACAAGTTCATTTATTTCATTGTTTTAGAGGGAGATGGTCGGGATGATACAGCGGTTAGGACTGAGACCTTTACTGTACTGCCACTGAAAACAAGCATGGCAGTGCCAATAGGTATGGTTTAATGTGACAACACAAACCTACATTCATGTAGAAAAGACTGTTCCTTGTGATAGCACATTATATCCAGACCTATTGGCTTTGCCAAAATCTGGCAGTAGAGATGGTTTCGGTGGTGCAGACGGTGTTGTTTTGATGGTGGTTGTGCTATTAGTGATACATGCGGTGTAGATGGTTCGTGGTGGCATAAGTGGTATTGGTTAATGTATTGTGGTTGCAGTGATCTTGATTATGGTGTTGTAGGTGTAGTGATATTGGTGCTACTGTTATTCATCGTACTTGTATTAGTGGCTGTGAGGTGGGGCTGGCCATATTGTTGAGAGTATTGGTGGTACTATGGCATTGGTGGTAGCAGTATCGGTGGAGGGCATGGAGGCATTGGCGATGGTATGGCATTGGTAGTGAACTGGTACTGGTTTCAGCATAGATGGTGGTGTGATACGGGTGTTTTTAATCGAGTAATCACGTCTTAATGCATAAATCTTGTACACACAGCTCGTAAGCACTTCGGGACGGCCTGACCTGAAGATTCACATAAAATGTGATAACAAAATCAGCAATTATGAGGCTGTGTTAGGGTCTGGCGAGGAATCAAGTCATGACAAAAGCATAAAAAATACTGCCACAGTAAACAAAAATGCATTTTATATACAATACACTATGACTAACAGTGTGTATGTTGAATGTAGTTTTCCAACAACATAGATTGAGAGAAAAACACTTTTACAGGCTTATCTAAGAATTCATTGACATCTCAAGCCAGTGGCTTAATGAGGCAGATCCAAACAAGCAAGTTCCTGAAGGATGTTGACTGAAAGCCCGCTCAATGAATTTTACAAACCATACATACGTATGATAGGCAGCTATGCTGTCAAACAAGACCTAAAAAGGCTCTGAAGCAGGTTCTGCCCTCGTTAATGAGGGGCATTTGAAGTAGGTTGATGTTATTTCTAGAGTTGTCAGATTGCGTGCCATGTTTCGGATTGACGGTTAGCTGGAGTATTCCAATTTCATAGGGATGCATAGTTGTATATTTGCCAACGCTATGTAATATGGGTCGCGCTTTGGCCCTCTCAAGGCAGTCCTTACTCAAGAGCTAACTCTCACAGGGGTCCTACCTGAAGGCAGCGAATTCACAAAAACCATACTCCATTACCTCATGGGACAGTTGTTGGTATTGTCTAGCGGAGATGCTATAGGAAGTCCAGCCAGTGCTGGCTGACACCATTAGGGCAGAAGTGGAAACGAATAAGAGATGGAGTCGGCCAACAGATGGAAAAGTGACATCAACGTACCTGGCATTCCAAAGGGCTCCACGATCAAAAGAGGGACAGACTTTAATGTCACAGCAGAGTAACATTATTGAAGACTCATGACGTCACTGTAAAAGACATCTCAAACATAACCCATCTTCAGCAAGTTCCTTGTGGCTGCAGGAGGCACACTGTGTTTTGCTGCTAGTTCTTTCAGTTTTTTTTGTAATGATCTGGTAGAGCAGCTGACAACATCAGTCATTTAGGAACACAAAATAGAGTGGGTGTTGTTTAAGAGGTAGCTGTCTGCCTGGGCAACCATTAACAATGACTCCTTCAGGAACATGAAGAACAAACATACAATAGTACACTCAACAGATTCTACATGACCAAGCCCGGGCTGTAGGATAATATAGGGCATCAACTACAATGTTAAATAGTTAAAGCGTTAATAAAAGGTGCTGAGACCAGTCTTTCATTCTGGTTCCTTATTCCAACTATCATTCCTCTGCGGTAAATAAGACCTCTACTTTGTCTAAAGTAGTGTTTTCACTAAACTTGACTGTGTAATTATTGTGTCATACAGAGACCGAGGTTCAAATCTATGGATTTCTTAGAGTACGCCTTCAATGTTTACCCAAACTACTACTTGTGAGGCAAGTGTGCACAGAAATGTTACCCATGCAATTGGAACTCCGATGGTGAACAATATTTACAAGGACATTGCGAATAACCACTGGAGAAAAGGCCAAAAGTTGTCTTAATCGACAGACAGCAGGTCTTGCCACTAGGGAAGTCAATACATTCCATCTGAAGAAGAGGAGGATGCCCAAGAATTGAACTTTCTAGTTGGGACGACAAAAATAACCAATCATCTGGAGAGGTCATTGATCTTTGAAAGACTCTCAGAATTACTCTAGTTGGACAGAATTCATATATGAATGTCCAAACAGTCACTTGGCTGTACCCCAGTGTTCCTGCACACTTGCCTATCCATGAGGTGAACTGCTTGCAGCTGTATTCCTGGTGAGTAGCAAAAACATCGGTTATAAGGTCTGGAGGAGGAGCCAAATCCAACATGGCTGCTCGGAGATTTTGCTACTTTGAAGCCCCGTGCTCTACAACCTAGAGCGGTGCTTAAACTCCACCAAACCAGCTGATGGAACCCTCCCCTGTCATCGGAAGTTGGGGAGCGTCTATTGTTGTGGCCGCCATCCCATCTAGACCCTACATCGCCGGGAGTTTTTCTAAAGTCTTGCCGTACGATCTCGCCTCAAGATGGTGCCTGGGATAGAACAAACTGGCGTTTTAAAATGTTTTCGAGCTGGGGCTGCGACATCGGTGAGCTGAATCCTGGGATCCTGCCTACCCGCTTCTCTGATGGGCGCCCGCAACGGAATTTGCTCTACTGCACCTTAGGCGCAGTACTGTACATCGGACCTGCACCCAGTTCGATCCTGGCATGTTGTGAGCCTCCTTCCGCTTGTGTGGTCCGATAGCTGCGAGCGGAAGGCATCAGGCAGCCGCAGAGGATATGCCGGAGAGTTTTCCAGGACCCTGGAGACACTTGTTGCCTAGGATTGAGGTTAGCGCCCCCCCCCCGCCGCTTCCCCACACAAAGCTATATGGCAGCTCCTACCGCGCTGCTTTCCTTCTTGGAGATGTGTCCCAGTTCGCTTACAGAGACGGTGCTACTCCAGAGCGCCTGGGAAGTCTTGTATCTTTTTTAAGACCTAAGAGAGAGTGGCTCTTCCTTCCCTGCAAACTTCTATCGCACTCTCAAGGTTTGGAAAAGGGTCCCAGGATGCCTGACCCAAACATGGCCGCCAGTGGGGACTTTCTTTTTTTCCGCCTCCGGATCTTCTTCCTTGCATAATCCTTACCAGGACTATGCCTGACCACAAGACAAAGTCTGTAATTCTCTGGGACCATGGCTCCCCCCGCACAAATCTGACTATCCCTGAGTGCACATTAGCTCTATCTCGACTGCGGAGTCCGAGCACCATGTCCGACGCCCGGTGGAGCTGCTCTGTTCAGCTGAAGAGGAGATTGGAATAGGTTCATCCCCTGATCGTCGCGTACCCAGCCGGACCCTGGGCATAGTTTCTCTCCGTCTCCCCGTCTCACCCCCTCCTCTTCGTATTTCTGCAATTTTTCTTTTTCCTTATATCCTCTCTGTCCATCCCGCTGCCCGATGGAGCGACTTTGCGTGCTATAGGGGAGATTGGCTGTCGATTACCTCCTCGTTCCGTCACCTACCCACTCGGTTTCTGGGCTGACACCCTCTTCCCCCCCTCGACTCTCATTCCTTCTCCCCCCATCATTTCCCCTCTTGTCTCTCCTTCTCTACCTTTACGGTGTCACATATATTTGATGTATCGTGCAATTGTTTTCTGTGCTGTAACATTGTTGACCTTATGTAAAGCGCTCTGATACCTTCAGGTCTAGCCAATGCTATATAAAATAAAATAAATAAGGTAACTCAAGTCCTTCATGCAGACATGGAGGACTACTTGTAGGGAAGTGGGGATGCCTGTTTAGTCAATTCGCTTATTGGTTTTGAATCTTAGTGATCTGGGGTACAGATAACCGCTGACAAGTGCCCACTACCAGGCAGCCCGAAGTGCAGAGGGCGAATACCCCTGCTTCTCGATGTAGAAGCAGACTGTAGTGTTAACTGCGTCGATATTCGCCACTCAAAGAGAGGCGTTAAAATCCAGCAAAACAGCCTTCAGCTCCATGAACTTTAGGAGGAAGGATGGCTTGTGAATGCCCACAAAGAAGGCATGGATAGAACTCTGGTGAGTTGGCTGTGACTGTGCTCTCTAATCGTGGCGTTCGCTCATCAACTTAGAGATAGACTTAGGCTGCATGTGTAGAATCTGACCTGAGTGCTCTTGCAGGTTCAGTTGCATGAGAAGGATACCCTGATGCACAATGTCTGCAGTTCCAGAAGCCTCTGGCATCACCAGGGTAATATGGTCACTTTCTGTTAAGGGCTTCTCTCTGTGCTAGAGAAGAAAGGTAAATCCCTTAAATGACCAAATGTTCTTTATTCTTGTTAAAGGAATAAGGGAAGATTTAAGATTGTTTTCAAAAATTGAAGCGGGAACCCGAGAACCATGCCCACATCTGACTGCTGACCCATCAGAAGCCGCAGAAAGCGAGGTATATCTGAGCGAACTTTTCTGAAAACATGAGTTTTGGACTGAGTTGTTGTGGCATCTTACACACCATGAACTGGAAGCACCACCTTTTGATCTGCTGGCTAAGTACGGGAAATAAAGCCACTTGCAGAACCATATATCAGAACCAGTCCTTGTTCCGGGCAGCATATTGAACGTCTGCCGGTGGAGAAACTGGTGTATATTTTATAGATCTTGCATTGAAAAAAACCTGCACACTTTTTTCTGACCTAGAAATAGTGAGAATCCTAGAACAATTCTCCAGAAAGGGTAAGCAGATGAATCTCGCAGAGGTTTCGGAGGTGGAGACTGAGATGGAATGGGGCTAGAGAAGGAGGTTGCTGAGAAAGATGTAAAGCACTGCAAGGGTAATTCGGGTCCACTGGTGTTTTGGGAGGGGGGAGGAGGGACAGGGAGGTCTTTCCTCTCTATCGACAGGAAATGAAACTCTGGAGATAGCCCTGTGAAAGATGATAGAGAAACCAGTGGGATTTCCTGGCCTCTGTTAACACCTGGTAAATGCATGATTTTCATTTTCCCCAAATATATTTCCAAGTTAACAGGCAGACTCATAGGAGGTCACTCCTCAAGGCTTGGGATTTATAGCGTTTGCAGTATGGCAAGGTTTCAGATCTGGCTGCCATTTCCTGGATGACAAATATCAATGTGGTTGTAATTTTGACTTTAGGAACTTGAGGACTTCAACCACTCTTGCAGACACATGAAAAGGACAGAGCTTAAGATGCCGGAAGCAATATTGAAGTGCCAGGACATCAGCCAATTCAATATAGCCTGAACTTCTACATATACTCCTCTCGAATGAAGTCCGGGAGCAACGGCAGACAGTGGTCAAGCTCATGTGGGAGCTGTGGCCCATAGCTAGCCACAATGGCACCAGCTTGCCTGAATGAAACAACTAGATTGGCATATCTTCCTGAAACTCAAGATATTTGGTCTGTGTGTCTAAATTAAAGGAGGGCCAGTCACCAAGCAGGGAATTTTCCATCACTTTAGGTTGGTTGTGAGGGAAAGGTTGGGGCACTACCAGTGTAAGTTATCACTAGCAAGCTTGGCAAACTTGGAGATTCGGGACTCTAGGTCAAGTTTTGGTTTCATGGGAGACACCGAGAACAACACAAATGATTTGGCGCCCGGTTCCTCTGTCAACCTCTCAATGAATAGCAACTCAAGGATTTTAGTTTGCACCAAGAAGGATCATATGATAAGTGCTTGAGATCAGTTGTCCATGACAGTGCCTGGATCAACAAAGCACAGCTTCTCCAAAGAGCAGCTTGGGTTATGGATCAACAGGAGTTTCTCTTGTGCCCATTGGTCCTGCTGGCATCTTCAGAGGCTGGGGTGAAAGTGCTAGTTGAAAATGCACGGATGATGCAGGAATGGGGCTATTGCAGGCTGACCTGGTCGTGACATGAAAGGCACAGGGCAGGGGAGAAGATTTCTCGTATGCATGTTGCCTGGGAGTACAGACAACCAGTGCTCATGTTTATATTGTCCAATGGACAAGTAGGTACAATCCCCGGCAGCACAAACTCTTTGGCTGCCATTTTATGTATGCATGTGGTATATATTCAGTGAAAAGCAAGTCAAAAGGCAGCAGGGTGCCATACTGGGTCTAAAGCAGGCATGCAGCCAACGAGTGATAGGGGGTGGAGGGTTCTGGGTGCAGAGGAATACTGTCAATGCATTGTGATGTAGTGTGCTTTAATGAGGTTTACAGTAAAACAGTATGTTTGAGGCACAGACGATTGTCGTATAAGTATCCAAATAAACAAGAAGTTCATAAATGTATACATGGGTCTTTAACTCAAAGCCTTTGCTATTATGATGAGTGCTCTGAGAAAATACAGTGAGCTATAAGCTCGGTTTGCACTAGTGACTGTGGTTCCATCTTGGAAAAAGTGTACACATTTGCAAAATTTGACAATTTTAAGCTATTTACAATGCTTTTGGGTTATATGCAAATACATTTAGAACAACGGAATCAAGATTAGTGATTGTTTTCAAAATATAATATAGTCAAATATGTGCAATTTGAAAAAAATTACAAAATTTACCAACAGATTTGTTAAATTATCATACATTTTTTAAGAGCAACTTTAAATATAATTTCTCTAATAGAGCATTAAAAAACGGTTTGATACATGCTATTGTTTTAAAAACATTAGTAGGTAAACACTCACTCAGGGCAAAATGTTAACAAAAATTATAGGTCTCATTCTTAAAGATCACAAAAGAGCGGTTGCATTTGTATGACCTTGCATTGGAGCAGATTTAGGACTTTCACGAAACAGTAAATAAAAAAAAACCCTAGCAGATGTTGTGAATTCCATTTTCGAATGAGCAAATAAACATTGTGTCCCCAGCAGGGGCGTCTTCACTTTCCTATGTCTTATTATTTATTGCACTACCAATGTTGCAGCACAATTTGCAGTTATGCCCCCAATATAGATGCACAGCACAAACAACAGCTTTACTCTGTCACCTTGTGTGTTGCAATACACACTTGTGTAACTGAAGAAATAATTATGTTACTGAACAAATTATTACTGATTGCTGTTGTGTCATATTTGCTATTATAGAGAAAAGTTACGCATGTTAACACCATTAGTACTGCAGCAATTCCCCCTCTGTGTTGAAAGGCTTTGAAGCCCATGGTTCATGACGAGCTCAGCTCGTCATGAGCACACGAGCAGTGTACTGCATGACGAGCTGAGCTCGTCATGAGCATCGAAGGGGTAAACTAGGTTACTGTAAACACAATTATATATAAAGAAGTGTGTTACCAAGTTCAAATGTAAGTGACAAGAAACAAGGTTAGATAGAATCAGTCCTGACGTGCCTCCTGAAAAAGGGATAGAAGTTTTAGAATCAAAACAAAATGAAACAAAATATATAAAATGTTTTACAAACCCTTTAGAACTAGAATGCTGTGAGACTCAATATCCATATAAATTCCCTTCTTGGAGTCATGTATCTAAAGTTTAAATTGTCTGTTTTTTTATTCTCTATAACCATATTGTTATTGGTGTTTTGTAAAGCGCATGAATCACCCGGGGGCATCTCCGCGCTACCTAGTTCAGTTGCCGAGAGCAGCGAAAACCCAGAGCATATCATCAATATAGGAAGGCTTTCAGATGTTTCCTGAAAGTCAGGTAAGAGGAGGACTTTCACAGCACTTCCGGTAGGGAGTTCCAGTATTTGGGGCAGACGTATGAAAAGGCTTTACCTCCCAGGCGATTCCGATAGATACGCGTCATCGCTAGGAGAGCTTTGTCATTAGATCTTAAATTACAAAACGATGTCAGTTTGCATAGTTTGGTTTGTAGATATTTTGGGCCAATTTCCCTCATGGCTTTAAAGACTAGGCAGCATGTTTTGAAGAAAGCTCTCTTTTTGACCGGCAGCCAATGCAGTTCCTTCAGAAGGGGGAGCGATGGGGTACCCGGGGGGCGATTTAGAACCATCCGGGCGGCCGTGTTTTGAATGACTTGGAGCTTTGCTAGCTGCGTGACTCCTACTTCCGCCAGCAGAGCATTGCCATAGTCCATCTGACTAATAACTAATGCTTGGACTACCGCCCTGCGATGGCTCAAGGGGAGATAAGGAATAATTTTCCGCAACAGCCATAGGCTGTAATAACAAGAGCTCATTATATTGCTGACATTTTTTTCATAGACAGGTTTTCGTCAAGCTGGATTCCCAGACTTTTCACTGAGTCCGAGGGGACTGGGGCGGTGCCGAGCTCTGCTGGCCACCAGTCGTTCAGCACGAGTTCCTGTCTTTTTCCCAGAAACATTAGCTCTGTCTTTCCCGGTTTTAATTGAAGGCAGGATTCAGCCATCCAGTTTGCAATAGCAGCATTCCTTGTGCGAAACGCGCTCTTTCCTCTGCCAGATTTTTCCCAATATGGAAAATCAGTTGAGTGTCGTCTGCATATGAGACGACCTCAAACCCATACTGCCGCACTATTCTGGCTAGTGGAGCCATATATACAGTGAGGAGGTCGGGCTTAAGCACGAGCCCTGTGGGACCCCTCTCTCCAACAGGTATTTGGAAGATCTGAAAGGGCCCATCATAACCGGTTTCCTGTTAGCCAGGAAGTGGACCAGCCACTTCAGTGCCAGATCCCGATTCCGCAATCCTGCAGCCTCTCCGCCAGCAGTGGATGTGACACAGTATCAAATGCTGCGGAGAGGTTCAGAAGAATAAGCATCACGGATCCCCCTCCGTCCAGCATTCGCCTGATGGAATCCGTGACTGCCAAAATGGCAGTCTCTGTACTAAATCCCGGCCGAAAGCCGGACTGCGATGTGTCCATGATGTTATTGGACTCCAGATACTGGCTCAAGTGAGTGTTAATGTGTGCCTCCAGCATCTTTGCCAGCAGAGGGAGTAGTGATATTGGCCTATAGTTGCTCAGGACTGCGGGATCTGCTGAACGTTTTTTAAGGATAGGGCGCACGTGGGCTTCCTTCCACGTCATGGGAATGTAGCCGCTGGCCATCGAGGAGTTAAAGATCTCCTGAATAGCCGGCGCACAGCTGGTTGCAATCAAGGCCATGACATATGGCGGGCAAGTGTCACTCGGGGATCCGGACTTTGATGTTTGGAGAAGACGAATGACATCCTGCCGGGTAATAGGCTCAAACTGGTTGAGCCATTTCCCGGCACCACAATATGGGCACAAGGTTCAAATAGGCTGGTGCTTTTATTTTTAGAAAACTTCTCATATACCAGGGAGATTTTATCCTGGAAGTAGGAGGCTAACGCCTCACAGAGCTCCTGTGTTTCCATTGGTTGTTGTATGCAGGCCTGCGGGGAAGAGAAGCCCTTCACCATAACAAACAATGTCTTTACAGAATTCCCTGTCTGTTCTATTTGCATTTGGATGTATATGCATCTGGCCGATTTGATATTGTGGTGGTAACCGGCTAGAGCTTTTTTATAGGTCCTTTTGTCCCCCTCGTTTTTGGATCGTCTCCATTGTCTCTCCAAAGTTTTACAGGAGGATTTTTCCGTTTTTAGAGACCCTGAGTACCAGGGTGCTGAGACTCGGCTAGGCCTAGGCTTGGTGTTCTTTTCCGGGATAACCACGTCCAGTGTCTGAGTCAGAGCCCTGTTAAAATTGGCCAGTAGCGCCTCCGTATCGTGGTCCCTCGATTCCTTAACCTGATTCTCAAAGATCTGAAACTTTCCCTCAAATGCTTCTACGGTAAGTTTCTGCCAAGGTCTGGCTTTCTGAGTTTTTTTTAGTCTGGGTGGTTGCTCCTGTTCATATTTCATTTCCTCTGGGCAGCTGAAAGAGATCAAATAATGATCTGTCCAGGTCAGAGGCTGAGCACCTGCAACTACTAGGGTTTCATTATTCGAAAATATCATGTCCAATGTATGTCCAGCTGTGTGTGTAGGGCCGAGGATGTATTGTCCCAGACCCATATCTGATAGTCCTGAAAGCAGCTGCGCCACTTCGGATCCTGTGTGGCTTCTCCATGATAGTTAAAATCTCCCAACAGTATAAAACTCCTGGAGGCTACGACCTGTGCTGCACAAGGTTGACAAAGTTCGATTTTGAACTAGGTGGACGGTACAAAAGAGCGCCCTCCCAGGTCTTGGTAGGTGAGATGCTGACCCTAAAAAGACCTATCTCTAGCTTCTCATTCCTAAGCGTGTCTAGCCTTTGGACCTTTACATTCTCTTTAAATGCAATGGCAATTCCCCCTCCCACTTTCCCCGCTCTGTCCATAGATATCCGGAATCGCGATATTAATTGCCGGGGTGTTTTGGGGGTCAGCCAAGTTTCTGTCAGGAAACATATGTCTGGGGAAAGCGAAGACAAAATATCCCAAATTTGAATAGCTTGTTTTATCAGTGAGCGAACAGTGCATAAAATGTAGCTCGATTCTTCATAAGTTGCAGCAGGGGCGATCTCCCCTAATTCGCATTGGCTCCTACAAGCCCTGCACCCTACTGGCCCTTCTAAGATATTTGGTAGAATAGTGGAACAGATAGGGGTTTTCTCTGTTTGGGGCCCTCTTTCCGATGCCACGTAGCGCTTTACTCGTGTAAGTCAAAGGGTCGGTGCCTAATTGGCCAGCATTACTCGTCCCCCGTCGTGGCCCGGCGCGGACAGGTGCAGACGGGCTTGCCTTTGGCCCGCTGCGTGCGTCCGCTGCGCGTCCGGGTGTGAGGTATCATTTTATCCCGGAAGTCAGGTGTTGTATCTCGCCAATGACTGGCCCGCTCACCCGTCTTTCTAGCAAGATGGCGCCCACTATTAGCGCTAAGGAAAGAAACTGCAACAATTATGCCCCAATGAAGCAGAGAGCATGTAAATCTGCCCTGCCCGCAATTCTTAAAAGCAAGTATCAGGTGAGTGGAACATAAAGTAACAATACAGTGAAATTTAAAATAAGTGTCTGGATTCCTGGCTTTCCGCCTCAGGATTGTATTGTATTTCAGTTTCTAGAACTTATGTATAAACTACTAATAAGGGAATAGTTTGCAAATCAAAATAAATGACAAAGCAACAACTATATCCAGGATTTACCTGTGTAACTGGGAGATAAAAACCTACCTTTCTGGAAATCAGTGTTCCACTGCAGCTGCCGGAGTGCACGTTTCACAGGGATAACCTCCCACCCCATGGAGTCAGCCAATTCAACCACGTTAAACTCCAATTCGCTGCAGTGGGTATGGTCTTTGCCTGCCAGGCGTTCGCGTGCCATGCACACCGCAATGGGAGGGCAGCTGGAACAACAGTGAAAAACATACATGAGTAGAGAAGAGGAAGGAAACGGAGGACATGGCATGGCAGAACCGATGCAACCTAACACTATTAGGCAGAAAATGCCACAATAGATCTCAATACCCCAGCAGATGTTGTCTAACAAAGCAACATTCTAGTATGCTTATAGCTGGTGCCTCTTAGACACAGGAATGGGTAACGAGCAAAGCTTACACAGGACTGCTCCATTGAGCAAGTTATTATCAAGACCATTCTCAACCACAAGAGACTCACTCCCACCTGTTTTAAACTTACCTCTTTAAATGCTACAACTAAATCTGTACTATGCTAAAAATCTGTCTGTCGTAGCACAGCATTAAATGCCTGATTGCCTCTATATTGCTTATTTCATAGTTATTCTGTACAACACTATGAAACCTGCCTAGGTGGAGTTTGCCCTATTTGAGGCAGCAAATAAATAACGCGGCTTACCTTTACTGCAGGTCCATCTGTCCAGCACCCCACTGCTGTATGAACAGCTAAATCGCCCTTCAGTAATACATTTGCTTGCTACTGCACTAGACTATAAAGTTTGAATCACAATAGCCCATGAATGCATCTATCTTGAGTTCCTTAACTATAGCCCTGCACTCTAATAACATGTATTGTATATTGGAGTGCTGCGGTACTGTTCATGTTTCACAGGTACTGTTCAAAGCCTGTACTATCTCGCCATAATATTCTGAAGACATGCTTTAGATATTCAAGTACAAAATATACCAGTTGGAATGCAATTGTGGACAAGGGTATCGATGATGTACATTTGGAATTCAGCTGGTGTTGCTGAAGTAGTTGCTCCAAAAAGCGTATATAAATATTAAAGAGCTAGCAAACGACAGGCGATTATGTGTAATTCTTAAGATTTTGTTTCATATCTTTATTTATTAAAAACATATCTGAACTTCGTCTGGTCTATATCAATACAGTGGATCAAGTTAATCTCATGTGTTAAAAAGCACACACATTTCATTTTCTCATATTTTTTTTTTAAATAACAAATTCAGCCAACAGCAGTTGTTGAATGGGTACTGTTGGCACCAAGTAGCTCTCTTTGGGGTATGCACCTCCGGTACCTTGTTGCCGTCTTCACCTGTGCAGGTAAGGTTGGAATCGAACTACTTTTTCTGTCAGGATACTGGAAGGCTTCATCTACAAGCCTATTTCTGCCTGTCACTGTACATGTGGTCCACTAACCGTTTGTGCTATGCATCACCTATCCGCAGTGAGGCCGTGGCTGGCTGGTGCTGGCATGTTGTCTCTGTTGAAGCCAATACACATGGCTTGACTAGTTTATACCAGCGCTTTCCTCCTCCTCAAGTCCTCCACCCTCACTTCCACTGCTTTGAAGAAAGCCCTGGAAGTGGCTTCCTGCCTAGAATGGGATTGTGTTCACATACTTGAACAAGCGTGTTCTTTGGTTGTCACTGGCTACAAACAAGTGCCAGTAAAGCAGGATGTATAGTGTCTCGTGCACCTGGCATTTGCGCTTTGTAGGAAGCTGGCTCTTTATGTGAGCTATCAATAAGTTCATATACCGTGAAAAGAGTCCCGGGGTTCCCTTATGAGTGGACAGGGGCTTGCTATGCAATCCCAAAGTGCTCTATTGGGGGGTAGTGTGGTCGAGCAGCCTTAGGCTTAAGACAGAGGAGTGCAAGACAATTGCAAATAGACACGATTAATAAATGTAACAACTCATGAAGGTGATCCATAACCACTTTATAAAAATATCAAGTACCTTTATATATTATTAGGCACTAGAGAAAATCATTCAGGTAAGCACGTTTTTAAATATAAATTCATACATTTTGAAAAGTGGACACTTGCAAACAGGTGTAGTACATCGACTTACAGGACCAATCTCCAGGTGTTAAGGTGAGTGGTGGGCAAGGTCCTAGGCAGCACCAACAGTACACCACCAGGTCCCGGGTGCAAATCAGCGTTGGAAGGCCAATGCACTTCAAAGGGGATCGGTCACTGTAAAAAGATGCTGCAGGCTCTGGCTAGGAAGCTCGTCAGGCTGAACAAGAAAGTGAGCTCAGACCTTGAGATGGTCGGGAACTGGGGGGACACCTTTCGTCCTCTTCTCCAAGGCCCAGGGGCGATGGGTGCAGAGGTGTCCTTAGATGCCTTACTGAAGCACTCGCGGTTGCTGGGTCCTGCATGCAGAGGCTGCAGGTGACATTGGGGAGTCCAGGAAGGGTAAAACCCCGTAGGACTTGAGCTCTGGAGGGCTTGGGAACTTTGTTGGCACCAGTAGCCAACTTTAACTAAGGCTAAAGGCAACGCATGCAGTGTTGGCTTCGAGTGTCGGGTTTTGGCTGTTCGGGAGGACTCAGAGTCTCCTCTTTTGGAGATTCTTTAGACCAGGTCCGCTGTTCACAGGAGGTCTTGATTCTTTTTAAAAAGGCAGGCAGTCCTCCCAAGCTACTGGAGTCACAGCTGCATGACGTGTAGACTTTGGCTCAGTTTTCGACGAGGGATGCAGACAGGCCTGCAGGGTTGGTACCAGGTCAGCTGCTTCTTCCCTCTTCTTGGCTTTCACAGCTCTTCATTGTGCTCTCTCTTCTTGAGTCATCAGAATATGCTTCTATAGTGCCAGAGACTTCCCTAATACTGAATTTAGGGGCGCTAGGCGAGTGTAGTGTAGCAGCCAATGGGCAACTGACCACAGGGGGGCACTACGCCCGCTATGACCACTTCCTTTGGAAAGTGTCCATTACCCTGTTCCAGATGGACACTGCTGATAAATCGTGTCCACCTTTCAGTAGCCCACTTTAGGGGTGGTACTAGCATGAAGGTGGCACACCCACCTGACTAGCTAATTTTCCTGCCTGTCCAGGTGCCAAGGGGGCTCTGGACAGGAGGGGTGGGGAGGGTCTTCCTCTCCTTTGAGGAGAGCCAGATTCGAAGTCCAAAGGTGGCAGTTTCTTTGAAGCTCGCCAGCCCAAGGAGGCTAATTAAAGGCTTACCCTGAGGGTGGGGGTGTTACATCCTTTTCCCGAAAAGGCTTTTATTCGGGGTCTCTTGAGAACAAAAGGCTCTCACTCTAGGAGGTCAGAACAGAATCACGGGTGGCAGGCTGGCAGAAACACACCAGAGGCTGGTAGGTTTTCAGGGGGCACCTCTAAGGTACCCTCTGAGTTCATGTACTGGAAAATCTGACACGGACATCAGTATGGGTTTACCAATACGAGATGCTTGATACTAAACATCCCTATTTTCAGTGAAGCCATCATGTAGCTGGGAAATTCGTTTTCATTAGTGTCCAGCACATGCTCTTCAAATGACTTCCCAGGTCACTTGTACTGGCAGTAATAGGACTGACCAGCACAGGGGCATATCTGCTCACGCAGGTAGGTATGCCCTCACATTTTATATTCAGCACCCTCCTTTAGGAAGGTTAGGCCTACTGTAGGGGTGAGTTACAAATATTCCATGCAGTGGTAGGGGAGATGGCACACAGGGATGTGCTAGATGTTGTGTCAATTGAGTCTGGATTGTTGAGGATCGTAGAGAATGTCCGGCTGAGTGGACCAAATTTGAATAGAGTCCCAAAGGGAGATCTATTAGACTTCACACAGGGATGAACGCCATGTTGTGTTTTCACTTTTGTCTGCACCAAGACACGCAGCCTGCAATTGCAGTCTTGCATGTGCTTGGTGAGGGGTCCCTTAGGGTGGCACAATTCGTGCTGCTGCTCTTAGGGACCCATTTAGCACCTAGGTACCAGGGATACCATTTACTATGGACTTATAGAGGGTGCTAATGGTTTTGCCAACTGGGTAAACAATTGTACATTTTTGGGAAAGAACACTTGTATTGGGGAACTGATTAGCAGGAACCCAGTATACTACAGTCAAAGGTGTATCAAATACCAAGCAAAAAGGGAGGGCAGTACTGCAGCAAGTACCTGGCTTCCTACACGCTTTGTGTGAACTTCATGGTGAGACAATGCATAAACCCAGAGAGGAGTTTGCTAGGAATGGGACCTTCCTGGTGGTTTCCTTAAGGGCAGGAATAGGACCAGAGTCTGAAGAAGCCCTGCTCCTGCGACTTCCCTTGGAATAAGAGAAACATGTAATATTAAGTGTCAGGAAAGGAGAAGGACTAACTAGAAGGACAAACGGTAGCTAGCATACTGATGCTTGTGTAGAGGTGTCTCAAACACATGATTCTACTGAGAACCACAAGTATCTTTTATCCCAGCTGGCCATGATCGAGCCAAGATGAATCTGGGTGGCCAGAGGGCTGAGGATCGACAGGGAAGCGTAACAGAACCGAGAATGTGACGAGTCATGAAATGTCCCCAACTGGTCTGGTACCACCCCTTGGAAGACAGCGAGGCATCCTTCCAAGAAAACTGAGCTTGTTTCCCTTCACCACATGCCTTGGGGTAATATCCCCGTAGCTGCTGTCAATCACCCAGATTCCAGAAACATTGGGTGTATCTCCCTAATTCTTTTGCAGCTTGGAATATCATTCTTTGAAGATGTTCTTGAAAGTGACCTTCCAGGTCTGTTTCCTATTCCAAAATCATGGGTCTGCTTGATCAGTAGGCACCTCTAGTCCCTGACATCCTTTGCCAACTGAAATTCCCAACTGTGACCGCCAAGTTTCGAGATATGAACTGGCTGTTTGTTTGGTACCTCTTGTGGATGTATGTCAGATGCAAGTCCAGCTCCAGCCCCGGTAGTGGCCCGAGTTGAACTGTGACAGCCAACCCAGTTAAGACCACAGCTTGTCCTTACCTGAACTGTGGACTGTTGAGAATACAGACTGACCATCACTAAGGCAGCTCCTTTAACCGCACAACTAACTTTGAAGTTTAGCATTTTCATTGAATTTTCAGCCACTTAGGTCAAACTCACTGTGTATTCAGTCAAACAATTGCAGAATGAGGAACAATAGTGCGCACCATGAGTGGGCAAATACCGCAGAAATCAAGAGATTCCCAGGTCTCGGCATTGCACATTTGAGTGACTTTAGAAGGATGCGACAAAGGTGGGGTGGTTTACATTGAGTGTGGAAGTGGCGCCTCTTAAGTGTGCGTCAATCAATGATCCCTATGTGAGCAGTTCAAAAGGTGAGGGAAATAGACACACTGAACCCTCCTACTGGGCAGTCTGCACGGTCCACCTATAAACTGTAAAACTTGTCCTTTGCACACACTAGTGTTCTTAACATTATTGTTCAATTAAACATCTATTCTTTACCCGTTGTGGTTAAGTCTATCTTATCGGCACGTATAAACATTGGTTATTCAGTCTGTGGTGTCCTTAACACTCAGTATATCTCTTAAACACGGCCATGTGTAGGTTTCTGAGTGAGTGCCCTGCAACAAATTCAAGCCGCTCTGTACGTGTGTCTGGTGACCCGGAAGTCAAGAATAGACTTAGAGCCGAACACACAAACACAGCCGGGACGGAAGTAGAGCCAGCGGGGAGAACGGGACAGACACAGTCCATTTGCTTGTAAGCCCTGAAGAAGTCGATTGGGTTATTTGCCCAAGACGAAACACGTGTTGGCTGGGCAATTCGTATGAAATAAATGAACACAGGAACACCTAACGACTCATTATTGAAAAAACGAAGATTACAATTAAGTTTACTGTGTGTTGCATACTAGTCACATGCATTTGTGTCATATAGATGTTTGACTTTAGAAGGGTGCCCGGAATGGGTAATTCAGCGATCCACATGCAGGTCGGTAAGTATGCTGCTGGCAGGTGATTGCGGAAACAAGGGGGACCTAGGTACGGTGACCAGTCCGCTCCAAAGGAGTCTGAATAGAGAATCCCGGTGGAGTAATGTTTCCGCAATCACAGGAATCACGCACTTCGATGACTGCATCACCTGCCAGTTCTATACTTATGGACCTGCACTTGGATCACTGAATTGCCCATTCCGGACATCGTTCTTGGATATACTTCTTGATTGTGATATTTCTATTCAGCATCATGGACTGTTTTAATAGGCATATTTCTCAGGCATAAATCTTGTGTCCTGATTATGATGCCTCAACTATAGTTGGTTTTGAAACGTCGTTGACCTTAGTGCCTTGATATTGATTGTTATGTATATATTGTCGAAAAAACAAAGATACTCTTATGTATTGTGGCCTACAGAGTGAGCATCTCCTTCTCCGTCACTCAAATGTGCAATGCCTGAGACCTGGGAATCTCTTGATTTCTGCAGTTTTTGCCCACTAATTTTGCACACTATTGTTCTGCATTATTATGTGACTGAATAAATGAATTTCTCCATTTGGAGACTGCATACGTAGATTTCATTGTACTTTTATGCTTTATTAATTAATCAGTCTTGGAAGGGACCATTTTTCTTGTGATACTTATGTACATCCTAGGTCCCTCTGACTTCCAGGGTTCCTTGTTTCTTTAGAAATTGTTTAGAGAAAGAAGACACAAATATTTTAGTAAATATTTTATACTGCAATATTTTGCCTGAAAACATCTGCTTACTGGACAATTGTGAGAAACAGAACACATAGTAAACCAATGTCATTGCCATAACCTTTCACCCCACTCATTGAGTAAAGGTAATGCATTTGATTTGTCCTGTATTAGTGTTCCATTGTGCAAGCATGCCACTACATATTACAAGCTAAAATGCTTCTCTGAGCAACGTGGGGACAGCACTGGCCCATACATGCTATCTTAGCCAGTGCACTTTCACTGCCCTGTGAGCCTGTGTAATTTCAGCTCTTTTACCATTTTAACAATACCTCTCTGGCTTTGTCCTTAAAAAATATATAGATGAAAAGACACCTAGCTATTCGCTAGTATATTTGCTAACGCTCGAGATTCATGACTGGGTCATCCAGCTCTCTTAGTAAAGAGGAGTGTTAGAAAATACATTGTGGAGAGTGAAAGCTAAAAAAGGTTGTTCAGAAACTCTCTCACCGTTTTGCCACTGTCCGAAGTTGCTGAGGTCCACCATAACAGAGGATTCGACATGAAGCAAATGTGGGATGCATCATCTCCAACCAGTTCCGGGGATGCAGCTCCAGGTAGCACAGTAAGGTTTCTATACCTGGAATGAAAGAGACCAAGATGGAAGGTGCGTGTTTGCCACCACAGCAAATGGCCCAATGTTGCTAGTGTGCAAGCATATAATGTGCACGTGATGGATTTTGCTAATGTGTACTCTACAAAGAACCCATGTATACATCCGATAATAGGCGGTTCACCATGAGCCCGGTGATAGACACTTCTAGTATGTGGTTTACAATGATCTCAAGGAAAGATTCTGCAAGTGTGTGCTTTTTTTACTTGTCCAGGCATAGATATTCTGCTAAACTGCCACGTGCAATGAGCCACCACGGATATATTATACCAGTGAGTGGTTTGTAATGTGCCCCTGGCTAGATTCTACTAGTGTGTGGTGAACACTGAACTCATTGATAGCTCTGCGGATCAAACCAGTCCCAGGTACAGGGTGTAGATGCAGTTGTCTGCGGTTCAGGATGAGCTCAAGGATACAGTCTGCTTTATTTGATTTTCATACTGTGAGATCACGTTAATGCTAAGTTGTGATGTCAGCAAGTAGAGGTCTAACCAACGAAAATGAGTGTAGTGCTCATAAAATATACTTCTAATGTGGCTCACCTGCACATAGTATATACGACTGAGGCAAGAGGCAATTTACACATGGAAAGGGCGAGAGATGGATCTAAATCACGACAACATGCAGATCTTTTCTTGTTCCCAGCTCTCGCTACTCCCTTGCCGACTCCCTAACATTTGCCTCCTTTGCCAGAAATGCTTCCCCCAGCAAACCCAGACTATCCTGCAGCGACCCGCATAGCACCTCGCTCTCATTTACCACTTTCTCAGAGCAAGACTTGTCCCCCAGAATACTTATCAACACAGAAAAGGACCCAGCGAACTTGGGTCTACATAATATTACCCATTCTGGGAATTATAAATGATATCAGCCAGATTTAGGTATTCGGATATGAACAACCGAGAACGTTAATTCCGGCCACCTGTATCCCTCCATCTCAATCTGCCAAATTAAACTCTGGCACCTAGTGTGCTGTGTTCTATAAATCATGTCTCTTGTTCACTATACAGGCCAGGCACACTTCTCACCTTCCTCTCGGACATCCATGGCCTGTACTGTTGCCTCAATGGGGATGGTCCGCTCGTGTTTGTAGCAGACCCTCGGTTGTGTTCCAAGATCGGTCTCGGACAGTCGGGCCGGTTCCTCACACTGCTCTAGTACATCCATCATCTCACAGTCATCCACTTCCCCCTACCGCAGAAACCAGAGGAAAGAAACAAAGTGACAATCGTCAGAGGTTGGAGAAGGTGGTTACCTCGGGAAACATACTCAGTGCAAAGAATTACAGGTACAAAGAAAACTCTACACGGAAAAAATCGTAAAATGTAATCAGTATAACAAAACATTACAAAATAAGTCCTACAATGTAATTAGTGTAACAAAATATTAGAAAAGAAACTCTATTCAGTAATTAGTGAAACAAAACATTACACATGTCATCCTACAAAGCAATTCGTGCAAACATGAATAAGTGTTGAAAGTAAAGCCCCACTGCCTCAACACTAGGAGTCTGAGGAGCACAATCAGCCAAATGGTTGGTTCATATCTCTAAGCAAAAACGAGAAACAAATCAAAGTTAGTTACTCAATATAGTAGCACTTGTATTTCTAGTATTACCATTCCTCATGCACACCAATAGAAAGTCATCCCATCGGATAGTGCCAAAGATTAGATGCTTTAGAAATTAAAATGCTTAAAAGCCGTATAACAAGAAGCCGGCTAGATGCCATCTCTCCTTCCTTGAGGCTCCACTTCTTAAATTCAAGCAGCTCCAGTCAAATGTTGTTCTCTTTTCATTAACCAATAGAAAAAAATTAGAATGTAGAGAGTAAAGGCTCGGACGGTGAAGGACTAATGATGCAAGTATTAATACTGTGATTAACTAACATTCCGATGGCCCACTCCCTTCGGTCCAACCAATGGGAAGATTCAACTACATGAAATTATAGTTGGGATTTGGAATGAATACAGATCAGAAGATGTCTGCTGAGATCACCTGCAGGCCTGACCAAATTGTATTATAGCCTGGAACTAGAATCCAAAGCATAGTTTTACAGAGTTTTAGACCAGGTGGCTGTCTTGCACTGATGTAAATAGGGTCATACATCTGATAGGTAATAGACGCTATTTTGGTTTGATAGCTTGTCGGTGAATTCCAGTAAAAAGAGGAATTACCTGAAAGGAGTGTCAATCAAGAATTCAAGAAACAGTCCACCTTACTACAGAACTACCAAAGTTGACAAATAGTTTCAAAGACTAGCATAACTCTTTCAATCTGTCAATGTAAAATCTAAAGCGTCTTCAAATCGAAACACCAGATTGAGTAGCACTATTTCTGGCTCTGAAGATGTGTTTTTCAAATGATCAGGCAAGCAGACTTTTGAAACTAAATTATCTTTAGCGAGTTTCAACTGTAATAAATGAAATTGTATTAATACATTGTACAGTTGCTTAGTGGTCTCACTAGATAGGTTTACAGTAGTTCCTTAAGTGCAACAGATGTGTTTTGCAAGAGTCTGCAATTTCTTACATGTTTTGACAGTGTAGATTAAACAACCCTACAAATTAGTTAAAAATTGTATCAATAGTAATTGTCATCATTGCAATATTTAATTTGTATATTTACAATACAAAGGCAAATTCTTAATTTGACCAAGACGGTACTCACCCTCAGGGCGAGTCAGTTCTTGCATAAAAGTTTGCCAGTCTTGCACATCTTCAGTCAATTTTATATCCCTACACAACAATTTCATATTTACTTCCTCTGCAGCCGTCCATTCAGAGAAATGCAGATGTCCATGTGGACATCTAGAGAATATCTATTCACCTTCCTGCCCTACAACAATGTAAATTCTGCAGCTTTTTAAAAAATCCTTAGTTTTGATAAAGAAATGCCTCCAAATTTATTCTCAATGATAAATTTGTGATTTACTTACATGCGTTTCCCACAGATTTCCAATTTTGCTCCCACATCATTTAGGCTTGACATTTGGGACATTGCAGCAGACCGTCCTGTTTCATCATATGTGATATATGTAAGATTCCATGGCTTCTATGTAAAATATGCCAATATATAAGTTGGAATCTGGCATTACAAGATACATTCCAAGATAACTGGCTCTGTCTGTCATGGTCTCTCCACAAACCTTCATCAATTTATTTTTATCATATAGATCTTTTTCATGAATGCCATTTCTGATCGCTGTGTACAGTGGTGTTATGGCTACATTGTACACAGACACACCCAACAACACAATTAGTGAACCCGATGGTGCTGGTGTGCGACTCCTACTGGACCAGATATTTTCCACTGCTCTTCGTATTCTTTTGTATTGGGACAAATTATGTCGAGGGCAATGCGAACACTAAATGTTATGATTTCCGCACCTGTGTATAGGTGCACCATATTAAAAATTCTCCTACACCCAGGATTTTCGCGATTTGGCTGAATTCATGTAGAGGCCATAAAAGCTCTTACAGCACCTTAATTATGTGCAGCGCTACCATCCTCCTCCATTGGGCTGCTTTCATCCTAATTCTTGTTTACTTAATAAGCCCCTCCAAAGTCCGGAACATCACAGCTAACATTTCATTTCACAACCACAGACATCTTGTACGTTTGATGTTCAGTCCCCTCATCAAATAACCATCCCACCATAATTTGAAGCTGTGTCGCTAAGTATTAGCTCTGCATGTAAGGCACCTTTTTCCACCTTCCTCGTAACATAGTTAAAGAAGATTATCTAATTTACCTGTATATCTTTTACAAACTCATAGCATTATTGAAAGTAGGAAATTTAGGGCTAGATGTACTATTATTCAAGTAGCAAAAAGTGGCACCCAGAATCTTATTTTGCAAACCGACCTTCCTGGTAGTAGGATGTTTTCAGAATAAGGTTTCTGAGTGTGTACAATCCGACCTACCTAATTAATATTAATCTGGTTGTTTGCAAATTGCGACTCACTCTAACTGGGCAAAATCACAAGGATGGAGACCTGCAGGGCTCTGCGGATCACCATTAATTGCTGTAAAAACACATAAACAACAACAAAAAACAGAAAGCTTTTTGACGAATTGCTCAATAGAGCCAGGTGACTAAGCTCGGACTGTGCAAAGAATAGAGGACTGCATTTGTCGTGGGCTCAAATCGCTGTATGCACCACAGCTTTTTCAGCACTATTTACGCTCCCATAAGTAAGAAGGATACCCCTACTCGTCCAAATTGAGCCATTAATCCATGAAAGGTCAAGAGGGTACCCCCCTGAGGATAGATTACCTCATTCTCACCAGGGTACGAGGTCTCTTGTCATGAAACGTCCCGAGTCAGTAGCTCCAAAAGAGGTACTGTCTGAGCGAAGGGTTGCGGCTGTGTAAAATAGAAGATAGCATTGTTAAGTCAACTAATGCCAGTCTACAACAGTAAAGGAGACTTCCTTAGGGGACTAGAGCCCGAAAATAGAAGTTGATGTAGCGCCCCATCCTGCAGCTATGTCTGAGGGAGCCCCTTCTGGTAGAGATGGTGCCCCGCAAGCCAGTAAGCCTGTCAGGGCAGCTGTGCTGCCGGATAGCTGGCCTGAAAATCTTGAGCCCCAAGCCCATCCTTTGACACTGGGAGACTGCCCTTTGTTAACGCAACTTGTCTGCGCCGATGCTCCAAATTTAACAAATACAAACCAAGGAATTTTACCGGCCCAGAGAAAGGCACAGAAGTACTGGCACATATAATTGAAAAATTGTACTAGAGCATCGTATGGGTAGTCCTGCAGAACATAACAGGCAGGGCTGTGAAATCATCTTAAAGAGGGTGATTCTGCTCTAGGTAGATATCGGGTGATAATTTCATCCATGTAGGTCTTTATGGAGAGCAACTAATAAAAGCTTAATATCTAACTCCGAGCTTAGCAAAATGTTTCACCATGCATGCATAGATACTTAAAGCTTTACCTTGAGATACATGATGTGATTGCATCTGTCAACCTGGGGTAGAATCCCCGCCCTACATGGGAAGATGGATTTATCCCAGTTGAGAACTAGAGCGGAGGTATCACCAAACTTATGAAAGAAATAGCCTAAATCTCCTCAGCGGAGAGCCTGCAGCGTACTCTGTTTGCAGAGGTTGCTGCTATCAAAAGCTATGTTTTACATGTGACCCATCTAATGTGAGAATCAGCCATGGCTGGAACCCCCTATTAAACAGAGCACTCAGTACAATGGTCCAAACCCACAATGGGAATAATAATTTTAGAAAAAACCATAACAATGTCCTTTAATCCCTCCTTTTGTAAAGAATACATGTGATCCAGATGATTCATGTAAATACCAATGGCGGCCTGGAAACTTTGACTCCCAAAAAAGGAAAGAAACAAGACTGACAAGTAAACATGCGAGAGGCTCAATGCATTGTTCCAGTGTACAACTAAAGCAGCTTTGGCATTATCCCATGTAGTCTTCCAAGTAGCTTGTACGATGTCCATGTACACCATCAGGAAAAAAGTTCCTTACTTAAAAACTGAGAGGACTGTCGAAAAAACGTATTCCCTGGATGTGTAGCCTTCCCTGAGACATAGTGTTTTTCCTGGGACATAAAGGGGAGATATCAGCATAAGTGGATGGGTACAAGAGGCTCCCACGTATGCACAATAAAGCACTGGATCCCTCGGTGTGCTTATAAAAGTATCATGTTTCGCTGTAGCACCCTTTTAAATTTTGCAAGATGTTTTTGGGGTATTAAAAGATACGTTTGTCACGGTAGGGGACATGTGGTACAAGGGGGAAGTTGTAAAATTTGAACGCCTGCAACAAAACGAATTAGCGCGCGCCGAAATTTTTAGGTACACGCAAATACGGCATGCTTTGACAGCAGCATTACCACCCGGTACCGAGGTCCCGGAGGCTTCACCTCTCGATGATAGATTACTGACGAAATGTAGGTATAAGAAGGCCACGTCATTCACTTACCGTAAATTAATTAACAACCTTCAAGATCCCACGGCAAATCTTAGGAAAAAATGGTTGCACGAGCTAGGTGACATTGACGACACGGCATGGGAGGAGGCGCTAGCTTCACCGATAGAGTTAGGCATTCCATCATGCCTTAGGTTGGTGCAGCTTAAGATTTTGCATCGGGCCTACTACACCAGAGTCACCCTGTACATAATAGGTAGGTATTCACACTCATATTGCCTGCGGGCGGAGGGTACCTTTAACCATACCATATGGCACTGCCCGAAGATTCAAGAGTACTGGGCAAAAGTGATGAGGATGATTTCACAGTCAACGGAGGTGTTGTTGACACCAGAGCCCAGGAGATGTTTGTTTAATATGTGGGAACACAATGACCTTACACACCCTGGGCAAGATTGGTCCACGCTGGGGATAATGATTGCTAAACAAAATATTGCACAGAAGTGGGGGGCAGGGGAAGTGCTGACACTCACCGCATGGTGTACAAACATGGACGCGGCAATGGTGGCGGAAAGAAGGATTAGTTACTTACCTGTAATCCTAGTTCTCTTCCAGGGGTATCCTCATCAAAGTCATAAGCATTCGAATATTCCCGCCCATGCGCGGGACCCCGGAAAATAAATATATATATATATATATCCGATTCAAGTTCCTGCTATGTCTCGATAGAGGAAAAGCATTCCATGAACAGAGAAAGCCACAGGTACAGACCACTCCACAGCGCTGCAAATGCAAATTAAAGGTTGTTTATTGTCTCCTTGTCGCCAGCATGACGCGTTTCGGCTACGTCACGGTAGCCTTGAAAATATATATATATATATCCCGAATGCCCCTGAGCTCAGAGACGCCACTCCACAGAGAAACAGGAAACTCCTTCTATTAATTCAAACCGGCTCACTTTCCAACTGATTCGTTTGTCCCTTACGCGTTTCAATGCACCTGCATCTTAATCATAGGGCGGGGAAAGTCACAAAACACGGAACGGACTACAAACATATTTTGACCCTGTTCAATTGTAACCACCTTCCAATCCGTGGTATTCTGGGTATTGTAGTCCCAATTGCTACCCTCCGGTGGGGTCCGTGTAATTGTCCTAGTTTTTAAACCCCCAAATATTTTCCTCAATGTTTATGGCCCTCCAGTGGGTTCCAGGAAAATGCTCCGTTTCTTTTTTTTAATTTTTATTTTATTTTTGGTAAACCTTTATTGTTACGTAAAACAGTTACAATCACGGGCCTACAACCATCACGGCCGGCCAGCAATACAGAGACGGTCAAAGCAAATCAATAAAGCCATAAGTATGCAACATTCCGCCTCCCAAATGCCCTATTGTAGCTCAGGATATTGTCCGTACATATAGGTACCAGGATTAAAGAGGTTTCTTTTAAAAGTTTAAGAGAGAATAGGATTCGACGCCGTACAATCGAATAATACCAAAGCAAGGGTTTATCAGTGATCAGGATCTTCACAGTCAGGACTAATGTAGGCAGGGCGTTGGCGCTAGCGCATATTAAACAGGATAGACAATAAACAGTACAGTTCGCCCACCAATGCAGTACATGCCCGCTGCAACTTAAAACTTTAGAGAAACATCCACCCTTGTAATTCGAACCATAAGAACGTACGGTGAGCAACCTACTGCTCGGTTTCCCAAAAGAAAGGGAAAAGAAGAAGAATAAAGGGAAAGCCAAGAGAAACAAGAGAGAAAAAAGGGGCCCTAGAAACAGAAAAAGGAAAAGAAAAACAGTAGTACCCTCCCGTAACCCCCCACCCTGCACCCCTGCCTACGGCTACGGCCTCCCCCTCAGCAGCGTGCCTGTCGCCCATTATATGGAACCCGAAATTTAGAAAAGAGAGGAAGAGAGCTATCGCTCAACTAAATTAAAGGAAGAATCTAAAAGAGGGAAAAAAGAAAGAACGGAGGAGGACACCAGGACAGACCCCCAGCCCACACCTACTCCCCCTCCCCCACCACAGGGAATACCCACTCCATACAGAAAACGGAATGCAATACAATAAACGTAATTTGAGTGGGTTCGATCTTCGCCAGCCTGCCGTTAGCGCCACAATGACATAGGTGAAAAGTCCCGCACTAGCCCCACACAAAAAAAACAGTACTACGATACTTAACCCAGGCCCGCCCGGTCCAAAGTACGGATGCGGCCCAGACCCTCTGTTACAGGTGTAAGTGAGTCAAAGTACCAGACTGGGACGAGGATGCCATCTTGAGGTACGGCAATATACAGTGATGTTGTTCGAAGGACGTAGTCATCCACATGCCCAAGGGCCGTCAGGGAGCGCAAGTGGTGGCGCTCACTCTTTAACACCAGTCCAAAACAAAGTAAAAAGGACATGTCGTAGCGCCACCGCTGCCCGCCGCTGTCGTTCAGTTGATTATTGGAACAGGGTAAGGCTCCCGGGAATAGTACCATCATAAGCTCTTCCGCCTCCGCTGTAATTGCCGGACTGCGCACAGCATTGCTGTCCCCCTGTCGGGCATGGGCACACAAGTTGCCTCCATGTACTCCCGAAACCACAAAGTCCCGGGGACACTCATGAGCCGTCTGCCAATAATCCCCATGCCCCACAGCCTCTAGTGGTCCGTCCATCGGGGCGGAATCCGCTCCACCGAGACGACCCTCTCGCACAACGGCATCCAGGGCCCTCCCCACGGTCTCCATCTTGTGTTGCAATGCGAAATGCAAGTCCGCAATGGCCGCCATGACATCTCCCAACCGCAGCTCCATTTTCTCTCCCCCCATTAGCGGCAGTCCCAGCATCAAGCGGGGCTTCATCACGCCAGGCCGATCCACGCCGGGTATCTGATCGCATCATTTTTGTGGCCCCTGCAGAGCAATTAAGGATCGATTTCGAGACCCTCTCAGGCACCATTGCGTGCAAGGCGTTCCCACCACGGAGTGCACCTCACTAGGTGAAAAGTGTCCCGAGGCCGCTCGTCAGGTAGCCGGCAAATAATCTCAACGGGGGTTTTGGGATACACTCACCTCCGGGGCATACAGTCACAGTGCCACCAACGGGGAGGAGGGGCGGGGGGGGGGGGGGGGGGGGTTGTTTCTTCGAGCATTCGCAGAGAGGCGGCAGATCAAATTTCACCATTGCTGTGATGTTGTGCGAGAATCGCCGTCAAAATCGGGAAAATCCGAGTCCCCATCTCCCCAGACCGGTACTTCCGCCATACACCCTGCCGTTGTTGTTGAAGTCGAGGCCGGGCACTTCAGCACCCTAGACCCCGGTTCCAGGTCAGGGGCGGGCCGCAATCTTCAAGACGACACATCTCCGGCCAGGAAGCCGTCAGAGCACTCGGGCGCGCATGGATCAGCGCCGCTTTATCTCGGCCGTGCGGGAGCATAGTAAGGGCGCTTGCTAGAAAGCTGGATATGATGGTGGGAGACGGCGGCCGACGGAGCTGGGAGCCCGAGCGGCCATCTTGGTCTACGACCTGGCTCCTCCCCCCAATGCTCCGGTTTTTAATGACAAATCCCTCTGTGCTGAAAGGTGGCTGTAGTCTTTTGAACAGCCACACAGACCTGTCTGCTTCATCAGGCGGTGCAATCTCCCCCGGCCGAGGCCGCCGTGTCCAAACATTCCTCCCGAATGCCCCTGAGCTCAGAGACGCCACTCAACAGAGAAACTCCTTTTATTAATTCCAACTGGCTCACTTTCCAACTGATTTGCGTTTCAATGCACCTCCATCTTAATCATAGGGAGGGGAAAGTCACAAAACACGGAACGGACTACAAACATATTTTGACCCTGTTCAATTGTAACCACCTTCCAATCCGTGGTATTCTGGGTATTGTAGTCCAAATTGCTAACCTCCTGTGGGGTGCGTGTAATTTTCCTGGAGCCCACTGGAGGGCCATAAACATTGAGGAAAACATTCGGGGGTTTAAAAACAAGGACAATTACACGGACTGAAAAACCCAAGTAACAAATAGGTTAACAATATCTCCTTATTAAAGAATGTCCTTTGCCCGGGGAGGCGGGAGGGTTGCTTATGACTATTGATGAGGATACCCCTGGAAGAGAACTAGGATTACAGGTAAGTAACTAATCCTTCTCTTCCAGGGGATCCTCATCAATAGTCATAAGCATTAGAATAGAATAGCGAGCCTCTCCTCATCCCTGCGGGCAAAGGAATAACAAGACAGTAATCTCATCAACAAGCCTGAGCAGGCGATAGGCTACCCAAACAGATTCCTCAAGGAGGCATGTCCTACTTGAGTATTGGCCCTGGAATCAGATTCTAGACTGTAATGCCTCGTAAAGGTATGAACTGATTTCCAGGTTGCAGCCTTGCATATTTCTGACATTGGAATGTTGTGCAAGAAGGCCACTGTGGCCGCTTTCCCTCTGGTAGAATGTGCTTTGGGTGACACCAATGAAGGCTTGCCTGCAAGCTGATAGGGCAATTTAATGCAGGAGACTATCCATCTAGAGATGGACCTCTTGGTCGCTGGAAAGCCCGTTCTCATTGAACCATAGTTCACAAACAGCTGATCCGCCTTCCTGATTCCCTTGGTTTTTTCCAAATAGAACTTGAGCACTCTCTTTAAATCCAAGGAGTGCAATGACCGCTCTGCTGGGGTCGCTGGATTTGGAAAAAAAGAAGGGAGGGAGATGGACTGATTTATATGAAAATCAGAAACCACCTTAGGCAAGAAGGATGGATGGGCCCTCAGGTCCACCCTATTGTGATGGAAAACAGTATATGGTTCCTTCGCACAGAGCGCTTGTATCTCGCTTATTCTGCTCGCTGACCTGATTGCCACTAAAAAGGCTGCTTTCCAAGATAGATGTTGCAAAGAGGCCTTGTGGATAGGTTCGAAAGGAGGTGACATTAACCTGGATAGAACCAGGTTCAATTCCCAAGGAGGAGAAGGATTTCGCACAGGGGGATAGATTTTTTCAACCCCTGGAGGAAGTCCTTAACCACCGGAACCTGAAAGAAAGAAATCTGATTAGGCGATTTCCTGTACGCTACTATAGCTGACAGATGCACTCTAATGGAAGCATATTTCAATCCAGAAGTTGCCAAGGAAAGGAGGTATGGCAGAATTACCTCCTCCTGCCCTTAAGTAGGATTCAGGTGATGATCCCTACACCATATGTAAAACCTTTTCCACTTGAACGCATAGGACGCTCTCGTGGAAGGCCTCTTAGCCTCTTTTAAAATGACCATACATTTGTGAGGCAAGTTCAGATGTCCATATTGCAGGACCTCAGGAGCCATGCTGTTAGGTTCAGTGATGGGAGGTTGGGATGCAGTATCCTCCCGTTCATCTTGCTCAACAGGTCCGGCCTGCAAGGAAGTCGTCTGTGTGGACACACAGACAGATGCAGAAGGTCCGGGTACCACCACTGCCGAGGCCAATCCGGAGCTATCAAGATCATCTCCATGTCTGATCTGAGGACACTACCTTCGGAATCAGAGCCAGGGGAGGAAAAGCGTAAGCGAATGTTCCCGACCAATCCATCAGGAGAGCATTCCCCTGCGTCCCTGGCCGGTGGAACCTGGACGCGAAGGCGTGGCATTTTGCGTTTTCGTCGTCCGCAAACAAGTCTATGGCCGGACGACCCCAGAAACGAAAAAGCTCTTCTACCACTTCGTCGTTTAGCACCCAGTCTGGCTGATCTTCCAAGTGCCTGCTGAGTGCGTCTGCTTTGACGTTCAATTCGCCTGGAAGGTGCACCGCCACTACTGAGAGGCGGCGAGAGACAAGCCAGTGCCAGATGGTTTGAGCCTCTCGGGAGAGTGGGCGTGACCGCGTACCTCCTTGTTTGTTCAGATAGAACATGGTGGTCGTATTGTCCGTCTGAACTAGGACTGAGTTGGACTCGATTGCTGGAAAGAAAGCTTTGAGAGCTAGAAATACCGCTCTGAGTTCCAGCATGTTGATGTGGTATGTCTGCTCCTGCGCAGACCACTGACGCTGAATCTGAAGCGGACCCATGTGCGCTCCCCAGCCTTGCAGAGAGGCACCCGTCACTATAGACTGGGACGGAAGAGATTGGTGAAAAGGCACTCCCACCAGCACATTCCTCGTCCGAGTCCACCATTTGATGGCATCCTTCGTTGCTTGGGAAAGAGTGATACGATCTTCCCAACACCCTGTCGCTTGGTCCCACTGGTCTTCGAGAGCCTGTTGCAGAGGCCGCATTCTCAGCCTGGCGTTTGGGATGAGAAAAATGCAGGACGCCATGGAAACCAGCAGGGATGCTACTTGTCGGGCTGTTGGAAACAGAGACTCTAGCAGAATCCCACATTTCTGTCTTATGGAAAAAAGTCTCTCCTCCGAAGGAAACGCTTTTCCCAATTTTGTGTCCAGAACGGAGCCTAGGTAGTGGATGGACTGTGTCGGCCGCTGGACTGACTTCTCCAGGTTTACATGGAGACCGAGCCGGTGCAACTGGTGTAGGCAAAGTTGCAGATCGTGTGCTCCCCGTACCGGAGATGGACCCTTTAGGAGCCAGTCGTCCAGGTACGGATAGATGAAGAGTCCCTTTTCGTGAAGAAAAGCCACCACCACTGCCATGCATTTGATGAAGACTTGTGGTGTGGACTTGAGTCCGAAGGGTAGCACTTTGTACTGGTAGTGTTTGTTTCCTCGACAAACCTCAAGTACTAAAAGGGGACGCGGTAGCATCAAAAAGCCATACATTCATTGAAACAGTTAAAATGAAGTTATGGTTAGGTTTGGTTGCAGCACCTTAATATAGGTTAAAAGAATCACTTGATGGGGGGAGGAGCTTCGCCGGCGATCAAGATGGCCGCGTGAGCTCGGAGCTCCGAAGACCTCCCGATCCTCCGCAATAATCCTGATGCCTATCCTGTCCCACAATTGTGGGAATCGATTGCTGAGTGGGTCCTGATGCGGCGCCCGCTTTCGGAGTGAAAATCGGACATTCCTGGACCCCGTTAGCTCGACGGGCCTCGGTGGCTCCGCCCGTGCCACTGGTCTATTGCTGTGGTGCGCAGCGGTGCTCCCATGTGGGCGCTCCTTTGTCTACGCCTGGACCCTGCGGTGTGTGACTCCGATATCTGAACTCCCTGAGACTCGGTTGGTGTATCGGACCCTGGCAGCATCATTAAATGTGTGGCGCATCTCCCGCTGGACTTCTTGGTCCCTGTTGATCATCTTGTTGGACGCGCCAATATGGCGGGCAGAGGGGACCTGGACAAAGGCAAGTCCCAACGGGTCAACAGAAAACCGTCCCAGTCCCAATCTACCATCCCAGAGAGCTTCTCCCAGTCGAAGGGCTCGCCGGTTCTGGCAGGCCGTGCTAAAGACCCGACTAGGGATCGATCGCCGGAGGACTCTGAGATAACGCTTCGGGACGTTATGGGTGCAATCACGGGAGTGCAATCAGAAATGCATACTCTCCGAGAGGAACTGTCCAGTAAGGTCGACTCCCTGAAGATTGAGTTGAACCTCATCAGAACTGACCTCGGGAAAACCAACGACCGGGTCAAGTCGCTGGACCTTAAGACGACTAGCCTGACCACTGATGTGTCGGATATACAGACGGAGATGCGTGACTTGAAACTGGCTAACGGTATGCTGGCGCGCCGGCTGGACGATTTTGAAGGCCGTGCGCGACGCCAGAATGTCCGCATTACTGGGGTCCCGGAGAAGGCCGAGGAGGACTCGGTGGAACTTTTCGTGGAGGACCTGGTGCTTAAGAACTTGATGCCCGGAGGCTTAAGTAAATTCTTCTCGGTGGAACGGGCCCACAGGATACCGGGGGGACCGCCGAAGTCAGGCGCCTTCCCTCGCCCTATTATCGCACGGCTTTTTAACTTTAGGGACAGAGACGCTATCCTGCAGGCATCGAGGACCGCGGGCCCTCTGCGTTTCCAAAACTCCGAAGTTAACTTCTTTCCGGACTTCACCCAGGCCGTGCAGAAAAAACGTCAGAGTTTTACTGGGGTGAAACGGCGACTGAGGGAAATGGGCCTGCGGTACTCCATGCTCTACCCAGCCAAGCTTCGGATTGAGCGTGACCACCGGACCCTGTTTTTTGACTTTCCGGATGAGGTGGGACACTGGCTGGACACCCTTCCCCAGGAGCGACAAGAACCGGCTGACCAGACGGAGGAGGCTACCGGAGGCGCGGAAGCACGGGAGTAATGGTTTTCAGTTTGACTTTCCGCTAGCTGGGTGACCGTATGGGACCTCAACTTCGGACATTGCTGCTATTGGTTTTGACTCTTTTTGTCATTAATATGGGGGATGACGGGGGGCGATAGGATGTCTCCTTTCTCCTCTGTAGACTTCTTGTAGGTTAGTTAAGGGGCGACAGGCACACTGCTAGTTGGGGTGGATTATAGTCTAATGCAGGGGTGCAGGGTGGGGGGTAGTTGGGGTGTGATCTTTCAACTTTCCTTTCTGTCTTTTTCTTTGTTCTGGCTGAGGGTTCCTTGGACTGTTATGTTGTTGTGGTGGGCGCCATTGCGGGGGGTGGGGAGGGGGTGGAGCTTCCTTGACGATGGGGGGTAAATCTCTAAACTTGTTGAGTTGGAACGTCAACGGGTTAGGGGATCGCATTAAGAGGGGTGTTGTTTTGCAGATGCTTAAACGATATTCGCCTGATGTCATTTTCTTACAGGAGACCCATCTAGTGGGACACACTTGTAAAGCACTGAGCAGACGTGGATTTAAAATGGTGGCACACTCGGGGTTCTCTTCGGGATCACGAGGGGTGGGCATCATGGTGCGCATGTCCCTCCCGTTGGAGGTGGAGTCAGTGGCTGCGGATGAGAGAGGCAGATATGTGGCTGTGGTGGGCAAATGGGAGGGCCGTACTCTGGTTTTGGTTTCAGTTTACATTCCCCCGGGGTTACAGGAAACTACTTTTAGGGACCTGGCTGCCGCCATTTTGGGTCTCCCCGAGGGCCTGTTGTTGGTGGGTGGGGACTTTAACTCTGTCGTGTCTGGAACCCTGGACCGCTTCCCATCCAGAGACCTGCGTCCTTCCCAGTCCTGGTTGCCTGACTTTATGGGTTCAATGGGGATGGTTGATTGCTGGCGGTTGATGCACCCCTCCCAGCGACAGTACACGTTTCTCTCCAGCGCACATGGTAGCCTATCCAGGATAGACTACATTCTCACCCCGGCTGCCCAGGCGCAATCCGTCTCCACGGCGCGTCTCCTGGCTAGGGGTATCTCGGACCATTCTCCAGTTTGGGTTTCCTTCGATTTTCAAATCCCCGCGTCATCGCGGGTGGCTCCCATTAACCCGTGGTACTTCCGTGACCCGAAGTCCAGGTCGCTACTGACCAAAGCAATGGACCGGTACTTTGCCGAAAACACTGGCTCAGTTGACTCAGCCGTCTCCCTCTGGGAGGCTTTCAAGACCGTGCTGCGCGGCGAGGCCTTCTCCTTGATTGCGGAGGCCCGCCGCCGGCGGGATGAGGATGTTGTTCGGCTGGAATCCGACCTTGCTGAGCTAAACTCCCAATTGGAGCTAGACCCATCTCCCGACCTGCTTCACACGCTCTCCCTCAAACAGTCCGAGCTCCGCGCGTCTGCCACGGATGCGGCGAAGGCCCTGGGTAGGGAGCAACAAGGTAGGATATATGACGCGGGGGACAAGGCTGGTAAGCTCTTGGCGTGGCTGGATAGACGGGAACTTGCGTCTCGAGTGGTCCCGGAGTTGGTGGGAGCGGAGGGCGTCACCTTGACGGACCCGGCGGCGATAGTTGGGTCCTTCGCGGACTACTTCGAGGAGGTCTACGCCTCAGCGGACCCTCTTCCGGAGTCTGCGTCGGCCTCCTTTTTGGAAGATATAGAACTTCCCTGTCTCTCGGACCTTGAGAGAGACGACATGGATCGGACGCTGACGGCGGACGAGGTGGCCTTGGCTATCAAATCCTTGCGCTCTGGCAAAGCGCCGGGGCCTAACGGCATCCCGGTTGAGCTCTACAAACTCAGGGCTGACTCGCTTGCCGGGCCCTTGTTGAACATGTTCCTTGAGGCCCGTGCTGTGGGAGAACTCCCCCCAGACCAGCGGTTGGCTACTATCGTAGTGATACACAAGGAGGGGAAACCGCGCGATCTTTGCCGGTCTTACCGACCCATCTCCCTTTTGAACGCTGAGCCTAAGATTCTGGCTAAAATACTGGCTAACCGGCTAGTGGGCGTGATTTCGGACCTGGTCCACCCGGACCAGTCCGGATTCATACCGCACCGGAACACAGCGCTCAACCTGAGACGACTTCACGCAGTAATGGCACGTGTGCACCTGATCCGTGAACCTGCTGTCCTCGCCTCTCTCGACGCCACTATGGCTTTCGACTCGTTGGAGTGGAATTACCTGTGGGCTGTACTGGCTAAGCTGGGGTTTGGACCCGCATTCATTGGCTGGGTCCGATTACTGTACTCTGCACCACTGGCCAACGTGGCGGTTAATGGTCGGCTGTCGGCCTCTTTCGCGCTAGGCAGAGGCACTAGACAGGGTTGTCCGCTTTCCCCGCTTTTGTTCGCTCTGGCACTTGAGCCATTGGCGGCGTGGATCAGAACGCACCCCGATATCTCTGGCATATCGTGGTCCCCGGGGTTTGAAGACCGGGTGTCGCTCTATGCTGACGACATCCTTTTGTACCTCACTTCTCCCTGTCACTCACTCATAGTGGCTTTCGATCTCTTGAGGACCTTTGGGGCCCACTCGGGCCTGGTGATCAACTGGGCTAAGTCCTCGCTGTATGTACTGTCCGGAGATACGCCGCGCCTCCCCCGGGGATGCTCAATCCAGGTGGCCCAACAGGGCTTCCGGTATTTGGGCATCTACGTGTCGCGGGACTCCCGAGCCCGTTATTCACACAACCTCCTTCCACCGTTGGAGCGGCTGCGCCGGGACGTAGAGGGCTGGCGGAAGTTGCCGATCTCCCTTATGGGCAGAGCCGCCCTTTTTAAAATGATGGCGTTACCTCGCTTCCTGTATGCCCTGCAGAACACCCAGGACCCTGTGACAGCTAAATACTTTGCGCAAATTGAATCCCTCCAACGAGCGTTGCTGTGGGACGGCAGGCCGCGGATTTCGCTGGCCAAGCTGACTATACCGAGTTATGATGGGGGTATTGCGTTGCCCGACGTGCGGCGATATTACTGGGCGTCCCAACTTGCGGCAATCAATCACGGCCTCTACGGCCCGGCGGTTAACCCAGGCTATGCGATGGATCGATGGCTCGTGGGGGACGGGAATTACTACAGAGCGTTATACTCTAGGTCTCTGGATCGGAAGCTCACGGGTCCCACTAAGACTATGGTTCATATCTGGCGCGCAGTTACTAAAACTTTGGGCTGGCACGATAGGGTTACCTTGGCCACCCCGCTGTTTGACTCGGATGTACTGGGGAAGTTGTGGCACACGAAGGGCTTCGACAGGTGGGACACCATCGGGATATCCAAGGTTGGGGACATGGTGGCCATGGGTAGGGTCAAGTCTTTCGATGTGTTGCAATCAGAGTACCAATTGGCGGCAACGGAATATTTCCGACACGCTCAGCTTAGCCATGCTCTTTCCCCTTATGTATCGGGGGAGGAAGCGATCCCCGAATCATCTCCCCTGGAGGATCGGGTGTTGGACGGCCATATGCCGGACAGCGCTATCTCCCTGACCTACAAAAAGCTCATTAATGTGCGAGTTGATTTGCTGGTGCGATTGAGAGAGCTTTGGGTGCAGGATGGAATTGAGGTGGATGATGAGGATTGGCAATCGGCGATTTCCTCTCCTAGAGAAGTGGCAATTTCGGCGCGTCTCCGCCTGGTGCAGCTGAAGATACTGCATAGGGTGTATGTCACCGGCCCCAGACTAATACACATGGGGCTGTCGACGGATGGCATGTGCCGGAGGGGATGTGGAATGCTTGGGACCTTCCTACATATCATATGGGAATGCCCTTGTGTGACCCGATATTGGGCGCGTGTGCATGCCGTGATGGAAGAGGTAACTGGTGTGACCCTGCCGGCTGAGGCCCGGAGATGTCTCCTTAACATCTGGGGCCCGTCTGATTATAGTGTTGCGCAGACTCGATGGGTCACCCTGGGTTACATGGTGGCCAAAAGGGATATCGCCCAGAAATGGGGTGCGCCAGCTCCCCCCTCGCTCAGCCTCTGGGAATCAAATATGGACTGGTGCATGCTGCGTGAGAAGACGGTGTATGTGGCCAGGGGTAAGCCTAGAATGTGGATGTCTGTGTGGGGTGCCTGGAACTCCTATAGGGGCGACATCTGCGACCCTCCCGTGGCACTCGGTTCCGAGACCCTGCCTTCCCCGTAGTATCCCCCACCCGGGACTCCACTTTGTCTCCTGCTGTGCTGCCCCCCACGTAATTCACAGTTGTCATTCTTTTTGTGCACAACCTTGGGTGTCGAGCCTCCGACCCCCTCCCGCTACAAAAGCCCGCTATATCTGTACTGTCCTCAGCCTCTTTCTTTTCCGCTGTTTATCGTGCTTTCTGCACGCCTTTTTTCTCTTGGCCTTTTCTGGGCCTTTCTATCTCATGGTTTATTTATTTTTGAGTTCACTCTTATTTTAAAAATTAAACCTGACTGCTTCTGATTATTGTGTTGTGCACGACCTTTCCTGTTGAATACATGCTGCCTGGCCTCCGGGATGTATGGCTGAATAGCGGTGTACTTTTTTTTTCTTCTGCAAATAAAGGTTTTCCAAAAAAAAAAAAAAAAAAGAATCACTTGAAAAAACACAGTTAAGGCACAGTTAGGGATATAAAAAACAAAAAAATTACTTAAATTCCCCAGATATAGTTAGCTCCACAAACCATAGCTCGTACACCTGTCATGCAAACAATAACTTGCACACTAAATGCAATGCTTATGACTAGAGTAAGGATAAGTGACTGAATCTAGGTCTCCTATTGGATGGAATCCAATATCCTGTGAAACACGCTTAATAAACAGCATTTTGTGGAATAAAAGCACTTGAATGATATCTGAACATACATACACACCTTAATGTCAGGTAGGTGATATGTTATTTTGATTAATTCCCACTGACGGTGCAACACACATCTCATTAAAACATCACCTCTCACCACTACTAGGGTGCTCTCTGGCTCACTCTGGTGTTTGAACCACAACATACTGGCAGAGGCAATCAAAGTCAGCAGCCAGACCCCTTGAACCTCTTACCAAGTTGAGCGCCTGCGTCTTCTGTTGGATTTCCCGACACTTGCATTTCAGAAAAGCCTTCTGCACCAGCTTCTTGATGGTGAAATAATCCACAGTATCTGCATAGATGTGTCTTCTCAGCTCATGCAGATCCCCGCCCTAATAGAGTAAAAAGCGGTGAGGTTCCAAACAAGAGAAGACGCAGCAAACACGACATGCAGAGCGAGCAATAGAGGTCCACAGTGACACGGGAGTCTCACACAGCAAAGGCCTGGGTTTTTATCCCATTACTGCTGGGAGACCAGCACCGCACACCGTGACCGGTGCGCTTGATGGAACTTTTGGACTATGCCCCATCCCAGGCAGAAACTATAACCTTTCTGTATGTACTGCGGTGCCCGAGCAACCTTTGGCCGATGACCGGTGGAGCTGTCCCAAGCAGCTATAGAGGAGTTTGGCTCTGGTTCACCCCTCCGCCATCACCTACCCAGCCAGACATCGGACACTGTTTTTCCTCGTCTCCCTGCTGTGCCTCCTACTCCTCTTCTCTCCATTATTCTCCGTCTACCTCCCCTATTCCTTCCCTCTCTCCCCTAATCTTCTCTCCCCTTCCTATTTTTTTCCTCTTGTTTATGATATGATTTTGTACTCATGTTATTCCTGTAACTACGCTTCAGTAACTTTGTAACCATGTTCTGTAACAATGTTTCTTCCTCATGTAAAGCCCTCTGATCCCTCCAGGTCTAGCCAGCGCTATATAAAACTCAATAAATACAAATAAAAATAAATAAAGGTCATGTCAAGCAGGGAATGCAGGTGGATCTTTGGCAGCCTCTAATACTGTAGGAACATATGTACACTCATCTTTACAGACCCCTTTCATTCATATGCCAGGGCCATTTCCTGCAGGGGATGCCATGGTGGCCACAACAGCAATAAGGGAAGTCCGAGTGCCCGGAACGCACTTCCTGTGCCCAGGCAATGCTTCACATGCGTGTGTGGCCTTTGTTTACTCCTTATCTATATTCCAAAATGGTATACAAGAGTTTGTGGGTGAGAGCGGCCGATGGTTCTAGTCACAACATAGTGACAGCTCTACTCCAAGTCCAGCTTTGCTCACTTCTGTATCCCTTTCACTACCAGTGGGTTTCCGCACCTCTAGGCTAGAGCTTTTTTTTTTTTACTGTAGTTTAAAGATGTATACAAACTAGTTTTTCAGCACATTCAGAGCTGTATACCAGTACAAACAACACATCAATATTTTGTTGCAGGCTGAAGCTATAATAAAAAATATGGATATATTTTCATTTTTTGTAACAAATTTGGTCAAGATTTTGTTGCATTTCTCAAATGGACAAAAATAAATCTGCTAACGCTAACCAAGCAAATGCTGCCCTGAATGGCTGGAGTTCGGCTACACCAAATAGGAGTGAATATTCATAGGAAAAGGAGTCTGCGTCATCAATTATGTTTATGTAATATTCATGTAGATAACTGAGATGAGGCATCAATGTTTACGCTGCACTGTTCGATTGATGGCCAATATAAAACTTATGACTATATAGATTATATCTTAAGCTATCAAAATATCCAAACAGTGTTTGTCACTTTGTAAGGGCACAGACCCAAAGTTCATTTGTTTCACAATGCTTCTCTTGGACGGAGAAGCAATGTGAAACGAAGGAGCTGTGGGAAACTGAATCAGGAAGTGGGGACTGGGAGGGAAATGGGAACAACCCCAGTCCCTCCTCTTCCAATCCCCAGCTCCTGGTTCATTTCTCCTGTTAATGGTGCAGGAAAGAGGTTGATAAGACATGGGCCGTGCTTCCACCCTCTCTTCCACCTTCAGAAAAAGTAAAGTGAGCTAGAGGGCATGGCTTGGCACAGCTGCCCTAAGCTCCTCATGAAGCCCTGCTGACCAGCTGGCTCCTGGGATAGACTCAAGTCTAGGGAATGCCTTCTAAGTCCATGCGATGAGTATGAAGTCTTTCGTGATGTCACAAGCATGTTAACGAGGTGGCCTCGAAGTGAGCAATGGGATGCCTTCTTTGGAAGTCTGCCGGACCCCCAGAAAGGATCATGCACCGGCAAACTACCTCTCACCACCCACACAGGCACAGCTGCCACTGAACTGTGATCTGTACACTTTAGAGGGGCCGAGCAGACGGGTTGCTTGAAGAAAGTGGGTGTAATAGACTAGGAGTGAGAAGGATTTTGTTTTCAACAACTTTCCAATTCTCTTAGGAATATCCACTGACTAGTTCTACTGTAAACTGGGCGGTGTTCAATTACAAGTGCCAAGACACCTAAGGGTATATGTGCGCTATACGAGTCATAATACCATAACATAACAAGCCTTAGTACAAGAAACAATTGAAAATGGCATTTATATGGCTCCATGTGGTCCATCTCGAGGCCTCACCACCATCCTATAGGCTCAAACACTTAAGACTGCCAGGCGCATGCAGCCTGCCAGTTTACTATAACGCAACAAGCTCTACAGCTGCCTTTGCTGTCACACTTTAGCGCCCAGGCCTGCCCCATGGTTTTATGAATTTACAACCTGCAGGTGTGTATTTACTGATCTCACTAGGATCTTCCTACCTCAGGGTCCAAGAAGAGGTGGCAGTGCGCAGGCTTCCCGTCCCTGCCAGCTCTGCCAATCTCCTGGACATAACTCTCGAAGTTCTTGGGCATGTTGTAGTGCACAATACCGCGCACATCGGACTTGTCCAGGCCCATCCCGAAAGCCACAGTTGCCACCACGATGCGCAGCTGGCCGCTCATGAAGTTGTTCTGGACTCTACGCCTCTGGGCTGCAGACATACCCGCATGGTAGGAGTCAGAGATCCATTTTAGAGGCTTGCGGATCTTCTTTTTGGCTGCAAAGAATGGACAAGCGATACAACGGATCAACCATAAACCACTGGAACAATTTCATACAAGAACTAACACTTCTTTCAGAGGAGGTGAACCAGAGAGAAATGGCCACTCAGCATAGGGAAGTACTACCTTCAGCTTTCTTTCTTTTTGACTTTAGGTCTTCCTCTTCTCCCACTTCCTCCGTGGTTGCCTGTTTCAGCGTCACTCCCTGGAGACAGGTGCGCAGCAGGGCAGCTATGCGGGCAGTCTCCTCCCTGCGGGTGCAATAAATGATGACAGAGTCCAGACAGCTGAAGCGGTCACCCTTTAATAAGGAGACCAGAGCCTGCGGGGAAATCGGAAACAGGTAAAGTCAGACTTATCTAGGTATTCAATGTAGTATAAGTAAAACAGGCTTTTTAAGACGCATGTGTTTGGAAACTGTATATAAAGTTTTACCAAACCGCTGACTTCAAAACATTACATGGATTTCAAGCAGCAAGTATTTGGTGTCATTAATGATGTCAAAACGGGAAAAGTGAGTGGGACTGGCCAAGGGAGGATGCTGGACTGTTTTCCTGTCACTACCTATACTATTGATTTGTATTATGCGACAGAGAAAGATCACTGTGAATTTCATTTAAAGTGCAAGCCGAGGTCTACAGACATAGGACTTAACCATTTGAAAAAGCCTTGAATGGCAAAGGCATCCTCACCACCAGATGTGCCACACCTTGCAAGACCGACTGCTCTCCTTGGGCCTCCCTCTGGACTCTTCCACACTTGTAACTCCAACTTCTCCAACCCTGTGCTCCTGAATGACTGTACTGAAAAATGCTCAACATGCCTGCATCTAGTGGAGGTGTCATCATTTCTATTGATAATGCAACTACCAAAGTTACATGCCTGTACTATCCTTAGTAAGACAAGCTTGCTACATCCTAAACATCTCCTTCGCCTGTTCTTCCCCAAAGCAAAACCATCCTCTCGTACTGCCTCCCAATGAAGGCCACTCATTATCTACCTCGCTTTCTCATCTTGCCATGTAGTGCGATAAGCAATTTGCTATTGGAGACTTCAACTTCTGGATATACCTTCTTGGCTCCCACTGAATCTGGGACTCAGTGGCCACTTGTTACTCTACATCCCCTCACATTTCCTTGCTTTACATAGAAACTAGTACCAAATGCCTGGACCTTATACCCATCACCTAGTCCACCACCACATGCACTAGGACCGCCAACCACTTCACCATGAAAACTCTTCGCTTGAAATAAGCAAGCAGAGTCTTTCCAACTTATGGGAAGCCCGAAAAACACCCTCTTTTCAGATGTCGTACCCTGGCTGTTCACCCTCACATCAGACCCTTCCTATTCCATTGTTTACATCAGTGGTTCTTAACCTGTGGTCCGGGGATCCAAGGGGTATGCAACGCCTACTCAGGGGGTCTGCGACTGCTTAGAAAATTAAATAACTTTAAAGGATTAATAAGGTGTATATAAATAAGCAAAATGCAAAACTGAAAATGTTAAAACATTCATGTGGAGGAATTTGACAATGGAAGCTAAAAATGAAGCTGGTATCCTCAGATTGATTACGTGGGAGCAGTCAAACAGATTGTAGTTTGGACGATGGTTTCAAGTTAAGTTTATTTAGCACAGTTACTTAAAACCATTGCTACAAAATAACTCATTACATGTCATCAATTTTTAAAATAATAATACCGATTTGCTAAAAAAATCAGTTAAAACATAAAATCGATGCAAACTAATTGATCTTTGCAATACATTTGTAAAATAATCAGTCATTTAACAGCATCTGACATTTGCTTTTCAGCCATATTAATGATCTGTCTAGGCATGTTCTTCTCCACTTGTTTCAAAAACTTTATAAAGTGGCAGTTAAGCAGCGTGTCCTCAGGTGCAAAGCATGTCAACAAAGCCTGCGTCCGTGTGAATACCTCTCTGATTTAAAAGTGGTTTTAAAAGCAGTTTACTTTCCTGTGTTAGTTCTTTGCACGTGCAGAGAAGGTGCAGCATATCTTCTTGCGCTATACCGCATAGGCGACGAATGGAATCAGATTGGTTTTTTAGCCAATGTGGAAAGTGCCCGGTGCATTGAAGCAGGCCTAATCTGTATTTTAAAAATTGAATTTTGGTAAATTTGGCAAACCCCAAAGATAGATATTTTTGTGCAGCCACGGAGGTATAGCAGCTCAAAATCATCCAGCCATGCGATCTTTTTGATAAGGCTGCCTTGTCTTCAATCCAGGATTGGTTCTTTACTATTCTCTTTGTTGTTTTTTTGAGAAGGCAAGGACGATGGGTGGCCTCAATTGACTTTTGAAAAGTTCCAACCTTCCCACTAAAATTAAAGGATTAGTATTTCTTTATATTTGCGAATTAAATATAATATCTCATAATTTCTGTATTTCTTTGATGAAAGGTTGTTTCCATATTTGTATATATTGTTTTTATCTCATAATTTCTGTATTTCTTTGATGAAAGGTTGCTTCCATATTTGTATATATTGTTTTGTGGTGAAAATCATCGAAAATGCTTCGGTTGGGGACCCCGGCTACCAGTTACTGTAGTTTAAAGATGTATACAAACTAGTTTTTCAGCACATTCAGAGCTGTATACCAGTACAAACAACACATCAATATTTTGTTGCAGGCTGAAGCTATAATAAAAAATATGGATATATTTTCATTTTTTGTAACAAATTTGGTCAAGATTTTGTTGCATTTCTCAAATGGACAAAAATAAATCTGCTAACGCTAACCAAGCAAATGCTGCCCTGAATGGCTGGAGTTCGGCTACACCAAATAGGAGTGAATATTCATAGGAAAAGGAGTCTGCGTCATCAATTATGTTTATGTAATATTCATGTAGATAACTGAGATGAGGCATCAATGTTTACGCTGCACTGTTCGATTGATGGCCAATATAAAACTTATGACTATATAGATTATATCTTAAGCTATCAAAATATCCAAACAGTGTTTGTCACTTTGTAAGGGCACAGACCCAAAGTTCATTTGTTTCACAATGCTTCTCTTGGACGGAGAAGCAATGTGAAACGAAGGAGCTGTGGGAAACTGAATCAGGAAGTGGGGACTGGGAGGGAAATGGGAACAACCCCAGTCCCTCCTCTTCCAATCCCCAGCTCCTGGTTCATTTCTCCTGTTAATGGTGCAGGAAAGAGGTTGATAAGACATGGGCCGTGCTTCCACCCTCTCTTCCACCTTCAGAAAAAGTAAAGTGAGCTAGAGGGCATGGCTTGGCACAGCTGCCCTAAGCTCCTCATGAAGCCCTGCTGACCAGCTGGCTCCTGGGATAGACTCAAGTCTAGGGAATGCCTTCTAAGTCCATGCGATGAGTATGAAGTCTTTCGTGATGTCACAAGCATGTTAACGAGGTGGCCTCGAAGTGAGCAATGGGATGCCTTCTTTGGAAGTCTGCCGGACCCCCAGAAAGGATCATGCACCGGCAAACTACCTCTCACCACCCACACAGGCACAGCTGCCACTGAACTGTGATCTGTACACTTTAGAGGGGCCGAGCAGACGGGTTGCTTGAAGAAAGTGGGTGTAATAGACTAGGAGTGAGAAGGATTTTGTTTTCAACAACTTTCCAATTCTCTTAGGAATATCCACTGACTAGTTCTACTGTAAACTGGGCGGTGTTCAATTACAAGTGCCAAGACACCTAAGGGTATATGTGCGCTATACAAGTCATAATACCATAACATAACAAGCCTTAGTACAAGAAACAATTGAAAATGGCATTTATATGGCTCCATGTGGTCCATCTCGAGGCCTCACCACCAGCAGCCACGGAGGTATAGCAGCTCAAAATCATCCAGCCATGCGATCTTTTTGATAAGGCTGCCTTGTCTTCAATCCAGGATTGGTTCTTTACTATTCTCTTTGTTGTTTTTTTGAGAAGGCAAGGACGATGGGTGGCCTCAATTGACTTTTGAAAAGTTCCAACCTTCCCACTAAAATTAAAGGATTAGTATTTCTTTATATTTGCGAATTAAATATAATATCTCATAATTTCTGTATTTCTTTGATGAAAGGTTGTTTCCATATTTGTATATATTGTTTTTATCTCATAATTTCTGTATTTCTTTGATGAAAGGTTGCTTCCATATTTGTATATATTGTTTTGTGGTGAAAATCATCGAAAATGCTTCGGTTGGGGACCCCGGCTACCAGTAATGACTCAGTGAGGGTCCACAGATTCAAACAATGGTTCAGTGGGAGTCCACTGGTTGCAATAATGGTTCAGCGGAGGTCCCTGGATTCCAATAATGGTTCAGCGGAGGTCCCTGGATTCCAATAATGGTTCAGCGGAGGTCCCTGGATTCCAATAATGGTTCAGTGGAGGTCCCTGGATTCCAATAATGGTTCAGCGGAGGTCCCTGGATTCCAATAATGGTTCAGTGGAGGTCCCTGGATTCCAATAATTGTTCAGTGGAGGTCCCTGGATTCCAATAATGGTTCAGTGGGGGTCCCTGGATTCCAATAATGGTTCAGCGGAGGTCCCTGGATTCCAATAATGGTTCAGCGGAGGTCCCTGGATTCCAATAATGGTTCAGCGGAGGTCCCTGGATTCCAATAATGGTTCAGTGGGGGTCCCTGGATTCCAATAATGGTTCAGCGGAGGTCCCTGGATTCCAATAATGGTTCAGCGGAGGTCCCTGGATTCCAATAATGGTTCAGCGGAGGTCCCTGGATTCCAATAATGGTTCAGTAGGGGTCCCTGGATTCCAATAATGGTTCAGTGGAGGTCCCTGGATTCCAATAATGGTTCAGTGGAGGTCCCTGGATTCCAATAATGGTTCAGTGGAGGTCCCTGGATTCCAATAATGGTTCAGTGGAGGTCCCTGGATTCCAATAATGGTTCAGTGGAGGTCCCTGGATTCTAATAATGGTTCAGAGGAGGTCCCTGGATTTCAATAATGGTTCAGTGGAGGTCCCTGGATTCCAATAATGGTTCAGTGGAGGTCCCTGGATTCCAATAATGGTTCAGTGGAGGTCCCTGGATTCCAATAATGGTTCAGTGGTGGTCCCTGCATTCCAATAATGGTTCAGTGGTGGTCCCTGGATTCCAATAATGGTTCAGTGGGGGTCCACTGATTGCAATAATGATTATGAGGGGATCCACAAAAGGTTGAGAACCACTGGTTTACGTCATTATTTCTGTGCAGGTATTTGAGTGCTGTCCTCTATCCCTTGCTGTATACTTCAGGTATTACAGTAGAAGCCTTACACCATTCACTTGCTTGTTCTACAATATAAATAGAATACTGTAAATACACAAATTAGTTGTGTTTTTGTCATTTATAAAATATGAAAGCCCAGAGGTATACACGTGCGGATAAGTAAGCTATGCACATAGGCAGACAATCCAGCCCTAACTCCATCAACAAGCGTGAACTATGCTTCATGGGGATATTACAGCAACCATGCCAAAGTGTACAAAGAGAGGACGAGCAGACCACCACTGCCCGACAGCCTCCTCCCATGTCCTCTCCGTGTAGCATCTGTGGAAAGCCCAGAGTTTCCAAACACCCCCGTCTGTTCTAATGATTTGTGCTTCTCTGCTAGGGATTTGCTAATTAACTTCATATAAAGGGAGAGCAGCAGGGTTGGTGAGAGTAGTTGGCCTAAAGGCTAGGGCAGTCAACCTCGAATCTGGGGAACTGGATTCGAGTCTCAGCAATGACGCTGAGCATCCTGTGATTCTGGGCAAATCACTGAATCTCCCCGTGCCTAGCAAAAATAAATGTGTCCTCATGCAACGCAACTGGTGTTAGTGTAAAGCTCTCTGATACCCGATACCGGGTCAAGTTCGAGCTATATAAAACTCAGTTTAAAAAAAAAAAAAGGGGTAAACCATGATGAGGGACGAGGAGGCCTTTGAGGAGATGCTCCTGCAGCAGAATCATTGTATCAACCAACAGAAATAGGAAGCTAGGCACATGGAGAGGCACCAAGTGCAGGAAAAACATGCAACAGTCATTCTGGTTCTGTAGGCAAGCAGTCATGAGAACTTGGCGGACTGTCAACCAGCTTGCTTTGAAATTGGAGATGACCTTGAAACTAGACATAGTTGTCATTACTCAGGGAAAGGGCTATAAACAGGCCAAAATACAGATATTGAGTATGGCCTAGAATGTCTCCTGCTGAATGTCACTTAATGTTGTGTCTGTGAAGAAGGTTCTCTAGCTGTATATGAGGGTTTGAGGAGAAAAGAAAACACCACCCCCAAAATTTAACAGGCCCTTTGGAAGGTGACCTTCTTGTAATTGCAGTCCAACCTCATACATATTTTCTCAGAAATCATTACCCATACTTTATAGCCATCAAGCGTTGGGATTCCGCCTTAATAGGCACAATGTACACCTTAGAAAAGGCCACTTAAAATGAAACTGAAGCATGCAGTGCAGCCTACAAACATTGCATCTAATGTACAACAATTATGACACTGCTGCTTGAATTACATTCATCATGGAAGCATTCATGGCGAACGCACTCAAAGAAAACACTCACCATGGAGAAGGTGGATTTCAAGTAAATAGTTTTCCCAACCAGATCAGAAGATTTTCCCTAGCATCCATAGACAGTACATTAGAGCTAAGGAAGAAATGATTATGTAACCTGTTGCCCAGAGGGTCCTGACCCAAAAAGATACTCATGGGACAATTACTGTCAACCACTTGGACCCATCTTTAGGTGGGAGTCCTACAAACTTCAGAGACAGGGATATTTCTCAGGAGGGTAGCAATGGCCACTGTACCTTTTGCGGAGTGAGCCCTGGGTCAACTGTTGGCCTTTTGGCAGCAGACGGTAAAGCCGGATAATATCCACTCTGATAGTCAAGTCAAGTCAAGTCATAAAATTTATATAGCGCACTACATACCCGGAGGGTTTCAAGGCGCTTGGGGAGGGGAGGGGGGCTGGATATCCCTAGGGAGGGGGATTATTTGTCAAATATCCACGTTTTAAGTTGTTTTCTGAACGCTAGGTGATTCTGGGTGAGGCGAAGGTAAGCGGGGAGTGAGTTCCATGTTTTGGCAGCCAGGTATGAGAAGGATCTGCCTCCCATGGTGGTTTTGTTGATGCGAGGGACAGTGGCGAGTGCTTGGCTGGAAGAGCGAAGTTGGCGGGAGGGGGTGTAGAAGGACAGTCGAGAGTTGAGGCAATCTGGTCCGATGTCGTAGAGTGATTTGTGTGCGTGGGTAAGCAGTCGGAAAGTAATCCTCTTATTGACGGGTAGCCAGTGGAGGTCTTTAAGGTGGCCAGAGATGTGTTCATTGCGTGGGATGTCTAGTATGAGCCTGGCTGAGGCGTTTTGGATTCGTTGTAGTTTCTTCTGGAGTTTGGCGGTGGTACCTGCGTAGAGGGTGTTTCCGTAGTCCAGTCGGCTCGTGACCAGAGCATGGGTGACTGTTTTCCTTGTTTCGGTGGGGATCCAGCGAAATGTTTTTCTGAGCATGCGAAGGATGTTGAAGCAGGATGAGGATACGGCGCTGACTTGTCTGTTCATTGAAAGTGAAGAGTCCAGGATGACGCCAAGGTTCCGTGCGTGGTCTGTCGGGATGGGTGCTTTTCCGAGGGCTTCCGGCCACCAGGAGTCGTCCCATGCAGAAGGGGATTTACCTAAGATGAGGACTTCTGTTTTGTCTGAGTTCAGTTTCAGACGGCTTTGTTTCATCCATTCGGCGACTTCTTTCATTCCTTCGTGTAGGTTAGTTTTGGCGGTGCTGGGGTCCTTGGTGAGAGAAAGGATCCGTTGAGTGTCATCCGCGTAAGAGATGATGTTGAGGTTGTGTTGGCGGGCGATGGTCGCGAGGGGGATCATGTATACGTTGAAGAGGGTGGGGCTAAGTGAGGATCCTTGTGGTACGCCGCAGATGATTTCAGAGGCCTCGGACTTGAATGGTGGGAGGCGGACTCTCTGGGTTCTTCCGGAGAGGAACGAGGTGATCCATTCCAGTGCCTTTCCTTGGATTCCGATGTTTCTGAGGCGCTGTAAAAGGGTGCTGTGGCAGACTGTGTCGAAGGCTGCAGAGAGGTCGAGGAGGATGAGGGCGACTGTGTCTCCATTGTCCAGTAGAGTTCGAATGTCGTCTGTTGCTGCGATGAGGGCGGTCTCAGTGCTGTGTTTTGCTCGGAAGCCAGATTGTGAGGAGTCGAGGGATTTGTTGGCTTCGAGGAAGGCGGCGAGCTGGTTGTTGACAGCTTTCTCGATGACTTTGGCCGGGAATGGAAGAAGTGAGATGGGGCGGTAGTTTTTGAGTTCGGTGGGGTCTGCTGTTGGTTTTTTCAGAAGGGCGGTGAGTTCAGCGTGTTTCCAGTCTTCTGGGAAGGTAGCGGAGTTGAAGGAGCAGTTGATGACGTCTCGGAGGTGCGGAGCTATGACGGAGTCTGCTTTGTTGAAGATGTGGTGAGGGCATGGGTCTGTGGGGGATCCAGAGTGGATGGAATTCATCAGGCGGATGGTGTCCTCAGTGATAAAGAGCATTTTGAAAATGCAGAGACACTGCATTTAGAGCCATAATTCACCTATGGTTGGTCTGATTTTCGTATAGATCTAGTTTGAGCAAGACAACTCTTTTCAACCTCCAGTTTATCATGGAGCTTTTCATGGAGAAGTCAAATTTAGGGCAAGTAAATAACTGGATTAAAATAGAAATCTGGTGTAACATTGGAAAGAAAGTAAGGATGAATTCTTAATAAATCCTTATTGTGGTTGAGTGTGGCATAAGACTCGTTGGCATGAAGAGCTTGATTCTCACTCATACTTCTAGCGGATGTCATACTTAAAAGGAAAGCTACCAGCCATGCAGTAGGCCAAATACCACCGTATGAAAATAAACCATGAATACATACTGAAATTATTAAAAGTTACTGGAAAGCATACAAGTTGTGCCCAGTAGGATAGCTAGTAAAGAGCAATTCACCTTATATGTGTAGGGCGGGTATCCACGATCAGGGGTACTTAAAAAGAGGCACGCTCCAAGCAAGTTGTTATCGCATACTTCCTGCTGGAGATCTTCTGCTCCTGGTTGTGACATAACACACATTTGCAAATGTCCACGTTCCAGACCCTTTTGGCTCTTTGTGGGGAAGACTTTGACTTCTACAATGTCATTAACATTACCTTTTACATCCGCCACCATTATTCTACATGATTTTCGAGGTTTCCCGAAACTTTCTAAGCCACAAATTCGCCTTCTTCATACTGGTTTGGCCACAGCCAAGATTTGTATTTTACGTCACTGGAAATCTCCCTCCGCTCCCTCTCAGGAAGAATGGTTGGTGGCAATGATGCAAACAGCTTTACATGAACGCACAATTTACAATCTTCAGGACCAAGCTTCCATTTTTCTTCAAACTTGGTCCCCATTTTTGGAAACTACGATAGATGATGACTCTACATCTACTCCTTCTTCTTTTACACATGCTATATCTACTTAACTTTTTTCCTTCAGTGACTCCTTCTCTATTACTCTACTCTAGTTATCCTTTCTCTCCCCTCTTTCCCCACCCCTACCCTTTCCAACATTGTTACTTCAGTACTTTCTTACTTTATTTCTTACTGTATTTCTTCTTTTTCTTTTTACTCATCTATCTTTCTTGTTTTTTTTTCTTCCTCTTTTTTGCTTTTATATTTTATTTTTATTTTATCTTTCTCTCCTTTTTCTTTGCTTTGCCTTATATGCCAAGACATATCCTTACCTTTTTCTGATGTTCTGAGTTATGGAATATATGCTATTAATTTTTTTTTTCTCTCATATTTGTTCTATTTGGCATAAGACTTATTATTACTTGTATTTCCCTTTTCTTACTATGACATTTTATTGCTTTATTATTATCTTTGTATTTTATTGAATATTTCAAATAAAAAATTTCAACACCAAAAAAAGAGGCACGCATCACACTTAGAAGCACGCAGTCAATGAACATTTTTTACACAATGTTGCAGAGTATAAAGTTGTCTTATTTTTTGATTGTAGGATGTCCTTAGGTTGTCTGAATCCCACTGTTTTTGAGCCCCTCAAGTAGAGTGTAAGGACCATCCCCGACCATACTTTGCCTAGTTTTACCTGATCCTTCTCTCGGTCCATAGAGACCGACACATGGAGGTTTGATGGAACTGCAGCAGAGCGTACAGCTATTCCTCCTTCCTCCTCCTCTGACATGCCCAGGTGATGGCTAATATCCTGGGCTGTAGCCAAAGTCGCTGTGGCTGTCAGCCCCAGCAAGCAGCGCACACCTAGGCGATCCCGCAGCACCTAGAAGAAAAATAATGAATAAAATGGCAAAATTATAACTTCTTTTGCTCTTCTACATAATAACAATTTTTTAAAAAATGTAGTGTTTAGAACGTATTCATTTAACAAAATCTGACTGGTGTAACTTGGAAAAAACTCTGATGGTAGTAAATTATGGCTTTCCATAGATCCAAGACACACTAAATCAAAGCACAACATAAGGTGTCAGCAGCGGAGTTGTGGGTGCCCAATAGAAGAGTAGGGTGCTGTAACAATTAAAGCAAAAACAAGAACCCATAAAATGAAGCAAGCCACATTCCATCACACACAAGTATTGTTGCATTATGTCAAATACAGCGGTGGAAGTAGTATCGTATGATGAGACAAAACTGGTCTATACACAGACCTTAAAAAAGGTCTCCAATCAAGTGCAATTCTACCTTGAGCACAATACGTCAGAGGAAAGCTCAGTGCAGGTATTTTACATTAAGAATTTTACAAATAACAAACTAATGGTTCAGTCTGCACCAACATCGAGCTACAGAGATATTCTAAAGAGATACATTCATTCAGCAACAATACAAGCCAAAAGTGTACTCTACCATTGGACTGAAGGTCTAGACGACAATGTGCACTAGAACAGAAACCAGCATAGTCTTCACACTACCACAGAGTTACAGATTTAACCATTTCTTCTGCCACTGAGCAACAGATGTAGCATAGACTGCACCACCATAGAGTCACAGATACAGCTCAGCCTGCACCACCATTGAGCCATAGATACAGCTCAGCCTGCACCACCATTGAGCCACAGATATAGCCCAGCCTGCACCACCAATGAGCCACAGATGTAGCATAGACTGCACCACCATTGAGCCACAGATGTAGCATAGACTGCACCACCATTGAGCCACAGATGTAGCATAGACTGCACCACCATTGAGCCACAGATGTAGCATAGACTGCACCATCATTGAGCCACAGGTGAGGCATTGTCTGCACCCCCATTGAGCCACAGATACAGCTCAGCCTGCACCACCATTGAGCCATAGATACAGCTCAGCCTGTACCACCATTGAGCCAAGAATGTAGCATAGACTGCACCACCATTGAGCCATAGATGCAGCTCAGCCTGCCCCACCATTGAGCCACAGATACAGCCCAGCCTGCACCACCATTGAGCCACAGATGTAGCATAGACTGCACCACCATTGAGCCACAGATGTAGCATAGACTGCACCACCATTGAGCCACTGATGTAGCAGACTGCACCACCATTGAGCCATAGATGCAGCTCAGCCTGCCCCACCATTGAGCCACAGATACAGCCCAGCCTGCACCACCATTGAGCCACAGATGTAGCATAGACTGCACCACCATTGAGCCACAGATGTAGCATAGACTGCACCACCATTGAGCCATAGATACAGCTCAGCCTGTACCACCATTGAGCCAAGAATGTAGCATAGACTGCACCACCATTGAGCCATAGATGCAGCTCAGCCTGCCCCACCATTGAGCCACAGATACAGCCCAGCCTGCACCACCATTGAGCCACAGATGTAGCATAGACTGCACCACCATTGAGCCACAGATGTAGCATAGACTGCACCACCATTGATCCACAGGTGAGGCATTGTCTGCACCACCATTGAGCCACAGATACAGCTCAGCCTGCACCACCATTGAGCCATAGATACAGCTCAGCCTGTACCACCATTGAGCCACAGATGTAGCATAGACTGCACCACCATTGAGCCACAGATGAGGCATTGTTTGCATCACCATTGAGCCACCGATAAAGCTCAGCCTGTACCACCATTGAGCCACAAATGAGGCATTGTCTGCACCACCATTGTGCCACAGATACAGCTAAGCCTGCACCACCATAGGGAATATGCTACTTACCAGTATGCATCTGTTCTTGGCATGTAGAGCTGCTGACATTCATATCTGTGCATAGATCGCCGCCTAGTGTTGGGTCCGGATGATTGCACATTGTTGTCCTGGAAGAGTCTTCGAAGTATCACGAGATAGGTGGCTCCTCCCCTGGACTACAGTGCACATGGGCATCCTCTCCATCCTCAGATTGTTTTTCGCCATTGTGGCAGAGATGGAGTGTAATACTGAAAGTGATGACCATGCCTGAAAATGATTCTGAGAGCTACAGCTGCGACAGGCACCGGGGAGGAGGGCGGGCGATATGAATGTCAGCAGCCCTACATGCCAAGAACAGATGCATACTGGTAAGTAGCATATTCTGTTCGAGGCATGAGGGCTGCTGAATTCATATCTGTGCATAGAATAAATAGCTGTTACCTCCCTACCGGCGGGTGCCCGTGCCAGCTGCAGCAGTCTGAAAGAGAGTTCTGAGAACAGCCTGTCCTACAGCAGCCTGCTGTTTGGAGTGTACATCTACGCAGTAGTGTTTGGTAAATGTATGTATGGTGGTCCATGTGGCTGCTCTATATATATCTTCTAGAGGAATGTTACCCAGGAAAGCCATGGAAGCCCCTAACTTGCGATGTGGAATGCACTTTAGGGGGAACTGTTAATGTGCGCTTAGCCTTCTGATAACAGATTTGGATGCATTTAACAATCCACCTGGCTATACCTGACTTGGAGATGGGGTTGCCTTATGTTGTGGAGAGAAGGCAACGAACAGTTGTTTAGTTTTTCGAAAGTCTTTTGTCCTGTCGATGTAATACAGGAGAGCCCTTTTGACATCTAAGGTGTGCAGTGCTCTGTCTGCCACTGAGTCAGGGTTAGGAAAGAAAACTGGCAGTTCTATGTTTTGGTTAAGGTGGAACTGCGAAACCACCTTTGGCATGAATTTAGGGTTGGTGCGAAGCACCACTCTATTTGCATGAATTTGCAGGTAGGGTTCTTGAATTGTGAGGGCTTGCAGCTCACTGACCCTCCGCAGCGATGTAATAGCTATTAGAAAGGCCACCTTCCAGGTAAGAAACTGTATCTCACAGGAATGGAGTGGCTCAAAGGGGGGCCCCATGAGTCTGGTGAGAACGATATTTAGGTTCCAGACTGGCGAAGGAGGGTGTCTGGGAGGGATTTTAAGTCCTCCCAAAAAGGCTTTAATGGCAGGCACCCTGAAAACTGAAAGGTGCTGCCTGTTCTGAAGGTAAGTGGCTATGGCCGCCAAATGTATCCTGATTGAACTGTATGCTAGGTTGCATTGGTACAGATGCAATAAGTAACATATGATGTTTTGCGTAGATGCGTCCAACGGATTAATGTCATTGTTGGAGCAGTAAATAACAAACCGCTTCCATTTGGCTGCATAGCATGCCCTGGTAGTGGGTCGTCTCGCCTCCTTGATGATGTTCATACACTCAGGAGGCAAGTTCAGGTATCCAAACTCTATGACCTCAGGAGCCAAATCGCAAGGCTCAACTGTTGGGGATCTGGGTGCTGAATGTCGCCATGGCTCTGAGTGAGGAGGCTGGGAGTGAGGCGCAGCCGTTGGTGAGGCACCACTGAAAGTTCCAGGAACGTGGTGTACCAAGCTTGCTGTGCCCACGTTGGAGCAACCAGGATGAGCGTCATGGAGTGCTGTCGCAGTTTCCGCGCCACCAGAGGTATGAGGGGGGCTGGGGGAAAAGCGCACGCAAATCTGCCTGACCAGTTCATCCATATCGCATATCCCTGAGACTGCGGGTGTGGGAACCTAGCGGCGAAGTTTGGGCATTTTGCGTTTTCGCTTGTGGCGAAGAGGTCGATGTCTGGATGACCCCACTGCTGGAAGTATGGATGGAGTACTGACGGGTGGATTTCCCACTCGTGCATCTGATGACTGTGCCGGCTGAGCAGGTCCGCCATCTGGTTGTCGACACCCGGGAGATGTTCTGCCATGAGGAAGATGTTCCTCTGAATGGCCCACTTCCACATGCTCTGGGCTAGGTGAGACAGCTGCGGGGAGTGCGTGCCTCCATGCTTCTGGATGTAATACATGGCGGTCATGTTGTCCGTCCGGACCAATACGACCTTGTTGCACAGGTGCAACTTGAATGCCTTCAGTGCCATGAAGATTGCCATCAGCTCCAACACATTGATATGCATCTTCTGCTGTTGTGACGTCCAGAGTCCCTGCACTGCGAAATGGAGAACATGCACTCCCCAACCCTGGAGAGAAGCGTCCGTCGCTAGCACTATCTGTCGAACAGGCTCTTGGAACGGTCGTCCCCTGCAAAGGTTTTGTGGATTCCACCAATGCAGAGAGTTGTAAGCACGACCGGTCACCAACACTAGGTCTTTTAGATGGCCATGAGCCTGAGTCCACTGTCGGGCCAAGCATTCTTGAAGGGGACGCATGTGCAGTCTCGCGTGCAGGACTATGAATATGCAGGATGCCATCATACCGATCAGTTGCATGAACACCTGCGCTGGGAGGGATCGCTGAGGTTTGAACCTCCGAATAAGCAGCTGCATGCTGTTGACCCTGGCCGACTGAGTGTTTAGTGTTGCCCCTAGGTACTGTTGCACATGGGCTGGCTGCAGGTGAGACTTCGCGTAGTTGAGTGAGAACCCCAGACTGTGTAGGAGGTGAATAGTCCACGACATATCGCGGCCGCACTGCTTAGCTGAACTGGCCTGAACCAGCCAGTCGTCCAGGTAGTGATACACGTGAACACTCTGCCTGCGATGGTGCGCTGCCACAGTCGCTAAGCACTTTGTGAACACCCTGGGAGCAGTAGTGACCCCGAAAGGCAGAACCTTGAATTGGTAATGCTGATTGTTTATAGTGAACCTGAGATATTTCTTTTGACTTGGGTGAATGGGAATGTGGAAATATGCATCCTTGAGGTCAAGGTGGCTAGGAAGTCGCCCTGACGGAGCAGCGGCAGGACCTGTTGTAAGGTTAGCATGTTAAACAGACCCTCCAGGATATCGCGATTTCGCGATTTGCCGCGAAATCGGCACTTTTGTAAAAATGCCGCGATTTTTACAAAAGTGACCGCGAAATCGGCACTTTTGTAGAAATCGCTGCATTTTTACAAAAGCCGCTATATCCTCGCTATATCCTGGGGGGTCTGCTTGATCAGCTTGCCCAAGAAGTGTCCTTTGCTTGGATCCTCTGCCCACCTCGTATTGTCCGGCACCGAACTCGGTTATAGACCTCACAGATTTTAGCTGACAACCCAGTAACACATCTTATGGGGCTAACATAACGTGCGGCTCGGCTGAAAGGGGGCATTGTGGTGCCAGTGAGATGCGCGCGGGCGACCCTGCCGGCGCTGGGGAGGAGGTTGCGCCATAGGAAGCCCCCTCCCTGCCGCCCTCCCAGCCCTGGAAGCATGCATCGCCCCCGTGCCAGCAGGGCTTCAAATGGGAAAAGAAATACGTGCAGGTATTCCCCCAAATAAGCCGTGGAGTTAAAACGGGACTTCTAGTAAGGGCTTAAGATGGAAACATTGAATCGATCGAAATGAAGGAAACGGAGTACCATCAAAACTGGGAAATGGCCACAGCTGTTATTTAGAGTGATTATAGAAGGAAGAAGTGTGAATTTAAGCACTATACATCAAAAGCAAATTTAAAGTGCACCGTACGAAGTAAGGATTATGCCCACAATTGCGTCATATATCATGCATGCTCAGCTAGGACACATGGCATTTATTTTTCATAGAATGCATTTACTATTGTTGCAGATCGCTTTCCCCAAATTGTTTTTAGAGGTGGCCAAGTCCATTACGTTCTGTAAAAGTATGAATGATAATGTGTTCGATTATAAACACACTTTTACCCAAGGATTTCCGTGATAGTCTCGCCTTTGTCGGTCTCTTCGCAAGCTCTTTTTTGTCTCTCTTGCACAATCTCTCCCCTTCCCATCGTCAACTGTGTGGTTAAAACGTGTCTCTCTATTTTTGCTCTCCCCTCTAATATCATATCCCCTGGCTTGGCCCCTATCTTTCACTTTCCATGTTTGTCCGGTGTCTCATTCTCCCTCCATTCACAGTCTCTTCTTGCTCTCTTCTCTCCGATGTCTCACCCTTCCCCTTCCAGCTTCCCTTTCTGATGCCTCTCTACTGTGCTTGCTTCTGTCGGCCAGTCTGCAAAAAGACGACGGAAGGGAGAACTGCTGGGGTCATCTCATCTGCTCGCAGCCCCTCTGGATTTGTCGGGACAGCCACGACTAGCTTTAAAATAAAACAACACAGTATCTGAGTGTACTGCTAATACAGACCCTCCAGGATATCGCGATTTCGCGATTTGCCGCGAAATCGGCACTTTTTAAAAAATGCCGCGATTTTTACAAAAATGCCCGCGAAATTGGCATTTTTGTAGAAATCGCGGCATTTTTCGCTATATCCTGGGGGGTCTGCTTTATTCAAAGACATGCACCGGTTGCCCCACACCTGTAGATGATCTACAGACACTGGGGTCAGAGGGTTAAAGCAGCTCGGCTGCAGCTGGCAGTGTGAAGGTCTAGGCTCTTTGTCATTCAGAGCTGCCCGGGACTGAGCTCGTTCGCACCTCTTCCTGGCCCACACGAATGACAATGGGAGCCCTCACCTTGCACATCAACAGGAGGGGAGGGGGGGATGGGTTGTTGTCACAGAGGATCGGCCTATTTTTGCAAGGATTGTAAAGACACTTTTTTTAAACATTGTGGAACGAACAAAAAACTTTTGTTTTTACTTTTGGATGAAACCGGGTATTTTGTTTTCAAAGTTTCCTCCGTTGGATTTGGCGTTTCTTTTGCGCTGTACTTGAAAGTGGAGGTTGTACAGCAGAAGGGGGGGCTTGTTTTGAACCATGGCAGAGGGGGCGGCCAGAGGGAAGTACCGCATCTACAGGAGCGTGTCCTTCAAGCGCCTGGAGATCAGGAGCGCCCCGGCGGAGGGGGCTGGGGAGCCGGAGGGTGTCGCCCGAGCCTCGGGTGAAAAAACTCCCCGGGCTCCTCTCCGCTCTTTGAGTGTGTCCAGAAAGCTGTCCAAAATCTCCACTGCCGGTGCCAGCAGCACTCCCAGCCCGGAGCCCAGGCGGCCCGCCCGCTCCCATTTGCCCTCCGTCAGGCAGCTGTCGGAGCGCTTCAGTGCCGCCCCCAGGGGGGCAGAAGGGCAGCTCCGGGACGGAGGGGTTGTTCATGCTGGGACCCCCGAGCGCAGAGGACCTCTGGGGGTGTCCCCCGAGCCCCCGCTTCCTGCTCCCCAGGACCAAGCGAGAAGGCCCGAAGCCCCGAGGGTCCCTTGGATGATTTGGCCCTGGAGGGCCTGCGCAAGGCGGACCCCAGGGAGCAGACCCCCGAGGCCTCGGCTCTCTGGCCCAGCGTCACCGAGATGCGCAAGCTGTTCGGGGAGAGCTTCAGCAGGTACCCCAGGGGCCCCGAGGAGGGGAGGGCCCCTGGGCAGACCTGGAGGGACCCCCTGCTAGCTGGCTACCCCGAGCACTTCAAGCACCCCTGGGCCGAGGGCCCGCCCGGCCACCACAGCTCCTCGGACAGCTTGCCTGGGGCGCCCTCCGCCAGGCGCACGAGCCTCTGGAGTGAGGGCAGGCCGCCTTCCAGCAGCAGCACCCCCGAGGGCAGCCTCTGCACCTATGAGGATGAGGGGAAGGATGGATGATGAGGGGAAGGATGGATGGATGATGAGGGAATGGATGGATGATGAGGGGGTGGGTGAAAGGATGGATGGATGATGAGGGGAAGGATGGATGAAGAGTGGGTGGGTAGATGGATGGATGGATGATGAGGGCAAAGGATGGATGGATGATGAGGGCAAAGGATGGATGGGTGATGAGGGGAAGGATGGATGATGAGGGGAAGGACAGATGGATGGATGGATGGATGATGGGTGGGTGAAAGGATGGATGGAAGGAAGGATGGCTAAGTGAAAGGGTCGATGGAGAGAGAAAGGGAGGATGGATGACTAAAATAGTGGATGGGTGGAAGGATTAGTAAGTGAAAGGATGGCTGGATTGGTGAAAGGGTAAATGGCTGAATGGATGAGTGAATGGATGGATGGGATGAAGAGTGGATGGATAAGTGTACAGATGGATAGGGTGAAAGGGTGGATGGATAATGGAGATGAGTGAAAGGATGGATGAGGGGACCAACATGCAGTTCGCTACTGTGTAACAAGTGACCACTTGGCGGTTTTGACTGCTCTTTCTCTAGTGGTTAGGTCTGTCAAACGGGCATCCGGTGGGATATCAGGTTGTGTTCAAAATACACTGTACTATTTAACGTGCTTACTAATAAAAGGGGCGATAGGTATAGCCATCATTAGTGCAGCAGGTACTGTGGCACCCAGCTCTAAGGCTATTGCAAGACACAAACTGACCTGCAATGGTACGCCTCTTCTGGCGCAGGGCTTTGAAAAGTGACGCATCTGGGAGATGCGTCACGTAGTAAATACCCCGCACCATGGTGCATCTTTTGCGCCGCCGCTGCGTCACAAAAGTGACGCAACGGCGGCGTAAAAGCAGCGCAAGGGGCTTGTAAATCTGCCCCAAAGTGTCTACATTGTAAAGAAACCAAATATACATAGCTTCATGTTGTTAAATAACAAAAAAAACTAAGATATCTGTGTTTGTTGTAGGAAAAATGGCCACATAAAATGCCGCTAAATTGCCGCTAAATTTCCATATTTGTGCCGCTAAATTTGCTATTCCATGCCGCTATATCCTGGGGGGTCTGCTAATAGCTATCATTCATGAAACACAGCAGGTGGGCAGCAGACCCCTCAGTCCGGAATCAACTTTCTTGCGCTGGGCCTCACCTCCCGCTGTTCTGCACTAAACACAAGTCAAGGCGACAGGATTCTTTTAGTCCAAACTGCGATGTTTTACCCTCAAGATAAAGTACTCAGTGAATGGGCGATTTCCCGGGCGTCATTGTGCTGGGTAAATCGGCTCCACTGCTATCTTTCACCTTTTAATGCCGCAGGTGGGAGGGACCTCTAGGTAAACTGTCTTTCAATCTGCTGTGTTGCCAATTTTAAAAGCGGCTCAGTTTTAGTTTATAAAAATGGTCTCGAACTTAGAAAATGTAGAACAGCTTCCAAACCGTTTCTAAATACCTGTCATATTATTTGTGCATGGTTGTGTAAAGAAACTTGATGTTTTTAAATTAATAGCTTTTGCATCTATTAATCTAAACATTTTATAAATGGTTAATACAATCTGCGTCAGTGGCATGCACTCTTGTACTCCTCCTTAGGTGCTCAAGGTCTCTTCTTAACAGCTCTAAAGTAAAAATGTTTTCAAAAAAGCAAAAACTACAACCCCAGCATGCTGTTGCTAGCAAAACGCCTAGACCGTTCTTTAAGGTGTCATATGTGGCATGGGCCTTTCTGGCAAGGTCTGTTAATTTGCATGTGCAGCAAGTAATCACAGTTTTTCAATCTGAGAGACCGTATTCTTGAGGAAACAAAGTGTCTACATTGTAAAGAAACCAAATATACATAGCTTCATGTTGTTAAATAACTAAAAAAACTAAGATATCTGTGTTTGTTGTAGGAAAAATGGCCACATAAAATGCCGCAAAATTGCCGCTAAATTTCCATATTTGTGCCGCTAAATTTCCATTTTTGTGCCACTAAATTTGCTAATCCATGCCGCTATATCCTGGGGGGTCTGGTTAAAGTGCTCTGAAAGGATGTATTGGTTGAGGGGTCGGAGGTCCAGAATGGGCCGCAGGGACCCGTCCTTTTTTGGAATCAAGAAGTACAGAGAGTACACCCCTGTACCCTGCTCTTCTACAGGCACGAGTTCTATCACTCCTTTTTGCAGCATGGAGAGTACTTCTTGCTGCAATAAGTGTGTGTGCTCTGCGGACATAGGACGGTGCCTTGGGGGTATGTTGGGGGGGGGGGGGGGTGGAGGTCAGTTCTAGACAATAGCCGTACCGGATAAGTTGTCTCACCCACCTGTCTGTTGTAATGTCTTCCCAGACTGGCAGGAACTGCTGGAGTCTTCCCCCGACAGGTGTTAGATGGTCGGGGGCAGTGACAAGAAGTCACTGTTTGTTGGGAGCGGAGGATCTGGCGTTGTTATTGCCCCGTCCTCTCCCTTTGGCGCTGTTCCCACGGTATCCACCCCTGGTGTTTTTCGTGTAGGTGGATTGCGTGTTGCCCTTGGGGTACTGGGAATGCTGTAGAGCTTGTCCTCTTGTGGCTCCCCTGTTACCGGAGCGACGAAAGGAAGTGCCCCAAAACTGCTGGGACTGCAGAGCCCCCATGGATTTCGCCGTCTCAGTGTCTTTTTTCATTTTCTCAAGTGTTGTGTCAACCTCCGGACAAACAGGAAGTCCGGGTTAACCGGTTGATTGAGAAGAGTAGTTTGGATCTCGGGTTTAAACCCTGAGATGCGCAGCCATGCATGGCGTCGCAGCATTACGCTAATATTTATTGCCCTTGCCGCTGTGTCAGCTGCGTCCAGTGCGCATTTGATTGACGCATTGGAGACCAATTTCCCCTCTTGTATAACCATTTCTGCACCTTCTCTGTACATATCAGGCATGTGCTGCACTAACTGTTCTAGTGTGTCGTAGTGCGCCCTGTCGTATCTAGCCAACAGGGCCTGTGTATTGGCTATTCTCCAAATGTTAGCGGCTTGCGCTGCCACACGCTTTCCAGACGCTTCAAAGATCTTTGACTCTTTGTCCGGAGGGGGAGCGTCACCACTTGATTGAGAGTTAGCCCTTTTGCGTGCATTAGCCACCACGAGGGAGTCCAAGTGGAGCTGGCCTTTGATATAGGTGGGGTCCGTCGCATGCTTGAGGACCCCTTTAAGCATGGGTAGAGTCTTAGTGGAGCGTTCAGATGTGGAGAAGGTGTCAAACAAGAAATCCTCATCCACTGGCTCGGCATGCATGTCGACGTCATGGTTAAGGGCTGCCCGCTCAATCAACGCATTAAATGCCGCGGTGTCTTCAGTTGGAGATGGTTTAACATTGTAGGACTGGGAGTCCGGACCGGTATGGGGATCATCAGGGTCATCACCTTGATCCCCTGTCCCAGACCACTGATGCGAGTCATCCTGATCAGCGTCTGTGTGGTAAGAGTAGGCCATTTGGCCATAGTCTGCACCCAAGTCCTTCTCACTTTGTGCTGGAGAATGAGCTATTTGTTGCGAATAGTCCTGAACTGGTTCAAAAAGAACCGGAGAGGTAGATGAGTCCATCTTCTTTTTGAGGGGAATACTGTAACCTTCCAAGGGATGTTCAGGTGCGATCTTCCGCTTGTGGACGGTAAGCCTGCCCGACTCCGAGTCAATAAAGAGTTTTGTCTGGTTGTCATAAGAAGGCTCGTGATAGACTACATTCTAGTGTGTGGACTTGGGGGACACCTTCGACGTCTTGGAAGCCTCGGCGGTTTCATGGCGTTTGAGATGCTTTGGGCGGGCCGTAGGCGGAAGCCCAAACTTTATTTGCGTTGAGCCCGCAGTTTTTGAGCTTGAAGTGGCTGTTTCGGGTCGCTTCGACGCCTGTGTAGGCCGCTCGCTTGACCGCGTCGAATCGAGCTCCCGGCGCGTGGCGCCTCCATCCTTGGGCGGCGACGACACTTTCGGGGCCTTGGCCGTGGGTTCAACCCGTTTCCCAAGCATAGCCTTGAGTCCTGACAGGTTTGGCTCGAGACTTTTTTTCGACGGGAGGTCTTTGCCCTTCTCGCCATGTTTGGTCGTCGACGTCGGCGCCGAGCCCTTCGAGGCGACGTGCTTGCTGGTCGAGGCCTGCTTCGATGTCCCAGTCTTGGAGCCGACGGGCATGTTCGACGCCGAAAGATCGTCGACAGCCTGTGTGGGAACGTGCGTCGACGTCGAACCGACCACCATCTTGAGTAGTTTCGGTTTCGGTTTGGCTCCGCTTGTTTAGGTTTCGATTTTGTAGAATCGACCGATGGCTCTTTGGAAAGGGTCTTAGCTTGGCTTTGGCGCGGGGCTGTAGACCGTGTGGAAGGATCTTGGCTAAGGCCTTTCGGCGATGCCTCGACCGGAGCCGGAGGGGGCGGAATGTTAATGATAGGCCCCGGAACTGCGGGCAGGCTCGGCTCTCCACTGGAGTCGTCATCGACGGCCCCAATGGCCTCATCGTCGTCCCCTACCTCGACGACGTCTTGGTCGTGGACGTATTCTTCGGTTTGCTCGTCCACCTCGAAATTGGAGTCCTGCTCCGACGCCGGTTCCGACAGTTCTTCGGGAACGTCTTCCTCTTCTTCTTTCTCATCTTGGAAGACTTCCTCGTCTCCGGCATCAAAGATGTTCGCAGGCGCTGGGGCCGACTGTTGGGCCGACTGCCTCGCCGCGCGTCGCAGTTTAATAGTTTTCTTTGAGCGGAACTTCGAGCAGGCAAAACATTTTGCCTCGTCGTGGTCGGGGGACAAACATGTATTGCACACTGGGTGCACATCTAAGTTGGAGTATTTTGAATTGCAAACAGGGCACCGCTTGAACGGGGTCCGTTCCATCGTCGATGTAGTCCGGGCCTGTGTTGTCGTAACAAATTTCTTCTTTCGACGTCGATTGAAGAACTCGAAAGGAACAGGCACCGAACGATACAATACCGACGCTGTGAAGGCCTTTTGGCCTTAGGAGTAGAAAAAGTACACGTTTTTGGAACTGGAGTCGAGATAAGTACATCCGAACCCAATGGCAGAAAAAAACTATCTGAGGATGGAGAGGATGCCCATGCGCACTGTAGTCCAGGGGAGGAGCAACCTATCTCGTGATACTTCGAAGACTCTTCCAGGACAACAATGTGCAATCATCCGGACCCAACACTAGGCGGCGATCTATGCACAGATATGAATTCAGCAGCCCACATGCCTCAAACACACAGATACAGCTCAGCCTGCACCACCATTGAGCCACAGATATAGCTCAGCCTGCACCACCATTGATCCACAGATGAGGCATTGTCTACACTACCATTGAGCCACAGATACAGCTCAGCCTGCACCACCATTGAGCCGCAGATACAGCTCAGCCTGCACCACCATTGAGCCACAGATACAGCTCAGCCTGCACCATTGAGCCACAGATGCAGCTCAGCCTGCACCACCATTGAGCCACAGATACAGCTCAGTCTGCACCACCATTGAGCCACAGATGTAGCATAGACTGCGCCACCATTCAGCCACAGATGAGGCATCGTCTGCATCACCATTGAGCCACAGATGATACATAGTCTGCTCCAGCATCGAGCCACAGATAAGGCATTGTCTGCAACACCATTGAGCCACAGATGAGGCATTGTCTGCATCTCCATCGAGCCACAGATGAGGCATTGTCTGCATCACCATTGAGCCCCAGATAAGACATAGTCTGCACCACCATCGAGCCACAGATGAGGCATTGTCTGCATCACCATTGAGCCACAAATGAGGCATTGTCTGCACCACCATTGAGCCACAGATACAGCTCAGCCTGCATCACAATTGAGCCACAGATGAGGCATTGAGTGCACCACAGATGAGGCATTGTCTGGAGTGGTGTGGCTCACTGGTTAGAGGCGGCGGAACCGGAAGCAGAGAATGGCCCGGGACTAGGGTTCAATTCCCGACGCGGCAGGGTTGTGGACCAGGGTCAACGGACTCGATAATTCTCGCCTCGGTGCCTACTCTAACCAGGGATCACACTCGGCAACTCTGGGCATTAAGCTTGCCTCATCTCTACAACGGCCCCCCCACAGACGCCGGGGATGCCTGGTTTCACCTTGGAGATACCCAGAAGGGACCATCTCACAGGGAAAGCCAGGACGGGTTCCCCAGCGGTCTTCAGCGCCAGGACACGCCGAGATGGGGTAACAGTGCGCTTTACAAGTATCATCATTACACTACCATTGAGCCACAGATACAGCTCAGCCTGCACCACCACCGAGCCACAGATGCAGCTCAGCCGGCACCACCATTGAGCCATAGATACAGCTCAGCCAGCACCACAATTGGGCCACAGATACAGCTCAGTCTGCACCACCATTAAGCCACAAATACAGCTCAGCCTGCACCACCATTGACCCACAGATGAGGCATTGCCTGCACCACCATTGAGCCACCGATGCAGCTCAGCCTGCACCACCATTGAGCCACCGATGCAGCTCAGCCTGCACCACCATTGAGCCACAGATACAGCTCAGCCTGCACCACCATTGAGCCACAGATGAGGCATTGTCTGCATCACCATTGAGCCATAGATGAAACATAGTCTGGATCACCATTGAACCACAGACGAGGCATTGTCTGCATTACCATCGAGCCACAGATGCAGCTCAGCCTGCACCAACACTGAGCCACAGATACAGCTCAGCCTGCACCACCCTTGAGCCACAGATACAGCTCAGCCTGCACCACCATTGAGCCACAAATACAGCTCAGCCTGCACCACCATTGAGTCACAGATACAGCTCAGCCTGCACCCCTATTGAGCCAAAAATACAGCTCATTCTGCACTACCATTGAGACACAGATACAGCTCAGCCTGCACCACCATTGAGCCACAGATACAGCTCAGCCTGCACCACCATTGGGCCACAGATACAGCTCAGCCTGCACCACCATTGAGCCACAGATGCAGCTCAGCCGGCACCACCATTGAGCCATAGATACAGCTCAGCCAGCACCACAATTGGGCCACAGATACAGCTCAGTCTGCACCACCATTAAGCCACAAATACAGCTCAGCCTGCACCACCATTGACCCACAGATGAGGCATTGCCTGCACCACCATTGAGCCACCGATGCAGCTCAGCCTGCACCACCATTGAGCCACCGATGCAGCTCAGCCTGCACCACCATTGAGCCACAGATACAGCTCAGCCTGCACCACCATTGAGCCACAGATGAGGCATTGTCTGCATCACCATTGAGCCATAGATGAAACATAGTCTGGATCACCATTGAACCACAGACGAGGCATTGTCTGCATTACCATCGAGCCACAGATGCAGCTCAGCCTGCACCAACACTGAGCCACAGATACAGCTCAGCCTGCACCACCATTGAGCCACAAATACAGCTCAGCCTGCACCACCATTGAGTCACAGATACAGCTCAGCCTGCACCCCTATTGAGCCAAAAATACAGCTCATTCTGCACTACCATTGAGACACAGATACAGCTCAGCCTGCACCACCATTGAGCCACAGATACAGCTCAGCCTGCACCACCATTGGGCCACAGATACAGCTCAGCCTGCACCACCATTGAGACACAGATACAGCTCAGTCTGCACCACCATTGGGCCACAGACACAGCTCAGCCTGCACCACCATTGGGCCACAGATACAGCTCAGCCTGCACCACCATTGGGCCACAGACACAGCTCAGCCTGCACCACCATTGAGCCACAGATACAGCTCAGTCTGCACCACCATTGGACCACAGACACAGCTCAGCCTGCACCACCATTGAGCCACACAGACAGAATATTGTCGGCGCCACCATCGAGCCACAAGACCTATCCACACTTTGGTGGATCTGTATTACATGTTAATGGAAAAGTCTACATTACAACCAAGCCAGAAATGGAGGACCCAATTTGCACCACATTTGCAATACAGATTTTACATACATTATACGTTACCATTGAGCCAGAAACCAGCACAGTATATGTATTGCTGTCAGGATGAAAGTCCTGGCTTGGCAAGGAAAGCTGTGCTTCACTGTTACTTTTAATACCTGCCCTGTGATTTTAACCCTGCTCTGCCGCACCCTACACAATCTTTGAGTACACTGAAGTGTTTCCACCTTTTTGGTAGTGATCAGTTTACGGGGTGATCCGAAAGTGTACTCCACGTTTAGTCGAGTTTCACCTCATACCAGACCTTCTTACCTATACCCAAGTGTGTGAGACGGCTGACTGGCAAATCCCTGGAAGATTATTGTAGTTGTGATTTATCAGAGACCTAACATTCTACTCATGGTGTGTGCACTTATGATCTTCAGAAAGTACTATTAAAAGCATGTTCTCATCAGTCAATGTATTTCAGCTTTTTAATTAATTTATGCATTATAAAAATAAAATTGCTGTTAAGAGCTTCTTATTTCCCAGCTGGAGGAATTTCTTCTTTTTTCCCCTTTTCAGCATGCAGACTGCTTTTAATGTACATTCTTCTTACAGTGAGGAAATGTCTCGGGCGAGGGTGGGAGCATACTGCTATTTTTAGGAACCATTTACAATGTTCGAATAGAATGATGCACCAGGGAGAAGGGTTGAAGGTCCCCAACTCACTCTCTCCCCTGAACTTTCACCACCATTTCTCATTAATTACCACCAACCAAGTCATGTATCAAAATTGCTCAATGCACTCTATGACCACGTAGGCTATGCACTCCGCCAGCCCAATATCACCATCCACTAACGTGTCAATGGGTGGATGAATGACTGTGTAGACAGATGAACAGGTAACGGACTGGATACACAGATAAATAAAAGTTCAAACCTTACACATTGGCTATAATCCTTCTGAAGTATTTTAGGTGGCAGCCAACTTGTTTCCTGTGCATGTGATTGAGAACTTCAATATGTTCATAAGCCAAAGCATGGAAAACAACACAAACATATCTTTTAATATCCCAAAAACATGTTACAAAAGTGAAAAGTGTGCAACAGGGAAACATGATACTTTTATAAGCACACTAAGAGAGGCAGTGTTGTATTGTGCATACATGGGAGACTCTTGTACCCATCCACTTATGCTGATATCTCCCCATCTTGGAGCTGCAAGTTCCGAGGTTTCATAAAGTCTGCAGGGTTGGCCTTGCTTTCTCGGTCCCGGCCACTACGTTGTGGAACTACAGTGTGCTTTATAAGATTGTGGCATCCAAACCTACGTCTATCAGAGAAACCACACAATGGATTGCGATGCAGGCTGAGCCGGGTGAACACTACACACATCATACAGTTGCTAAACCTAACCACCGTAACTACAGCCCCGATAGTCATCATCATTAATCTTTATTTCGGTTAATAAAAACAATACAAGTACATATAGCAGCATAGGTTTAAAAACATAGTAAATTGTAAAAAATTTCAATTCATTAAAGGAAATTTCTGCTTCTAACTAAGAGGAAACTTAGTAGGGTCTTTTTGTCAAACCCTAAAATCTAGCAACTGTTCATGTGCCGAGATAAAAAAAATACTTAACACCATAATCCATCTACAATCAAAAAATATCCATAATCCAAATTTTACTTAAAGTGCGTTGAGGAAGTGATACCTCTTTTAGTTAGCTCGTAGCTGAATAAACAACACAGATCCTAGTGTCTGCCCTACATATTCTCAAGGCATTATGCCGGTCGTCAATCCCCTATAGTCATTTGGCACGAGCCTTCTACGAGGCATGAGCCTGCTAACCAAGGATAAACTTTGTGCAACAAGATTTTCATGCACTTTCAAAGGAAAATAGTCTTCATTTGGTGTAAGAAGAAACAGACGGATTAATCACAAGGAATTCCCAAGAAGAGATAATAATACTTGATGCTCTTCATCTGGCTAACAATTTCATTCTATTAAAGTTCACCTAACAGCTTAACAAAAATACCCTTCATAGCTATCCTTTTTAACTGTTCTGGATAATGAATTTACTTGAGGGCTTGAAAAACATCCCCCTGTTCCCATGAGAAGATCATCCTGTCTAGAAATCAGTTCTTCCTAAACTGATGGGCTCTCCACCAGAACTAATGCCTCAATCTAACCTTCGGTCAGCATAGTGGTCATTATACAAGGCAGAATATCAAGTGCAGATCCTCTTACCCATGACATTTTTATGAGCCTTCCATAATATGTTCTCTGTGAATCCACAAACGTATTTCATTCTGAAGGTTATCCTAGATTAACACACACTTAATTTCGCCATCTTAATGTTTTGGAAATCATTCCTCATTAGAATAAATGTCTTGTTCCAACTTATGATTCAATAGAGACATTGGGTACTACCATGCCTAAACATGTCCCATTAGAATATCCAAGCCACTCTTCATTAATTCTAGATCCATCCACACAGGTTTAATACCCAGACGTATAAACCATGACGTGTATTTGGATGCTGTCAGAAAGCCAACAGACCCACTCTAGGTAGGTCTAAAGTTCATTCTGCAAAAGACAAGGTAGCTTCAGATTCACTGATGAAAAACATTCCTCTCTGGGATCGGTGAGTGGGGTACTTCTAGCACAGAAGAGAACTCTATCATCTACTATTGTCTTGAGTCGTACTCAAGAACATAAGCAGTAAAATCAGGGATGCACAGAAGTTCAAACCACCTCTGAAGAAGCGCACAGCAGACCCATTGGCCCTCAAGAACTAACGCCCCATCTTGCTCCACCCCTTCCCAGCCGAGTTACTGAAGAATGCCGTCAACCTCCAACTCACTGACTGACTGACTGAATATTAAAAAGCACACTATTGCCGAGCCATCTTGGCGCTGAGGTGTGTGAAACTAGGTAAACACTCACAGACTACCTGGAATTGAACCACCTGCTCGGCCCCTCACAATCCGGTCTCTGCCCAAACTACAGCACAGAAACCATCTTTACAGCCGTCATGGACGATGTAAGAGCCACCCATGGCCGTGGCGAGTCAGGAGCCCTGATCCTCCAAGACCTGTCAGAGGTCTTCAACACAGTCTCCCACCACCTCCTCATCCAAAGATTTCACCCCATCAGCCTCTACGGCAATGCCCTCAAGCTGCTATTCTCTTTTCTCACTGGATGCACTCAGAGAATCAGCCTCCCGCCATCCACCTCTGACCCCAAGTGCATCATCTGCGGCATGCCCCAGGACTTCTCAAGCAGCCCCACTCCGTTCAACGTATAAATGACTCCGCTGGCACCCATCACTCGCAGCCACGGTCACATCATCATCTCCTCCGACACCCAGCTCATACTCTTCCTCACTGAAGACACAGACACCACCAGAGCGAACTTCTCGAACGCCATGACCGATGTCGCAGACTGGATGAGAGCCAACTGCCTTAAACTCAACACCCAAAAAACCCAAAGTTCTCCTATTGGGAAAAGCCCCCTCACCGTGAGATGACTTCTGGTGGCCCTCGGCTCTCAGTCCAGCACCGATTCGGAATAATCCTCAACAGCTAAATCTCCATGAGAAGTCAGATCAACTTGGTTGCCTCCACCTGCTTTAACACCCTAAGAATGCTCCGTAAAGTCTTCAGATGGATCCTAACCAACACCAAAAGAACAGTCACTCAAGCCCTCATCACCAGTCGACTTGACTACGAGAACGCCCTCTACGCCTGAACCACCACCCTCCTCCTCAAGCGCCTCCAAACAATCCAGAAAGCAGCAGCAAGAATATTCTTGGACCTGCCCAGACGAGCCCACAACCCCCCCCCCTCCCCCCCCCCCCCACCTATGTAGCCAGCACTGGCTCCCTGTCAAGAAAATATGCCACTTCAAGCTGCTCATGAACACCCACAAAGACCTCCATAAAACGTAACCAGAATACCTGAACAACCGTCTGATCTTCCACCAGACACCTGCATTCTCCCGCCCTGGCCATCAGCACTGAACCCTGCATCCATCGTACCCAAGCTGGAGGACACTCCTACCTCGCAGCCAAAGCCTGGAACGACCTCCCCATCCACCTCCGAACATCTATCTCCCTCGCGGACTTCAAGCGTATACTCAAAACCTGGCTGTTCGATTAACACCACCTCAAACAATTGCCTGGATATCCCTTGGGGTGATTAGAGTGCCCTACAAGTTCCAAATGATTTCATGTTTCTCTCAATTGCCTTAGCTCACCCACATTCTTGTACAATGATTATGAATCTTATTGAAGATATCGGGATGCAGAAATAATGTTTACCTAATTCTAGTGCAAGTTCTGCCTCCTGGGTATTCCCAATATATTCACGAATAAGACTTCTACATTCACAGTAAAGGTAACATACTGGATAGACTAACTGCAATCCAGATTCATTTCTTTGTTTGATCCATTGTAAATGTGCTGCAACTGCACTGCAACCAAGGAAACCTGGGGCAGTGTTCTACCTTAAAGTATCAGTGTTAACTTTCTCTATAATAAGTTTGCTGTCTATCAGGCCCCACTGCAATAATTTTTCTTTCAAACTGAGAGATGAAAAGCACTTTCAAACTCTTTGTTTTTGTGCAAACTTTATGTTTAATTCGAATAGATAACTGTTTAAATATTTTTGAAAAAATATGGTTCTCTTTAGAACCTCAGAGGTATTTAATACTTAGGAATTGTATGAAGCCACAACGAGGCAGACCAAGGATTAAAAATAAGTAACATTTCCAAACTGATCGTCTTCTGGGCTGGGGTCAGGGGTATTGATTCCAGGTGGGTAAACAGCAGGCTATTATAATAAGACAGTAAGCCTCGTAGGGATGCTATGACCTTATGGTGGATGCCACGTATCCTCCCTTGGATGGAAAGTAAACCTGGGATTGATAGTAGTAAATAAGGAGAGGAGGTCAGTGAGCCGGAGCGGTCAGCATTAAGCTATGGGTGATCATTAGTTAGTATGGGCAGGCGGCAGTAAACTTTGGGGTATGACAGTAAGGTTGGGACAAACAGCAACATTCTCAACAGTACTGGTATAAGGCTAGTGTGCTAACAGTAGGATGAAGAGTTTCGTTTCCCTAGGAGTGAATGAAAAGCAATCTGACCAATGCCCATACAAGTTTGAGAAGAGAACAGTCTGAAGAGTGCTGAAGAGTGACAGCCATTGTAAAATTCTGCTCTTCCTACCTTACAAAGGCGCAGGTAACAAGGCCGGAAGTTGTGGGACCATTCGGAGACACAGTGAGCTTCATCGATACAGGCGAAAGCCACAGGCGGGAGTTGATCAGCTGGTGGGAGGCAACTCGACCCCGAGAACCCTCCGCCAACCAGAGCCTCTGGGGAGAGCAGGAGCACATGCACAGCCCCTTGTTTCACCTGCGTACACAAGATGTGGAGGGACAGATGAACACCTGGAACTCGTGTACTAACCCCAATACAAGCCCACCTTTGCTTCACCTGCAGATAGACGGACAGTAACCAAGCATAGAACTTTAGTTAGTCCAGTTCCAGAGAAAGGAAATGTAGTCAGGGAAGGCATTGAGAAAAAGGGAATAAGGAAAAAGAGCTAGATATATATAGATGCTGAGGAAGCGGAAATGGGACGGAAGGGCAGCACGTGAAGGTGGCCATTGTTGAGGGTGAGGGATGCAGGGAACAGGGCCAAAACACGAGGCAGGGGCAACAGAAGTAACCCTTGAGCACAAAGTAGGGGGCATGAAGCAGGAATGAGGCACACGGGGCGTGTCTCAAGGGCCAGAGCAGGGGGAGTTGGAGAAATGAAGGGAGGGAGCTAGGTACAGTGGTGGCAAGAGACAGGTATATGAAGTGAGGGATTTGCTGGCAGAACTGGGGCATAGTAGGCGTGTCTAGGGTATCTGCGTGAAGTGATGGGGACACATGAGTGGAGAGAGTGAAACAGAATGACGTAGAGTGCAGACAAACTGAACAAGGCAAAGAGGCAGATATAGTGGGACACAGGAGTAGAGGGCGTGGGACACAACCAAAGAGGAAAAATGAAACAGACATGGAGAGAAAATACAATGGTCCAATGCACAACTTATTTATGTTGTTCAGAAAAAAATGCTTAGCATCACCCTGTTGTTAATTAGTCTTAAAATCAATGATTGGCAATTGCCGATTGGTGCTCTCCCTTTCCGAGCACCACATTAGAAAGCTGCTGTTTTCTGTAATTGATTTATGATGTGAATAGTCCTAATGATAAAAGAAAATGTGCAAAAGAATCACATTCAACTCTCTAATGGGTACAATTAAAAAATATTGTCGTTACACTGACTTACATGAAAAGTGCTGAAGGGGCAATGTTTGAGGTTACCTACAGAAACATAGGTCAGTGAGTGGAATCTCTCCACCACGCTCTCTTAAAAGAACATGTTAAGCATTCTCAATGACCAATCTATGTTTCATGTGTTACAAAAATGATCACAGTCAGGGATTCAGCAGGGCAAGATACATTTAATGAACTTTCATGACATCACTATCAGCGCACTCAAATCATGTGAAATGCACACTTTTAGATAAAATACTGACAAAATGGACAATGTTCCTTTATTTCCAAATGTTGACAGTGTTGCTATAAGCAATAGATTTAAGAGCACTTTACAAGTAGCAAGTGAAATACAACTAATTAAGTGATTTCTTAGATGGTTGGCTTGCCTCTCATTCCTACCCCGAAGGTGGCCCTGATGAGGTGAGAGCGCACGACCCAGGGGGCATCTAGTCAATCACACAGAGCCTCTCACACCAGCTCGCCGATTTGAAGGGGCCCACACACCGCCAGGTTAGAAGTTGGGATGCTGAATCACGAGTGGCCTAGAACCCGTCCTGCCTGACCTCCTTGCCTGGCCTTAAGATGGCTGCCTGAGCCCTCACATCTTGGCAGGCAGCCCACTATCTCCTACAGGACATTACCTATGTTTGTAAGGAGTTCTTCACCCCTATGCTGACCCCTCGCCTGGGAGGCACCCAGCACTTCCTTGCCTTTATTCACTCATGCATAGAGTGTGAATTGGGCTGGTTCCACCCTCTGCATTTGGGGGCCATCTTGATGTGGGCAAACTGACATTATCCCACAGATCTGGTTCAGGAACTCTCCTCTTAACATCACCCATGTGCCACTGATAAAACATTACCATCGGACAATAGATCAAATGGAGCAACCGCGCGGGCAGCTGCATCGTTTCTTCCTATCTATTTAAAGGACACATTGTGTGCCCTGGCGGCCTTTCCCTCATTTACAGCTGCGCAGCAAGTAGTGCCAGCTGCACAGTTTAGGCCTTTTACAGCTGCGCAGCAAGCAGTGCAAGCTGCACCGTTTAGGCCATTAACAGCTGTGCATCAAGTAGTGCCAGCTGCACCGTTTAGGCCACTCTATCTGTGGGGAAAGTTCTGATTGAGTTAGGAGTGAGATGCACTCCTTCGCCCCATTCCCTCACAGCTGCGCAGCACTTCGTGCCAGCTGCAACGCTTAGGTTTGCATAAGTGCGCATCCTTTGGCTTTCGCTGCATTGGCAGCAGCCCTGACATTCTAGTTACAGGGCTTCTGAGCCCCCCTCTGAGATTGCCAGTTGGCCAGGGAGGCTGGGAGGTTTGCTGGGCGCCTGACCCTATTACGGTTATGTGGTGCTAGAAAATGTTTTTCATGTAGTATGATTTACGCACCCTGCTCTGAGTACCTCTAAAGGTGGTGTTATGATGATGAGGTTGTCTTGCATATTTTGGTTATGCTAGTGAGATTGTGTTCCATCTTGTGCTCTATGCCCCCAATGTTTAGTGATTCTCAGGAGATTAGGGTCCAATATTAGTCTGTTGAGATTATGGGCGTACAATGCGGTTGGTGCCGAATGTGGTTTTTGCTACAGGCTGATGCTAAGTACAGTGATCACCAGTGGATACTGGGTGTTCGTTTATGATCTGTTTTACTTTTACTAAATTTGCTTTGTGATGGTTCTGACAGTAGTCCAGTTGGCCCTGTCATATGTAAAAAATTCCCTTGTAAATATCATCTAGAGCCAGTTTGCATCATGGATACCTAGATGTAGGACCCAATAAATACCTAGATGAAGGGCCCAGCGGAATCACTGAGAATCCAAAGCCCCCCATCTTCTTCTGCTAACAATCTATTCCTAATCACCTCACCTCCCGGATGGCACACGAGTTCAGATATCCTCACCCGACGTCTGGAATGTGTGCCCCCTTTATGTCCTTTTACTTCTCCTCACCACCGCTTTCCTAGTAACACCCTTCTCTTATGCCCCCCACCCTCCTCCTCCTCATTGTCCCAACATGGCCACCACTCGAGTTAAGGCTGGAATTAACTGCTACAAAATCATTTATCCTCCCAACCAGACTAGAGTTTCAGTGAAACGATTGAAGCATAACACTATTGAACGTTTCTCTGATTCCCTTTTTGTCGATCAATTTTACTTTAGTCGTTTTAGGAGGCTCAATCACTATTTCATTTTCTTCACTCACGACACCCCCTCTTGCTCCACCAGCTTTTATAATTCTCTTAACGTCACCTCCTCCTTTTCTATCCCTCATTGGAAGCAACTAAATATTTCCCCTCCTCGTGTTTCAACGGCTCCCTCACTATCTATCAATCAAAGAATTTGTAGAGCGCGCTGCTCACCCGCTAGGGTCTTAAGGCGCTGGGAGGGGGGTGCTGCTACTGCTCGAAGAGCCAGGTCTTGAGTTGCTTCCTGAAGGAGAGATGGTCCAGGGTCAGCCGCAGATGGGTGGGGAGGGAGTTCCATGTCTTGGCCGCTAGGTAGGAGAAGGATCTTCCCCCGGTGGTGGTTCTGCGAATCTGTGGGACAGTGGCGAGGGCGAAGCTGGCGGATCGGAGTTGGCGGGTGGGTGTGTAGATCATGAGTCGGTTGTTGAGGTATTTTGTGCCCATGTCGTGTAGGGCTTTGTGTGCGTGGGTGAGGAGCCTGAACGTGATCCTCTTGCTGACGGGGAGCCAGTGCAGGTCTCTTAGATGGGCGGAGATGTGGCTGTGGCGGGGGACGTCCAGGATGAGTCGTGCAGAGGCGTTCTGTATGCGCTGGAGTCTTTTCTATAATTTGGCTGTGGTTCCTGCGTAGAGGGCGTTCCCGTAGTCCAGTCGGCTGGTGACGAGGGCCTGGGTGACCGTTTTTCTGGTTTTGGTGGGGATCCACCGGAATATTTTTCGGAGCATGCACAGGGTGTTGAAGCAGGAAGATGAGACGGCGTTGACTTGCTTGGTCATCGTGAGGGAGGAGTCCAGGATGAAGCCCAGGTTGCGTGCGTGGTCCGTGGGCTTGGAGGCGGTGCCCAGAGCAGGGGGCCACCAGAGTCGTCCCAGGCGGAGGGGGATGGTCCGAAGAGGAGGACTTCCGTCTTGTCCGAGATCAGCTTCAGACGGCTGAGCTTCATCCATTCCGCAATGTCTTTCATTCCTTCCTGGAGGCTGGCTCTGGCGTTGGCGGGGTCGTTGGTGAGGGAGAGAATCAGCTGGGTGTCGTCAACGTAGGAGATGATGTTGAGGTTGTGTTGGCGTGCGATGGCTGCGAGGGGGCTCATGTAGACGTTGTAGAGGGTGGGGCTGAGCGAGGAGCCTTGAGGAACGCCGCAGATGATGGCTGCTAGGTGGAAGGGAGGAAGGCGGACTCGCTGGGATCTGTCGGCGAGGAAGGAGGTGATCCATTCCAGGGCTTTTCCCTGGATGCCGGTGTGGTGGAGGCGTGTAGTTAGGGTGCGGTGGCAGACAGTGTCGAAGGCGGCTGAGAGGTCGAGGAGCATGAGGGCAGCAGTTTCCCCGTTGTCGAGCATGGACCTTATGTCGTCTGTAGCTGCGATGAGGGCTGTCTCAGTGCTGTGGTTTGCTCGGAAACCTGACTGTGATGGGTCGAGGGAGTCGTTTGTCTCAAGGAAGGCGTTTAGTTGTTTGTTGACGATCTTCTCGATGACTTTCGCGGGGAACGGGAGGAGCAAGATGGGGCGGAAGTCCTTGAGGTCAGTGGTGGGCTTCTTCAGGAGGGCGCTGCTCTCCACATGTTTCCAGCTTTCTGGGAAGGTGGCGGATGCGAAGGAGGAGTTAATGATGTTCCGGAGTTGGGGTGCGATGATGGAGTCGGCTATGTTGTAGATGTGGTGTGGACAGGGGTCGGCTGGGGAGCCAGAGTGGATGGTGTTCATCACGTGGGTGGTGTCTTCAGTGCTGACGGGGGTCCAGGTGCAGAGGGTGGTGGTAGGGGGTGTTGGTTCGGTGGATGGGAGCGTGGTGTGGGCGCCAAAGCTGTTGTGTATGTCGGCGATCTTGAGGTGGAAGAATGAGGCGAGTGAGTCGCAGAGGTCTTGAGAGGGCGTGATGTCGTTGTTGCTGGCTCTTGGGTTGGAGAGTTCTTTAACGATGTTGAAGAGTTCCTTGCTGTTGCGGGTTTTGTTATCCTGCCGTTCCTTGAATGCCGTCTTTTTGGTGGTGCTTATCAGCTGGTGGTGTTTGCGGATGGCGTTCTTGAGGGCTGTTATGTTTTCTGCTGATTGGTTGTTGCGCCAGGCTTTCTCGAGGGTACGGCAGGCTTTCGTGGAGATTTTGAGGTCGTTGGTGAACCACGAGGCTTTGGTGCTGCCTGGTCTGCTGGGGGCATTCTTCATTGGTGCAAGGGCATCGGCACAGTTAGTGAGCCACTGTGTGAGGTTGTGGGCTGCTTCGTTGGAGGCCGTTGTGATGCTGGGGGGGTCTGGCTCAGGGAGGTGGTGAGCTGGTCGGTGGGGATCTTGCTCCAGCATCTTCGGGGGCCTGATGCGGGTGGTGGTTGGTTATGGTTTTCCTGAAGCTGAAGTGGACACAGTTGTGGTCTGTCCAGTGTAGTCTGGTTGTGTGGCTGAAGGAGATGTGGTTGCTGGAGGAGAAGACTGGGGTAAGTGTGTGGCCGGCGTAGTGGGTGGGGGTGTTCACCAGTTGCTTGAGTCCGAGGTTGGCGAGGTTGTCCAGTAGGGTGGTGGTGTTGTTGTCATTGTTGTTTTGCAGGTGGAAGTTGAGGTCCCCTAGGAGGATGTAGTCTGAGGAGGTGAGGGCAAGCGGGCTGATTAAGTCTGCGATGGCTTCGCTGAATTGTGTGCGTGGTCCCGGGGGTCTGTAGATGAGGGTGCCTCTGAGGGTGGTCTTGTGGTCGGTGTGTATCTGGAAGTGAAGGTGCTCGGCGGCGGTGAGGGTGTCGTCGGAGTTGGTCGTGATGCGGATGGTGTGTTTGTGGACGATGGCGATGCCTCCTCCGGTTTGGTTGGTGCGATCCCTCAGAGTGATCTTGTAGCCCTCAGGAATGGCTATGGCGATGTCGGGGGCTGAGGAGGCGTTCATCCAGGTTTCTGTGAGGAAGGCGACGTCCGGTGCTGTTCTGTCGATGAGGTTACAGAGTTTGACGGCGTGTTTGCTGACGGAGCGGGTGTTGAGGAGGATGCACTTGAGGTGGTTGTTGTTGATGCTTGGTCCGGCGGGTGGGGGGGAGGTGCGGAGGCAGGTGAATTTGCAGGCTTGGCAGGTGAAGGGTCCTTGGGTGCGTTTCAGGGTTGCTCGGTGGCAGGCGCGGGCCCGGTCGGTTTTGAGTGCGTGGAGGGTGGTGGCATCATAGATCAGTCTGGTGGCCTGTCCTCGACGGGGGCCAGGGGTTCTGGCGCTGGGTGCGGTCCAGGCGCGGACGCGCTTGCCTTTGGAGCGCCCGCTGCGCGCAGCCGCTGCGCAGCCTCCATAAGAAGGAGAGATGGAGGGAGGAACAGCTGGGAGGCGGGAGCGGGGCGGCCAATGGGAAGCGGGGGGCGGGGCCACGGGAAGCAGGTGATACAGAAGGCAAGAGGGGGCTGTGGGGGAGAGGGCACAGTGGAGAAGGCAAAAAAAACACACTGAGGGGGTCACAAAAATGAATTAGAAGTGCAGGCAGGCAGAGAAGGGGCACACATGGGCACACAAGGAGCGAAAAACGAAGGGAAAAGGAATGAATCATAAACGAAATAACAGTGCAGGCAGAGAAGGGGCACACAGGGGCACACAAGAAGCGAAAAACGAAGGGAAAAGGAAGGAGTCACAAACGAAATAACAGTGCAGGCAGGCAGAGAAGGGGCACACAAGGGCACACAAGAAGCGAAAACGAAGGGAAAAAATTAATTAAAAATGAGTCACAAACGAGATAGCAGTGAGCAACCAAGGGCACACAGGGAGCAACGAGGCAGTCAGGAGAAGCAGCGGCGCACAGGGTGACTGTGCGGTGGCAGATGGAGCGACCTGCCTGAACACAGGGCATCACTCTATAACAACAGTACTGTCATGATCCAAGGCAAAGACACCTGCCTCTCTCTCTCTTTGACAACCTCTTCCCCTCCCTACTCCCCACCTCTGCGACTGGGTCATCCCCTGACTCTTCATCTAGCTCCACCCATTCCTCCCTTTCTCCTCCCCTGACCCCTCCTACACTCCAATAGGCTGCACCCCGAGAAGCACAGGTCGGCCATCTTCCCTCCCTCTCCCATTCCTCCCCCCTCACAGTATGCCCCCCCCATTCATCATTTCAGCCTTACCTCTAGCTAATACTCTCCTCGTCCAATCTGCACCATCCCGGTACTCCAATCTCATCTCCTCTCACCTATTCTTTGCTGCCACCCCCCTTTTTAGTCCACCTCTCCTCCAACCTTCTCCCAGAGTTACCTTTCCTTACGCTCCCCTTACTCCTCCCTCTCCCCCTACTCTCTAGACCCTCCTCCCCTCGCTTTTTACCCCGATTTCCCCACAAACCCATTGCATCTCTCTCCTTACCCCCACTCCTCCAGCATTGCTCTGCTACCCTCTCTCCCCCCTTGGTAACCCCTTCCATTTCCCTCCCTCTGACCCAGCAGAACTATTTCCTTTCTTCAACTTCCCTTTCTCCCAACTCCCCTCACTCTGCCAGATGCCCGTTCCCTCACAGCCAACTCTCCTAGCTGACAGGACCGCTCCAACCACCTCCCCTCTTTTCCGCCCTAACCTCCTACATCCCTATGATTCCACACAGTCCTCCCCTCTCCTTCTACCCCAACGCCTTGATCCGCACTCATCTCCCCCTAAATATGTCCTTAATTCCTTTCCTTCTTGCAAAGCCAACAAAGACAACCCGCCCTCCACCTCTGACACACCAATCTCGCTCGCAACCTCCACTTTTCCCCACCTATAAACCCTATACCCCAACTCTCCTCCTGTCCCCCAACCGCTCCCCGCCCTTCACCACCAATTTCACCCCCTCCTGTTTCCATCGAGCCACCCAACCTTCCGTGCTCTGCCCTACTCTCTCTGGAAAATAAGCTAGGCTCTCTTATCACCTCCATCTCCCAGCTTGTAGCTACCATTTCACTTTTAAGCTACAAGAGCTCCACTATTCTTTACACCTCAACTCCTTTGGAAAACTCCCACCTTCCCACGAGATGCACCTCACCCCCCCACCCCAGTATAGCCAAGCATAACCAGTCGTCTGCAAACATCGTTAACTCACACAAGCCCTTGAACACCACCCTTCAACTTGCATCTCTGAATAACCCAGCTATATACACTATTCCGACCATCTCCTCTGTCAGAACCAAGCATCCACCTAAACCCTCCTGTGCACCCCTGTATAAGTACAATATCCCTATCACCCTTCTTAGCCCAAGTGCCCCAGTCACCAAAACAGTCTTGACAGAGCTGCGCTGTCTGCTCCACAACTGCAGATCTGAAATAAAACACAAACTTGAAATCTCCGATACCATCACCTTTCACAATATTGACATGCTCTTCCTAACAGAGACCTGGTTCAATGATACCTCTCACTCTATGTTTGATCTCCTATAACCCACAGGCTATTCTATTTTTAGGAATGACAGAACTGACAAAGTTGAGGGAGGTGTTGCAGTCATCTTTAGAAACTCCCTTCAACGTAAGGCTTTTCCTATCAGTGCCTTCCGCACTTTTGATTGTCTATCTCTTGAGCTACAACTACACCACCGCTCACCCCTCAGATTCCATGCCATTTACCGCCGCCTGGCAGCGGCTCTTCATTTATGGAGGAACTCACTGACTTCATCAGCGACCAATACTCGCAAAGTGACAATCAGACCTTCGTGGGTGACTTCAATCTCCACTGGGGCTCACTGCAAGACTCATCCGCGAATTTGCTGGCCACCTTCCTCTACACATACGATCGTATCCAACACTGCACAGAATCAACACATTCTAAGGGCTCAATCCTGGACCTTGTTATTTCGAAAGCAGGCATGCTCTCTATTGCTATCCCTATTCATGTAGGCTGGTCTGACCACCTCCTCATCCCATTCTCTCTTCACCTTGAAATGAAATGAAATGAAATGAAATGAAAAAGGTTCTTAATAAAGCGCACTGTGACCAAGCGGCTTCCTGGCGCTAGAGGTAAGAGCTGAGGGAGATGGGAGAAGCCAAAAGCTATTTAGCAGGAATATGCAATAGAAAACAAATGGGTTTTTAGGGCCTTACGGAATTGGGAGTAAATGGTGATTGATCTGATCGACAGAGGGAGACTGTTCCACTCTATAACTCTTGGCCAACCTAAGAGGGCTACCTCCTGGTTCTGTGACACTAAAAATATTGACACAAGTTCCCTCTGTGAATCAGCTTTGCTGTCACTTCCAAGGCTAGAACCGACAAGATGTTGACGGACTCACCTCCCAATGCCTCTCAGTCCTTGCAGTCGAAATCAATAACGTCGCTCCTCTCCAGAGCAAAAAGAAAAGGCCCATTCCCTCAGCACCTTGGTTCAACAAATCCCTCTATGAAGAAAGGAAGCACCTAAGACTCCTGGAGAAACAATGGAGGCAAGCGCCCTCCACCGAAAATGTGGCCACGCTTCGTTCAGCAAGATCCAAGTACCACAAGCACATCTTCCTTGGGAAAGCGTCGCACTTCAGAACCCTCCTTGACTCAGCCAAAAATAGACCCAAAAAACGAGTTGATCTCATCAAGAATACTAACAGCTCTCCCCCAACCTCCAAGTTGGAGGATTCTACAAAGAAAGCAGTGGACTTCGCTGTATTCTTTGACGAAAAAGTGAAATCACTTGTTGATCAGGTCGATCATCCTACCCCTCTAGAAGAGCGCAAATCACTAGCCATTTGGCAGAACTTCGACCCCATCTCCGAAGAAGCCCTCCTCAATTGCATCCTCGAAACAAAGCGCTCCAACCATTCTCTTGACCCCATCATTAGTGCCATTGACCTCTATACCCACTCTCTTCCCTATTGGACCACTCTGGTCAACCTGGACAACAACTCCATTGCAAAGTCTGCTTGATACCAACTGCGCCTTCTTTGGGGAATTTGTCGCTTCGTCCCGGAGCAAGACCTTAAAACCCTGGTCCAATTGCTGGTCCTCTCCAGACTGGACTACTGCAATTCTCTTCTCACTGGCCTTCCCAAATCCCACCCGTCCCCCCTTAAATCTGTTCTCCATTCAGCAGCTCGCTTCATTTATGGGGCCAAAAGAAGCGACCACATCACACACATGCTATCCTCCCTCCGCTGGCTTCCAATCGAGGCAAGATCTATCTACAAGACTGCCTGTATCACCCACAAAGCCTTGCACTCCTCCTCTCCTCGCTGCATGGCAAATAAACTGAAACTCTCTGGAGGCTCTAGACCATCACGTAATGCAGAAAATGTACTGCTGGAACCTCCCACTTTCAAGAAGGAATGATCAATGGCCAATCCTTTTCAGGCAACGCAGTGAGAATCTGGAACTCACTTCCGCCTCAGCTCCGGACCACCACCTTCCCCCAGGCCTTCAAAAACTGACCTCAAAGTTCTCCTCCTTCAAAGACACTTCCAAATTTAATTCACACCCTCTCGATTATCTGAAGGAAGACCTTCCATTATAGTGAATCCTTTTCTCCATGACCTTGGAAGGGCCTTCACAGTGTGTTCTGCCATTTATTGCAGTATTATCCTTCTACCTGTGTTTGGTACTCTTTTGTAACATGCACATGTCACTTTTCTCTTGTAACACACTGTTTGCTACCTCTTACATTTTGTTTGCTTTCAATACTTGCACAAGTACCACCATTGCCTACGTACCGTTTGTTCTTGTGTTTGAGTATCTGCCATATATTGCAGTACTATAACTCTACTTGTACTTTGTACGCTTTTGTAACCTGCACCTATGTCACTTTTTCCTCCTGTAATGCACCGTCTGCTACCTCTTGTACTTTGTTTGCGCACAATTGTCACTTTTGCCTCATGTAACTTAACGTTTGCTTTTGTAATTTGTTCACTTGTAATGTTCTCCTCATGTATCAGTTCTGTTCCTAATGTGAAGCGCTCTGACACCTTCGGGTAAAGTCTGCGCTATATAAAAACACATAAAATAAAATAAATAAAAAGGAGGTTGCTATACACTGGGGCAGGAAAACAGTTCCTAAAGTACAAGACTGGCTACGCAGTTTGGCATACTGCAATGTAAATGCTGAGACCTATGCCTATGCCCTACTCATCCCGCCCATATGGGGCCCATTCCGTACATATGTGGAAGCGGCCAAGCAGGCCTTGAACTCTCAACCGGACAACGGTATTGTGCCGGAGGGAGTGGGGTGATTGTAACTCATATCCTCAACATACACAATGTGTTATACAACCCGCAATGCCAAGCTGCTTTATATACTTGATTAAGGTGAACAGGGGGTAAGAGACCTGAGCCCCTGGGACACAAATTAGGGGTGGGCTTGGAGAAATGGCCCTACGAGAAATACACCTACAGCTACGTAGTTTCATTGTACTAGCCGTGCCAAATACAATTTTGATCGAGTTATCATAATGCACATGTAGAACTTGCGATGTCGATTTTTAATGGACTGGTAAACGAGGCTGCTCATATGTAACTTTTGTGTATGTTTACATAATGAAAAATCAAGTGTTTAAAAAAAATCAAGTGATTTCTTGAAAAAAAAGCAGCAAGAAGCCAAAAAATAAACAGGTGTGTTTTCAGCATCTCCCTGCAGGCGAGGCGGTCGGTTGGGTCCTCAGTGATGATGGGAGTGAGTTCCAAGAACTAGTTGCAGTGCCAGTAGAATTGCTTCGCTGCCAATGAAGTGTTGAAGAGAGGTGAATGTATAAGGAGGGAGGGCTTGCTCTGAGGTCCTTTCTGCCATCCGGAGATGGTGAGTAGTAATGCTATGTAGGGATGTGTACCTAGGTAAGCAGCTATAGGTCGGATGACAATATAAGGCCAAGGCATCCCTTGCTGATTCAAATGGAATTAGCACCCTATATAGAATGCGGAGGTTGGCGCGGGCTATCTGAAGGCGTACAATCCAGGGCCAGGCTACCCTTTGGCTGCTTTTTACGTTCAACTGCAGTTACATGAAATATACGAGAGAGATATAGGGCATGCTCATTAGGTTGTATTGTATGATATTAACGGGCGATGGTGTGACCAGCTTTACAGTCCACATGCAATCAGGCACTAACAGCTGGTCATTTTCCTCCCCATCATTAGCTACCCTCTCCTTCAGCTTTGATCCATGATTAAAAGATGGGCGACTCTCTTTCCTGTAGAGAGCATTAGCAGAGGTTAATAATGAATAGCTCTAGTGAGGCCAGCTAGTTTTCATAGTCAGCACAGACCTTTGACTTTTCTCGTTTCTCAAAATTAGATGGATATTCTTTAGTAGGCCACTGTTAATGTGTAGATGGAAAGAAGGAGCCCAGGAAGTGGAGAAAAGCATAGAGTAAATGGAGACCAAGCACAAACGTAATGGAGGAAGATATGGCGTGAACACTAAGCTCGGCACTAAACAAAGTAAAATACCATTGGCTTGGTTATTCACCCCAAGCACGCTCTCCACTCTCATCACAGAAGCTAAGCACAGAGATCACACCCGCTATGACATTTACATATAGTACTGTACCTGTGCCACAGGCTTCGATGCCTAGCTCTACCGTTCAAAGGGTGGCAGAAAAACAGATTACCTTCTCTATGGCCGCCTCTCTCTGGTTCTTGCTCATATTGGAGTGAATGCACACAGCCTTCAGCTGCGAGGGTAGTCCTGAGACCTAGAGTACAATGTGAACAACAGCGGGTAAGCGACAGCTCCACCAACTTACTTTTAGTATTACCTAGGGCCAGTACAGTTTTAAGACTATTATGTTCCAAGAGTCCTTGCATGTTTTTATTCGGTGTTTTTGCTTTAGACCTTTGATGCATCTTCTTTGTTATAGAGAGCTACAGTAGAATCCTTATTCATTCATTTCGCTGTAGCACCGGGTCCTTTCAGGGGCACCCATTCCTGTCACTGCTCAGACTTCTAGTTGCAGAATTACTAAAGTCTCTGTAATTATTTTCATTTCTTACTTGTGTTGGACTCTTTGCTTCCTAGAAATGTACAACAGGCTTGTGCATTTTGTCTCCCAAAGAGTTATAAAGGAATAGCTGAAAATAATGTTGTTGGAAACTTAGCTCTCTGCCACTTCATCAAGGAAAGTAATTCCAATGGAACAAACCTGTTTTTCCTAACTTTGATTCCTTTCTAATATAAAGTGCATTTAAAGAGTGTACCTTATATTAAGAGTTGCAAAGTTTTTGCTTGCAACCTTTGTAAAGTTACATGGATAATTTTTCAACTTCACAAAACAGCAAATTTTTTAACATCCCAAACATTGTAAGTAGCAAAGGAGAAGCTTGCGGAGATAACATCTATAAAGATATGCCACTGTTTGAGAAGAATTAAACATTTCTTGCAATGCAGTGAAAATGATGTTGCAATGAGCAATGTGAACTTAAACAGGGAAATTGAAGAAAAATGTGTTACACTTTTACTTTACAAACTATAAAGGATGGCTTGGTGTGTTAAAATGAACTTAGTATTATCAAGGAATTCAAGAAAGGGGCAGTCAATAGAGGGGAGATGGGAGCATAGAGGAAGTGTTGGAGGGTGAGGCACATTTATATGGTAAGCAAGAGCAACAAAACAATATAATAAAGCCCTCTGGCCTTTTCTGTTGACATACCTGGTCATCCATCAAAGAGACGAGGGGTGATATCACTAGGGTGATGCACTTGGACCTCTTTGCATAGAGGTATGCAGGAAGCTGGTAGCAGAGAGACTTTCCCATTCCGGTGGAGAGCACAACCAGAGTGGACAGACCTGTAAAACAATCAATGCAAAATGATGTGAAGAAAAGCCTAATCACACAACCACGTAGACATTCACGTAATGAGTAGGTTGAGATAACATTGGTTCTTCTGTGCAATCATATCTATTGAGATGCAGGATCATGTGGAGGGCCCTTACCTGCCTTATGAATCCTTGATGGCCAAGCTCCATTGACTCGGACTTTAGTGCACACTCAGGAATCTAACCTTAGGCACAAGTTATTCATTTAATGACTACTATTGACATGCATACGTTCTGAAATGCTGAAGAATGGGTAGCCAATTATCTCAAATATCAAAACTGTAGTGTAGCATGTCACGGAGCTGGGATTCATCTAGCACTTACATATATGTAATAACAAAGTATACATTTCATTACGTTTATTACATTTGTTCTTAAAATATGGGGGGGCGTGGCTTAAGGTGTCAAGATGGCGGTCGCACTCTAAGAGTACTCCGGACCCCCTCCGTCATCTGTCTTACATCCACCCGCTTGCGGCTAAAATCGGCTCCTGGCACCTACCTGCTGCGACTCCCCAGCCCACCTATATAATAATATAATAAGGGAAATTTATAAAGCGCATGGTTACGCTAAGAAGCGTGTCCCCGCGCTAACTGAAAAACTCAGGAGCGGAAGTGAGGAGTGGACCCGGTTATCTTGAAAATAGGTGTGTTTTTAGTTTCCTCCGGAAGCTAGATTCAGAAGGACCCAGACGGAGATCAAAGGGTAGAGCATTCCAGCTCTTCGCCACCAGGTAGCGAAAGGATCTTCCTCCCATGCGGGCCCTTCTCACCCTAGGGACCTTTAATATGCCTCCATGCGAGGAGCGCAAAGCGCGAGATGGTACATACCTGGTGACTAGGTGCTGGAGTGGTGCAGGCGCCTTCTCAGCAAGGATACGGTGACAGGTACAGAGGGATTTAAATTCAGCTCTGCTCCTTACTGGCAACCAGTGGAGGGTCTGAAGGGCAGCTTTGGAGTCCGATCTTTTAGGAAGTTTTAAAATGAGGCGGGCTGCAGCATTCAGTAGCACCTGAAGGCGATTGATTGCCTTACAGGTTGCTCCCAGATAGAGCAGGTTGCCAAAGTCCAGACGCGATGTGACGAGGGCATGCACCAGCGTTCTACGGGCGGACGTGGGAAGGAGAGCTAGGACCTTCCGTAGGCTTTTTAAAACGCTGAAACAGACGCCCGTCACCCTGTCGATCAGGGGCCCGAAAGACAGGTCTGCATCAAGCCAGACCCCAAGATTTCTGACTTCTTGCCGGGGTGTTGGAGCCTCACCTAGGCATGGGGGCCACCACGCCGAAGACCAGACAGATGGGTTCCCCCCCACCACGAGCACCTCGGTCTTGTTGCCATTTAATTTCAGGCAATTTGTGGACATCCAGGTTGCAAGATCTTGCATGCAAGCCCTGAAGCTGTCCATAGCAAGGCCGGGTGCACGCGAGAGGGAGACAACCAGCTGCGTATTTATTTTATTTATTTATTTTATATTCTTATAAAGCGCCAGACTAGACCCCCGAAGGGGTATCTCCGCGCTATTGCTGTACCACGAGAGTGTGCTAAATCCGAGTGTGTATCTAATATAGGGTGCAGAAGCTGGAAGGCAGTTATTTGTCAGGATACAAATACGTTTTTAGAGTCTTTCGGAAACTCAGATGACTGGGGATTGATCTGAGTTCTGCCGGCAAAGAATTCCAGAGTGCTGGTCCGGCATAAGCTAACGCACGGCCACCTTGTCTGGCCTTTTTTACTCTTGGTGTCTGCAAGAGCTGCTGATGACTGGAGCGCAGAGGTCGCCCAGGGATGTAGGACTGAAAGATCTTAGCCATGTATTTAGGGCCCTCTCCTATCATGCTCTTGTGTATGGTGCATAAAGTTTTGAATTGGACTCGCTTCCTCACTGGGAGCCAGTGGAGTCTCAGCAGCAGGGGATTAGAAGGGGTCCTTGCTGGAGCGTTCAGGACAATCCTTGCTGCTGTATTTTGGATTACTTGCAGTTTACTGAGCTGCTCCTCGTTTGCTCCGAGGAGCAGCCCATTGCAGTAATCCACCCTGCTGATGACCAAAGCCTGCACCAGCGTTTTTCTGTGATGGTCTGGTATGTAGGGGAAGACTCGTCTCAACATCCCAATAGCCCGGAAGCAGGTGCCAGCAACCTGATTAACATGTCCCTTAAAGGTAAGTTGCTGATCGAAGAGCACTCCCAGGTTCCTAACAGAGCTCTTAGGGGTGGGGACAGGACCTAGCTCCACGGGCCACCAGTCGGATGACCAATATGTTGCCGCTTGTCCAAAACACATGACCTCCGTTTTCCCCACATTACACTGCAGACAGTTAGTTGACATCCAGTCTGCAATGGCTCTCATGCCATCTGCAAAAGATCTTTTTATTGCAGATGTGAGAGTTTTGAAAGGGAAAAGGAGTTGGGTGTCGTCGGCATACGACACCGGGGTGAACCCGAAAGATCTAGCTAAGTTGGCTAGGGGTGCCACATACACATTGAAAAGTGTAGGACTGAGGCATGAGCCTTGTGGCACTCCCTTATTGAGCTCCCTTAGCGTGGATTTGTGGGAGCCCAGCCTAACTTCTTGGACACGACCAGTCAAAAAGCTCTTCATCCATGTCAGAGCCTCTCCCTCCACACCCACCTCACCTAGGCGGTCGAGGAGCACCGTGTGAGACACCGTATCGAAAGCGGCGGAAAGGTCCAACAGCTCCAGAATCATGGAGCTGCCCTCATCCAGTGCCATTCTGATGTTATTGGTCACTGTCTGAAGGGCTGATTCTGTGCTGTGGTTTGGACTGAAACCAGATTGTGAATAGTCCAGGCCATCCGTCGCTTCCAGATGTTGAGAAAGATAGGTGTTCACGTGCCTCTCTGTAACCTTGCCCAGGTAAGGCAGGAGGGAGATAGGTCGTAAGTTGGAGAGGTCTGTCCAAGGAGAAGATGCCTTTTTTCTAATCGGGTTCACCACCGCCCTTTTCCAATCTGCAGGAACCTGACCTTTCTTTAGGGAGATGTTAATCACATCCAGCATGTGCGGACCCATAAGAGAAATCATGGGGCCGACCATTTTAGTTGGAATAAGGTCATTAGGCGATCCAGATTTAATGTGGCTGCAGAGGGAAAGGAGCTCTGTGTTGGTGATCGGAGGAAAATATGAAAGGGTAGGTTTGTTGGTAGATACTAGTTTTTGAGGATGGTGGTGGCCTGTGTTAGTAATTTTTATAGCGTCATTGGCTGTTACTATTTTTGCATAAATGTTATTTATTTTATCCTCAAAATATCTCGAGACTTCATCGCATAGCTCTTGTGAGAAGTCCTCAGAGCTGTCACAAGCAGTTGGCTTAATGAAATTCTGCAGAATGTTAAAAAGCTCCTTAGAGCAGTTGCCAGCCTGTGCTATCTGCTGCGTTAAATGTTGTTTCCTGGCTTGCTTGATGTTTTTGTAATACTTGGATTGAGTGTCTAAGAAAGCTACTCTACTGCTCTCGGTCTTCCCTTTTCTCCAAGCTTTCTCAGCTCGTCTGCAGTTTTGTTTAGCTACCCTCAGTTCGTGGGTATACCAGCTATCTTGTTTAAGCACAGGATATTGTTTACAGGAAATTGTATCCTACGCCGTATCGTCGGCGTAGGATACAATTTGCAGTCCATGACCCACAGCAATCGGAGCCACTGGGGAGACATAAAGATTAAAAAGGGTTGGGGTCAGGGACGATCCCTGGGGAACGCCCTGACCCAATCCTATGTCTCTGGAGTAGTGATCACATTGGCGGACCTGGAAACTGCTCCCAGTCAGGATGGATCCATTGGAGTGCGGCTCCAGATATTCCTCCTCTATTCAGACACTGTAGCAAGGTGGAATGAGCTACAGTGTCGAATGCCGCACTCAGGTCCAATAGGATGAGGGCCATAGTATGACCCTTATCCACCCCCTGCCGTAGGGTCTCCACCGCCATCAGGAGCGCCGATTCCGTTGAATGGCGAGGACAGAAGCCAAATTGGGTGTCGTGCAATAAGGCAGCTTTGTCCACGAAATCCATTAGTTGCAGATTAACCGTTTTTTCGGCCACTTTGGCCAAGTAGGGTAGGAGAGAGATAGGCCGTAGGTTTTCTAATTTATCAAAACTGATAGTAGGTTTCTTCCTAAGGGGTAGGACCACCGCCTTTTTCCAGTCTTTGGGCACGGTCTTTGTGTTGATAGACACGTCCAGTAGATGCCTAATGTAGGGTTCTAAAACCACCAGGCTATCTGCTAGGCGTTTAGGTGTGGTAGGGTCCCGTGGAGATCCCAACTTCACAGATTTGCAGATTTTTAAGAGATCTTCTGGGGCGGGGTGACAAAGTTGGTCCATCTAAGTCTGTCTCCCCATTCCCTTGGGCTTTCCACAAATTCTGGCCCATTAGTGGGTTGAATTGGAAATGCCGAATACATTTTAGATATCTTTTCCGCAAAGAAATCTGCGATCCTATCGCAGGACTCAGGCGAGCAGTCATCAGGAACAGTGGCTGATTTCCCACTTGAAAGAGTTTTGTAGAGCGAAAACAGTTCTTTCATCGAGTTACCAGCTTCGCTAATTCTGGTCGCGTAATACGCAGCTTTAGACTTCCTAATTAAGCCATGGTAAAGTCGTCTCTCAGTCAAGTAGGCATCTCTAATATCCTTGGAGAGAGCCCTACGCCATTGTCTTTTGGCTCTCTTCAATGCGGTTTTCGTGTCTCGTAATTCATCGTTGAACCATGGGGCAGTTTTTTGCACACAGGTCACCAGGTTTGGCTTTTGACAGAGGAGCTGTACAATCTAGCGCATCATTGATGCGCTTACAGAGATAGGTGTTAGCCGTGTCTGCATCATTCCCCCCCAGGGTTTCCTCCTATAGTCAACGCCTCGCAAAACTTAGACTGGGAGAAGGTAGCCCATTTTCGTCTGAGATGATACAGTGCCGTTGGCTGCGGAGACCTACCTTCAGGAATTCGAATAGTGAAAGGTACCAGATGATGATCCGACCAGGGAATAGGGATAGGGGTCATAGCTTCTACTTCCCCCCAGTTGACGAATATGGGATCCAGCAGGTGTCCTAACTGATGGGTAGGACCACTTACAATTTGATTCAGTTGAAGGGCTCCTAATGCTTGACAGAAATTCTTGCTAACGTTATCTGAAGGGTTGTTAAAGTGTAAATTAAGGTCTCCGAGTATCAGAAATTTATCATTACATAGCGCGGTCTCAATAATGCTTTCAACCAGACTCTCCTCGAACCTGGCTGTGGGTCAGTGCTCAGGGTAAGTGCACAAGGAAATTAAAAGCAACAAAATACACAATTCAATTTTTAAAATGTGCGAGCATTCACTCCCGGCTTCCGCCTCAGGAGTCAATCAATTACAGTTCTGGCGCGCTAGCAGTCAGCGCTTTTAAAGGGTGTGAGTCGGAGTGGGCGTGGCCTCTAAAGTGGGCGTGTCCCAACGTTCGAGCCGCGATGGCGGCAGTGTAATCCTTCCCTGTCACAGCGCTCAGATCCGCTGTAGCAGGATTACTAACTGGCGTTTTTGCTGGGGTCAGTGCTCAGGGTAAGTGCACAAGGAAATTAAAAGCAACAAAATACACAATTCATTTTTTAAAATGTGCGAGCATTCACTCCCGGCTTCCGCCTCAGGAGTCGATCAATTACAGTTCTGGCACGCTAGCAGTCAGCGCTTTTAAAGGGTGTGAGTCGGAGTGGGCGTGGCCTCTAAAGTGGGCGTGTCCCAACGTTCGAGCCGCGATGGCGGCAGTGTAATCCTTCCCTGTCACAGCGCTCAGATCCGCTGTAGCAGGATTACTAACTGGCGTTTTTGCTGGGGTCAGTGCTCAGGGTAAGTGCACAAGGAAATTAAAAGCAAAAAATACACAATTCAATTTTTAAATTGCCTCGGTTCCAATTGGAGGCTCACCGTTGCTTCTCTTGCCTCCGTTGGGACTCCTCACTCGTGGGGCCTTCGGACACTTAAGATGGCGGCCTCCCCGCCGTCTCGTCTACGGGCCTGATGTCCCTGCCCTGATGGTCTGGCGTTCGGCTGCCCCGCTGGCTGCCTCTGACTTCCCCCTGAGGTGGTGGCCTCCGATGTCGACCAGTTGAGACGCCCGACGACCCGGGGCAGCGGAGCGGAGCTTCCTTATCCGTGTGGACGGGATCTGCTGGGGGCAGACACGGCTGTTCGCGCTGAGGGCATCGCCAGGGGCCCGGCGGGAGTCCTGCTGTTTCTTCGGCGGCGACAACCCGGTGAGTGGGGACCGCCGGTTTCGGATGCTGCTGCCAGACGGGGGCTGGTGACGTCAGACCCCCGTCCAGCTCTGTGTGGAGGTCTCCCCGATCCTTGGGTGGAGAGCAGGGGGCTGTGTGACGTCGGGAGCCGGCCCGAGACGCCGTGGACGCCGGCCCCCGGAGGGGCAAGGCATTCATTCCTGGCCCGGCTCCTGGATTATTGGGAGGCCCTGTGGGGGTGCGTCTGCCAGCTCCGGCCTGGTCCGGGCCTTCTGCCCCTCCTCCTTTATGGCGGGCGTCGGGCACCCGGCCCTCTTCTGCTGCGGCTGCTGGCTCCCGGGACCACAAGATGACTACCAGCTGCCCTTGACCTCTGGGCCTCGTGGAGGGTTGATGCCACTGGGTGCCCCATCCTCTGCTGCTCTACGTGTGGCCAGCTCCCCCCGGGGTCGCTGTTGGGGTGCTCAGCTTTGACCGCTTGGCTGGACTGCTGGAGATAGTGCCGCGCAGCGGAGCGCTTCGGCTACCATATTGGGTGGCTCCCCCCACCCCCCTTCCTGGAACCCCGGGGACCTTGTCACTATCGCTGGAGGTGGCCGGAGACGCTCTGGGGTCTTGGGGGTCACAGCTGTTGGCCAGAGGACTGTCACTGCTCTTGACTGTTGGGCTCTATCAGGAATCTCCTCCATCCTCTGGGTGACGGATGCCCCCCCTCATCCATGGGTGGTGGTGGCCGGAGGTACGGAGGCAGACTGACCTTCTGCATACTGAGCCCTGGTGGGGGGAGGCTTCCATTCTTTGGCGTCGGGGAGTGGTGACCGGCCACTACATAGGGTGGCAGGGGTTTTGGCGGCGGTGCCGGCCTGCCTCCCCCCGAATCCCCTTTAGGCGCGCTTGGTCGTCTTCTCCAGGGGCATGGGCAGAACCTGCACCACCCAGACCCCCATTCCTCCAACCCAAACAAAAATGGACCAATTCACTACATCGGACCAAGACCCTAGTGGAGGGGCTCCGGCTGCGCCTGGGATCACCGGGGGAGATCTCTCTACCAACCAACAGGCGATAAGTACCTCACAAGCCTCTGTGGAGAGCACGATAGGGGAGGTGCGGTGGATGTGCCCATAATTCGGCAGGACCTGCGCAACGCCACGGCACGCATCACGGAGACGGAATCCCAAATTTCCATGGTGGAAGAAGATGTGAGTACCCTCAAATCCCAGACACAGACCGCCGAACTGCATCGCAGGGCCGAGGACGCCGAAAACAGGGCGCGAAGAAACAACCTCGCCTACTGGGATTTCCAGAGGGAGTGGAGTGGGGACGGTCCAACACCTTTATAGAGTCCCGGATCCGCTCCTGGATGCCCAAAGAGAAACTGTCCCCCTGGTTTGCGGTGGAGTGAGCCCACTGCTCCTTTGCTCCCAAACCTCCACCTGGAGCCCCTGCTCGGCCCATTATTCTCAGACTCTTCAACTTTCGAGACAGGGACGCGATTCTGGGGGCGGCCAGGGAGCTAGGGGCCACTGCAATTCCAGAACTCCAGAAATATGGTCTTTCCGGATTACTCCAGAGAGGTGCAGACTCTGCGCCGATCCTACGACGCAGTTAAACAAAAACTCAGGTTGTTGGGCCTTCGCTATGGTCACCTCTTCCCGGCTCGGCTTAAGGTGATCTTCCAAGATAAGACATTCTTCTTTGATAACCCCCCCGACCCCCGACGGCATGGACCTGGCTCACGGAGGAGCGGCCCCTCCTGCCTGGAGCGACCCTTTCTTCTGCTCGGGGGCCCAGATGCAGCCGAAACAAGTTGCGCACAAGTCCCAGCGGCGCCGGACCGGGTCCCGGAGGAGGGGCAACCATCGGGGAGAGGTATCCTGGTCAGCGGTCCCAGCGCTCTCCGGCCCGCACTCCGAATCAGAGATCTCCCTCCCCCAACTTAGCTACTTCCCTGATTGATTTGGGCAGCATCCCTGGGCCCGGTGCGACTTTGCGAGGGGCTGTGTAAGACTCGGACCTGTCCGGAAGCCCTGTGGTCCGGGGATCGGGTGAGGAGGAGGGAGTGTGACTGGTACAGTGCGATGAACACTCCACAGTACACCCTTTGGGACTCCTTGCAACGTGACTATTCCTGACCCCATGGGCCGGGGCCGGCCCGGCTCTTCTGAATGGTTCAGTTGGGGTCTGGAGCATCATCGCAGTCCCGAGACTGTTGCCCCTTGCGGGCTACAAATTTATCATCTCATGTTTTAAGCGGTTAGCAAGTCATCCGAATAAATGGAGGGGGTCCAGCTTAGCCATGTCCTTAACTGCTCGCTTGCTAACCGTTTTAGATTAGTGTTTCCCCTCAGTGTGGGGTAGTTTATGGTTGGGATTTGTTCAGGGCGACAGATGCTTCCACTTCAGAAGTGTAGGGAGGAGCGAGTTAGGGGGCACGGGGAGGGGGGAGATCGTGGTCTCCCAACAGTATATTTTTTTAACCGCCTACTGGCCGCTGTGTTTTGTTTTCATTGGTAGCGCGCGTTCCTAGATGTCCCCGCTGATGACAGGCAGCTCACTACACCCCTTGCTTTTCTTCCAGGGCCCCGGGCCTGGGTGGGTTTTTCCCAGGGGTGAATTACAGTCCCTGCGCATGCATCCGCCCTTCCCCATATTGCTCCTCTAGATGTCCTATACCCTCAATAGACCTCTCCACATCCTCTCCTGGAATGTCAACGGCCTCCTCGACCGAATTAAGCATACAGCTGTCCTCCGCACTGCCCACCGCCATACACCCGACATTCTGTTTCTCCAGGAGACGCACCTCATGGGCTCACAATGCAATTTCCTAGCCCGTTACAGGTTTGACAGGGTCTGGCACTCTGGTTTCGCGCGGGGCTCCCGAGGGGTGGCCATTTTACTTAGGAAAGGGCTCCCCTTCACCCTGACTAGAGACAACACTGATGCACAGGGCCTATATGTGGCCATGTCGGGGATGATTGAGGGACACACTCTGAACCTCCTGTGCACTTATGCTCCCCCGGGGCTCATGTCCCCACCCTTCACCACCTCACGATGGTGATTTCATCCTTTCCACAGAGCCTGACTGTTGTTGGGGGGGACTTTAACGGCGTCCTGCAGACTTACCGTGACGCAACGGGAACTCAGTCGGCGGCCGTCTTGCCTCCGCGAAGAGTCTAGCGGATTGGTCGTCGGCCCGGGGTCTTTGCGACGCTTGGAGGGTGTGGAACCCCCACAAGGCGCAATACACCCACACCTCTACAGCCCACCTTACCCACTCCCGTATAGACCTAATTTTGATGCCCGCAGCGGATTGCCAACTGATGTCTGGGGCTACTAAATTGCCCAGAGGGATCTCTGACCACTCTCCCGTTTCTCTCCGCATTGGTTCTCCCAGTGGTGGCCTACGCACGGCTTGGCGGCTGAACGCGTGGTTCCTGCAGGACTCGGCACTGGTGGAGTCCCTCGGACTGGAACTGCGCCATTACTTACTAACCAATATGGGCTCGGTTCCCTCACCAGGGACGCTGTGGGAGACCGGGAAGGCGGTTGTGCGGGGTGTGGCCAGGGGGCTGGTTCACGCGAAACGTGTGGAGCAGTCTGCCCAGCTTGTGCAGCTGGAGGCACGGGCAGAACGGCTGGAAAGACTCCAATTGTCCGATGATACCGATGGCTCCTCTGGCCAATTTGAAATGGTCCGCGAAGAGATTCGCCGGATCTCGCTGGAGTCCGCGAAAATGCTCTGGCACTCTTTGGTGGTGTGTATTTATGGTTGTGGCGATAAAAACGGCAAGCTTCTCCACAACCTAGTGTCCTATCCCAAAGTTAATTGCATTATTCCTGAGAATCGGTTGGCCGATGTAGTTCATCAGGAGACATCCGCTGCCATCGCACGGACTTTTGTTGGCTACTATGCGACCCTGTACGACTGTACTTCCTGACGGAGACCGGTACTCAGCTGTCGTGTCTTCCCCAAGAGATCGCTGATACCTTGGACCACCCCTTTACCCCGGAAGAAGTACACGGGGCGATCTCAATGTTGCATTCAGGCAAGACGCCCGGGCCTGATGGCTACCCCCAAGAGTACTATGCGGCCTTCCGCGATGATTTGATTCCCCATCTAGTGGAACTATTTATTCATGTGGTGGAAGAGGGGTCCTTCCCGCCTGAAACCGACGTGGCCACCATCGTGGTCATACCCAAAACGCAGCCGTCCTCCTTGGATTGCGCGGACTACTGCCCGATCTCATTGATCAATACAGAGATCAAGATTTTCGCCACAGCAATAGCCCAGCGGCTCCGCCCACTCCTACAAGATTTGGTCCACATTGATCAATGCTGATTCATGCATGCCAGGGGTACCCGTCATTGCATTTGTCGCTTCCATCTGGCTATGGTCACAGTCATCGCCTAACCGACTTTGAAAAAGCCTTTGATACAGTGGATTGGAGCTACCTGGAGGAAGTGCTGGAGCTGATGGGTTTCGGTCCTCCCTTCCGTAGCTTGATCAGAGTCCTCTACAACAGCCCCAGGGCCCCTGTTCTCATTAACGGCGAACTTTCGGAGGCGTTCCCAATCTGGAGGGGTACCCGTCAGGGGTGCCCACTTTCCCCTCTTTTGTTCGCGCTGGCGATGGAGCCCCTGGCGGCGCTCACCCGCCAAGACCCTCTCATCCGAGGCTGGGCCTGGGACCAGAGTCAGATTGACAAGATAGCCCTCTATGCGGACGATGTCCTGCTTTTTCTGGCGGATCCAGACCATTCTGGGCCCAGATGCTTAAAGGCCCTTTCTGTCTTCGAGCGGGTTTCTGGGTTGTGTCTCAACCCGGCAAAGTCAACCCTGGTCCCATTGCATCCCTGTCGGGCATGCTTTGATTGGCAGACGACTATCCCCCTCCGGAGGCAATCCTTCAAATACCTGGGTGAGTGGGTTACCCTCCTGCCGGAGCTCGAGTAGGCCCTGAACATTGCACCCTGGGTCACTAGGATGAAGGCAGACCTTAAGAAATGGCGGACCCTACCCCTCAACCCCTTGGGCAGGAGTGCGCTTTTTAAAATGATGATCCTCCTCTTTTTTCTCTACATTCTACAAAATGTCACCATCCACCTCCCAGGTAGCTAGTTCTGAGAACTGGATGGCGTTTTTACCCGGTTCTTGTGGGGAGGAGGAAGGCTGCGTATGTCCCTGGCACACTGTCGCATTCCCCCCTTCGATGGGGGCATGGGGGTGACCAATCTCCACCTCTACTACCTGGCCACGAAGTACCTCCAACTCAGACACGCCCTACACACTCACATCCCATCCCCCACCTCTCTCCCGGAATTCAGTTCCTTGGAGGCCCAGGTGATGATGGGGAACCTGGGGAGGGGTGGGGTCTCCCGAATATATAGGTTGTGGGTGAATAACGGTCCTGCGTCCCTAGGATCGCTGGGAGGGCTGGGTGGGTCCCCTGGAAGAGGCGGATTGGCGAGATGCGCTTATGGCACCCAAAATCTTGACCACATACTCCAAGTTACGTCTGGTCTAGCTTTATTTCCTCCATGCAGCATACCTCACTCCGGCGCGCCTTTTCCAGGCACGTATGCGACGCTGCAAGTCTGTCCCAGCAGATTTCTATCACATGGTATGGCAGTGCCCGGTCCTGGCGCCGTTCTGGAGAGGGGTGGAACTTGAACTTACATGGGCCCTCGGATGGGAGGTTCCTCATGACCTGAAGCGCTTGCTGCTGGGAGTGTGTGATGGCCTTGATGGCTCCAGGGCTGACAAGCGCTTCCTGGGGACATCGGTGGCTGTGGCTAAAAGGGACATAGCCGTGCTCTGGTCTCAGGCTAAGGCGCCGACTGTGCGGCGGTGGAGGAGAGGATTGGACTGGTGTGGGTGCAGAAAGAGCCTCTCTTTGAGGCCTGGGAATGCCCGGAACTATTTGAGAAGGTTTGGGGTAAATGGTTCAATATGCTGCCTGTGTGACGGTCCGACTGCACTTGTACGCTTATAGTGTTTTGAGATTGCCACGTTCCATTCGAACGGATCGACTGCACCTAGTGTCGAACGTATGTGACTGAATTTCCTTCATTGTAACGCTTGCTTTGCTACCAATTAATTTATTTATTTTTATTAAAAAGAACAATTAAGTTGATTATCAAAAAAAAAAAAAAATGGAAATGGCCAAAAGTAAATAAGGATACTGTATACCTCTCCTTTCATATGCAACATATCCTTGTTGGATTAGTTAACACTTATTTTATGTGAACCCCCATTGACTGGCACAGATACTTAACTTTTATAGAATCAAAATTAAATACCACAGATCTCACGCCACAACGGAATCAGGACAGAGCTGTGGCAGCTGTACAATAACCAATAACGAATATAGGGCCATATGTATCATTCCAATTTGCGATCGCAATTGGGTTCAGTGGTATGTACGAAAGAAAAACTGCCTCACAAAATAAGGAATTGCAAAATGTGCAATTCCCTATTTTGCAATTGCATTTAAGGACTCACAAATTGCTATTTCTTATATGCAATGTAAGAAGTACATAAAAAGTGCAATTTGGCTTTAAAGAATCACAAATTACCACCAACTTCTAGGCCCATAGGTATGAATGGGGAGGTATTCCTTAATTGCGAATCGCAATTTGAAATTCACAATTAAGGAATATGTAGGATTCGCAATTTTTTTTTGCAAATCCTACATACACACCGTCTTGCGATTCTCAAATAGCGATTTGCATCCAGCCTCACAATAACGTCCCGATTATGCTAGCATCTATGCAAGAAAGGAAAGATAACAGGCCCCTGTCCCCGGGTATATCCACATCTCCAGGTTTAACTTACGCCAATACACTCTACTCTACACTACCCCGTCCCGAACCCCAAGTTGCCTCACATGCATAAACACCTGACTGTGTTAGGACCTACGCCCAAAATAAACAGTTGACAAACATGTATGGCATATTATGGACAGCTGTTAATGTTAATAAAAATAATGTTTATTGCAATATACTTGCACAATTAATGTAACGGTCAGTTCCCGAAGAGACATTAATGTTGCACTTCTGCGTTATTGTATGAATAATGTTGTTTATATATCCTTTTCCATATCAATGCTTAGCAACTGCATGGAAGAATGTTTGCACACTTTGGTGTACAAACTTATGAAAAAACAGTATTTAAAGATCAAACAGTTATTTTATGTGCAAGTTGATTACACTTCTATATATATATTATATATATATATATTTATTTATTTTTTTCTCCATTAAATTTTTATTACAACATCTATAGTTAACACAGCTGAGCGCCTACAGCCTCAGGGGCTGGCAGCATATATTGTACGTCTGTTAGCTCGTTGAACACAGCCTTTCTGTTGACATCCCCTTGGGCCCGGCGGCGTTTGCAATTCCCAAAACCCTGAAACGTTTCTCTTTAAATCAAGGGTCTGCAGGCGTAAATTCTCCCCACAACTTCCCCCTGCCATTCTACAATTGCCAATTCAGTGCTACATGCCTCGCTGTACAATCGCTATATAATGTCCATAGTCTTCCACCAGTCCCGTCTGTGTTTTGTCTCGTACCCTCTCTTTTAGTTGCACCAACATGTCTGCGCCCTCTGCGTTCACCCTGAGTGAGACTATCTCCTCCCCCCTCCAGCTACGATACCCACTTTAAGTGTCGTCCTGAAGATCTGCGCCTCCCGAGCCCAGCAATCTCACAAACGGCTCTCAAATATCCACTAGCCTCGATCTAGCGGCCTCAGTTCCTAATAGTTTGTTAGTTGATCTCTGCAGTATGTAACTGTATTTAACCAACCCGCTATCGTAGGGAGGCGTTTTTTCTTCCAATGAAGCGCCACCTGTTGCTTTGCCAATAGCAGCAGCATAGCTGTGAGCTTGCGCGACCCCCTCTGAATCGCCATTACGAATCCCATTGGTGCCACCAGTGGGGTGAGGTGCATCTGTGTTTCGGTGATGTCTCCAATGTGTCTGCCCACCTCAACCCAATACTAGTTGCAAGCAGCTAAATTGCCACTGTTTATCAGTTATTATGGATCCAGTCTCACCCGCCCACTGTGCTTTGGAAGTGCTTATGGTAATGGGGGACTTGTCTTGTGTCGTGCTATATATATACAAGTGATTAGCTTACGTGGAGATGTATTTAACAGTACGCCCTCCAATGCCGCCCGCGTGGGGGGCACCTGCGGGAAGCTATCATACCTAGCTCTGCTCGCAGCTCTAAGTTGGTAATACAGCAACATGCCTGATGCCGATGGTGTCGGTTGTTTGCACATCTACTGGAGAGTGAGAAAGGTGTCTTCTGGATATAAGTCGCTACCCTTCGTCAAGCCATGTGCCTGTGGTCTCAATGTGGTGGCCCGATCCATCAGTGGCGCCAGCAGTGGATTGCCCCCCAGTGGCATTGTGGGGGCATACAATTCGGTCTGACCAGCCCTCTTTGCTATATTCTTCCAAGCCCATCTTGTTGTCTCCACTGTGTCTATTTCCTTATGAGGCCTCCTGTAAGGTTGGTAGACTGCCGTATTCAGCGGGGTAGGCGCAACTCTGTCTATCTCTTTTGCTACGTGAGGCTGATAGGGCGTGGGGTGGCGCCAGAAATGCAGGTATTGTGCCTGTGCGCTAAATGCTTAGAGCTCAAAGTCCGGAGCCGCCAACCCGCCCTGGTCAAAAGGAAGTTTCAACAGGTTCCAGGATACCCAGGGTTGCTTGTCCGCCCATTTCAGCTCAATAATACTAGTGCGTAAAAATGTGTATTTAGGGGCATCGGTATATTTAGAAACAGATATAAGAGTTTGGGGGTATCACCATTTTTGTGATCGCTATCCGGCCCGTAAGAGATAGAGGAAGTCTCTTCCAGCATTGGACCTTACTATCAACCCAGTCCATCACTCTCCCGTAGTTTGCCAGCCGTAGTTCCTGTATGGATCTACTTATTCAAATGCTGAGTTTCCCCCTTTGCCCACTGAATAGGAAATTCTGTATCACATTGTCGGCAGTGAGAGGCAGCAACACAGATTTCTCCCAGTTAATCTGTATCCCGGTCAATCCGCCAAAACGCACCAGTTCTCTCATTATTACATCCAAGTTTTCTCTGGGGTTTATGAGATAAAGTGTCATGTCATCCGCATACATGGATATCAATAAACCCCTGGACGTAAACCCTATACTTCGCTGAGTGTGATGTTGTGTCCAGCTGCCTGGGCTGGGTTAGCCCGGGAGGTATATAGTAGTTTATAAAAGTCAGTTGTGTGCATAATCTCACTCGGTGCTCTGACTGTTTCACCGCTCTCCGTTTGTAATTCAGTAATATAATTTGCTCCCCTTGGGGGTCTAAGCAGGCCAGCTAATGTTTTCCCGGCTCTTTCCCCCTCTCCGTATCGTCTGGCTTGTGCATATTTATACAGATAAGCCGTTTCCCGTTCTGCCTCTGACTGGTACTCCGTCAACTTCGATCGCAGCTGAGCTAGAGCCGCAGGTGTCGGGCATGTTGGACTGTTCGTTCTATTGCGCCAATTTCACCTTCCAACCTTCCCACAGTGTTACGTATGTCTCCAAGTACCCCTGTTTTGAGCGCCATGCAATTCCCTCTGATAACTACGTTGAACGCCTCCCACAACACAGCTGGTGATTCCACTGTTCCCCCATTTAACGCAAAGTAATCCGTTATCTTTCCCATTAATTCTTCCCGGAATACCTGATCCAGTAACGCTCCCGTAGGTAACCTCCAGCTAAAGGGTTGACGATAAGGTGGTGGAACTTGTAGTGTTAGCAGGGAAGTAGCGGGATCGGACAATGTGCAGGGGCAATGTGCAGCATCTGTCACCCAGGCATGCACGTTTCTAGACACAAGCCAGTAGTCCAATCTGGACCATGCATTCCGATGATACATCATACAGGTACCCTCCCTAGCTGCTGGATGTAGCCTTCTCCAGGAATCAACTAAGCTAAGATCCTCAATAACGTCCAGTAACACCTCAGGCTGCCTGTCAACCTCAGGTGAAGGGGCAATGCTAAAATCGCCTCCCCATAAAATCGCTGTGTCACCTTGGGTTCGGATCCTCTGGGTTTGGAGGAAGGCGGGATCGTCTGTGTTCAGTCCGTAAGTATTTATAATTACTACTGGGGTGTTGTAGAGCGTACCTTGTAGCAAAATATATCTCCCTTCTCTGTCAATGTATTTGTGGTGCGTTTGTCATTGTAGCCCTCTGCGTATTAAGATCGCCACTCCCCTCGAGTAGTTAGAAAAACCTGCCTCCACTACCTCTCCCCATCTTGTATGTTTTAGTGCCGCTGCAGCTGCGGCCGTTAAATGGGTCTCCTGCAATAAGCAGATATCTATTGCATGTCTCGTTAGGTAGGAGTGGATCAACCTGACCTTCCTACGATCGTTCAGGCCCCTTACATTCCAGGAAAGACATTTTAGCGCAGTCATGTATAGTGCTTTGGACATGTGAATGAGCAACCAGCGACGTGCTTCGTGTAGCATCGTTCCATGAATTGTGGGATGTGACTAGGCAGAAATAACAAATACAATAGTTCCCCTCCTCCCCTCCACCCACATCAACCCCCCAAACAGATTGTGAACTACCCTCCCTCTCCACCCCCGACTGTAAACATAAGGTCCACAGTAGTGAACACACAGGAATCATCCCAGTGGAGTGCATGAGTTTGCTGGCAATACTTCCCCGTACTCGTGACAGGGTGGTCGAGTATAGAACACACATCTCTGGCCCGAGACATAGAAAGTTCTGTATTGCAGTGGTCGTACATCTATTCATGAAATGCAGTATTATACCATAATGCTCCCCAGCATGTTCAAATCTCCCATGCCCCCTTACACCCAGGAGTGTCCCAGCAAAGTAGCACAATGTTCAAGACTTGTTACTTATCTGCGTGTTTAATGCACAGGCAGCCCTCTCTTAGTCATTGTCACTCAGGTTCGCCGTAGTCTGCGAGTCACTTGTCACTGCTCGCTGTTTTTGGTCCTTGGCTAGCTGCTTGGCGTATGTCAACGCTGCTTTTGCATCCGTAAAAAAGGTAGGTTTTCCAGGCCCCTGGACTCTTAGCTTCGCAGGGTAAATCAAAGAATATTTGGTGCCAATTTGTTGGAAGATTTTCTTCGCCGGTATGAATTATCTCTGAGCTGCTTGGATATTGAAGCGGGAAGTCTGGGTAGAGTACTAAGTTATTACCTTTGTACTGGATTTCTCCCCTCTCCAGTGCCTTCCGTAATATTGTGTCCCAGATCCCTGTAGTTCAACACTCGCGCCAGTATGGGTCGCGCCGGCGCTCCAGGTCTCTGTCGTGGTCCCAACGTGCGGTGCGCCCGTTTAATAAGAAATATGGCCGACAAGTCCTGACCAAATAAAACCGTCATCATCGTCTCAACATATTTCTCCATGTTCTGGATATCTGTTGATTCTGCGATTCCTGTGATGCGCACATTATTACGCCTCGACCTGGCTTCCAAATTGTCAGTCTTCTGTTGGATTGCATATAAAATTCCATCCATGCTGCAAATCTTCTTGTCCATTTCCGTTTGTCCCTATTCCGTCTCTGTTACTCTTGTTTCCAGTACGCTCACACGGCCTTCCTGTTTATCCATCCTCTGCGTTATTCTGTCCATCCTCTCCGCAAGCGAATCCATGTTTGTATCTAGGCCCTGCAGACTAGATTTTAAAACATTTCCCGGATATCATCAGGTGGTGGCTGCTGAGCCGCGTGGTGATCCAGTTGGTCCTGATGGCCAGTGTCCGCATCCGCACCCGTAGCAGTTTTTTTGTCGAAGTTTAATTTGGGCTGCCTTGTGTCCGGCTTCCCCATGTTTGGTCTCCAGCGCCTTCATGTCCTAATGCCGCAAACTGTATTTTAGTGCGACGTCACCACTCAGACAGTATCCTCTGGACACTCTCCCTATGCGTGTGGTCTTGCCAATCCTCTGCTATGCACTGTAACGAGCCAGGCTTGTGTAGAGGCTATCGCCGTTTCTGCTAGGTCCTTCACAACGGTCCCCTCCATATTTATTGCCCACTGTCTGCAGATCACCTGCTCCTCCTATCCCCCCAGGCTCCTTGAGAGAGCGCCCATGCGTTAGTGCACCACTAAGGCGATTGCAGGCCTCTTGCAGATCACCCCAGCAGCTGAGCAGCTCCTAGCCCAGCTCTCTGACTCTTTATCGCTCTCATCCTACTCCGTGAACTACGCTTTCGCGATGGTACCCCCAGTTGTCATAGCATGCAGAGCCCGTATTCACCCGCCTTGGCTGCTTGTTTATTTGTGCAGTAACTACAGAGTTGTTGCCCCCCCCCCCTCCCCTTCTGTTGAGGTTGGGTGGGTATCGCCGTTATTCTACACAATTCTCAATCATTTCTTTCCCCCTCAGCCGTCATCGAGCTGTCCAGGCTGCTTTTTCCCTGCTCATCAGGCTCCCCTTCACTTGCTCACTCTACTGCCTGCCAATAATAGTGTCCGCCGTTATTTCACTCTCCTGCGGCCTGTCTGCTTTTCAGCCTCTCTATGTGGTGACGGACAGGTGAAGCTCTAAGAAGGGCCTGCGCACTGGCTCCAGTCTTGGCCAATGATTTCCCCGGTACCTCAAGATGGTGGCCTCACAGCCGCTACGCCGCCTGATCAGTGCTCCGGCCAGCTGAGACACGATCCTCTGCCTACCTCGGCTGTCGCTTCTCAGCACTATCCTTTACTGCTCCGCTTCCACCCGCGTGGCCGCCCATACATTCTCTGAACTTCCAGCTAAGGCCCGGCTGCACGTCGTGTCTTCCCTGCTCTTTGTTACCGGCAGAGTTTGCACTGGTCAGCTTTCCGTCTCCGCTCGCTTCCCAGCCGCTGTTAATTTTCTCCCTTGCCTCCAAGTCGCTTGCTTCTCACTTCCAGCGCCACTCGTCTCCTGGTGCTTTTCGTTGGTCGCGGCTGCCCGCGACTTTTCCTTTCCACCTGGCGCGTCTTCAAACTCCAGTCCCCAGCTGTGCCCTGCGGCTGGTCGTCTGGGCCTCCCGAAGTCCCGGGAACTTCTCCTCCTCCTTTTGCTGCTGTATCCTCCCAATTCGTCACCTCTCACTGCCTGTGCGTTTCTCCGACAGTGTTCCTCAGGTAGACCTTCGTCTTGCAAAATGTTCTCTGATTATTATCGGATTAATAAACCCGACCGGCGGAGCCGTTCTGTTTTGTGGCCATTCCGCTGCTCAGCCAAGCCACGCCCCCTCGATTACACTTCTATATATAAGCTCTGAATGCACGGTCTCTTAATTCAACAGTCGAACCAACTATCAGAATAAAAACCTTCTAGGCATCATGTGCTTGATAACAAAACTCACAAGAACAGTTCTGATATGAGTTGAAGGCTGAGTATACTTGGTTTATGCTCTCTACCTCCTCAGGTTTGGTTTACTACCATGGTATGGCACCTAGCGTGACTTTTTTAGATTTTTAGATCTGAGGCCTCTTGTCATACAACAAACTACGATCATAGTGTAGCCACTTGGCATAGCAGGGTCCACTGAAATTAAACAAACCCTTTGATTCTTACTGCGTTCATGAACAATACGCTCCTTTACGGTGACTCTGACAAAGGCGCACGTTTAGGATCATCAGCTTTCTCACAACCAACCACTGGTCATAGTTTTTTTGGGATGCGCATGTGGTAAAGAAATAGTGAGGGCACACTGTGTAGAACTAGGACTGAGACCAGAATCGGGAATAAACGTAGGCCCATATGTTTTTCTATAAGCAATTAGCCAACTACTTTTAGGAGTGGTTGAAAAAAAGTGATGTATGTTGCTGTGATCTCTGTTCCGTTTTTTAATATTTCGACCAAACCTGCAGAGGGTCGTCCATTTTATTTTATATATTAGTGAATCGATTGGGGTGGTGGGTGAGGAGTATGATCTTTGGGATAAAGAAGTCCCACCACAAACATATCTACTGTAATTTGTTCAGAAAGGGATATCTTTTGCTTTCTATAGTCCATTAAGAGATCTGAACCTGATCAAAGGATCTGGTTTTTAGCAAAAACATGTGCCATATGGGGTTTTTGGTCAGGGCACAATTAAGATCAAATGTGTTTTTTAGTCACTTCTGAAGTCATTTTCGAACCAGAAGCCCAATTTCTCAACTGTGGTCACATTCACAGGAGTTGGACGTGTCGTAGAGACTCGCTCAAAAGGCAGTAGTTGTAAATATCTTTTCCCCAGACCGGTGCTCCCATTTTTTTCCAATGATGGCTTTCTTCAATATTTAAGTGGGAAGATGAATAGCAGCTGTAGACCCCCAGCTTGCACTTTGGGGTAAAAATAAATGTACAAGCTGTGTTTACAATCACATATTGCATTCTTGGTAATGGAATACTGTGTGTTCCTCTATCAGTGGTTAAACCAGCATCTCTCCTGCATTTTCTATGCAGTTAAAACCTTCACATACTGTTTACAAGCATATGTGCCAGGGAAATTAGGCCCAACAACTGCTAGTCAAATCATCATGCAGCAGAAATGGAGAATAGTGACTCCTTGAGCTAATGTCATCAAAAAAAGAAAAGTGTACCTGTGGGGGTATTTAGGCTGGTTTCTGCACCAGCACGCTTACATTGTGTTGAAAAAACTCTTCCAAAGAGGGATGAATGATGTTTAAAACAAAACGTGCAGTCATGCCATCGGCCTTTAAGTGGCTAGCAAAAGTGACATTAGTGGTATAGGAGATAATGTCGAAGGCTAGATATTCCACCCAAACACAAACTCTTCAATTGCTTGCTTCAGAAAGAATGTACCCAAACAGATGCAACATCAAGATCCTCATGGCAATGATAAGACACACCAGCTTCTGAAGATAAACCTGCCCAATAGCTCACAAACAAAAGACATTAACATTAATTTGCAAAGCTTTGAACCTTGAACAGCCAGCCAGGCTCCTACCCTGTCAATGGAACCTCATATCATTCAAAGATATTTAATCAGGAGGCCCTGTTTTTAGCTCTAAGGAAACAGCTTCCCAAGGAACACAGAGAGAGCATCATCTAGACTGGGATAAAAACATGGAAGTATCCTGGAAGTGTATCTTGCCACGAGGTTTAATGCAGTACAAATGTACAACATACAGCCTAGCACCAAACATATTCGCCCAGAGAACAGCCTCCCTTTCAACTCTACATGGACCGAACAACGATAGAAGAAATAAAGCAACAACAATGGGCATTGGATTAGGGAACTGGCCATGGAAAGGCAAGAACAAATCCCAACGGGAAAGCCATCGCACCTACCCTCATACATGATAAATCACCCTAAATTCAGACAAATTCATTGGAGTTAGAAGCTTCTTGGCTCTCTAACTCAAAGCCCTGGACCAAGTAATTTTCAAAATTGCATTATGAATTAAAGCCTTTTAAATTTTCTATAAAATGCAGTCTTACCGGAAAGAATCCTCATGATTGCAATTTCCTGTCCTGGTCGGAAAGAGCGATATCCCAGTTCAGAGAGAGCTTCAAGCACCTCTTGCGGAGTCTCTGACCAACGAAGAAAGAGAAATAGAAGTGAAGTAACTACTAGTGTGCGTTGTTAAGGCATCATTTGCTACACGGTGATTTCATTGATACAAAAGATCTGGTGTTAGTGTTTTAATTAGATTGAAAGCACACGCGCACACACACACTAGGCTGCATGCAAATAACTAGGGTAAACCAAAACTTAAAAAGGGAAGGTTTTATCATTGGAAAGAACAAACTCAGCATATAATTTCCTTCCCAGCTCACACATTTTCACCACTAACAGTACACAAGATCTGAAAGAATAATCGGAGATTCAATTAGACAAAAATGCACTCATCTAAAAAGTTGATGTTTATCACACCTCCAGTTGCTGTAATCATTAGGGAGACTCCCTCATTCACAGAAATTATGGATGTGGATGTCTCCCTCATTCAAAGTTACAGTCCTCATCACTTTCTCATTGAAACTAGCATTGCACAAATACCTGCACCTACATACATATAGCACTTTTGTCATGACATAGCCCAAACCAATCACCACACCTTTGTTCAAGGTATTCATCATCATCATCATCATCATCATGCCTGATAATTATTTGCTCCTTGTAGTCAGCTGTGATTGTGAATGTCATCATCACCGTGCTCTTACGAACGTCGTTCATTGTCTACCTGGCTTCCGATCGAACCCGATCCTCCTTATATTATCTTATAAACCCAGTCCTGATGCCCCGGGCATTTGTCCAAACTAGTCCTCGTCACCAAGATTTCAGCCAAATCATACAAGGCAATAACCATCTGCGTGCATTCACGTAACCTCAATTACCTTAGTGATTTAGCCCTGGCTTATGCATAACTAACATCTTACTGGCGCACTGTCATGCACGCAGTTTTACACATTTCCGATGGTCAAATCTTTTTCCACACAAATCATGTCCATGGCTTCAGCAATGTCAACAACACAAAAAAGAAATCACCCACATAACTTCCAGTCATTGGTATTATGCTTTCCATAAAATGAAACAACACAGCGCACTCCTATCAGAGCTAAATCAATTTAGTGAACACAGCTACAAAACCATCAGCTTGTTAATGATACAAATACTCTTTGTGAGAAGTTGGCCTGGTATATAATGCTCACTAATTCTTAGTGATCACTTTGTACCATGCCAAGCAACCCTTATGATGATGGTTGTAATTCAACCTTGTAGACCAGTTATCCTAGTGGTAACGTGGACAAAGCAGTCTTAGGCTAAACTCTGAAAGGCATGTGAAGCCAGCTGTTATACCATACACAACCCCCTTGAATACCAAATGAAAGGGACACCACACAGATATATATTGAAAATATATATTGATTTATTAACTATTAAAATCCCCTGGACTCTTTATGAGCACAGAAGCACAAGCGTTAAATCACAAGACAGTTTAAAATACACAAAAGTTGCACAATATGGATGAGCCCTAGGGGCCACCTAAACCATATACTAAGAAAGTGGTATAAGAGATACCAAGAGGAAAGTGAAGAGGCCTAGGGCCTTGGGAATCGCTGGAGCTATTCGAGACTGGCAATGACTAAGTCGGGAAAGGCCCACGGGACTCGGGTGCAGTGTTCAAAGTGCACGCACTTCGCAATACAAAGTCTATGGTGCGTAAAAAGCACAAAGTTAGAAAGTTAGGAACCTTCCGAGTGACCTACGGAGCTGAAACTTAAAACACAGGCCCTTGGGATGTGTACCAGTGCAGGAGCACCGGCGGAGCTGAGTTACCTCACCCACAGGAAGCGGGTGCACAGGGTCGAAGTTGTGTCGGGTTTCGTCACGCTGGTCGATGGTGCTTGGAGCTGAAGATGCTGCAGGCGGCTCGATGAGAAGAGTTCCGGTGGATCCAAGGGTGGATCTGAGGATGTGAAGACCTGAAAGCAGAGGGGACAGTGTTCAAAGTCACTAGCCAGTGACTACCGTGGAACCAGATTGGAACCAGGCGATGTCGGGTGCAAACAGGCGTTGTCGGGTAGCTTCTTTCTGCAGCCACGTGGATACCCGGGGTCGAGGACGTCCAGGAGTCGGTCACGAGCTGTCCCACGTAGGCTTCTCGCTGTTGGCGTTGTCGGCGACCTGATCGGAGCAAACAGGCCTTGGCAAATGCAAGCCACGCAGAAGTTGAAAGATGCTGTTCACTCGGACCAGCAAGGTCAGAGCGGGTGCTCCTTTTTACAGGAGCTTGAGTAGGTCTGGAGCAACCAGACCTGCTGTGTAAATCTTCGGGTTCGTCGCCAAGATGGCCGCTGGCCGCGTGGCCGGGATGGCGCGTCGAGTGGCACAATGCAAAAGGGCCCCACGCAGATCGTGGAGATGCTGGAGGGCTGATCTACGGTGCAAGGGCTGCTCGGTGGTGGGGGTTCTCAGTCCCCAAAGCACAACGTCGAGGGTGCCTCAGAAGCTGCGCAGTCAGCTTTTCGAGTGTCTTCCAAGAGGTCCGGTCCCACGTCACTCGGTGCCTCCACGGGTCCCTTCTTTGCAGGGACTGCGGATCGGGCTCTGAGAGGTCTGGGAGTCTGGTTCTTGTCGGGCTCTGGGCTCGGTCTCCGGCGGGAGGCGGCGGCAAAGCAGACGTCGAGTTGCTGGTTGGTACCTGTGTTCACAGGGTGGCCACTCCTAGGCCACAAGGGAGATTCTCTTCAGTCTTCTGTGCAGCAGAATGTCGAAGTCCAGTCTTCTTCTTGTTTAAAGTTGATTTCGGGATGATCTGCCGTGCAATGGCACTGCTCCCCCTCTTATTCCCAAACTGGGGGTGGATCACCTACTAGGTCCCTTCTCTGGGAGGAACCAGGAAGGGGGGCGGTTACACCCCCTTTCCTTTGTCCAGCTCCGCGCCAGGACTGGGGCTGGAAGGCCCCAGAACCGGTTTGGACTGGCCTATGCACGTGGACACCTTGTGTGCCCCGGGCATGTCTGATTCTATTCAGCCCTGTCCTACCCAATACACAAAATCCTGTCTGGGGTGGTGCTCGCACCTCCCAAGGCAGGAAACCCTTTGTCCAGGCCACCATCTGCCGAGTTTCGGTCAGCAGCAGGAGGCCAGACTTGTGTCTGTGGTGGCAGCGTCCATTTTGTGAAGCTGAGGCTCTGTTTAACTTTAACCGGGGTTAAGGCTACGCACATGTCGTGTCCCTCTAGAAGGGTGGAATGCTATCCCAGTCGCCAGAATTGGCGAGGGGATAGTATTCCAATTCGTATGACACCTTACTCGACATGTTTTGATAAAGCCAAACCAAAGATAGCATTTAACCGCGAGGATTATAATGCACTTAAGAGTATATGGTATGGCAATATCCCGGAACAGCTTAGGGAGTTGTTCCCGACAGCTGCAGACAGCCTCAGCTCATGCTAGAGCACCATCTCACATATTTCCAAGCACTCTGCCTCCAGGATTGATGAGGCCTTCCATAGGAGTGGCTGATAGGAACATATGTGTCCAGTTTAGGGTTAGGCACAGACATACTGTACCTAAGTAAGAGGTGGTTACACCGACTTACCCCAGCTGAGTGATCAGCCAGTTGTGTCAAATATGGAGGCCAGGCCAGGGGTGGCACAATGCGTGCTGCAGCCCCTGGTAGGCCTTGGATACACCTATGCCCTGGGCACCTAGGGTGCACTATTACAGGGGCTCATAAGGTGAACCAGTTCCAATTCGTAATGCACCTAGAGTGCATTGGCAGTAATTTAGAGAGAGAACAGCAGGCTGTGGGTCTGATTAGCAGGCCCACAGCCACATTAAGTCAGAAACCAGTGAAGCAAAAAGCAAAAATTTGGGGTGACCATAGGATAGCAGACCCTACTCTCCTACATAACCCCCCCTCCCCAAACGCAGGGACATTAGACTAACCTTGACCAGTTGTGTCTTCATGTTCTAAGTGGAAGTACCTGGAGAGACCATCTGCGTTGCCATGGTCAGTCCCTGGGCGGTGCTCCACTGTAAAGTCCATCCCCTGTAGGGAAATGGACCACCTGAGTAGTTTGGGGTTTTCACCCTTCATCTGATTAAGCCATAGGAGGGGCTTATGGTCGGTCTGAATCTTGAAGTGAGTGCCAAATAAGTATGGTCTCAACTTCTTCAGGGCCCACACCACAGCAAAGGCCTCCCTCTCTATAGCTGACCAACGTTTCTCTCTGGGAGTCAGCCTTCTGCTAATGAAAGCAATGGGCTGGTCCTGGCCATCTACATTAAGCTGTGAAAGCACTGCTCCCACTCCCAACTCAGAAGCATCTGTTTGGACAATGAACTCTCTTGAGTAGTCAGGACTCTTCAGGATAGGTGCAGAGCACATGGCCTTCTTCAGGTCATCAAATGCCTTTTGACAGATTTCTGTCCACTGAACCTTTTTGGGCATCTTCTTGGATGTCAGATCATTAAGAGGAGTCACAATGGACCCATAGTTCTTAACAAACTTCCTGTAGTACCCAGTCAGGCCCAAGAAAGCTCTGACCTGAGTCTGGGTAGTTGGAGGGGACCAGTCCTTGATGGTCTGGATCTTACTCTCCAGTGGTTGAACTTGGCCTCCACCTACAAGGTGGCCCAGGTTTACAACCTTGCTCTGCCCTATCTGGCACTTTGTTGCCTTGATAGTGAGGCCTGCCTTCTGCAGAGCCTCAAGCACTTCCTTCAGGTGGACCAGGTGATCCTCCCAGGTGGAGCTAAAGACAGCAATATCGTCCAGATAAGCTGCACAAAAGTCATCCAACCCAGTGAGGACTTGATTCACCAACCTTTGGAAGGTGGCAGGTGCATTTTTCAAACCAAAGGGCATCACCACAAACTGATAATGCCCACTAGGGGTAGAAAATGCTGTCTTGGCTTTAGACTCCTCAGCTAACCTGATTTGCCAGTAGCCAGCTGTCAAGTCAAATGTGCTCAAATATTTGGCAGAAGCCAACTTGTCAATGAGCTCATCTGCCCTTGGAATAGGGTGTGCATCTGTCCTGGTGACAGCATTGAGTCTCTGTAATCCACACAGAACCTCATCTCTCTCTTGCCATCTTTGGTGTGAGGTTTGGGGACCAGAACCACTGGGCTAGCCCAGGGGCTCTCTGAAGGCTCAATGACACCTAATTCCAGCATCTTTTGCACCTCAGTCTTTATACAGTCCCTGACGTGGTCAGGTTGCCTGTAAATTTTGCTCTTTACAGGAAGACTGTCACCAGTGTCCACCACATGGGTACACCAGTTAGTCTGACTGGGTGTCAATGAGAACATATGCCTGTATGCCTGTAGAACTTGTCTGCAGTCATGTTGCTGATGTTCAGTGAGGCTGCCACCTAAGGCCACACCATCAACTGAGCCATCCTCAGGGTTCTGAGTGAGCAGGTCTGGGAGAGGGTCACTCTCTTCCTCCTGTCCCTCATCTGTAGCCATGAGCAAGCCCATGTCTGCCCTGCTGACATATGCCTTCAATCTATTTACATGGAGCACCCTGTGGGGGCTCCTGGGAGTTCCTAGGTCCACCAAGTAGGTAACCTCTCCCTTCTTTTCCAGAATTGTATGGGGTCCAGACCATTTGTCTTGGAGTGCTGCTGGGGCCACTGGCTCCAACACCCATACCTTCTGTCCAGGCTGAAATTCAACAAGGACAGCCTTTTGGTCATGCCAAGCTTTTTGTAATTCTTGGCTAGCCTCAAGGTTTTTGGATGCCTTCTCCATGTACTCTGCCATCCTGGAGCGGAGACCAAGTACATAGTCCACTATGTCCTGTTTAGGCTTTTTGAGAGGTAACTCCCATCCTTCCTTCACTAGACACAGGGGTCCTCTTACAGGGTGCCCAAACAACAATTCAAAGGGGCTGAAGCCAACCCCCTTTTGTGGGACCTCTCTGTAAGCGAACAAAAGGCAGGGCAGAAGGATGTCCCATCTTCGCCTGAGCTTTTCAGGTAATCCTTTAATCATGCCCTTTAGGGTCTTGTTAAATCTCTCAACAAGCCCATTGCATTGTGGGTGATAAGGAGTGGTGAACTTGTAGTTTACACCACATTCCTTCCACATAGCTGTCAAATATCCAGACATGAAGTTGGCACCTCTATCTGATATTACCTCCTTAGGAAACCCCACTCTGGAGAAAACTCCAAGTAAGGCCCTGGCCACAACAGGAGCTGTTGTGGTCCTAAGGGGAATTGCCTCTGGGTACCTGGTGGCATGATCCACTACCACCAGTATGAATCTGTGCCCAGATGCTGTAGGGGGATCCATTGGACCAACAATATCAATCCCCACTCTCTCAAAGGGAACCCCCACCACAGGTAGTGGTATCAGGGGGGCCTTTGTTGTTCCACCTGCTTTACCACTGGCTTGGCAGGTTTCACAGGAGCGACAAAACTCCTTGGTGTCTTCAGACATGTGAGGCCAGTGAAAGTGAGGGACAAGCCTGTCCCAAGTCTTGTTCTGGCCTAGGTGTCCTGCTAAAGGAATATCATGGGCCAAGGTGAGTAGGAAGCCCCTAAATTGCAGAGGTATAACCAACCTCCTGGTAGCACCAGGCTTGGGGTCTCTAGCCTCTGAATAAAGGAGTCCATCGTCCCAATATACTTTATGGGCACCTTGAGCATTCCCAGCAGCCTCAGCAGCAGCCTGCTGTCTGAGGGGTTCAAGAGAAGGACAGGTTAACTGAGCCTGCCCCAAGTCTGCCCTAGAAGGTCCCCCTGTCCCCAGAAACTCAACCTGATCAGGTTCAAGTTCTTCAGGGACAGTTCCTTCAGGGGTCTCCAGATCAGTTTCCTGTGAAGCCTGATCCTCACTTGTAGGCAGTTGGGAAGGCGCAGCCTTAACCCTCCTGTTCTTCTTCTTGGGAGGTACTTGGTCCATTGTTCCAGGATCCAAGACCTGAGGTTCAGAGAGGCACTTTTTGGCCTGTGACCTGGTCACAGCAAGGACATGTGATGATATCCCTAACATCTCTGCATGAGTCCTGTACTCAACTTCTGACCATAGAGAGTTCTCCAGGTCATTGCCCAACAAACATTCTACTGGGAGATCAGCACTAACCACAACTTTCTTTAGGCCAGTTACCCCTCCCCAGGAAAAGTTAACAAGTGCCACACTATGTGTAGTAGTGACATTGCTGGCATTGGTCACCAGGTAATCATCGCCTGGCATGTATTGTCCAGGGTCCACAAAGTTAGGTGTCACCATAGTGACACTGGCACATGTGTCCCTGTAAGCTTGAGCCACTTTGTTGTTAATCAAAGGCGTCTGTCTGTATTTGCCCAGGTTACTGGGACTTATGTCAGGGGTCAAATCTATGTCCCCTTCACAAACCAGAACAGCCTGGGTAAGAGTTCTGACTAGGTCAGAATCTCCTTCAGTTCCCAAAGTGATTCCCACTAATCCCTTGGCTTGAGGACCAGCACTGCTAACTGTACTAGTGGGTGCAGGTGCCTTAGGGGCTGCAGTGCTGGGGGCTCCACCCTTTTTACACTCACTTGTCCAGTGAGAGGTGTTCTTACAAGTTTTACACCAGGGTTTCTTCTGACCTTCTTTCTTCTTCTTCTTGGAAGTTTGGGACCCACCCTCTGTCTCAGTTTGGGGCCCTGTTGAAGACTTCTGGTCTTTAGCTTTCTGCTCCCCACCCTTCTGGTCTGTTTTCTTCTGGTCACCACCCTGGTTCTGGTTCTGGTTCTTTTGCTTAACTCTGGTTCTTACCCATTTATCTGCCCTCTTTCCCAATTCTTGGGGAGAGGTCAAATCTGAGTCAACCAAATGTTGATGCAACTGCTGGTTCTGACAATTATTTAAAATTTGTTCTCTCATCAGCAAATTATACAATCCTTCATAGTCTGTAACCTTGCTTCCCAGCAACCATCCCTCCAGAGCCTTAGTGGCACACTCAACAAATTCAGACCAGTCCTGAGTCTGTGTTTTCTGGGTATCTCTGAACATTAACCTGTACTGTTCAGTGGTTAAGCCTAACCCATCAATCAGAGCACTCTTCAGGACCAGGTAGTTTCTAGAATCCCCATCACTAACTGTGAGGAGTCTGTCTCGGCCTCTACCTTCAAAGGAGAGCCACAAGATTGCTGCCCACTGCTCCTAAGGGATCTGCTGTACTCTGCAGGCTCTCTCCATTGCAGTAATCCATTTATGGATATCATCCCCAGCTTTGTAGGGGGGCACAATCTTACTCAGGTTTCTATTATCAAAAGACCTGTCTTTATCCTTGTGGATATTGCTGCCACCAGTGGGTTCTATTACCCCACTCTCTCTAGGCTGTCTTGCTCTAGCAAGTTTCTCTTGGGCCAGGGCAATCTCTAACTCTTGTCTCTGGACTCTCAATTCAGCCTCTCTAATTTGAGATTCTCTCAATTTGGTCTCATGTTCCCTTCTCTGAGGGCTAGTCATCCTCCTTCTGGAGTGACCATGAGAACCTCTAGAAGCATAGGAGTTGTCAGAGTCACCTGAGTGAATCCTTCTCCTCCTAGGCTCCTGGTTAAGTCCACCTGGGGGTCTGAATGGGTTGTTACCTGATTCATTCCCAAGTTGACTTAAGTTAGCCTGGTTCAGTCTACTGACCAGCACCTGACTATCTCTGTCATCATCTGACTCACTGCTTTCCACCTCCTCCTCCTCTTCTTCTTCCTCTACATCTACCTGAGGAGCTCCAGTGGTGGAGGCTTCCTCATCTACCAGGATGATAGGGGCAGGGGTGTCTACAGTGTCATCCTCTGAAGGATGGCCTCCTTCAGCATCCCCTGTGGGGTTTGCTTTAGAGGTCTTTAGAGCCTCAGACTGATCCAAGAGCTCTCTTAGGTGGTCTGTAGTATGGGAAGGCCCTGTCTTCAGACCCCTTAAGACACAAAGCTGTCTTAATTCCTTAAAGGGAAAAATAGCAAACTGGGATGGTGCCCTTGGAGGGTCACTCTCAACAGGAGTAAGTCCACTGGACCCCTCTGTTCCAGACATTGCTCTAGTGTGGGTGGATGTGTTGCAATCTACCTACACTGGTGTTTACCTACCAAACCTATCTAGTAGTTGTAGCTAGGGTGTGCTACTCCCTTTGCTCTACAACAACTAAGTTCAGTAGAACTTAAGTATACTAGTCTTGTTTTATATGTACCTAGCAGGTACCTGTATGATCTTTCAAATGATAATCTCAAAGATTGTAATGGTAAAACAACAGCAAGCTCAGATCCCAATCCGCTGCTCACCAATGTGAGAAGTTGGCCTGGTATATAATGCTCACTAATTCTTAGTGATCACTTTGTACCATGCCAAGCAACCCTTATGATGATGGTTGTAATTCAACCTTGTAGACCAGTTATCCTAGTGGTAACGTGGACAAAGCAGTCTTAGGCTAAACTCTGAAAGGCATGTGAAGCCAGCTGTTATACCATACACAACCCCCTTGAATACCAAATGAAAGGGACACCACACAGATATATATTGAAAATATATATTGATTTATTAACTATTAAAATCCCCTGGACTCTTTATGAGCACAGAAGCACAAGCGTTAAATCACAAGACAGTTTAAAATACACAAAAGTTGCACAATATGGATGAGCCCTAGGGGCCACCTAAACCATATACTAAGAAAGTGGTATAAGAGATACCAAGAGGAAAGTGAAGAGGCCTAGGGCCTTGGGAATCGCTGGAGCTATTCGAGACTGGCAATGACTAAGTCGGGAAAGGCCCACGGGACTCGGGTGCAGTGTTCAAAGTGCACGCACTTCGCAATACAAAGTCTATGGTGCGTAAAAAGCACAAAGTTAGAAAGTTAGGAACCTTCCGAGTGACCTACGGAGCTGAAACTTAAAACACAGGCCCTTGGGATGTGTACCAGTGCAGGAGCACCGGCGGAGCTGAGTTACCTCACCCACAGGAAGCGGGTGCACAGGGTCGAAGTTGTGTCGGGTTTCGTCACGCTGGTCGATGGTGCTTGGAGCTGAAGATGCTGCAGGCGGCTCGATGAGAAGAGTTCCGGTGGATCCAAGGGTGGATCTGAGGATGTGAAGACCTGAAAGCAGAGGGGACAGTGTTCAAAGTCACTAGCCAGTGACTACCGTGGAACCAGATTGGAACCAGGCGATGTCGGGTGCAAACAGGCGTTGTCGGGTAGCTTCTTTCTGCAGCCACGTGGATACCCGGGGTCGAGGACGTCCAGGAGTCGGTCACGAGCTGTCCCACGTAGGCTTCTCGCTGTTGGCGGTGTCGGCGACCTGATCGGAGCAAACAGGCCTTGGCAAATGCAAGCCACGCAGAAGTTGAAAGATGCTGTTCACTCGGACCAGCAAGGTCAGAGCGGGTGCTCCTTTTTACAGGAGCTTGAGTAGGTCTGGAGCAACCAGACCTGCTGTGTAAATCTTCGGGTTGGTCGCCAAGATGGCCGCTGGCCGCGTGGCTAGTGGCCGGGATGGCGCGTCGAGTGGCACAATGCAAAAGGGCCCCACGCAGATCGTGGAGATGCTGGAGGGCTGATCTTCGGTGCAAGGGCTGCTCGGTGGTGGGGGTTCTCAGTCCCCAAAGCACAACGTCGAGGGTGCCTCAGAAGCTGCGCAGTCAGCTTTTCGAGTGTCTTCCAAGAGGTCCGGTCCCACGTCACTCGGTGCCTCCACGGGTCCCTTCTTTGCAGGGACTGCGGATCGGGCTCTGAGAGGTCTGGGAGTCTGGTTCTTGTCGGGCTCTGGGCTCGGTCTCCGGCGGGAGGCGGCGGCAAAGCAGACGTCGAGTTGCTGGTTGGTACCTGTGTTCACAGGGTGGCCACTCCTAGGCCACAAGGGAGATTCTCTTCAGTCTTCTGTGCAGCAGAATGTCGAAGTCCAGTCTTCTTCTTGTTTAAAGTTGATTTCGGGATGATCTGCCGTGCAATGGCACTGCTCCCCCTCTTATTCCCAAACTGGGGGTGGATCACCTACTAGGTCCCTCCTCTGGGAGGAACCAGGAAGGGGGGCGGTTACACCCCCTTTCCTTTGTCCAGCTCCGCGCCAGGACTGGGGCTGGAAGGCCCCAGAACCGGTTTGGACTGGCCTATGCACGGGGACACCTTGTGTGCCCCGGGCATGTCTGATTCTATTCAGCCCTGTCCTACCCAATACACAAAATCCTGTCTGGGGTGGTGCTCGCACCTCCCAAGGCAGGAAACCCTTTGTCCAGGCCACCATCTGCCGAGTTTCGGTCAGCAGCAGGAGGCCAGACTTGTGTCTGTGGTGGCAGCGTCCATTTTGTGAAGCTGAGGCTCTGTTTAACTTTAACCGGGGTTAAGGCTACGCACATGTCGTGTCCCTCTAGAAGGGTGGAATGCTATCCCCGTCGCCAGAATTGGCGAGGGGATAGTATTCCAATTCGTATGACACCTTACTCGACATGTTTTGATAAAGCCAAACCAAAGATAGCATTTAACCGCGAGGATTATAATGCACTTAAGAGTATATGGTATGGCAATATCCCAGAACAGCTTAGGGAGTTGTTCCCGACAGCTGCAGACAGGCTCAGCTCATGCTAGAGCACCATCTCACATATTTCCAAGCACTCTGCCTCCAGGATTGATGAGGCCTTCCATAGGAGTGGCTGATAGGAACATATGTGTCCAGTTTAGGGTTAGGCACAGACATACTGTACCTAAGTAAGAGGTGGTTACACCGACTTACCCCAGCTGAGTGATCAGCCAGTTGTGTCAAATATGGAGGCCAGGCCAGGGGTGGCACAATGCGTGCTGCAGCCCCTGGTAGGCCTTGGATACACCTATGCCCTGGGCACCTAGGGTGCACTATTACAGGGGCTCATAAGGTGAACCAGTTCCAATTCGTAATGCACCTAGAGTGCATTGGCAGTAATTTAGAGAGAGAACAGCAGGCTGTGGGTCTGATTAGCAGGCCCACAGCCACATTAAGTCAGAAACCAGTGAAGCAAAAAGCAAAAATTTGGGGTGACCATAGGATAGCAGACCCTACTCTCCTACACTCTTCACAACATCGACAAAACCGTCAATTACAATTAAATCATTCTCACTTTCTCATTCAAATTATCATCTCTGTTGTGCCGTCAAATATTTATCATGCTTTCAATTATTGCATACCTGAAGAGATTTCTTACCTTGGACCTTTCCGTCCTTTCCCAACGGGTACAGAGGTTCCATGGGAGAGGGCGCCACAGGGGGTTCGTACGCTGGTCTGACAACATCTAGCGGAAGTGGTTCTTCTTCTACATCTTGGGGATCCTCTTTAGAACATTCATTTCCAAAAGGCTCTAAAACCAAAGACAAGTCATATCAGCCTGCAGGTAACAAATGTATTTGAATTGCAAAGGAAACATGTACCTTGAGCACAAAGTGGTCTTAAGTGGACTGGTGGGAACTGAATGTCCCCTGTATGGTGTACGTTCTTCTGCCCAGAGTACCCAACTGTGTGTAGCTGGTACCCCGGAATACTGCTCCTGTCATATTTGCCATATTTGTGTTGGCAAACTTAGGAATTCTGGCACAGGGCTATGTCCACTTCCCACAGGAAGTGATCATATAGGGGCGTAGTGACCACAAGGGTCAGTAGCCCATTTTTCACTACTCTACACTCCCCTAACACCCCTAAATGCAGTATTTAGGGGAACTATGGCACCAGAAAAGCAGATTCTGCCGACCTGAAAGAAGACAGACGTGAAGAGTCGCAAAGAGCAAAAACTGAAGACCCGGCAACTGACTTGGCGCCAACCCTCACGGCCTTCCTGCTGACTTCGATAATTGAGCCAAAAGACGACTTGTCCTGCAGCTGCTGTGTGTCCAAAGTCTGGGAGACCTGCCAGTACTTCACCTTGAAACCAAGAACTACTGTGAAATAGCAGTCCTGCTTCTCTGTACTCTGCAGGCAACCCAAGAAACCTGAGAGGATTTCAAGACTGCATAAACCCGACGCCTAGGGACACCCGACGCTCCAAGAACGAGTTGAAGTAGGCCATGGTGTCAGCGTGGTCCCCCTGCCCTCCAGAGAGTGAATTGTGGTTTTGCCTCTCGTGGACTCCCCAACATCGACTGTAACCTCTGCACGTGGGTCTCCCACTACCACGACTGCTCCTGGTAAGGAAAACCTGTCCCTAAAGACACCTCTGCACCCATCTCCCCTGGGCCATGGAGGAAAGGACCAAAGGTGTCCCAATGTCCCCGAGCATCGTAAGGTCAGAGCCCCCTAGTTGGTTCAGTCCGACTGGCCTGCTAGTCAAAGCCTACAACCTTTTTACACAAAGACAGATACCCATAGAGTAACACTGGGCAACAGATGCCGTTTTGCACCTCTGCACCCGGCCGCCCTAGTGCAGCTGATGGTGTTCTACTGGTGCTGCGATGGACTTTACCCACCACTCTCCTTTACTCCTGTAGATTGGTCCCGTAAGTCACTGTACTGTATCTGAATGGCTGACCTCTTCCTCCTATAGGATAACATTGCAGCTTCTGAAAATTGCAGCTTCAACTTTTTAAATGCAACAAAATGTCTATTGCAAAACGTACTTACCTGATCAAATTGGTCCTGGTGCCTGATGTGTGTTATTTTTATAAATTGGTGTGGATCTCCTTTTTGAGTCAGGTGCATCAGTTAATGACTATTGTGTGTATTTGGAGATGTCTGTTAGGGTTTGGGGTTAGTCCCTTTTTAGTGACCATGCCTTGACATCACATGACAGTGGCAAGGAGGATAAATGTTGGTCCTACCTTTAGTTCGATGCTTGATATTGCCAGTGTTCGGATTCCTGTATCCTGGTTGTTGGCTGCTGTTTGCTGCTGTGTTGAGACTTTCCTGCAATTCGATACCTTTTTTGCTTTACCCTTTCTCACGGGCTCGTGAGAAGGGTTCGTTTATTCCTTGTTGGTTTGACTGTTCCCTTTACCCCCCATTTTTCCCTTTTAGTTAGAGAGTGTTGGGTCCCGGGGTTTTCCTTCCCTTTATATTCCCGTTTTTCTTGTCCCTGCGTTTTTTGCCTTAATTCTGGGTGTTCGGGGGCTCCCGTTCATTCATAGCGTTGTCGGGAGATATTTCTCTCGTAAAGTGTAAGGAGGCAGCGCTGAGTGTAAACGAAGCTTTGTTTTGTTTTAGCGCGTCTTTGCCTAGACGCCGCTCTGCTTCGTTTTGGGCGGAAGTGACGTTTTGGGTCACTCCGCGAAGGCTCCGTTGTAGAACGCTGGGTTTGTTTGATATTTCCGAGAGGTTTTCCTCTGTCCCTGCCCCATCGGTCAAACCTACGAGAACGAAGGGGTTTTTTCAGGCAGTGGCATATTCCATAGTAAGTCCTTTTTCCCCTCGCTGTAAGGACATTGATAAAAGACTCCCTCCATTTCCCTGCTATAGAGACTCTGCTGCAGATACCAGAGTGCCAATTTTTTGTTTTTTACTCCATACCTTTACGAAGCTGAACCTGCGCTTCACACTGGTAAGTTGGGTCATGTATGTTTGGCAAGGCATGGTCATTGGGGTTGGGATTTAACAGTATGAACAGAGATACATGAAGGGTTTGTTTTTTCCCTATTGTACATAGGTGCAGAAGCGTAAAGGAAGGAGGGAGCTGTGTCCTATCGTTACTAAGGGTGGAAGACTTGGTGTCTCCTTAACATTACCACCCTCTTTTCAGGTTCATTGGTGCACTCATAGTGGTTGTCCTGTGAGTGTCTGGTGGGCAGGCAAAGGGGACTGGTAAATGCTACGTTCCTGCAGTGCTTGGGCTGGTCGGAATCCAACAATGTCTCTGATAAGCCTAAGGCAGCTCGATCAGACTTACCCCTAGAAGAGCACCTTGGGACTGCTAGAGAAAGCCCCTGTCCACTTATAAGGAAACCCCTGGACTCTTTACACATTAGATCTCATTTTGTTATCCATACTAATATAATAAAGAGAGAGCCCAAACTTTTGAGGCGGGTAATCTCAGGAACCACAGCACCAATCACAACACCCAATACAGTGTTGGAAAGGGCAGCTGCAGCAGAAGGACATAGGCTATGCAGACGCCCACATTTGAAAGGTAAAAGAACTGTGCCAGCAAAGTAGTCCCTTGTGTGGGTGTCTGCGTTGTGCTGTGGGCGTGTGCTGGGGGTGTGTGGTACGTTCCGCCCTTCATCCCATGTCTCATATTGTGTGCTAATCCCACCCTGCTCCCTTTAAATACCCCTGCACCCCATAATCATAACCCACCCGTACTCCTTAAAATACCCCAACAACCTTAAACATTAAGCCATCTTAACCCTATAAATATACCCTGTACCCCAAAACCCAAACCTATCCCTAAACCCTAAAAATACCCCTGTACCCCAAAACCCAAACCTATCCCTAAAAATACCCCTGTACCCCAAAACCCAAACCTAGCCCTGAACCCTATAAATACCCCTGTACCTCAAAACCCAAACCTACCCCTAAACCCAAACCTACCCCTAAACCCTAAAAATACCCCTGTACCTCAAAACCCAAACCTAGCCTTGAACCCTAAAAATACCACTGTACCCCAAAACCCAAACCTACCCCTGAACCCTTAAAATATCCCTGTACCCCAAAACCCAAACCTACTCCCTGAACCCTAAAAATACCCCTGTACCCCAAAACCTAGCCCTGAACCCTAAAAATAACCCTGTACCCCAAAACCCAAACCAACCCCTGAACCCTAAAAATACCCCTAAACCCCAAAACCCAAACCTAGCCCTGAACCCTAAAAATACCTCTGTACCCCAAAACCCATACCTATCCCTAAACCCTAAAACTACCCCTGTACCCCATAACCCAAAACTATATCTGAACCCTTAAAATACCCAAACACTCCAAAACATATACCGCAGTACCCCAAAACATATACCCCTATAAGCATATAAAATGTACTGCCATCCGTTATAATGGCATTGCGGAGTCATGGTACTTTTGTAATGAAAGTTTGCGGAGTGATGGTATGCGGAAAGAAAGTTCAATCAATCAATCAAGATATTTGTATAGCGTGCTACTCACCCGGAGGGTCTCAAGGCGCTTGGGGGAGGGGGGTCCGCTACTGCTCGAACAGCCAGGTCTTGAGTTGCTTCCTGAAGGAGAGGTGGTCTTGGGTCAGACGGAGGTGGATGGGGAGGGAGTTCCAAGTCTTGGCTGCCAGGTAGGAGAACGATCTACCTCCCATGGTGGCTCTTTGAATGCGTGGAACGGCGGCGAGTGCGTGGCTGGTCGATCGTGGGAGTGTAGAAGGTCAGGCGGTTGTTGAGGTCGTGGAGGGCCTTGTGTGCGTGGGTGAGGAGTCGGAACGTGATTCTCTTGCTGACGGGGAGCCAGTGCAGGTCTCTCAGGTGTCCGGAGATGTGGCTGTGTCGGGGGATGTCCAGGATGAGTCGTGCGGAGGCGTTCTGGATGCGTTGGAGTCTTTTCTGAAGTTTGGCTGTGGTTCCAGTGTAGAGGGTGTTTTCGTAGTCCAGTCGGCTGGTGATGAGTGCCTGTGTTACCATCTTCCTGGTTTCGGTGGGGATCCATCGGAAGATCTTTCGGAGCATGCGTAGGATGTTGAACCATGATGATGAGACACCGTTGACTTGTCTGGCCATTGAGAGGGAGGAGTCCAGGATGAAGCTCAGGTTGCGTGCATGGTCCGTTGGTTTGGGTGCGCTGCCTAGGGCAGGGGGCCACCAGGCGTCGTCCCAGGCAGAGGGTGATGATCCAAGGATGAGGACTTCCGTCTTGTCTGAGTTCAGTTTCAGGCGGCTGTTCATCATCCACTCGGCTACGTCTTTCATCCCTTCGTGTAGGTTGGTTCTGGCGGTGGCTGGGTCGTTGGTGATGGAGAGGATCAGCTGGGTGTCGTCGGCGTAGGAGATGATGTTGAGGTTGTGTTGGCGTGCGATGGCTGCGAGGGGGCTCATGTAGACGTTGAAGAGGGTGGGGCTGAGTGATGATCTTTGTGGTACGCCGCAGATGACTTCGGTGGCCTTGGATATGAACGGGGGGAGGCGGACTCTCTGGGTTCTTCCGGTGAAGAACGAGATGATCTATTCTAGTGCCTTCTCTTGGATTCCGATGTTGCTGAGGCGCTGCACTAGGGTGCGGTGGCAGACAGTATCGAACGCTGCGGAGAGGTCCAGGAGGAGGAGGGCCGCTGTTTCCCCGTTGTCGAGCAGGGCTCGGATGTCGTCCGTGGCTGCGATGAGGGCGGTCTCGGTGTTGTGGTTGGCTCGGAAGCCGGTCTGCGAGTGGTCGAGGGATCCGTTCGTCTCGAGGAAGGCGGCAAGCTGGCCGTTGACGGTCTTCTCAATGACTTTGGCAGGAAAAGGGAGGAGCGAGATGGGGCGGTAGTTCTTGAGGTCGGTGGGGTCTGCTGATGGTTTCTTCAGGAGGGCGCTGAATTCGGCATGCTTCCAGCTCTCCGGGAAGGTGGCGGTGCTGAAGGAGCGGTTGATGATGTCCCGGAGTTGGGGTGCGACGACGGAGTCGGCCTTGTTGAAGATGTGGTGGGGGCATGGGTCGGTTGGTGATCCGGAGTGGATGGTGTTCATCGTGAGGGTGGTGTCTTCGGTGCTGACAGGGGTCCAGGCGCGGAGGGTGGTGGAGGGGGGCGTCGGTTCGGTGGTTGGGTGCGTGGTCTGTGCGCCGAAGCTGTTGTGTATGTCGGCGATCTTGCTGTGGAAGAACGAGGCGAGTGAATCGGTCTTGTGAGGGAGTGATGTTGTTGTTTCCGGCGCTGGGGTTGGAGAGCTCTTTGACGATGCTGAAGAGTTCCTTGCTGTTGTGTGCGTTGTTGTCGAGTCGTTCCTTGAATGCTGTCTTCTTGGTGGTGTGGATCAGCTGGTGGTGTTTGCGGATGGCGTGCTTGAGGGCGGTCATGTTGTCTGTAGTCAGGTTTTTTCGCCAGGTTTCCTCGAGGGTACGGCAGTTCTTCTTGGAGTTCTTGAGGTTGTCGTTGAACCAGGAGGCTTTCTTGCTGCCGGGTCTGCTGGGATGGTTTTTCAGAGGTGCGAGGTCGTCAGCGCAGTTGGTGATCCACTGTGTGAGGTTGTTGGCTGCTTGGTTGAGGTCCGTTGAGCTGGTGGGAGGGTTCTGGCTCAGTGATGTGGTGAGCTGGTCGATGGTGATCTTGTTCCAGCTCCTGCGGAATAATGGGTGTTTACCCTCCCGCGGTAAGTACATTGGTGGCACGGTGGCCCACATCTCCAGCAACATACTCATATTTTTTCACCACCCATTTGAAAAATGCACAGGTCTCGCTCATTGATGGCCAGCTCCGACATACACTTTTAGACACACCTCCCGCCACAAGTTCTAGAATTGCGAACTTTAGAGCTGGGGAGCTACGTTCGAATCTCGGCATCAGCTCTACATCCTGTGATTCCAGGCAAATCGCTTTGTCTCCCCGTGCCTACCACAAATGAATGTGTTCTTCTGTAATGTAAATTGTGCTCATGCCATGTTGTCGACTTCGCGCTATATAATATTGCAAGGAAAAATAAAGTAGGGAAACTCGAGTTCACACACTACTGAACGCGCACTCTTAAGTGCATCAGCAGTGCACTGTGAATCGGAGCGTTTCACAGGCCTGTCACAGATAAGAAATTCTATCAAAACGAAATCCTAAAAAACAATATACTACTGGCCGGCAGCAATTCATACCTGGACAACCTCGGGACGGGCTGCTAGTATCATAAAAAGAGCCAGCTTCCTACAATGGCGGTAAGGGTTGTGCGCCTAGACAGTGGAAAGTGTATTACTCGCATTCCTGAATCTGGAAGCAGGAGACCTTGACCCTGAAGTGAGGGGAGGAGAGACAGGACTTCTTTACATATTTGATTAGGCTTGTTGATTAGAAAGGAGGTACTAAATAGTCTACCTGAACACAGCCATTAGTAGCATGGTAGGATTGAGGAATGGGACTGCAGACTCAGTTGTGCAAGGTGCAGCCACTCAATTGGATTGTGCGAGTGAGCCAAGCAAGCAAGACCGATCTGTGAGGACTGATTCCACTTAATTGGTAACAGACTGAGCTCACATACTATTAGGAGGTGTACTGGAGTTATTTTCTTGCTACTGTTGTTACCTCCATATAGAAGGGTGGGTCACCCGCAACTGGGGAGAGTGCCTGTGGTGGAGGGAGGATGGAGATGGCAGGGGGACAGTAAGGAAGTGGAAATGGGCAGAACCAGCCAAATTGCACCCAGAGAAACTATACTGTTTGTTATTAGTTGTGTGTAGTATTGTGTACTGTTATGAAATAAAGTACTTTCTTACTTGAACAAATAAGCACTCGCTGAACATTTGCTTTTTGAATTGTTGCGCTTAAGCTTGAGAACCCTACACATTACTTCTCTGAGAAGCCTGTGCCTATTCGCCTTCATCACAATTGAGAGTCAAGTGCTGAAGGGATGGTACTTAGCTAACTGAGCAGGGCCCTAGTAGAATATACTCCATGACATCAGAGGCAAACTAAGTCTGCTCTCGCAGTTGAGGCGCAATGGTACCTGCTTGCCCCGAAGCCTTTTAGAATGGGGTCTGACGTGAATTCCTAACTTATCAAGAGAAAATTGAAAGCCATCAGTGAGAGATTCCATGTTTACCTCAAGTGTATCATGAACAGTGCACTTACACCCCAAGGTCTGATTTGACTGAGCAGTGGAAAGTAGCAGTAGAAAGTTGAAGATGAAGACATGAGGAGACTAGAGTTTATTGTGCCATGTTTCGCTGTACAGTGGCAAAAGGAAATACATTTATTCAAGCAGCACGTTTGGAAAGCACAACACGAGACCATAAGGAAGACTGGAAATGTTAAGTTCAGTGCAAAGTTGGACCGAACATCATGTTTGCACACTGGGTAACCGGGGAAGGGAAGGAGACTATTACACACTGTTAGATGGATTCAAGAGGGTAGACCGTGAATGACGCCAAGTATTGTTTTCATTGAGGTTAAGGCATTGGTTGCACATCTGCTACAGGACTTGGAGAACACAGATCTTGAAGGCAGACACAGACGGCTCATTGCCAGTAGGGCGCAGGACAAATTATGTGTCACAGGCATCAATAAAAAAACATCTGTGAACATGGATGATGTGGCTAAAGGTTGGATACAGAACTTTAATAAGCCCAGTGAAACTGCAAACCCTCGGAGGAACGCTATATTTCAGTGGAAGAACTTGCAAGCTGAAGGGAGAAAGGACCACCAATTCAGAAAATTTGTATAAGAGAGTAACGCCACTCTGGAGCCTCCAACTTATCGAAAACGGCTGATAGGTCTACAGGTACCGAAGCTCTGACCCCGCCAACATTGATCACAGTGTTCAGATGATCCAGTGCTGTTAGAAGTACATGTTCTGTGTCATGGCATGACTCAAAGCAGGATTACAAATGGAGTGGGACAGTGGAGGCCTCAGAGAAAGTAATGGGTTGTTTAATCACATGGTATTCCGGAAGCTCCTGTAGACAAGAGAAAGAATGGTCGATGATTCAACAGAAATGATGAATCAGCTTCGGAAATGAAAGATTAACTTCAGTTGCAGAGTAGGGTTGAAACAAGGACCAAGGGCCAGATGTATTGAACAGATATACCCATTCGATGGGTCTATGGGAAAATGTGTTCATACATCTGACCCCAAGTGCTGGGATAGTGTGCCACTTGTGAGTTCTGGAAACTGTACATAAGCACCACCGAAACATCACAACAGGCTTCCACTTTTATCAGAAAGAGTCAATGTATAAAACAGGGAAAGTGATTTCCACCACTGCTGTGCTAGGATTGTTCAGGTAAAGATTTCCAGAAACACTAAAGAGCCTGAAGAAACAAAAGTATACGTCAGTCTTCAAAAATATCAAAAGACCAAAGGTGTACTTGTCTCAATGTTTACCTGAACTAAGAAGTGTAGAACGATGGAAACTGATTCTAAAGGTACAAGAAATTCAGCTGCAAACACAGTAAAACACTCAAAAACAGAGGTGGCTGTGGATAGTCAGGAACAAGATGGACACAGCCCAAACGTTACCCCATTGAGCGCCCCTGACTGAACCAGTTCCCTGAAGCACTGTCCTAAAAGGGTCCTAAGTTGCTTAGCACTCCCCTGGTCACCATACACCTCACAACTGGATCTGAACCAGGTCAGCCGGACTGTTCTCAGAACCAGTACTGTGGTTCAGTACAGATGCAGTCATGCACAGGCATGCTCACAGGGACAGCGCTGACAATCCAGTGTGGCCTAAGTTGTGGAATCTTCAATGACTGCCAATGAATATTTTCATTGTGGCTACACAGTGGGCCCACAAAAGTGAACCAGAGTGGATGCCCAGAACAGAAGCACAAGAGGTCTCTCAGTACGGGATCTGACCCGAAGAAAGGGTGCAGGCCCTGAAAACACTAGGCAGACCCTCACCCATTGGCATCACCACCTTCCTTGATTTCATGGAGCCCTAGAGATCTTTCTTGGGATTCTGCACCAGAGGTAACACATACAGCACTGTACTACAGGGTAGGACATTAGAGGCGCCATATTAGAATGCTATATGCTCCATCCCTTGATTAGGTTCAGACTCCTTAAATGGGATGGGAGGCTGCAGAAGATACCCTTGTGTTTACAGATTACTCTAGTTATGTTCGCGTTCCTACTAGTGTATCCCAAATTCATACCCACACCTCCACTCACTGATACATTAAAAAATGCATGGGCCTCTGCCCAGCAATGGTATACCATGTACACACCTGCACAGTACACAGCAAGATATGTCTGAATTAATAAACTGCAGGGATGACGTCCTGACATCCCAAAGGAAGTGCACATGGCATGGCAAACCTGAGATTTTCAACCAGCCCTAAAATTGGTTGGTTAAGCACTTGCTTAATTGCTTGGCTAAGCACTTACAGCAAAAGCATATCGGTCTGTGTCTCTGGGGTCCTAGTATTACACTAACTACTACACGGTATGCCCTCACCATTTCTTAAACACATGCATGTCCGAAAACCCAGTGAACAGTAGTTGGTTGTGACAAATGGATGGACTGAAAGTTGGCTCTTTGTAGGAATCTACACCTCACACCCTAGACCTGAGCAGGAAGATCGCCTTTGTGATTAATCCTGCCAGTCCACTCACTGTATTCAGTGCTGGTAAACTCCGTCTCAAAGGTCACACCGTTAGACTCTTCATTGAGTAATCTGAGAAGGGGGTGCGATGGCACCAGAAATGTAACTCACTACTCAAAGCTCTGCAGAAAGTTTGTTGAAAGTTGTTGGGTCTGTCTCTTGGCCGTAGGAGGGGTTCATTACTCTTCAAGAAGGAGACAGAAGTGCAACCGGCTTTCTGTTGACAAACTGCCCCGACGGGACAGAATATCTGCCGATGCATTTGCTGACCTCATGGTAAAGAAATGAGTTCCACACATTCTCTTCCATACCGAGGCTACCTGGACTTCATCATTCCTTAGAGGTTTAGACTCTGTTGCTGGGCACGAGTATTTCTTTCTATTGCTCAACATTATGTTGAAGTCCGGTTGTGAATGAGATTTTAGAAGTAACTAATCTTGCTCAGTTCTCATGTACTTTTTTAATCTATCTCAAGGAGCTGATGGAGGTGCCCTTTTGGTGGAGTGCAAAGAATTTCTTGGAACAAGTGGAACAAATTACATCACAAAATGACGTAGATGGATAAAAACAAACGGAGACACCAAATGATCAGCAATAGGCCAGTTTTCTCATTCCCCTAGCCAGAATTTTCTGGTAAATGTAAATATCATGCACTGGCAACAATGCAACTGAGAATGGAAACACAGAAACAAGATAGTTGTTGCATGATGGATTCAAGACAGCTGCAGTAACACAAGTGACTGAACGTATGCATGTTCGTATACATCAAACCTCGCTATTCAGCAAAAGAAAACTTTATTTCTAAAGGATACCCAAGTATGGAAGATAAACACTTGGTAAGCTGCTGACTTTGGCACCCCTTGGCAGTATTGCAGATCTACACTGAAAAACCTCAGAGGTCATAGAGAAATTTGTATGGGAAGACACAATTAGGCATTTGACCACCAGTACGTTTGAGCTTGGTGAGCCCCGACCACTAGCCGATGAGAAAGAGAAGATTAACTCCTCAACAGGTTTTTCCTTTCATTGTTAAGAGGGGAAGAATACCCAGAAGGGCTTTATGGTGGTGAGAAGAGTACCTTCTGGCAGTCAGTTCAAAGACCATCTTACCTGCCACTGGCGCATGGTAGGGCTAGAGCAAAAGCCTACTGAAGTGTATTTGACGTTCCATAGAGGGGCAAGGGAGGATGTTGGAGTCAATGGTAGAGTAAACTGGCATTATTGAATATGGAGTTCACAAGAGCTGCTTCAATATTAAGAGGCGCTGTGCCAGCAAAACGGGCAATGTGGGTCGAAACTAGTGCAGTTGGAAATAAGCAGACCTTTCAACAGGCCTGATTTGAGGATGGAAACAAATTAACATGGCCCAGACTGGGGCTGAAAAGGTGACACCTTGGCACACGAAGAGGTGGGGAAGCAGAGAATGATGTAGATTTTTGGTCTAGTTAAAGGCGCCCCATGTAAGAGCCCTAGAATTCCAAATTTGGAAGGAGATTAATGTGCTGACAAAGCAAAAGTCCCAAGCATTCTAGACTGGGTAATGCGCACAACTCTTTGGGGACACAAATTAAAAATTATTCTGAAAATGTAGGTCTGTACAAAGCAATGTCTCAAGCAATGCTCACTGGAAAAGCCATATTTGAGATAAACAAAGTGGAAAACCTTTGAGGGATAAATATTCTAATATACTACTCCATCCAAATCAGTCAACCATTCGAATATCAAACAATTACTATAGAGATTTATGTATTTCAATTTTTTAAATTACATTTTATCACCTAGAATGGTGATGTATTAAATATGAGTCATTCCTCAAAAACCTCTGCAGCACTGTAGTTGGATCATAGTGCCAAACATAAGTATCTTACTCTTCGCTGTGGAGAACTTTTAGGCTGGGAAAACTGCAAAGTTATACCTTTGATGAAACGATGGCTTTCCATTCAATATGATAGAAGACACCTGCAAGAAAATCGCTTTCCATCCATCAAAGACAAGTGATTTCCATTCTTCGGACTTTTCCAGCAGCACATATCCATTTTCAGAAAACAGTAAAAGCTACTTTTCAGTAGACTTACCCGAGTAATCAGTGATATGATGAGCGAGCAGAGGGAGGGCTGCTTAATACGGCATCCGACACTATACAAGGCCATATCATGAATTATCTGCCACAGCCAATAGCACAGAACCACATCTGGACAGCTCACTAGTTTCACCCGCATATTAGCATAAGCTACCTTGAAATATCCATAGGGCTCCTTTAAGCATAGATCCATCAAACCTCAGCTCTGGTTCCACACACCTACCCTGTTCACATAGGGTAATTAAATCAGCTTTGTGAAAGACATCCATCCCTTTCTTAGCCATGCCTCACTCACCTGCACTGGTCTGCAGCTGTGTGTTTGTCAAACGAGCAACTTCCTCCAGGGTGGGCAAAATGATCTCTTCCTCCTCAACATCATCCTCCTGTGGCAGAAGAGGTGCAGCCGCTACAAGAAATGAAAAATCACTGAGATCAATATAGGCACAATCACACTGACAGCTGAAACACAATGGGAGGCAACACATCGGTAGAGAAGGTGCAAAAGAATGGCAGGCCTATGGGAAACGGCCTTTACAATGTGGCCTTAAGCACGCGGGCCGTTTCCCCACTAGCGGAAAACCGCTTGCCTTAACCATGCATAAGCCTTAACCACGCATCTGCGTATTTCGGGCAGTCCGTGTTCTAGCTGTCTGAGCGGATGTGCAGGGAGAGGAGCCGGAAGGATCGCGACAGGAAGAAGGACTGGGACTCGGCTTGGATAACTGGACTGGGGCCGGGGTGGAAGAGGAAGTAAGTTTTAGGGGTGGGGGCTGGTTTAGGGGCTGAGGACGGGGCTGGAATCAGGGTAGTTTTTTAGGCAGGGAGCCAAATTTTAGGGCTCAGGGCAGGGGCATATTTTGAGGGCTCTGGGCAGGGGTGCTGGGGTCTAGGTAGATTTTAGGGCAAGTGACTGAACTTTAGGGCTCAGGGAAGGGGCGGTTTTCAGGGCTGGGGTAGTTTTTAGTGCTCAGGGAGGAGGTACTGGGGTAGCTTTTTTGGGCTAGGAGCAGGATTTTAGGGCTCAGGGTAGGGGTAGTTAATAGGGCTGGGGCAGTTAGATTAAAACATGGTAGGGCTGAATTTTAGGGCTCAGGGCAGGGGGACCGGCGTTTGGATCTTTACCACACATATACCTTTACCAATCATGCCTTTACAAGGAAATTCATTGCAAAGACATGCGTGGTAAAGGCATATGTTGTAAAGACGCGGTCACTGTAAAGACCGCGTGCTTAAGGCATGCATGGTTTAGGCATGCGGGGTTGGGTCATACAACCCAGGGTTACAGTTTCTAGCTGACAAAAAATAAAGGAACAAGCAAATGTTAGTAACTGGAATATAAGGCATGCTTCTAGTTTTGAAAGAGCTACATGTAGTGCGGAATAAATATAACCACAGTCAGATTAAGAACAATATTATGATACCAGCCCATCAATTTAATTAAGGTTCTTTTCATTTCAGTCACCGAGTGGTTCAGCTATTGTGGCCATGATATTTTTACTCTGCATATCTAACAAGCCAGTCTGAGCCAAGCCATTGACTCTTTATCAGTTTCTCCTTTAAAATAAAAATAATTAATACAAAAGTTAAACACTACAAAACTTGCAGCTCTTTATAGAATTGAGAAAAGTACAGTGGATTTCCCGGCCACATGGAAAACCTACACCACATGTGAGTGTTTCACCTTTAGGGGCCGTATTATAGAAAGTGCCCCGGGGGTGCAACCGGCGTTTGCGCCCACTTTGCACGCCCCTGGGGCCCTTTGGTATTATAGAATGGGGCGCAGACGCTTGTGCGGCCCCTTCAGTAATACCAATAGCGCTGGCGCACTTAAAGCATCAGTGCTATCAACAGAGTGTGCTCCCTCATTTGCATAGGGGCGTGCCTAATGCAAATGAGGGAATTCCTTTGACTCTGCACCCGCGCCATATTGCAGACGAAGAGTCAAAGAAGCCCTCAGGAGTCACACTGACAGTGCGCCATTTAAAAGGTGGGACCCTGTCAGGGAACCCCCTGAAAGCAACGCTCTGCTATGGGCAAATAGGGTTCCATGGACACCCAGGCATTCCCTTGCATGTGGGTGCAGTCACTGACTGCACCCGCCTGCAAGGGGATCTCTAATCTCCTTTGAAAGTGCGGACAGGTGTCGCCTGCTCTGTGAAAACACGGAGCCGCTGCTCCATGTTTTCACATGAATGCGCTGCCCTGGGGGCAGCGAATACACCACAATGAGACGCAGTATCATTGTTTGTGCCCGGGACACCTTTCAAAAGGTGCCCCGGGCTCAAACATAACACAGCCCCAGGTCTCTGGAGATCAGAAGCAAAGAAAAAGTGGTGTACCTTCAGTCAAGATGCCAGGTGTTTGAGGAAGGTGGGGGATAGGGGTTTCAGATTATAGTCTAGTACAGGGGTCTACGAGCTCTCCTTTAGTCAGAGCTACTTCTGATAAATGAAAATCGTTGTGAGCTATAGTAAATATGGGATAACTGTACACAGAGGCCAAATAACTTTAATAGTGCACCTAGAGTACCCCATTCCTGCTACAGGGAGCACACCATATTAATGCAATGGGAGCTGCATCAAATGGTTAACATATGGGGTCCCTGTTGATCGGTTTTGTCCCTTTGGTCCGCAAAAGAAAGTAGAAGAGAAAAAGAGGTCGAGAACATGAAAGGGAAAAAAGGAAGAGAGAAGAGATGGAGGCAGAAAGGAAAAAATGGCATATTGGGGGGGAAAGGCAACAGAGAAAGAAGGGGAAATAGAGAACAAAAACTCAGAGAAAGACAGGAAAGAAATAAAAAGAATAAACTAAGAATGGAGCAAAAGAAAGGAGATGAATGAAGTAAAGAAAATAATAAAATGAAAGAAGAAAAAATAAAGAGTTAAAGGAATTAATGAAATGAGAGGAAGAAAGAAAGAATTACAACGAAAAAAGAAGAAAATGAAGAAAGCATGACAGATAGTGAAAAAATAAAGCAAGAGGAAGAAAAGGATAACAAAAAAGGAATGCAAAGTAAAGAAAGGAAAACATGAGCAAAAGTAAGGGAAATAGAGTAGAAGAAAAATGAAAACAAAAAAGAAACAGCTGAGGAGACATGGAGAAAAGACAGAAAATTAGTATATACAAAAAGAAAAAGAGAATAAAAGCATAACAGAGGAGGAGAATGAGAGAAAGACGATAAGGCTAAATGATAGAATGAATAGGAAAGAATAAAAGAAAAAGCAAATAAATTAAGAAATAGCTAAAGAAATAGGGAAAGGATGAATAGAAGGCAATAAATAAAGAAAGTGGGGGGAATAAATGGAGAAAGGACAAATACTGAAAGTAGACAAAAAAGAAAAATGGAAGCAGACTAGGAAGAATTGAGAGAAAGAAGGAGTGAACGGAAGGCGAAGAAGAAAGAAATAGAGAAAAAATGGAATAAGCAGAGAAAAGAGGGGAAATATAATGAGAATTAAAGGAGAAGAAAGAAATAGGTAAGAAAGAAACAAGGAAAGGGAAAAGGAGGAAAAGGAGAAAAGTAGAGGTAGAAATGAGAAAAAAAGAAAAAGTAGAGAAAAATAGCAAGAGTAAAACAAAGACAAGAAAAAAAGAAACTGAAAGAGAACGCGTAACAAACAAGGAGGGAAAGGAAGGGTAAAGCAGCGAAAGAAAAAAGTAGTGTAAAAAGATAGGAAGAAAGGTAGTAAGAAGGGGAAAAGCAAGAAAGGGGGATGAGGAAAGAAAGACATGAAAGCAAGAAAAAAGGAGCGGCAAGTATGAAAGAAGAAAAATAAGTAAAGAAAGGATTTTTATGAAGAGGCCATCATCCTAGCATCTTGCGCTATCATCTTTTCAGCCTTTCTCAGAAATGGGGTGTTTTAAATAGATCCCGTACATTGTTAAGCCTGCTGACAGGCAATTATCATGTGCAAGCAACTCAGTGGCAGCCTGGAGCTACTGGTAGCTCGCGATCGACCTGTTGGGGATCCTTGGTCTAGTATATCATAAAGGCAGAATCTCACCAGACCACCCCTTAGCTTCCAGAAAAGTACATCTCAGCTGAATTAAGAACACTGAAGGAGCTGGATGGAAGATGAGGAATATTCAAAGTTTTATTACTTATTTTTTAGCATGTACATCCTAGAATGTAATTCCATCTTTCACTTAAATGTTGTCCGTCAATACTACATTGATAGACTTCAAAGCATAATGACTGGAACATTGTAACTGCATATAATCTGTGCAACATTTGCACTGCTCTGCATTTAGTGTGGAGACTAAAAGAAAATAAGCAACTCTATAGAGTGATTAAGATGAAACTCTGTAACCAGATTAAGACGAAAAAGAGGTTTCTCCCTCAATGTCACTTTTGACTCAAGGTATTCAAGCTCCGGTTACTGCTCGGAGGCTAGGGGTACCAGCAGTCCTCTGGAGGTTAACTTATTTACTACTGATGTCACAGGAACCTGGGAACGATTACACTGCTTGTTTGATATGAAGTATTCCCATTTGTGGGCTGGCTATGAAGGTTAGAGCAGTCAAGTAGTCATGGCATATCTTCAAAGGTTATAAGGGTTTGGATCTTAGTACAAGTATGACAAAATTGGCAATCAATATTGTGCACTGTCCAATAGGTTAGATCTTGTAACACATCTACATCTATTTTCACACCAGAAAACGGTAGGAGAGTTAAAATATTAGGTCTGTACACCTTCTGAGGCTGAAATGCAAGCCAAACATATTGAAAAAAATTATCAGATAAGGTTCAATAACGCACTACATTAGTTCAATAACGCAATAACATTAGAACCAATGGCGATATTTGCCCATTGAAGGTAATTGTAAAATGTCAATAGACATTTTCACCTACTTAAGTAACTTCAGCAGTAAACTTTCTATCCGGGACCTAGGTTTTGGTGTATCGCTTGGGGAACCAAACATGGTCTTTGGGAAAAGACAGGTCTGCCTCTGTTCTCGTTTCTTTGTTGCCTTGGGTTTAAGAGATGAAGCATTTACTTTGGAAGTAGAATCTGCAGATTTGGCATACATATGACTTTTAATCTTTGGGCTCATTTCGAAGCAACTTCACAAAGATCAGCGCACACCTACCTTTCCCCTTGCAATCTGAGGCCCAGTGTCCAGCCTCTCCACATCGGAAGCAGGTGTCTGAGCTTCGATTAAAGTGTCTGCCGCCACCTCCAAACTGCTCCCCCTTTTTTAGGAACTTCTTCTTCCACATCTGTCAATGACAAGAGGCATTGTAAAACTGATCAGGCAGTACTTTTGAGGGAGAACAGACATGGCAAAGGCACAGCAGAAGCTTTCACAATGCTTACACGGCTCAAAGACTATAACGTCAGTGAAAGTTTGTAGATAATTATACAACTTTAAGCATTCCAAAGATACACAGGAGTAGCAACTACTCATTTCCAGCCACAGCTTCAGAGAGTTGTAACCTTGACGAGAAGTAGGCTCTTACTGAAGTAGACACCATTCACAAGTTAATAACCGATACTCATAGCAGTTACCAATATCTAAACATGTACGTGTGCAGGAAGATAATTTTTCTATTTTATGCAAAATTACATTAGAATGTTCAGAGCTACAATAAGGTGGCAGAGGATCAACAATAGCTGGTTTTGTCTTCTGCTTTAACATTCAAATATTTGCCTTCTTTTCGTCAAAATCAAATGTAGAATATTTGTAACCCAGTGGGTGGAATGACGATTGAATGGCTTTATAACACTTCTTCCTCGGGCTATAATGGTCTATAAAGTCCCTCTACTGCACTACAGGTAACTGTCTATAACCTCCTTCCAAGTGGGCTACAGTGAACAATTGAAGGATTGGTAATTAATTCCTAATGTTTGTTTGGACAGAAATGTTTTCCTGTACACCTCTGGCAAGCTATCACTCATTGAGGAATACGTAGAAGACAAAACAGCAATGTGGTAAGGGAAAACTTAGCTGGCAACAATGAGTACTCAGTCAGAGAAATCATAATAAATGGGGGCTCCCGACTTAAACTTAAGGATACTGGAAGTCACCAAGGAGGCTCCTTTGTAGTATCATTGAATTCCGAGATGACTTCCAATATCCTTTTAAAACATGTCAGAGGGTATTTCATTATATATATATATATATATATATATATATATATATATATATATATATATATATATATATATATATATATATATATATATATATATATATATATATATATATATATATATATATATATATATATATATATATATATATATATATATATATATATATATATATATATATATATATATATATATATATATATATATATATATATATATATATATATATATATATATATATATATATATATATATATATATAAGGTTTAATCCTGAATGTGAAATTAGTAATTTCTTACAAAAACATAACAGAATCATTGTTATTAAAGCTGATTAAAAAGAGCTGTAGCGCAGAATGAGCAATAAGATGCAAAGAGATTGCTTCTTCTCTGTAATGACCGAAGGAGCACAAAAAAAAATCTACATGTTGCGATAAACTTTCTGCTGAGAGCGGTTCATTTTAGAAACAGGTCAGAGAATGAAAACCAGTTCTTGTTCTGTTTTCAAACTGATGCTGTAGTTATGTGGCCTGCCTTTTATCTTGGCTATTTACTCTGGAAACAGGCATTAGGGTGTCACAAACTCAACTGGAATAATGTATTAGTTGAGTACCTACGTCATTTCACTATTCCAGTGGACTAGAGAAGTCACAATTTGTCCGTAATAAGGAAATTATAGTCAGGCTTTCATACAAGGATGGCAGACTTCCATGTTTTATAAAGTAATTTCAACTCAGTGGTGAGACTCCTTGACACCCTATACCGAACATACTACAAACATAGAAGCACAAGTTACTACTTGTGTAACAATATATCTGTAAGAGACATTAGTTAGTGATAGATTCCTTACCTTAGAGTATCCCTAGGCGTCAGACTGGATCCAGAACGTTTTTCGTCAGCTGTACCCCTTGCACGTCGGTAGGTGGCGTGGTGCAGCTCCGAGTCCGTCGCTGGCGTTGCAAGCGCCGAGATGAAATCACAGAGACTACTTAGGCATCACTCATGCGCGGGGATGTCAGTTCTGTACACAACTTTCCGCACCAGGAACGCAGAGCCATGCAAGAAACTGACCACTGGTGCCATGAAACTAGGGCCCTGAAAGGGATGACCTTAACCCTAGAAATCAGTTTGCAGAACAGGGAGGATGGGTGGGGTGGTAAGGAATCTATCACTAACTAATGTCTCTTACAGATATATCGTTACACAAGTAGTAACTTGTGCATCTGAAAGAGAGACGTTAGTGATAGATACCCCAGGAATACCAACCCCGGTGGTGTGTCTGCGAATAAGATTACACCGGAAAGTCATGGAGAACAGAATGGCCAAAGAAGCCATCTCTCCGGACTTGACTGTCAAGGCAGTAATGCTTGGTAAGCGCTTGCAGCGAGGCCCACATAGCTGCCTGACAAATATCCTGCATGGGAACGCCGCGTCCCAAGGCAGTAGTGGCTGCAGTTGCCCTGGTAGAATGAGCACGCAGCCCCACAGGAGGCTCCTTCTTAGCCAACGAGTAACATGCTTTGATGCACAGAATGACCCACCGAGAGATGGTCCGTTTGTGCACGGCCCGACCGTTGTTAGCGCCCACTTAGCCAACAAAGAGCTAGTCATCCCCCCCGAACTGTTGCGTGCGTTTCAGATAGAACAACAGTGCACGTTTTGGGTCCAGACGGTGCCTCTCTTCCTCTTTTGAAGGATGTGGAGGCGGAAAGAAGGTGGGCAAAGTGATGGTCTGCCCGAAGTGGAAGGGTGTGACAACCTTTGGCAAGAAAGAAGGACGGGTCCTTATAAACACCTTGTCTGGATGAACAGAAAGGAAAGGAGATTTAGAAGAAAGAGCCTGGAGCTCACTCACTCTTCTGGCAGAGGTGATAGCTACCAGGAAAGCCATCTTTAGAGTGAGAAGATGTAAGGGACAGTTATGAAGTGGCTCAAAGGGAGCACACATCAGATAGGTCAAGACAAGATTCAAGTCCCATTGAGGCATTATGAAAGGCACGGGAGGACACATGTGTGTAATGTCTTTCAGGAAACGGTTAACAACCGGGGACTTAAAGAAAGAAGGCTGATCTGGAAGCCTTAGAAAGGCGGAGATGGCCGAAAGATAACCTTTGATAGTGCCCAGAGCAGAGCCCTGCTGGGCCAAGGATAGTAGGAACAGAAGGACCTCAGAAAGAGGGGCAGCCTTTGCTGCGCACCATGCCACAAATTTGTTCCACCTGCAGGCATATACCATCTTAGAGGAGGGATGCCTGGCTGCCATAATGACATGATGGACTTCGGGAGGAAGATCGAAAGCTGCCAACTGTCGCTGTTCAATCTCCACTCATGAAGGGAGAGGCTGTAAAGGTTCGGGTGGAGGACCGTCCCCTGCTGCTGCTGCGACAGAAGATCCTCCTGAAGAGGCAGTCGGATCAGGGGATCGATTGCCAGCTGAGTAGCTCAGGATACCAGTGTCTTCGTGCCCAATCCGGAGTCACAAGGAGGACTTGGGCCTGGTCGCGCCGAATCTTCTTCAGCACTCTGGACAGAAGTGGTATAGGCGGAAAGGCGTACAACAGACCAAAGCTCCACTTGTGAAGAAAAGCGTCGCCGAGCGAGTGCCACCGTGGAAATTCCAAAGCACAGAATTGATGACATTGCGCGTTCTCTTCGGTGGCGAATAGATCTAACCTAGGCTCTCCCCACTGTAGAAAGAGACCTCTCACCACATCAGAGTTCAGACGCCATTCGTGATCCATCAAGCACCGGCGGCTGAGTTAGTCCGCACTGGCGTTCAAAGAACCAGCCAGGTGTTGAACCACAAAGGCAATGCCTTGATGTTCCAGCCATGTCCAGGGGCACTTAGCTGCCTGACAGAGGGTCCACGACCCCACCGAGTCCTGTTTGTTGCAATACCACATGGCGGTGGTGTTGTCTGGGAACACCTGCACTACACTTCCCCGGACAGAAGAAAGGAATGCCTTCAGTGCAAGTCAGATCGCCTGAAGCTCCAAAAGATTGATATGGAGCCGGGACTCCGCCGGAGACCAGAGGCCTCTGATGTCCGCCTCTCCCAAGTGGCCGCTCCATCCCAGGAGGGATGCATCCGTCACCACTGTGTGCTCCGGTTGGGAAAGGGAGAGGGATCTGCCATTGACCCAATTGCGATTCGTGAGCCACCACTGCAATTGCCGTGCAGTGCCCTCCAAGATCTGGACATGATCGGACAGGTTGCCCTGATGCTGTGTACACCGGAACTTCAGGTCCCACTGCAGAGCCCGCATATGCCATCTGGCATGCTGCACTAGCAGGATGCAGGAGGCCATCAGGCCCAGGAGCCGGAGGGTCATCCTGAATGAAACCCAGGATAGAGGCTGAAAGATCGAATCATAGCCTGAATAACCCGGACTCACTGCTCCGGAGGATAAACCCGAACAAGCGTCGAATCCAGAACCGTTCCGATGAAGGGGAGCTTTTGAGAGGGACTCCGGTGCGACTTCGGCACGTTGATGGAGAACCTCAGCAAATGCAAGAGGTCGGCCGTAGTCTGAAGGTGGGTGATGACTGCCTGGGGCGAGCCCGCCTTCAACAACCAGTCGTCGAGGTAGGGAAAGACTGACACCCCTAACCTGCGACCACCGCCATCACTTTCGCGAACACCCGAGGGGCTCTGGTAAGTCCGAAGGGGAGCACGGCAAACTGAAAATGCTCTGGGCCTACCAAGAGGCGCAGGTAGAGCAGGTGGGCCGGCAGGACCGGGATGTGAAAGTATGCGTCCTGCAAGTCCAATGCTACCATCCAGTCTCCAGGGTCGAGGGCAGCCAAGACCTGAACCAGATTCAACATTTTGAACTTCTCCTTCCGGAGAAAGCGATTGACATTCCTGAGGTCCAAGATGGGGACCAGAAAGTAGTGGGAATAACAACCATGACCTACTTCTGGCCCAGGAACGCGCTTGATGGCCCCCTTGGCCAAGAGGAAAGTGACTTCTTGTTGGAGAAGCGCAAAGTGATCCCCTGACATGCGGTGGAACTGAGGTGGCATGGCTGGGGGGGCAGACTCTAAGGGGAGGGAGTAGCCCCTTCGGACTATTTGCAGCACCCACCTGTCTGAAGTGACAGAGCGCCAGTGGGGGAGGTGATGTTGAATCCTGCCACCCACTGGCATTGGGTGCACCCCAAAGCTTGGACTAGGTAGGCTTTGAGGCGGATGCTGTGGGATCGGAGGTGGACTGACCCGCACGCTGGCCCCCTGTGCCGCCACGGCGGTCCCCACGCCCGCGCTGAGGTTGGTTCTGAGCCCGCTTCTGGCTGAACGAATGTGTAGGGGCGCCCCTTCCATGGTCACAAAAGGAACGAAAGGTAGAATGTGGCCGGGCGTGTGGTGAAGAGACCCAAGGACTTGGCCGTAGCCCGAGAGTCCTTGAAACGCTCCAGCGCACTGTCTGCCTTTTCGCCAAACAGGTGAGTACCATCAAAAGGCAAGTCCATGAGGGAACTCTGGACATCCCCCGAAAACCCAGTGGAATGCAGCCAGGCATGGCGACGCAAGGCCACCGTCGTGGAGATCGCCCTACCCAAAGAGTCCGCGGTGTCCAGCCCACACCGAATGGCGAACTTCGTGGCATCCTTCCCCTCTGAAACAGGTTGGGAAAGTACAGCCCGAACCTCCTCCGGGCACTGGGGCAGAGTTTGCACCACATGTCCCACACAGCGTGAGTGTAGCGGCCCAAGAGGCATGCGGTGTTGACTGACCGCCGCCCCAAGCTGGCAGAGGAAAACAACTTCTTGCTAAACTGCTCCAGCTTTTTCGATTCCTTATCCGGTGGAGCGGTAGGGAATGTATTTTGGGAAGTGGAGGCCTGAATGACCAGGCTCTCCGGGGTCGGATGATTTGTTAAAAAAGCAGTGTCACCCGGTGCCGGGCGATGAAGCCTGGCCACGTTTTTATCCACAGGAACCCCTGGAACCCCTGTGGCTGGTTTAGGCCAGGTAGCTAGCAAAACATCCGTCACGGCCCCCTTGAATGGAACCAGAGGTTCCATAGAACTTGCCGCCAGCTGAAGCACTTCAGTAAGGAGGTTCGTCTTGAGAGTAACAGTAGGCAGATCGAGGTCAAGAGCCTTAGCTGATCTACGGAGCACCACAGTATATGTGGCGCCTTCCTCCATGACAGCAGGAGGAGAAACAAACCCAGGCTCAGCGGAGAGGGGCCACCTGCATCCTCCGGGTCCTCCGCCCACTAATGTTCGGACTCGCACTGCCGTGCAAGAGGGTCCTCCGACCCCTTCCAGTCATCCCCCTTCTCCACGGCCTGAGGCACAGGCTGCAGCGACGGGGGAGGCATATGGGAAAAGAAATGCTCCAAAGGCGCCGGTCGGTGCTGATCAGTCTCCATGCCCCAATCAGAGCAAAATAGCCCAGAAACTCGGGCAAGGGTGGAACAAACGGAACCCATTGCAGCGCCGGCAACGGGGCCACAGGGGGCGTCAGGCCAAAGCCGCCGGCGGAGGACCCTGCGGCACCAGGGACGGAGCTGCCGGCGGAGGACCTGGCGGCGCCATGGCAGCCGGCACCGGCAGCAAGCAAGGGCCCTCAATAGGGAACGCGGGGCCCGAAGGCCTGCTGGGGGTATCCCTATGCCTGCAAAGGCGTTCCATGGTGGCAAGAAACTCTTGCACAAGGATCAGAGTCGCAGACAGACCCAGATAAGGTGGGTAGGCCACAGGACTCTCAGGCTCCAACGGAGTCGTGGGGGAAGGACCCCTGGCCCCCTCGTCCGTGTCCGGAGACAGACGGGGGGGACGGGGGGGGACGACGGAGAGCGTACACGCTTCTTTGACTTTTTCTTGTGACGTCTTTTACCCGATTCTGAGGGTGAAGACTTTGACCCCGAGAAGCGATTATGATGGCTCCGGGGCCAGTCCCTCGAGCGACCCCTGGACCTCGAATGGCGCGGAGATGACTGCTGGGCCTCCAGCAGCTTTCGGGACCTCTCCCCCAAAGCCTGCAGAGCCATGGGCAGGCAGTCGGACCATGACCGGGAGTCCTGGTCGAGCTCCAGACAGTAGAGACAAACGCCGTGGGGGTCGACCACCGACATCGTACGGTGGCAGGTCCGCAGGATTTAAACCCAGGCATCCCTATGCGGCACCATGAGTCAAGATTCAACGAAGTAGAGACAAAAGTCTAAAAAAAGTTAGTCAAAAAGTGACTAGGGTACGTGCTCTAACCGGATCTACGCTTGCTGGCATGGAAAAAGAAAGAACTGACGTCAGCGCGCATGGGTGGCACCTAAGTAGTCTCCATGACGTCATCTCACCGCTTTCGTCAGCAACGGACGTGGAGCCGCACGATGCCACCTACCGACGCGCAGGGGTACTGCTCACGAAAAACTTTCTGGATCCAGTCTGATGCCTGGGGATATTCTAAGGTAAGGAATCTATCACTAACGTGTCTCTTTCAGATAAATAAGATCTATTTAGGGCGAATGGGAGGGTACAATATAATTGTCTTGACAGAGAACAACTAAGAGAAAAGTTTGAACAAAGTCATTAAAACAACACAATGCAATATGACCCTCCAGACCACTTCAGCCTTTTTTTCTTCATTCTATACAGAAGGAAGGAGAGTTGTGTCCTGGAAATAAGTCTCTGCAATGGCACTTGAAGAGATTTAGTTCCTCATCTTAAGGTGAAGAAATTGATACACAACCTTTCACTTAGACTGCCCATCACTTTATTTAACTGTTTCTTGTATGTTTTATTACCACTACATGCGCCGCTCAAACAAGCATTGCTCTCTAGTCACTAACGACAAAAAGAGAAGCTTTAAGTCAGTAAGTGAAGTCTTGCGGCCTCTCCTATTAGCCGTTAACTTTATGCTGGTCTGTGACCATGCCTTTTGGCTAGGTTTGCGCAATAGAAATACCATATACATACTTTACTGAGCTCGATCTCAACCGGCCTCAGAGGCTGACCCCTAGTTACATACATTTTCCTCCAAGCACTCAAATTGCTTAGATTGCATTGATGGGTCTCATAGCAACAACAAAGTACAAGATAAAATCCTTTTGGATGACAATTGGGAATTAAGGGAAGGCCACCAAAGGAAACAATTACATTTCAGCCATTATCAACCACTGGGGAAACATGAAGATGTAGATGGTCAACGCTGGACTGAAGGATATTTCCAGACTTCGAAATAAGCATAACCAAGAGAAGGGATGTTAAATGCCCACCATTACCCAAACGAATAATCAGTCATGTCTCTACCTGCTTCCGAAGATGGTTTCCTCTTAAGGCATATCCTTTCACATGGGACTTATTCTTTAAGTTTATTCGGACAAAGTTGGCATTATGGTTTGTAGAGGGTCTGCATGAAAGGAATCAGAAGTTTAGAGAACACGCAAAAGTATGTTGAAAAAAACAAGACTTTGCTTTACCACCTGAATTCTGCTCTAGCAGTATCACATTTTAGAAAAAGGAATTCTATTCAGCCACTTACAGCATCCATGAGCGAGTCAGTGCGCCTTTAAGGGCATTCTACATTTAGCACAGGTTTTTCATTTAGGGTTTAGTGCTAATGAAATACCTGTTCCACCAACCCACCAGAAAATGATATGCTTACAGGGAATAATATCCTATAACCCGACAAGACAACCTGGCATATATGTAATAACATGTGGAAACACACTTTGTGCCCTGCACCCCACATTGTAGAGCGGGAATAGCAACTCGATAGCCGATATATTTTTGTGAACCAACAACATTAAGGAAAAGGTATATATCAACTACTCTATATGGGTCATTTTTGGAGAATAAAATACATATATACACACACATATATCTATCTATCTATCTATATCTATCTATATATACACAAATATATATATGAATATATATATATATTTTTTAAGATTGCCTCAAATATATTTATGTACATAATTTGTTTTCAAAACTGACCCATCTAGGGGAGTGGGAATACACATATTCCCTAATGTTGGTTCACAAAATATATATACATATATATATATATTATCAGATGTGGAAGTGGAGCCCTGCTGTGCTGTGATTTCATGACCTGTGGGGAAAAAAAAGAAAAAAACATTTTGTTTTCCCCACAGGGAATACTCACATAATGGAAGGGCTCCACTTCTAATGCTACTTCCCTTCATCAGTATATAGCAGGGTGTATAAAAGGGCGGAAAGAAACGGAGTGGCTTTAGATATAGAATTCCAGCAGAAGTTATAAGACTACGAAAGAACATTTCATCTTTAGAAAACATGTTCGACCACTTTCACTAGCTGGACGGAAAGGTTTTTGAGGTTCTGCCTAGACATTGTTTCTAAAGCCTGATGAACCTGCTTTCACCCGTACACACGGACAAGACATATATATATATACCTCCACAGTACAATGCAGTACCAATGAAAAGTCACAGGATAAAGGTTTAAGGTGTGTGCATCACTGTGCAGACAGGAAGTCTCAACCACAAATAAGAAAACTTAAAAAATCTGCAAAAAACAGGCAGCAGTTCACAAATGAACCTACAGAGTATAATAAATCAATAAGAAAGTACAGACCACTACAGAAATAAAAGCGCCCCTTAGCTTGGGTCGACTGCAGCATCCCACAACAAGGGCTTCCTATCTCTCCACCAGGTACCTGTGTGCCGGAGGGCATCAGTAAAGGGTTTCTTTTTTTAAATTTACTGCACAAATCTGCTTACATGTTTGAGATAACATTCTTTTCTTTCTGCAGGATTGCTACATGTGACCTTCCATTATTTGCCAGAAAGAGGGGCTGAAGCAGTAACTGCACTCTCTGTACTACTATAAATAGCCTCTGCAAACCCTAGTTCTGCACCTAGTCAACCATAATTCTGTAGTATTTGAATGAAGTGGCCAAAACATTTTTAAGCTCTGGGGCGAGGACTGTTGCAGAGGACTAAGCACCATAGAAAGGGAGGAGAAAAAGTATAATGCACCGAAACTGAAAAAAATATGAAAGGAAGCAGATGACCTAAATCAAATGAACCTATGCAGACTTCCCGCCATGATGCTACTGCTGAGATCACAGTTTTTACCTTTTCTTTTGTTGAGGTTATCACTTTGCCAACATATGTTACAGAGAAGAACAAAAAACATCTTACTGGGATAAAAGAAAACTGGCACAAGTGCCCATCTTGCGGTCTACGCACCCGGAAGTCTTGGCTCTGATGGTAGACGGGATTTTCCCTTCTTCTTCTTCAATGTCTCCAAAGAGGTTTTCTGTGGGCACTGTGGACTTTTTGGTTGTTGAAGTCGGGGGTAGCTCATCTTCCTCATCCACATTGTTCTTGCTAGCCTTTGTTTTGCGTCGGCGAGCTGGTTCACTCTTCTTCTCCACGTGTGCTGTTGATGCCTTTGTCTTGCGCCGCTTTTTGGCAGTCCCTTCTTCCGTAGCTGGCAAATCTATTGTAAGTTCTTTCTCCACAGAGGTGTCCCGCTGTCTTTTCCTTCCAGCTCGCTTCTTCTTTTTTTGGAGTGGAGCTTCATCAGTCCTGGGTAAAACCATGTCCGCCTCTTGCACACCCTCACTTGCTGGATTGTTCATATTGGCATGTCTCTTACTCGCTGAGAGACTCTCACAGTCGCCAGCAGGCACAGTTACTCCAAGTGTCCTAGAATGATGTGCTGTAGGACTACTAGCTTCATTATCTTTCAGTGTTTTTATATCCTTCAATGCCGGTCCAACGCTCCTCACTGCTTTGCGACAGTGAGTTGGAGTCTGATCCTCAGTCTTCCTAGAACGTTCTTGGGAGTGTGAAGTATTTTGAGGAGAAGCAGGCCCGGTTGATGGAGGCTGATCATCACTTGCTATATCAGTTGGTATTGGATGGTCTGGACTCGGAGGTAAACGGGTATCTGAGGATGAAGGCTGAGGGCACAGTGGAGAAGAAATGTCCAAGTCCTCCTTGATTTTAACATCTGTGACAGGAGCACTCTCTGCTTCAGGTCTACCTGCAGCTTGGCCCTTAATACCCTGACACCTGTCGAGCCAGCTAGAGTCCAGAGAGGTCATGCGTTGCCCCACAGTCTGCCTCAGCTGTAGGAACTTGTTTGGTTGCAGAGGACTAGAGGTAGGCCTTGAGCTCAGTTTGGATGGATTGAATCCTAGCTTCAGTGGGGGAAGACCTTCATCGGTTTCAAGGTGGAAACCATTCTCTGTTGAGGTGATCAAGGGTAGTGGAGAGGCAACCACTGAGGTCCGAGCTAAGATGTCAGAGAAGCCATTTAGGGACTTTCCAACAGCACCGTTTCCTGGGGACATGGTGGGTTTAGAGCATGGACTACAAATACCATTTATGGGACTCCCAACAGAGGCATTGGGAGTGAAGCCATCTGAAAAAGCATTGGTGGGATTTCTGGTCGGGGTGACAGATTTCGATACAGGTTCAGAAAGTCCATTTTTTGGTTTCCATTTGGGAGAAAAGGGTTTTCGCAAAGATGAAGGATGTTCCTGCAAGCAAAAAGAAGAGCCAAAAAGATTAGGTTTGCTGCAAATTTGTCAAATCATACAGTTGTAAATATGCACTTTTTGGACAATCGTCAATTATTTCAACTGCCATGACATCATTCAAGCTCCAATCATACTGAACTTCCATCTGTTGCTTCAACTAGAAATAGTAGAGTTTATCGATCAATTAATAAAAAACATGGACAAATTAGTACAGCTAAATATACAACTCAGACCAACATTACTTCCACTTAAAAACTCATCATTTTGCAAATTCATAAATGTCTGCCAGTTTAGATAATAATTAAACCATTTTCACAATAACTACTTCATTCGTATCTCCAATTATTTTGCAGCGAAGATTACTTCCATCTATGACACATTGCGTCTTTCTGGCTGACTCATGTGGGAGGGTGCTCATCACCTTCTGGCTCACTGTCTGGTGTTTCTTCTTTTGACCATCTTCCAGTTCCACAAGAAGCTGTCTATGTGTCTACACCTGGCTTAGATCACATCCTGTGTTTATCTGTGGAACAGTTTTACTTGATCTCTGGGTCTATTAAAACAGTTTTTCCATTTGACTTGAATCCTCATACATATTGGAATTTGGACAAATCTGTTCTCCAACTTTTTGTGGAGGTGTGTAATGGCTCACTTATCAATGCCTGGGTGCCTCGTGAATGGAAAAAGGCACTGCTGAAGAAACCAAATGTGGACCAAAACTGCCTTTCGAATTTTCTCCCAATTTCCAAAGATGTTAAAATCTTGTAGATATAAGTTAATCAACAGCTTTCTAGATTTTTAGAACAGAACCATCATTAGAACCCAGATAGTCTGTTTTTATTCAGGGCACATCACTGAAACTGCACTGGTTTCAGTTTTGGATGATTTAAGAATGCTAGCGGACAAGGATAACCAGCTGCCTTAGTCCACGATTGGTCTGTAGCTTTGGATACTGTTCCTCATTGCATCCTTTTAACCAGAATGGTGGAGGTTGGTATTGGAGGATCTGTGTTACAGTGGTGTAAAGCTTATCTTACAGGCAGCCACCAAGCGCCTTATGTGTCCGCTTATAATCTGGTAGAACATGGTGTTCCACAGGGGTCATTCTCAGACCAAATCGGTTTAGTATTTACAATTACCCCTTTTCTCTATTGCTTAGGTCTTATGGTGTCACCTGCATGAACTATGTAGGCAACACAGAGGTTAGCTTATAGCTCTGAAGAAAATGGGGCCTGTCCCCTTTTACAACTTCCTTTAGTTTATGTTCGCAGTCGCCTCTTGGCGGAGACTTAGTGTTTTAAATTTTAACATAAACAAAATTGAGGTTCGCTGGCTTTCTCACTCCTCCTTTGCAAAACACTTCCCTTCCTCCCCTTGACCTCCTTCTAGGCTGGAGTCTCCAACCCCTATCAAATCCATGTTGGATTTGGGTATCTTTCTGCAGGACAATTTGTCTTTGGAGAAACAGGCTAAACATGTTCCCTCTTATTGTTTTATTGTATTGTGTTAAGGGTTCTCAGAAAAATAGTTCCTCTGCTCCCTCCTCAGGCTTGTCGGATTGCAGTACAGGCCACTGTCCTCAGTCGTCTGGACTATTGTAACTGTTTGTCTCAAGGGACCTCTCACAGCATTCTGAGGAAGCTACATCAAATTCAAAATATGACAGCTAAAGTAGCTGTTGTTTTACCAAGCTCCTCCGCTCTTGACTCTCTAAACTGGTTACCACGGATTAAATAGATTTTTAAACTCTTTGTGCATTGTTTACAAGGCTTTTCACCAATCTGGGCGAAACTATTTGAACAATAAATGTAACTTATGTTCCAAGTCGTTAACAGGATTCTTTTTTCTTTGTATTGCCAGAGTATTTTGAGTCCGCTCTGTCAGGAGGGCCTTCTCTGTGGCTGATGCCAAATTGTGAAATTCTATGCCTATCTCTTTGCATAAGACGTCAGTCCTGATTACATTTAGAAAAGCCTTACAGACTTAGCTATATGCCTACTGATTTCATTCTGTTTGGCAGTAGGATTTCAGTGCTCCGTTAGCGTCATGACACCTTTCTACCATTTGTGGGCTCTATAAAACCCTTTAACATAATATACTAATAACATTTCTGCTTTAGCTGCACACATTCTTTGAATGTAAAGATTCATGAATGTTGGAGAAAGAGGTTTTTTATTATTTCTTCTTTTCCTCACATTGGGCTCCCCTGCCTAGACTCTGCACCCACCACACATACCTAAATGAAACGGTCTGTGTTCAAACTGCAACTAAGCTGCAATGATTTTCCTCTTTATTTCTTGTTGATCGAAAACTAAAACAAATTAAAAAATAGAGGATTCTGAATATTTGCAAGTTTGTTCATTAAAACATCAACTAATTGTTGTTACTTTGTGTAGTATGAAAACTGATTCAGAGTTCAAGCAAAAGGTAACAGCTTTATTGAACGTTTTAAAAAAATTGACAAAAATATGGGTTGTGAAATCAATTTCCTTTTCTAATCTAAAGCTGCACGTAAACATACCATGTGTGACGAGGATTCATTTTTTGCTACCACACAGCCTACAAGCTTCTGATTTTTCCCTAAAATCACTCCAAAGAATGTCCTTGGGGTGACATTGCAGAAGTAATTTTAACAAGCATTGGCATAGCCAATAGGTCTCGCCTTCGGGACCTTATAAGTGTTTAGCCATGCAATGGTTGATGTTGTTGCACCAAGGATATTGTGCTGCATAACTAAATACTTATAAGGTCCTAAAAGCTAGACCTATTGGCAATGCCAATGCTTGTTTATGTATTGTTCGTTGCAGGTGGTGGGCACTGGCAGTCATTTTTGGAGACGTGGACATATTTTTTTATCATCAGACTTTGTCCCAGAACAAGATTGAGAAAAACAAAAAAAGACACCCAGATAAAGGAAGGGAAAATTGGAAAGTTTGACACTGGGAGAAAGCAGGAATGGAAAGTAACCTTAAAGAATGAGATAAAAGAGACCGGAAGTGCAAGGTGGTAAAGATGGAAGCATGAGGTGGAATCCAGACAAGCAGCCTTACAATCAGCAAACACGTAATTAAAAGGTGTTGGAAGAGGGCCCCTACACATATTTTTTTAACTTTTACAATAAACATTTTCTTTTTTTACAGTTTTATATAGTGCGAACTTGACCCAAAGGTATTAGGTATCAGAGCGCTTTACATGAGCACCAGTTGCGTTACACAAAGAAATATTCATTTTTGTTAGGCACGGGGAGATTAAGTGATTTGCCCAGAATCACAGGATGTTACGTGTCCTTGCCAAGACAAATTAAGCACTATCAGCGAGTCACCAGTGCATAGCCTTTCTGCAGCATTATCTTATCACAACACAAACATCTGCCCTTCAAGTTCAGCAGTTGATTTTGGAAAGAACAGTAAAACACTAACAGCAACTGAATTAGACTTTGCCAAAGGTGACGTAAATTGTTTACGTCCTAGAAACTCAGTTTAATGTGTCACCAGATAGAAACGAAAATGAAAGCATAAGTAGTTTCAGTATGGAACGTACGTATTGAGGCGTGGAATGTCATGAAGTGCATTGCATTTTGTTAGATCGCCTTGCGTGCCACGTCAAGTGCGTATATATAGTGTTGCCTTGACAAACTAAGGGATAACAAGCACGAATGTTCCTGCCCCGAAACAAATGAACAACAAGTGTGAGGGGTGGGGGGGTGTGGACAGAATGCTTCCGAAGGCGCGCAAAGCAGTAGCTGTTTGCTCTTTTCGGAAGCACATACTCGTGCTTATGGTGCGCCCCTGCCCGCTCCCGTAAGGTGAATGCCGCCACAAGCACAAGTATGTGCTTCGAAAAAGAGCAGAATGACAGCTAAAGGTCCTCCTTTGCAGCGCATGCGCGTTGTGTAGGAGAGACCTAAAAACCGCTGTAAATAGATAGGATTTAAGAAGGGATGGCTGGTTGAGGTAGACTGATGAGGAAAACCACTGTATGGATGAAGAAATTACAGGAGAAACCAGAACTGTCGCAGAGATAGATCTTAACTGATATGCAATATGAAAGACTAGAGGTAACCTAGTGTAGCAGTTGAGAGGGAAAAACACAATGACAATTTACGTCCCTATTGTTCAAACATAACATAGGCCACCAGTTAGCCTTCTGCAGATTTATAGTGACAAGTTTGAAATGTGCACCCAGCAGAGTTTAGAAATTTGGTACAGTCAACTGGAAACGAACAGTGTCATTGCACAATGGGCGTGGTCTTCCGTGCTGCAGTCAAGCTGCTGCATGCCTTTTTTGACTATTAGAGAAGCATTGACAGCCAATATGTAGCATACTTCTGAAAGGATGATGAGCAGGATTACTAATGACATCCATTGGCCAAGTGATATAAAAGGTTTACGTTATAGGCATCCAGAGTTGGGACAGGCTAGGTAGAACTCTTTGCTAGGCCTCTCCACACTAAAGCACCAATGGTGCAGATGGGCCAAATTGCTACAAAATCTACAACAGCCAATATACTTTAAGCAGTGTTTGGGATAGAATGGGATTGTGGAAGTGTGCATAGAGATCTAGAACCTCAGTGAGTTAGGATGATCCAAAACTCATCTCAGTGTCAGAAATCCCCTTACCTAGCTAGCTACAGTGTCTCATGGATCATTATGAAATGATCCATGTCTTAGACAAACCAGAACATGATCTTTAGAATACCTCAGGAATCGTGGAACACATGAACACTCTTTCGTTATATAATCATTTCAAACCAAAACTGAGAGTCAAAGAACACACGTGCAAGTTTGAAATATTTATTATTCAATGCAAGGTTCTCAAACGCAGTATCTTGTAGAATACCAAAATGCAGATTATAAAAATCAGAGTTAGCAGCATAGTCACTAATCCATAGTAAGCAAAAGGTGATAGCATGTTACAATGCAAAATCTATAGAAATCTATATCACCTATATTTCGCGCACCCTATTTAGCATATTATTTTATATCTAAGAAGGTCTCATTCGGGCTTTAGCAGGGCGGACCCATACCTCTAAATGTCAGTAGGAGTAGATCACATCAACAGCTACCAGCTCTCTTCATGCGCAGCACCAAGTGTCTACGTTCATTCCCTGTAACTCTATCTTAAACCCGCGTAGAGCCCAAAATGTTGGCATCAACATTATTTGTGTTATGTCTAATGTGGTGCGAGGATCAGGCCTCCCAGCAACCTTGTGTTAGGTTATTCCTAGAGTGTGCAGCTCTCAGTGTGCAGACAGTTGTACCAAGTGTACCAGGCAAAGCTGATAGCATAGTAATAACATATTATTCTCAAATAAATCACATCACCGCTTCTAGGTTGAAGGCGACAACAACAAGTAGGTGTCGTGTGCAAAACTAAAGCCGAAGGAAAAATGGCTGTTTAAACATGTAATACACTCATGCTAACTTAACGCAATATATGTAACGAAGTATCCATATGACACTAGTGCTGTTGTTGCACTGCGGAGAAGCCACTATCAACCGGACCTCCAGTGTCCACGGAGATCCAGACTGCTTACGCGCAGGCACGTGGGATTAAAGAATTTAATTGATTTTACGACACAATGTGGCGCTTTGAATAATGCGCATTTTCCAGCTACATCCAAGACAGATGGCCGGTCCTCTATCAGAGTGGGGGAATTAAGTATCCCTATAGAACAGTCTTTGCTCAACACATGCATACAGTGAACATTCGTAATAAAAGTCAATGAGTAACCTGGAACAAATTGTGCAAATAAACATGTGTTTACCTGCTGAGATCATTTCAGAAAATATTTACCAGAGAAAGTAAGTCCTTGGCAAAGATCTGTCCGCTATATCAGAACCAATCGCAGATGACAAGGGCGCAGAATTCCGTATGTGGAGTAGTTACAAAATGTACTGCTAAGTAGAGGTCTCATGGTGAGAAGAATTCAGCCAAATATAATAGGGTCACACAGATCTTAAAATGCTTTGAAAATGTCCTGCATGATGCATTCCATATGGTGAAGTGAGTGCTGTTGCCAGCTGGTGGGAATGAGCTGATCGATGTAAAGGTTGCCTTATTGTATAAAGTGCGCATTTCTGGTAAAGGTTTAAAGAGAGCTTCCTATATCATGAAAACTCCCAGCAATTTGGATTTAAGGTTCTTTACCACAGGATGTAGAGGGTTCTCAAGGCAGCAAAAACTTTAATCTTAAACCTTACCACATTTCGAATTCATTAAAGAAAATATACTCTGTTCCCAAAGTAGGACAAGCAAATCTCACCTAACCAGTTAGCTTGGTGTACAGCTCCAAAATTTAATCAGTTCACTAACAGGACCATATTGTTTCTCCAAATAAATTGGTGCCATTCGATCACACTTCGGCTCTTCACTCAAAGACACAACAAAGGTTCAGGAAACATTGAAGATTAATGTACAAGATTACGCTTCCATGTATTTCCAATGACAGGTTTCTTATGCACGTTCCCCTCCATCAGCGCTCTCTTCTCTGGCTTAATATAGCTCCTCCTCCCTTTCTCCACACTGTCTTTGTTGGACCACTTTCCATTATTTCATCAATCTGCTTCTCCTACAGCTCTCCGCTTCTTTGCAGCTGTGTTTACTCTGCTCATATTACTCATATAAATAATTACTTACATACGGACATTGCCCATACCTTTATGGCGGCACCAAGGTTGGTTTTTAGCTTCATCCCAAAGTACTGTGCTGAGGCCTTAAGGGAATCGCGGTCTGCGGGTGTTAGCTTCGGAGGCATGGCTGCACGGTTCAGGTGACTGCCCCAAACATCTGCCCCAAATTCCTTTGGAGAAAGAACAGATAATGTCATACAGCCCGAATGTGGCAATCAAAAAACATGGGTACTGCTTATCACTACACAGGATCCTGCTACTCCCATCAACGTGTGCCAAGCAGGGGAGTCACAGAGAATGCATCAAAGATCCTTGTGGACACACTACGATGCAGCCCGCAGTGGTTTTCAACGTCATTCCACACCCCCTTACCTGAGTGATTGGTCTGTGTCGTACCCTGCTCTCTTCTCCGTCTAGTCCTTTCTCTGTGTTCTGTTCTCTGCTGCTCAGCCAGTCTAAGTGATGTCACATTATGTTCCCTGTGTGTATGTTTGAGTGTGAATTGTCAGTTGCTGTATGTGGACTGAGCAGAAGGGATGCTGCTCCCGGTGGGGCCGATTTTCCTGATACTACTTTCAATACTACTACAACCATCTTATCTTCAAATGTTCCTGTCCTGACTGAACTAAAGAATAAATATACCATTTGGACACACCTACACCTCAGGATACTTCTTTTCCTGCATTACACACTGGCAACGAGAACAGGATTTGGGTTTCTTGTGTATATTTGTCTGGTGGTGAGCAAGTTACTGATCTCAAACCTTTCTATTGGTACGTCTTTTTAATGTTGAAATTTTCTGGTGATGGACAATTAGTGCACTCAAATCATTTTACATTTACTTTCAATAGTGTTAGGATTGCTGGTTGTTGTCCTAAACTATTTTCCTTCTGTGTTGACGCCATCGTTTTGTAGTGTCAAAACTATTCTTTAAATTGACTGGTGCTTAGTGTGATATTTGGAGCTCATATTACTGATGATGGGGTATAATACTTCCCAATTTTGCTTGTGTTTTCAGGACTTAATTGCTACGTCTAAACCTTTTCTGTGTGGTGGTGGGTTCTTCTGTGGATGGATTCTCAAACTGTTGTGTGCTTATCTAGGATCCTGATCGATACTGTGACCTTATGCCCCTATTCAGCTATAAATCCATTTATTCCCTATATTGGCATAACCGTTCAAGTACAATATTCAGAAAGTCATCTCTGGCCTCACACGAACAGAGCCACATTCCAGAATAGTTTTCTCTGCCACTTCCTTTGCAACCAATTAGTGCAATGACAGAGCAGAAGTCACTATCTGAGATTCCTAGATTAACACTCCGAGTTCTTCAACAAGATAAAAACTCAGCAAACCTGGAAATCCCCGCTTGCTGTGTTTTGATTAGTAATGGAACTCTAATGAGCAACTGATAGCTACCACTTCCTAGTGACATCTTTAATTGACGTCTTATGTCCAGCAAACTTACGTCAAACATGGCACCTTTCAGGTATAAATATTACCAACGTTGCCTTAAGCAATTGCCTGTTGCTAGCTGTCTGCAGTACGCTGATGCTGCTGCTGTCTCGTTGCTGTTGGCGAAGCTGATGCTGCCAGCTATCTCGCTGCTGCTGAAGAAGCTGTCATGCTGATGATACCATAGCTGCTATCGCTACTGCTATCGCTGCTAACTGGCGAACGATGGTGTGGTGGACTTAGGAGCTGAACAGCCGTCCCTCTGCAAGAGCCCAGCAGATGCAAGCTGCCCGAGGACGCTGTCCCCCCTCCTCCTCCTCGACGCGCTGAAGAAGAGACGCTGCCTTTCTCCTGCCGAGAAATCCAGCTACAGCGTTTCTGGTCTACCCTTGCGGGTGACTGGGATACCGAGTTTCCCTGAAGGAGATACCAGACCTCCATCATTCTATTCAGAGGTATGGAGTTGACTAAACCCTTAGTGAGAATTCTTGAAGCAAACCTTGGCAAAACCAACTTAAACTAAAGCTACGTACTTACTCCCCTCCCAAGTATTAGGCTTAGGTCAGGTACACTGGGGTAGGCGTAGTTAGAAGCACCAGTTGAGTATTTTAGCCTAATGTATATATGAATGTATATATGTTTTATTACTTTTAAACCATTGTATGGCTAAGAAACCATATCAATGCTTTTACAGTATTATTTCGCAATACTTATCTTACTGTACGTACTTTTTATAATAACAAGTCTTGCAATTGTGGCAATTCATTTCTCTTGTACGAGAAGAAAGACTGTTCAATAAATGTTAACCCTTTATTGACAAACGCCCGTCTCTCTATATTGTGAAAGTAAACTGCACCAACCTGACTGAGTAAAATAACTGTCTATTGTTTCACACGACCCTAGAGATCGACTCTTGATCTGAGGAGCAAAGTTGTCATGTTGCACGGTTGTTGGAAAACTGAATCCCTTCTTGTCTGTGCCAGGGAAGCTGATCACTTCCTATGCAGAGAAGAAAGTTTCCAGTGACCTCTGAGCTAGTTGGTAACAAACCCAATTAAGTTTAGCATAGTCAGTAGAGGCCTGGAAGATCCGCACTTCTACGTCGATACTACTGTTTATGTTATTCCAATGCGCAGGGCCTATTGGGAAAATAGGAACTACACTACATAACCACCTTTACGGGGCATCTTCGCTTCACTTTTGCATTTACAATTGTCTTGTGGTGGAGGTGTGCTGTTTTCAAGTTTCTTCTGAGTGGTGATGGGTCCTTCTGATACTGTTACTCAAACCACATTAAGTGAGCATTTTCGCTCCATGTTTGGATTTACTGTTGTGCACAATGCATTTTTGTTGTTCCGGGTGTTGGGACGCTTCGGAGGGCTCAAAACCCACTTGCTTTTATGTTTATTGTGTTGCTTTCTTTATTGCACACATATCTCTACTGTTGAAAGGGTGTGTGTGTGTTTTGTGTCTTTTGACCTGCTTTTCCTTTCTCTTAACTTATTTGTTCTCACTTCCATACCTCTTGCCTCTTTATTCGTTATTGTCTCCGTTAGGGAGGGAGGTGTGTGGTATCCTGCTCTCCTCTCGGTCTAGTCCTTTCTCTGTGTCTCTGCTGCTCAGTCAGTCTAAGTGATGTCACAGAATGTTCCATGTGTGTATGTTTGAGTGGAATTGTCAGTTGCTGTATGTGGGCTGAGTAGCAGGGATGCTGCTCCCGGTGGGGCTGATTTTCCTGATACTACTTTCAATACTACTACCTCAGATGTTCCTGTCCTGACTGAACTAAAGAATAAATCTACAATTTGGATACAACTACACCTCAGCATACTTCTTTTATTGCAATTCACACTCCCCTTGTTATACCTTTAAAAAGGTTGATGTCTTCATTTAATTTCTTATAACCAAATACCCTCATTTCAAGGGTGCCTGTTGGATGGTACCATTGTAAATAACACTGCATTGGTTTAACAGCCTAGAAATTCTTGCCACTCACTCTCCAATACCGACTCATGAGCTTGAACCATGCTCATATTAATTCTAATCACTCCCAAAAATGGAAGTATCCTGCAGTCAAATGTATAAATTAGACCATGCTTTTTCTAAACATTAAGATAATTTGTAGACTCTTACTGCTGGCCCTATTAGTACCACAGGAATTGTCTGTGAATTCTGGTGCCTATTTCACTGTATATCCAGATTTCAAGGCCCATCAGTGCAAGGTACAACAACCACTGCTGCAGTGTGCAATGCCACATTTCACTTTACCTGCAACAGTCTGTAGCACATGCTGCGCAGGGATAAAACAAAAACGTGTGCATGCTTAGGAAAGGTGTACCTCCCTGCCTTCTTTCTTTTTTTTGCTATGCCCTACATTTTTCCTTCACTGTAATGACCAACCTCTCAAGTCCACCAGAAGAGCTTGTAAGTTAAGTCTAGTCTTACACATTCGTTGTGTCCTTAAACTGCCGGAGAGTATCACACAGATAAGCTAGGTCAGGGGTCTCCAAACCGGTCCTGGAGGGCCGGATCCATGCCAGATTTTTAAAATAACTACATGTATCTCAATGGGGATATCCAAAAAATCTGGCATGGATCCGGCCCTCCAGGACCGGTTTGGAGACCACTGGAAAATAGTCCTTAAATAACACAATTCATTTGCAGGAGCCTACAGTACACCATGGTTTGTTTTGGGGACCACACGCCAATCCATATTCTGGGATCTTGGCGACATCTATCGTTTTTACACTTGATTCTAGCTTTCAAATGTGCCAGACATTCTTGACGTTAAATTTTTACAAAACTACAAAGCTTAAACCGCTTTTCAAAAGTTGCTTGTGGTAGCCTAAACCAGGCACTATCCAAGCTGTGTAATAATGATCTTTTAAACACTTCCCAAGAGTTTCTTAGGAATTCCTACAAAAATGGCAATCTGTCCAAGAGCCCTCAGTGTGGTAGCTTCATCTGCTTTGGACACGGACACCACATGCTGCATACTGCCAAGCAAGAGGATGTAATGGCAAAACATGGTGAGGTAGTTGACCTGCCATTCCAAGTCATCAGGCTGTTCTCCAATACCTCCATGGTTTTAGATTCTCTTGAGATGGAGCTATCAAAGTCACAAAAGGTCATGCTACTCTTTACAAAAGCAAAAGCTACATCCCAAGTAAAGCTGTGGACCTGTGAGAGAAGAGGATCTGGATTACCAGGAATTTTCAGGAGCTGCAACTTGACCACTGGAAGACCTCTACAAGACCCAGATGGCTGAATACGTGCTTAGAAGTGGACTCAAGAGCCTAGAAGATCCCTGCTACTAGCTAGGCTTGAAGCAAGACAAAGACAAAAGTGAAATTCTGCTTGTGTTGGGGGCTGCAAAGACGCTGCCCTGCATTGTGCCTTACCAACCATAGACTGAACACATTTCTCTTGTAATTCTCAAGTGTGATGGAAAAAACATTTTAATAGGATCAAAACAAATCAAGACGCTTATTTGGTGGTGCACAAATGATAAATATCCACTAAAACCCGATTTTCACACATCATCATGTGTGCAATATAGTTTTATGAGTAAGACTGTATGTTTGTGTAACTTTATTGACCATGCTAATGGGGAATGTGCTCTCTGTAAATGGCAATGCTCTTTTACATGATGCTTTATTTATATTTTAAGTGGTACAAAAGGGGGTGGTGATGGACGGAGCATCTGAACCAATCAAATACTCACACCCAGTCAACAGATCTGGGTTTAATCCATCACCGTTCTTTAGCCCACTCTGCCACCCCAGTTCAGACATGGCCATATGCAAATCAGTGTGACCCTGTGCCTCATGGGAACAGTACAGCCCGAACTGCCAAGCCATGCCTCCCCTGGACCGGAAACAAGCTTCCGAGGACCAGTTTCTGGCATTTCAGCCGTCTTCAGCCCGGCTTGCTTGAATCCAGTGGCAAAGTGAGCAAGGGACTCACGTCTGAGCATACCCTGCCAACTTATGGCGAAAAAGCGGTACAAAAGGGGGTGGTGATGAACGGAACTGGGGTGGTGTGGAGCGCAAAAAAACGATGGATTTAGGCCCAGATCTCTGTACATTGGTGAATGTATGACATTGTTCTGCATTCTGTCCATCAATTGTTGTTATTTGTATTTATTTACACTTAAAACATTATTTGCCTCACCTGCAATATGTCCATTAAATCTAGGTGGGTTGCAAACGTTTGTTGTTGTAAAAAGTGGATTGTGGTTCTAAAAAGTTTGGGAATCGCCGATATAGAGGCTGCAGTGAGTGCGTGCAGAAAATGGCAGATCCCAATTTAGGAATTGGCACGACACTCCTCAAGGACATGCTAGCCTGCTTGTTGCTGTTCCTGGGGATGAATCCCCAAGGACACTTTAGATACATGCCGAGCTAGGAAAATGAAATGAACACACACACACAGAAAGAGCATCTCTATGAGCAGACTATATATTTGCTTATCTGCTACTCAGGTTCCGTCTGACACAGCAAATTAAATCTGCTTGCCACCTTGTGTTGTATTGAATGCCCACTAGCAATGTACATTCCATTGCTAAGCTGATATCAGCACTTCTCTCTCTTTTTTGACAGCCTGTAACAAAGCTACCTGTCTTTTTTAGATCAAACTACTGTGTGAGGGCCACACAGTAAGACAAGCATTTGCAATGCAATAGGTCTCGCATTAGGAAAGTTTGAGCTATTGGTATTGTAAATGACACATTTTTTATTTATGTGTTGGTTTTGAAAATAGCGAAATTAATAGCTTTGTCATTTCCAATGCCAATAGTTATAACTATTGCAAATGTGACACCTATAGCATTTGTAATGCAATATTTGTTGTATTTACGTGACTTAGATGTATTATTACAAATAACAATGGCTTAATAATTAATACTTAAATAAAAGTTATTGTAATTTATAATGGCAATAGCTTAAACTTTTGTAAATAATTTTTGTGAGGCTTATATTCAGTGTATTTTATTGTGACGAAAATACAAGAACAGAAGTTAAATATTAACATCTTTTTGTGACATTTGTAATACAACTTGAAACATTGAGAGAACATATTTGAACCAGTTGTTGAATGGTTGCATAGATTGATGCTGTGGTGGTGCTGAGTGATGTGGTGGCGACGAGTGACGCTGTGGCGTTCAGTGATGCTGTGGTAGCGCATAGTGATGTTGTGGTGTCCCTGAGTGATGCTGTGGTCGTGCTGAGTGATGTGGTGGCGACGAGTGACGCTGTGGCGTTCAGTGATGCTGTGGTAGCGCATAGTGATGTTGTGGTGTCCCTGAGTGATGCTGTGGTGGTGCTGAGTGATGCTGTGGTGATGCGATAGATAGAGTGAGTGTGATAGATAGAGTGAGGGCAATAGATTGATAGAGGGAGGGCGATAGAGTGAGGGCAATAGATAGATAGATAGCTAGATAGATAGAGTGAGGGCGATAGATAGAGTGAGGGCGATGATAGATAGATAGTGTAATTATGTGGCGTGTAATTATGTGGCACTGAGTGGTATTTGGCGTGTATGTTGCATTGAGAGCAGTGTAATTATGTGGTGTGTAATTATGTGGCACTGAGTGTGTAGTGTATGTTGCGTTGAGCGCAGTGTAATTATGTAGCATATAATTATGTGGCACTGAGTGGTATTATGAGGAGTGTATGTGGCACTGAGTGGTATTGTTTGGAGTGTATGTTGCATTGTAATTATGTAGCATATACTTATGTGGCACTGAGTGGTATTGTGTGGAGTGTGTGTTGCATTCAGTATAGTGTAATTATGTGGTGTGTAATTATGTGGCACTGAGTGGTATTTGGATTGTATGTTGCATTGAGTGCAGTGTAATTATGTGGCGTGTAACTATGTGGCACTGAGTGGTATTTGGAGTGTATGTTGTGTTGAGCGCAGTGTAATTATGTAGCATGTGTATTCTCTGGTTCAGAGGAGCATCATTCCTGGCCGATACTCAACATGTTTTTGGTGCTGCGACCTGGAAACCTAAATTTTATTCTGCTGTTCAGAAAGCACACCGCCCGCACACTGCTGCCCACTAAATCTGAGACCTGCCAGATATCAGGAACTGTCCCTTCAGATGTCTCCCAGGCCTGGCTGTGGATGTCTCCAGGGCACAGATGTGCTTTAGAGACCTACAGCTCAGAAGACCATATGAGCCATTTATATTTCAGAGCTCGATAAAATCCATACAGTAAAATTAGGTAATATTGCCAGTGTTTTCGAGCGCTAAGAAAGGTAAAACTGTGATAGCTAGCGCTGTTTGTATTATAGCGTGTGCATTTTGACAGAGCTTTTGAACTCAGTGTATGAAACATCTTGCATTCAAATTCATATCCTACTTACTGTTGTAAAAAACGCGCTTTCTACTAGTTGCGCAGTTTCAAAGCGCTGTGAGTGCTTCTAAGTATTATATATAGCCATGTTTATGTAGGGAATCCTGGCTCCGCTGCTTGGGCATGTTACTTCCCTTATCCGCCTGGAATGGGAGCGCCTGAAGTTTCTAGACTCTTCAGAGCGCTGGGGGGAGGAGGAATGATGCCCTGATGTCAGTCGAGAAGGTTTTGCATTCCTCTTTTATGGCGTACCGATTTGGGGGCCCACAAGGACCTTGTTTTCCTTAAGCCCCGGGTGGGCCAGGTCCCGTGGACAATGTTGATAAATACGCTGCCATATAAAGAGAATATTTGGTGCCTGAAAGTTGCATGCCCCGATCCACTGTTCTCCCACACAGGCTTACACATACCACACGCAGACACAAACTCACGCACCACCCAACACGAGTATATACACAGCTGCCCACAGTGCACACACGTCCCAGACATGAAACAATTGTGGGTTTTTTTCTGCAGTATCCACAACTAATAGCAGCCGTGCCTCTAGCCTACATTGTGACTGCAACCCGGGGGATTGCAAACCAATTCCAAAAATCGAAATAAACCGACGGACAAGTGACGGATGACACATAATATATATATTGCCTCCAGCCGTGTCGCCCAGAAAATGAAAGAAGCGGAACCAGATTAATGGCGTTAAAAATAAATAAACCAATAACCACAAAATTAAGTTTCAGTTTCACATTCTCCATTCCAACGACGTGAACTGTAAACCAAGAACCGCTCTGTGCTTTTCAAAAAGCAGCACACGGTAACACGAACAGGTGTGATCTTGAAATAAAGGAATCATGCTTTAAGTTACATTTCAATTTGTCTTCCAAAGTCAGACTGCGCTGCGACTGACTTGACCCACTAGTGATCGTGTGTGCACACTCACGCCGTTGCGCATGGAGAACACTTGTGCTTCTCATTGTGTTTAATGTCTGGGAGATGTGGATTGCTCGTCTGCTGTAAAACGTCCCCCTTTTCCTGCTCAAACACGGTTTTAATTCAAATCCCGTTATCGCATTTTTCCTAAAAATCACAGCTGGCGCCGCTCACAGCGTGCAGATGTCACGCACCACTCCACCAAACACAAGTATCAGCCCCATTGTGTGAGCACGACGGGATACACAGGATATATGCACCTCCTCCATCACACCAGATGGTGCCAGCACCTCATGTAATCGCCTACCGCACATGGGTAATGGGTGGCATCTCAAAGAAAAGTCAGCTACCATTTAGTGTCCCCGATCATCAACACTTTCAAGATGTAGCGCCTACATTAAAAACTAGTGTAAAACGCTCCAATACCTTTGTGTTGATTTCGTGCTTAAAAAATAAATACCGCAAATCACTGCCGGCCTGCGACCAGGAAGTCAGGCAGGCCGGCGCGACAACAGGAAACAGGAAGTAGGAGGGCGGGAGCCTACCCCGCCTCCCACGGAAGAGCCGCGATTGGACGGAGCCGCCGTGTTTGGAGCACCGGAGCAGGCAGGAGCCTACCCTGCGCCCCGGTGCCGAAGGAGGGAAGAAGAGTCCTGCTGCCGGGCCCTGCAGCTGAGGAGAGCCGCCGCACGAAGGAAGCCGGTGAGTGGGTTGCTGAGCGGGGGAGGGGGGAGGGGGGAGGCGGGGGAAAGCATGTGCGCGCGCGAGTGCGGGCGGGCGGGCTTTGTGTGCGTGCGTGTGTGTGACTGTGGGGGAGGGGGGTGTGTGTGTGTGTGAGCGAGTGTCTGTGTGCATGCGCTCGCCTGTGTGTGCGTGCGTGCATGCATGCAGAGGGGTGGGGACTGCCTGCCTGCGTCTGTGCAAGGGCTGTGAGTTACTCTGCGCATGCGCGGGGACTCTGCGCATATCAGACGCGCGCTCCCGCGGTGAAAACTGCGAGCTCGTAACAGATTGGTGTCCTCATTCCCAGCATTCTCACTAACGGGCCACAATAGGTCTGAAGCAGACACCTTCAATGCTCACGCATTGAGGGTAGGTCTGCTCGACCTAAAAAAAGGCTAGATAAAACAACTTGATACACTCACTCATATCATTCTCACCATACAATCTACTCATGCACACACCCTCTCACATTCTACAGAGAAAATCTAAAAAAACAACAGACAAAAACTGAGTTTAATGAGCCAAGATAAGAGATATTATTCAAATATTGTCCATGGGCACATCCCCAATTTTTTATTGGTTATCTTTTTCTTAGGGGTCCTTCTCAGTGGTATTCTCAGCTTGGAGGAATTACCACGTTACACGCGTATGGCGAAACCACATCTCTGATAAGCCACAAAACGCCTCGCTTAGGATCTGACATCTATCGATAAACGGACTAATCATATAATATATCAGGATTAACTTCCAGAAGGCGACATAACCAACAAGGTACTCCTATGAAAAACAAAGAGATGCGAGATACATAGGACCTTATATGATAAACAGCCCTAGACATCTACAGCAAATATAAAAAGACATGTCAAAGAAACACAAAGCATAAAAAAGTAGATCTTGATTTTGGCATTGGCACACTTGAAAATTAGATATTTCGACCAATATATGCATTTATAAGAAGTCCAGTTCTGACAATACTAATGTGAAGAACCCCCAGTCTTCCAAGGAAAATTAATAGTATTTGGCACTGAAGGAGGCATTATTTTAGCTTGCACCGAAACGCGCGTAGGCCATTTACAGACAGCTGAGAATTCCACTGAGAAGGACCCCTAAGAAAAGGATAACCAATAAAAAATTGGGGATGGTGCCCATGGCCAATATTTGAATAATATCTCTTATCTGGGCCCATTAAACTCAGTTTTTTTCTGTTGTTTTTTAGATTTTCTCTGCAGAATGTGAGTGTGTGTGCATGAGTAGATTTTATGGTGAGATTGATATGAGTGAGTGTATAAAGTTGTTTTATCTAGCATTTTTTTATTAATTGTTTTTGTGGGGGTTGAATATGAACACATGTATATAATATATTCGGTCATTAATTTTTTGTGATAAGTATTTTTCTCTAATATGGAAATGATGAATTGCCAGTCACTGTTTTGTATGGTAAAAATTTAAAAATATGTGGTATGAATGCCATTTAGTATTAGGTGTCTTGCAAGCCAAGTGCATGAAAGCTTGCATTTTGCTGTGCATAAGGTTACGAGGTGGCCCATATCATTGTGACAGCAAGTTCTAGTCCAGTATTTCGATAAACAACCCGATGTTATCTAGAACCTTATTCCATTGACTCAATCGAGGCGAATCCTGACCACAACTTCAAGAATTAATTAGATTACTGAACGAAATCCTGGGGGTAGTACGTGGAGTGTCTTTTTACATTGAACCATTAGATAGCCTTAGCCATACCAGCAATCAATCATCCGTAGGTTTACTGTACTCACTCTCTTTGCGTGCAATGTGTTAATGATGCCACTCTATACGCTTGCCTGTTTGGTCCCAGCTTCGGCTCAAACACCTGGGTTTCCGGACAAATCGTGTAATCTACATATGCCGGTTCGCCCTACTTAAAACATGCAAAAAGTTACCCAATGTACAAAGATGTAGCCATATGTGCTCTAACTTACAGCTCGTTCATATATGCCCAGAGAGATTCATGCAAAGAGTCTATTATTTCCCCGTTTAGCATTCGCCTGACAAGGCGACTAGGTGTTTTATGTCTTGTGTTAACAGAACAGTCTTTCGCGCAGCACTCACCCCCAGTGATGAGGAAATAGGACACGACCACCAGAGCGTATACTGTCATGGCAGAGGGCATATGTAACCAGGGCGGCTTTTTGAGCTTGATGTTGGGGCATTCTAGCACCGCAAACGGGATTCGGTAAAGCGACTCCATACCGCTCAATTCCAGAGACTCACAGAACCGGGAACATGAAAGAAGCGTCAGTGCCACAGCACACACACCCCTGCCTCTGATAGAGAGAGAAAAGAGACTAAATTTCGCTATGCGAACAACTCGGCCCCCTTAATACCGAAAGATTTCGCCTTTGCGGACACACGTTTACCACCAATATAACGTAAAACGCGCCTTTTTATTTATAAAAACAAAACACGAATATTACGTATCTCTCTTATGAGTTTCTTGATTAAAACAAACAATATTGTCTGCCAGCAAATCAGTATTCAAAATTCTACAACGCAGTCTAGAATGTGTTGAACGTAATAACAATACACACTTACAAAAATGACCAAAACGAGAGATCGTTCGCTGACCTTCAATAGGCGACCCACGAACACTGGTTATTTTAAGATGGCCGGTGCACTCGCTTCATGCTAGTGGCCGCCTAGGAGCAAATCGACTTTGTTGACTGCTTCGGTCGGAAATTGCTGCTACGTGTCCTTCGAGGCTTATTGGACATGTTCATCCTTTTCTAGCCTCTGTATACCAAAATAGAAACAAGCCGTGAGCGTGCACTCTCCCGAACTTCCGGTCTCGGGATGTGCACGCTCACGGCAGTCGTGGGGCGGGACTTCCGTCTTTTGGAGAAGCCCGCGCCCACTCTCACAAAGTGGATGGCAGCAGAAGTCAGGAGAGGCGGCTGAGGCGGTAAGTGGGGCTTGGCACCTGTGTGTGAGCGTGTGTGTATGCAGTGTGTGTGTGTGCGCGTGCGTGTATGCAGTGTGTGTGCGCATGTGACTGGAGAGGCATGGCTGACCCTGGCAATCGGCTTCTGGAGATGTGCACGGCTGGGGGGGGGGCGGGGCATGCGCGTCCACGAGGAGCAATCCGCGCTCGTTCACCAGTTGACCTCCCTTGAGGAGCCACTCGCTGACAATAGGTCGAGACAGAGCTCGACCTAATAAATACTGGCCCTACTCACTGAGTAGTTGCACATCATCTGTATCTCTTAATGCAGGCTCTATACAGCAGCTCTGAGATACATCTGCTTGGAGTTTCTCTTAAGGTCAAGGATGGTCTAGGACTCTGCAGTAGTCCAGCAGCTTTGTGGTGCCTTGAAGAAAAACCATGCTGTACAGTGCGAGGAGAGAAGGTGGTCTCTGACCAAGACAACATAGAAATAGAGGACTTCAGAGAGGTTATATTGAAGAAGTGATGCTGCCAGGAATCATAATTTCCATATAACCCAGTTGGACAGAACTAATCCAAGATGGAAATCCATGGCCAGGGGTCGATGACCTGCAGGGAAACAAACCAAAACTGCAAGCATTATCCCAAGACCCCACGGGGTCGTCCCTGACTGTGGGGGAGCTGGCATTTGCTTCTTTCCACCCCCCTGGGAGTCCGTGGCCTTTTCTCTTCACTCTAGACCTTGGCCTAGTGACCTGTTGGGATATATTCACAAATATCCCGAGGCATCCTCTTCCCTCATTAACACCAATAGTAAACTACAATACGCAACAGAGATTATGTACAGTAAACATGTAAAGTCTGTGGCACTGAGTAAGGCCAGACACCATCCTCTCCCCCCCTCCCTTTCAACTCAGCCCTCTACTCAAATCTAACGAGTCAAATAAAACTTCGTTCTTTTAGCCTCCAAACAAATTCTTAGCTCTCACTGCTAGAATTTTGTCCTGCCTGAGCACTAACTTTCCAAAAACTTTGTTTAATCAGGCACTTAATCACACACCATCAAATGAGCTACTGAGCAACCACTGCTCTAAAAAGCAACATCCTTCCCATGTTCACCCTGGCCTTTTTTTTTTTTTTTTACAAATTCTCCTTGCTCCTCACTCTGTAACCCTATATACAATCTACACAACAAATCAGGCTTAGAAGAAGTCCATTTCATTTGGAAACAGGTGTTACATTTTCTCACCTCAACTTTTTACAAGTATAAGTCCTTTATTTTCATTCTACTTGGCCTATAATCTCAACCATCTACCAACGAAAGCGAACCTAAGCATGTTGGGCGCTGCATAGGCCCAGCTTTGATCTGAACACACTGAGCGCTAGCTGTCAGTCTTTATGCTCCGAGCCTATTGTTCCAACAGTACGTGTCTACCAGTTCAGTTCTGGATGCAAACTTGTTTGTTCTTCACTTGTTCAAGCTTAACTCTGCAAAAACACAAATAATGTATTTCCCAGCATTTACTACACTTACACATCTCTTACCTTCCTCTGTTTGTACCACTCCTTACGTAATTTTTAAGCCCAAAATCATAGAGTGGTTCTCAGCTACACTATGTGGTTTGACTCATTTATCCATATCTCATAGCTGCAGCCATATTGCAGGTACTTAACATGCACAAAATCTGTCCATTTGACACAGTTAAATCCTTAATCAATGCTCATACTATGAGTAAAATTGATTATTGTACGAGCTTCCTAGTGAACTTAACACTTACATGTTCGCTGCTCTGGATACAATCAAACTTCACCAAATAAACACTATTAAATCTTCTAAAGCACACACCTATCACCATCACACCAATCACCATCACCCTATTTGTCTGCCTATCAACTCAACATCGGGGACGTATACAAACTGCTTGCCCCGCCCTTTTAAAAAGCATCCATATCACTACTCCAGATTACTCCCTTGGTAAGCAACATTCATGCCGCATTTTCTGTGCCACCTGTAACCACTGAAATAAACAACGTGGAATATGTAGGCAACTAAATACTACCAGCAAAAAACACAAAGGAGAAGAGGTATGGTCGGAGACCCAAAGAAAAAACAGTATGAAGAAAAATGACACGGAAAGCAACTCCTGTTTAAAGAGAAAAAGGCTGACCGGCAAATCGTGCATACAGAGCGGCACATGGACCTTGACATTAAATCTCATGACTTTCTTCCAAATAGACACAAGTGCAGCACAGCAAAGTAAAATAAAAAAAAGAGCGGAATTGACATTAAACAAACAAGCATTGGCAATGCCAATAGGTGTGGCTTATGAATGCATTGTTAAGCCAGATCTAAAGAACCATGTACGCTAATGACTGTCCTCCTCCCACATGTGTTGCTGCCAGATAAAAAATGCCATGCATTATCAATACTCTTTAATAGCATTGGTACAGAATGTGTGTGCCCCTGAAAGTTCAAGCTCAGGAAGCTAGATAAATAAACAAAATGATCACATCTTTGTGTATGGCAGTACTTTTTTTGTTTGTGGAAGCACACCTCTGCCCAATCAAAATATGTACTCCGGACTGCCAAGATGTGGGCAGGCCCAAAGCCCCTCTCTAGTGATGCTCACCATAAGAGATATAACCGCAGGGCAAACACTGCCGTGTCACAAAGTCACCATATGCATCATGTTGAAATGTCCGCAAATCCAAAACCGTACCCAATTCCCTGCTAGGAATCTCCATTCATCCAACCATAACGTCTGCATAACACCCACAAACCACAGCTCCTGGGTTTTGATCCATACGCCTACTACAGCTCCTCCACTGGGATAGACCCACAGGAACCTTCAAGGCATTACACCTTTTTCCTTTTTCTGAATTTCCATGCAAATGTGCATTGTATTGCACTAAAACACTTTTTTTAGAGCTTTCTACCACAGATGAACTTTCCAAAGCAATTGTGGGTGACTGAAAAAGTGGATGAACAGTTTGTTATGGATGGTTGCTAGATTGAGATTATAAAGGGGCTTGCATGACATGAATTTGGTTGTTTGGTTTGAGATTCTGGAGGTGTGCCAAACTTGTAGTAACACGTATGCATGTTACGCACAGAAAAGTCCAAGAGATAACGTACCTTTTGCATAAACTTACTTTCTTCGGGTGATACAGTTATAAGTTCTCAATGCCTGTGTCTGGATGAAGATGTGGGGATTTTTAGACCCCTTTAGTAAAAAGCAATCGGTGTTATGCAAGGGGTTTGGACAGGTGTTAATCGTGATAAAGCAATGTTGCAGTTAAGCCTTTTGTCATGATTATGACGGATTTGGTAATGCAAGCATGAAATACCTTTCTTCTGAAAGATAACCTGAACCTATAGTGAAGTCAGGAGAAGAAAGGGGACTTATGAATCAACACTCCCAGCACCAACTCGGACTCAAATGACATCCAACATTCCCAAATCAGATTTAAATAATGTATGTAAATTAAGCTACATTATTAAATGAGTCCAGTTCATCATATCTCAACCACTCTTCCATTCCTTTGAATAGCCATACCCAAACTGGGATTGTGCATCAACACCATACCTTTACTACTCATCGACTATGAACAGTCAGTCCAATAAACACCATTGCAGACTACTTATACCAAAACAGTGCACCCCATGTCCTGCTTACTGTCTGTGGCTCCGTCTCTTGGGGCGCCTGTGTTCTGCATGAGGGGTTGGATTCTGAAGCACTTCTGGAAGTTGAGCTGTTCTGCTCACGTCCTTCTTTGATAGCCCGATACTCTTTGTACAAATCTGTAGCGCAAAAGCAGCAAGTGTTTAGTGCAGTGTTTGCAGTAAGGTTCAGTGTACAGCAAAGAAGGTTTCTAGGACATACCAAAATATCTAGCCATACAAAACACAACAAGATGCCAGTAAGAAGACCAAGCCATTTAAATAGCATACCCACTCATCATAAGCCAGTGGAATGGTGGTTTTGAGAGGACGCTTGTCACTCATACAACTGATTGTTTCCCTCACTGTACTAGCCTTTTAAATGAACTTCTTGGTAAGAGAATTTGTGGATCTTTCCCCAGTACTTTAGATAAGTTGATGCACTTTCACTGTGTGCATTGTTGAGAAGCAAATGAACAACTGTTTTTCTGTTTTTACGCATACATTATGCATTAGGGTCTGCCAGAGCACTAGACAACAACGACAGAATTTTTACTTAAAAGTGATCAGTACACACAATTTATCATATATAACTGTATGATGTACATCAATGAAGTCATAGGATGTATTCCATTTATTCTTTCAGAGGAGTTTCTGTATTCAAGTCTTCATGGAAACAGTGTAGCCAACGCGTTTCGTCTCCTTATGAGAGACTTCTTCAGGACTTCCGTATGTTCGGTAGCGCCTATCAACCACAGATGCCTTGTACCTGCGTGTCCAAACAGGCCATATTCAATTAAACGTTCTTATCATCCTTCCATGACTAATGCATATGTTTGGTACACACAGTGTGCTTGTTGTCGCTTCATTTTATTCCCATATAATCATGTTATGAGTCCTCTCGTCTTCTCAGTGAATGGTTACCAAACATATTGAAGCCTGAAGAAGTCTCTCATAAGGAGATGAAACGAGCCAGCATTAATCTTTAGGACATGAGAAAGAGGCCCAAGCGTTCCCGTTTTTGAGCAAAATACCTATTAAACTTATGATTTTGTATGATTTATGGAACGATCTAAGGGCCTAATGATGAGTTTGGCAATGTTTGAGCGGGCCGCCACACCAACATTCGCTCTCACACCGCCAAACCAGTTTCATGGCATGGGAACTGCCATAAGACCGCTGGCGGTGAGGAAACCTGGAATATGCTTGGCAGTGCTGCAGCAGTACCACTGAGCATATTGCAGACGAACGACCGCCGCGCCAACAACTGAGTGATGGATCCCTGGCATTCCCGTGGAAGTCCCACCGCTGTACTCTTAATACGGCGGTCAGCCCACTTTCACGGCAGTCTCCCACCACCACCACACCTCCACCAAGAGTTTGGCGGCCCTATGGACTGCCAAACTAGTAACTAGGCCGTAAGTGATGCATGAAATCAAAAAAGGTGTCAAGTAAGAGTTGCATCCCTACCGCCGTCCTTGACATGAGGATGGCATTGTCTGCATAGAGCAGCACTGGTATCACCCGCTGGCCTACTAGAGGGCCATCACATGTCTTCTCAGTTAGCACCTCCTCAAGGCGATTAATATAGATGGCAAACAAAGATAGAGCCAGGATGCAGCCCTGCCTGACACCACAGCTTATTGGGAAAGAGCTTGAGCAACTGCCAACCCTAGCAAACCGGACAGATGCGGACATATCCTTATGCAAATCCCCTGAAAGGACACCAGAGCCAGATCTACCCCTAATGACAACTTCAAAGCCCATAACTTGGTACGGTTTACAAGATAGAATTGCAGAGGTAAGAGCCATAAAACTTAAGCATAAAGTGCTCTTTTTGGCCATAGTGTACTTCTGGGTTAGGTGGTATAGGTTCAGTGACTGGTCGATGGTACTGAGACCAGGCCGGAATCCATTCTGTAACTCTGAGATGATGCTATTCTCTTTATCCAATAAGGATAGCCTCTCCAGGATCACCGGGCCCACGACCTTGACAGTTGGGTTAATCAAGAAAATGGCTGTGTAACATCTCGGGTCAGCTCGATCGCCCTTTTTTAACACAGGGACAACAATGGATTGTGACCATGACCTGGGCGGGCAATGCGACACTGCGGCATTTAAGACCTTAGATAACAAGGATGAGAAAATAAGAGGATCAAGCCTAAAGAGATCACCTAGGACTCCATCAGGACCTGGGGCCTTGTTTCCGGCCAATCTTAAAATGGCCTGTTACCACAGCAACAGAGAAAAAGGGGTTCGGTTTTGTCAAAATAGGCTGAGAAGAAGAATCTAGCCCTGGCTCTAACAAGTATACATGTAGAAAATGTTCAAACCATTTTTCTTCTCCAATCACAATGATCAGGGAGAGCAGGCCTTCTGCCACTAAGACTGGGCAGTTGACAACCCACCAAAAGGTGGTGCTATCATGAGTGTCACATGCACACATTAATAATCCCAGGCCTCACCCTTTAGGGACTCTTTCCTTTCCTTGGTAGCCGTCTTGTTCTAGCGACGTAGTAATCTCACCTCTGCTCCATCCCACTGAACTGCACTGGCACTAGTTTGCTTGACCCAAAACTTGTCTGGCAGCATCTAGAAGAAATTCTGCTTGGTGTGTGCACTACACAAAAAACGCACTTACATGTATATTGACACTCTATAATAAAAAACTATTAAAAATGTATACAGTTCACCCCACAATATGAATGGCCTCTTGGCTCACTTTTGACAACCATGTGAATGAAGGGGAAGTATTGAGTTTAAATCGGTCTAGGTTTATCTAGAAAAGTTATTCATGTTAGTAAATGTCACTGGATGCAGTAAAGCCACCAAATGTCCTACAATTATGGACTTGTAAAATTTTAAAAATACATTCTTTATTATATGTTACATAACATATCAGTATGTTAATTAAACATTTTTGTGTGATTTATAAAAATCTTTCCATGGACTGGCTTGCATTTTGAAACAAGTCAAAGTACCAGCACAACCTGGCTCTCACTATCAATTTCCAGGGACCCACTTTTATTCCAGGCACCACCAGTTGCCTACAGTTGAGGATGTGGGTAAGGGACACATGCCCTTTCACTCTGTACCCTCTGCATCTAGGGCCTACACCCATGTTTGTGTAGGAAGCTTGGTTCTCTGTGCATATACTTAACACTTTATGATCATTTTTACTTTTGAATAACATTTCAGTCCCATTGCAAATAGCAGTGTGGATTTTTTTCTTAATTTGGGGCATGACTTCAGCTCACAGGGCCCTTCCACAAATCTTCTGCAACAGTTGTCCTGTAGGGTCACTCTATACGAAACTTTAAATCTCATTGATGCTTCAGACAGGTTCCACATATGCAGAACTATGTTCAGTAGAAATAAGTGGGTATACTTACTCTTCGTGTCCTCAGTGGCATTGTCGATGTCCGCCTGTCAAGGAAACAACAAAGCATGTGTTGAAATGCATGCCTCACAGCTCTGCCATTTACTCCTCGCGGCTCTGTAATTGATTCCCTCTGCTCACTGCTTTGCATTTCAAGAAACATCAGAGCTCCACACACATTCTAGCCGTAATACATAAGTTGCCATTGACACTTGCAGAACTGATCACATAAGTCTTCCTCCACCACTTTTCTCAAGTTCCACTCAGGTCTCATATCTTTGAAGGCACTTCTGCCATTTAGAACTCATTGTTGTGCTATTTATACTCAACAACTGTGCTACTTTTGCTTCACAACCCTGCTCAGAGCTCTGCCATCCATGCCGCACAGCTCTGCTCACAGATCTGTCATTCCTTACACACACCTCTGCTCACAGCTCTACAGTTCCTTACTCAAACCTCTGCTCACAGATCTGTCATACCTTACCCACATCTCGGCTCACAGCTACGTCGTTCCTTACTCACACCCCTGCTCACAGCTCTGTCGTTCACATAGCTGCCAAGGTTTCAGATTGCCATGTGTGAATTTTTTTATCATTTCAGTGAAATTATGAGTGACATTTCAAAGACTATGAGTGACACTTTCTCGCGAGCAAAAATCATGCAATAAGATGATGGAAAGATATAAATATCAGAAATTACAGCCATTTGCGCAACAAGGAACTCCAAGAACTTATTTAACTGCTGCAGAGCACCAGAAACCCTAATGCTCCCTCCTGTAACCTGACTGTACTGTAAGTCAACAACACAGGTCGCAGAAAAACAAGATCTGCCGTCCATGCAGAAAAACCAGCTCTGCCGTCCATGCAGAAAAAACAGCTCTGCCGTTCATGCGGGATCAGCTCTGATGCCATTCGTGAGGAACAGCTCAGCCATTCGTGAGGAACAGCTCAGCCACTCGTGAGGAACAGCTCAGCCACTCGTGAGGAACAGCTCAGCCACTCGTGAGGAACAGCTCAGCCACTCGTGAGGAACAGCTCAGCCACTCGTGAGGAACAGCTCAGCCACTCGTGAGGAACAGCTCAGCCATTCGTGAGGAACAGCTCAGCCACTCGTGAGGAACAGCTCAGCCACTCGTGAGGAACAGCTCAGCCACTCGTGAGGAACAGCTCAGCCACTCGTGAGGAACAGCTCAGCCACTCGTGAGGAACAGCTCTGCCATTCGTGAGGAAAAGCTCTGCAATTCATTCCTCAGCTCAACACTCACCTTTAGACTTACCTTATTGGGCTTTCTTTTGTGCTGCGCCAGGAAATCTGTCTCCCAGTTCTTAAGCTGTACCTTCAGCTCGTTGTAGCGATCCATTACCCTAAATGTGGATTTTTAATACACCTGTGGTGAAGACGACAAAACCACTTCAGTTCAAAGTCTTCACATCAGCCAGTGAGTCAAAGCCAGCATCACAACATACAATAGAAACAGTAAAATGTCAGTGCTTTTTGTGTCCTCTTCAGCTAAAATACTTACATCAAGCCTGCTTTTTAACTGTGATCCATTCTTACAAGGAACGGCATACACCTTTGCACCAATTGATTGATTTTCAAAGCACCTTCTTGGCTGTCACCTGTGGAGCAATACAATTGGTTCAGGGTTGAGGGGATCCTCTGTTTTGTAGATGGGACAGAGACAGAGATTGCTCTGAATTAGCGGTCTCTAACATAAGAGCTCCAGTTAGACATACAATAGGTGTGTGTGTGCATATGTTTCTATGTATGTACGCATGTTTGTATGGAGTGGAGGGATGCGAGAAGTGTGAATGAATACATGATCATAACATCTGCTCTGCAGCAGGACAACCCCTCAAGTGACCACAAAAACATAATTTGCTCTACCAACCAGATTATCTGAGAGACCCTTTGAGTGTTACTACTCCTTCCCCCTTTGCGTCTCCACTACCTATTGCAACCTCAACACCAAGTTTTCTGCCATATGTTAAGAACCTTTTGCTTCAGACAAGGCAGCTGTAATAGTGCATGACCCAAAGGGGGGAGTGGATACTGCTGGTGTACAGTCAGATTGACTTGACAACACCACGGTTCACCAACTACAAACACACCCAAAGGTTTGTTACTCTTTAGACATGTTTTTCTGCCAAAATGTAAGCAGTAACCTTGTTCACTGCCTTGTACCTATTCAACTACTGCCATGACACAGCTTAGCAGAGTACTCCCCCAAGTCCCCTGTAAACTCAAAAGATGTGTGACTCACATCATATAGTCCACAGTCTTCTCCGAACTGATGGACACCAACGCAGCTGCATGGTAGTGAAGTAAGCGAAGAACAGTGGTTGTTGGTGGCATCCGGGCTAAGGTTAAGTGTCAGATACACTGGACAATATTCTTATAGTAGTGAAAAAAACTTGGGCAAATGCCCAGTAAGAACAAAAATCCAATAAAAAAGTACAAAAGTTTCACATAGGTACAGAATCTGTATGACCCTGAAAGGATGCTCACACCGAAGAAGGAATAAGGGTGCATTGATAAGAACTAAACAAAAATCAAGAAGCATCTTAAACTTAAATACACCAGCTAAAACAAGTGTCTTTAAATTTCCAAGTAAAAAATCACTTTGAAACCATTTTCATACCCTGTCCACCTCAGAATGGTGGACACAAAATACTACAAGCTTATTTAGAAAAACCTGCCTGCGTCAAGACCACTAATCGGGTACCCAGTAGGTAAGAGGAACAGAATCTGGTCTGGCAACCATCAGAGAGCATTGCCTTGCCTCTCACAATACAAGCAGCAAAACTGCCCTAATTCTTTGTAATCTGTTTGTGATTGTGAGGCATAAGACATTTTTGACCACGATATTTTGATGTCCAGGCTAAGAATATGATTTTAGACTAGATCTGCTTTCTCCACGAACACCAAGAGGTCAGAATCAGATCTATTCAATCTTCATTCCTGGGGTGTCATGCAAAGTACCAACTGTGCCCCTGGTGGTTGTTGTTTAACAGGTAAGTACATCTTACTGCTCCTTGAACAACATCAAATGCATTTCCAGATGTGTGACAATGACACCCAGACCCATAGACATTTGGACAATGACATAATTAGATGCCTAAGCAATGTCCACTAATAGGTGAGGGATTCATCTGGTGTCTGAGGGAAACAAAATAAGTGAACCCTAGTACTAAAGAGAATAGATCTTCCTCTCTCTGAACCTGCTCTCGACATAAATGTGTCACATCAGGCACGGTTAAGCAGCAGGGATTCAGTTTTACCAGGCCTAATTTGCTCCTCAAATCATTATTCTTGTTAAGGAAGTCAACAAGGAAATCACCCATGCTCGGACAGAAAAATCTGTGCACATTGGTCAGCTATTCACCAAGTAGTGCTGATGAGATGCCAGATTATGAGAGCAGTCACTAATTAAATGTGGTCCACGCCGGCCTCCCAAAAATACTTACGCACGGATATGCTGCAAAGAATTCAAAGGCAGGTTTCCCTTGTCTGAAATTATATAACAATGACTATTGGAAGCAAGGTCTATAAGTCCTTCATAAGCTTCTGAACTAAACTGCACTCTTCTGTCATTCAACTTAAGGACTAACCTTGGGACGAGAAGATTAACCCTGTGTTCAAATGTATTTGGTTTTCGATCAGTGAATTATCTTGGTTTTATCATACGCTTTTCTTTCTGTGAATGTCTAAAGTGACCACAAGTGGATGTGAAGCACTTTACTGAATACTTTTTTTTTTTAAAATTTTTTGAAAACCTTTATTGGAAGTCGGAACACACAGCTATTCAGCCTGACATCCCGGAGGCAAGGCAGCAGAAGCAACAGGAGAGAAGTAGTGTCAAACAATTGAGTCATAGTCGTCGAAGGTTAATTTTATATTTAAGATGAACACAACAACAAGGCGCCCGCGGGCGCGAAAGTGGCAGTGGGGATAGTGTATCGCTGGGTGTCAGGGATGGGTGAGGGAAAAAGGCAGAGAAATGTGCATCAAGGCTAGGTTACAGGATAAGAAGGAGGAGGGAGGGGGAAGGTGACAGGAGAATACAGCACAATAGAGCTCAGTTGGCGTCACAGGCTAGGGAGACACATTATCATGTAGGCTGACTGATTCAGGCGGTAAACACACATCTCCCCTGTATTCATTCCATGCTCCCCAAATTTTAGTCCAAGTTCGAGGTCTCCCTCTGGCCACATAGACTGTCTTCTCCCTAAACATGCACCAGTCCATGTTGGCCAGTCCACCAGTCCACTGTATCAGCAGGGGGGCCTCGGACGCACCCCACTTCTGGGCTATATCTCTCTTAGCTACCATGTTCCCAAGGGTAACCCACCTAGTCTGCACTACGTTATGATCGGAAGGCTCCCATACGTTCAGAAGGCATCGACGGGCTTCAGCGTGAGCAGCCACACCAGTCACCTCCTCCATAACGCGGTGCACTCTCCTCCAGTAGGAGGCGATCACCGGGCAGTCCCAAAGGATGTGCAAGAAAGTGGCAAGAGCTCCGCAGCCCCTACGACAGAGACCGTCAGGCGAGAAACCCATGCGCATTAATCGGGGTCCTGTCATATACACCCGGTGCAGGATCTTAAATTGCACAAGGCGAAGGCGGGAAGAAATGGCTACCTCTTTAGGGGAGGAAACTGCGCTCTGCCAATCCTCATCGTCCAATTCAAGGCCATCCGCCACCCACTGGTCTCTCAAACTAAGGAGGAGGTCCGTGCGCACATTGATCAATTTTTTGTATGAGAGGGAGATTGCGCTGTCCGGCATGTGCCCATCTAGTATCCTGTCTTCCAGAGGGGAACTCTCAGGAATGACGCCGTCCGGCGGAGAGGCCGAGAGCAGCGCGTGTCGCAGTTGAGCGTAGCGAAAAAACTCCGTCGCGCCCAGCTGGTACTCGGTTTGTAATTGGGGGAAGGTCTTAATTGAGCCCCGGGAGAGCATATCATCAACCCTGCTGATGCCAATAAGGTCCCACTTATCAAATCCCTTGGTGTGCCATAGTCTACCCAGGATGTCCGAATCAAAGAGGGCAGTGAACCTCATGAGTCTGCCCTGCCACCCTTGTGCCTTAGTAACCGCCCGCCAAGTGCGGACCGCCGTACGGGTGGGGCCCGTCAATCGTCGGTCAAAAGATTTCGAGTATAGGGCACGATAATAGTTACCATCGCCCATCAGCCATCTATCCATGGCATAGTCGGGGCTCCCCATTGGGCCATAGAAGCCGTGGTTGAGGGCAGCTAGTTGCGAAGACCAATAGTAGCGGTGCACATCTGGGAGGGCGATGCCACCGTCGTACCAGGGGAGTGTGAGTTTGTGAAAGGCAACGCGGGGCCGACCTTCCCAGAGGAGGGTCCGGAGAAGGCCCTCAAGATCACGGAAGTAGCGCGCTGGGACAGGGTCCTGAGCGTTTTGGAGCGCGTATAGGAACCTGGGCAGGGCCATCATCTTGAATAGAGCGGCACGGCCAAGAAGGGAGAGCGGCAGTGTACGCCAGCTGTCCACATCACGCCGTAACCGCTGAAGAGGAGGAAGTAGATTGTTATCATGCCTCAACTTGGGATTACCAGAGATGTAGATGCCCAGGTACTTGAAGTCGCGCGTGGCAATCTGTATCCTGCAGCCTCTGGGGAGACGTGGTGTATCCCCCTTGAGGACGTATAAGGAGGACTTGGCCCAGTTGATAATCAGGCCAGAGTACCGCCCGAAAAGTCTGATCACATCACAAGCCACAATGAGGGACCTGCAGGGGGAAGTCAGATAAAGCAGGATGTCATCGGCGTACAGGGAAACCCTGTCTTCAAAGCCAGGGGCCCATGTAATGCCTCGCAGGTCAGGATGCACCCGCAGTAAAGCTGCAAGCGGTTCAAGGGCCAAGGCAAACAGAAGGGGCGACAGGGGGCAACCCTGTCTAGTACCCCGACGTAGGGGGAATGGCGCCGACAGGCGACCGTTGACCGTAACATTAGCCATCGGGTCCGCATATAAGAGCTTCACCCAGCTCACAAAGACAGGTCCGAACCCGAGTTTGGTCAGCACTGCCCAGAGGTATGGCCATTCGAGCGAGTCGAAGGCCATAGTGGCGTCGAGAGACACCAGGACAGCCGGCTCTTCGAGGGTGTGGGCCCTGGCCATGACACCATGGAGGCGTCGCAAATTGAGGGCGGTGTTTCGGTGGGGGATGAATCCCGACTGATCGGGGTGCACGAGGTCGCTAATGACGCCAATCAATCGGTTGGCAAGCAGCTTGGCGAGGACCTTGGGCTCCACGTTAAGGAGGGAGATAGGACGGTACGATCGACAGACGTCCCGCGGCTTACCCTCCTTGTGGATGACCACAATGGTAGCTAGTCGTTGATCCAGAGGGAGACAGCCTCTCTCAAAGGACTCCAAGAACATTTTACGAAGGTGCGGGGAGATCGCGTCCGAGCGGATTTTATATAGTTCCACCGGTATGCCGTTAGGCCCGGAGGCCTTTCCGGTCCGTAGGGAGCGGATCGCAAGGTCAATCTCGTCAGCGGTGATGTCCCTATCCAGGTCCGCTCTCTCCTCCTCGGAAATGCAGGGTAGGTCAATATCCGAGAGGAAGGCCGATGAGTCCGCCTCCGAAAAGTCCGAGACAGACCCATAGACCCCCTGAAAGTAGCTAGCGAATGAGTCAACGATAGCACTAGGGTCCGTAAGGATCACACCATCATCTCCGAGGAGTTCGGGTACCAAACGGCTGGCCATCTCCCTTCTGTCTAACCAAGCCAGCAACTTCCCGGCCTTATCGCCCACGTCGTAGATGCGGCCTCGCTGTTCCTTGGCTAGAGCGAGTGTGGCATTCGTGGCCAAGGCATGGTACTCCGCTCGTTTCAGCGAGAGGGTATGCAGGGCAGGGGGGTCCGGCTCGGGCCCCAACTGGGCCTCGAGTCTCAGGACCTCCCGCTCAACAACCAGCATATCAGAATCCCTAGTCCGGCGGGCCTCAGCGATGAGCGCCTGGGCCTCGCCACGGAGCACCGTCTTGAAGGCTTCCCAGAGTGTAACGGCCGACCTCACCGAGCCCACGTTCTCGGAGAAATAAAGATCAATGGCTTTGGCCAGGAGGGAGCGGGTTTTGAAGTTCCGGAAATACCACGGATTGATCGCTGCCGGTCGTTCCGACAGGACCAACCCAAAGTCAAAGGAGACCCATAACGGGGAGTGATCAGAAATGCCCCGCGCCAGGAAGCGGGCCTCGGAAACGGCCAGTGCATCAGAAGCCAATGTGAGGACATAGTCGATGCGAGAAAGACTTCCGTGTGCACCCGATCGGAAGGAAAATTGTCGGAGCGTGGGATGCAGAAGTCGCCACCCGTCTACCAGACCCATGGACTCAAGAAAGGATGGCAGCCACATCTGCGGGCTGCGTAGGTCGCGGGGCGGTTGGCGGTCAAGCTGACCAGAGCAAACTGAATTAAAGTCACCCCCCACTATCAACCGGCCAGCCGGCATAGACAAGATGGCACCACCAAGGTCCTGGAAGGTACTAGATTGAAGCCCCGGGGGGACGTACACAGAAAACAGCGTGAGGGAACGCCCTTCCCATCTACCAGCCACGGCGGCGTACCGCCCCCTGTCATCAATCAAGGTGGTCTCCATCTCTAGGGGAAGGGACGCGCGCACGAGTATGCCCGCCCCCCGGGAGCCGGAAGAGAACCCCGAGTGCGCCACCATTTTGTAGCCCTTACGATTCAGAGCTTTACAAGCGTTGCCCACCAAGTGCGTCTCCTGAAGAAGGACAATATCTGGCATGTGCCGTTTAATCAGTTGTATCACCACCCCTCTCTTGATTCGGTCACCCAACCCGTTGACATTCCATACTGAGAATTCTTAACATCCTACCCCCCATCCCCCCACTGCCCGTCCCACCCAATGCCCAAAGACACCCGCATCAAAAACAGTTCAGGAGCACCAATGTCCCATTGCCACACAAGAGAGAGAAAGGAAAAAACACACAAAATAACTGTACCCAACAAACCCCCCACCCTGCACCCCTGCAGTAGACTAAAAAGCCCCCCCAACCAGCAGTGTGCCTGTCGCCCCATTAACTACTCTACGAAAGACCCAGAGGAGTAAGGAATCCCCGTGAAATCGTCCCGCCACCCACCCTGTAAATGAAGGAGAGATCATTAAGTAACAAGGCACCAGTCCGGCGGTCATTCGGGGCGGGGGTAGCTTCAGCTCCTAGTTCAGTCTTGCCGCTCCGCTCCGCCCGAGGCGCCTCCAACTTCATCTTCTTGCTCGTCGCGAGCAGGCGAAACAGTGTCCAGCCATTCACTGACATTTTCAGGATAGTCAAAAAAGAGGGCACGTCCCTTGTGTTCAATTCGGAGTTTCGCAGGGAACATCATTGAGTACTTGAGACCCAAGTCTCTGAGGCGTCTCTTCACCCCCGCGTAACTCAGGCGCTGACGCTGCACCATCCTGGTGAAGTCCGGATAAAAGTGCACCTCTGCATTTTGGTAGTGAAGTGGTCCATGCGATCTGGATGCTTGAAGGATCGCGTCTCGGTCTCTGAAGTTGAGAAGGCGCGCCACAATCGGTCGCGGCGACGCTCCCGTTTTCGGCGGGCCCCCTGGTACACGGTGGGCACGCTCCACTGAGAAAAAATTACTCAGTCCAGAGGGCGCCAAGTGAGTCTTAACCAAGTCCTCCACAAACAGGTCAGCTGCGTCATTCTCGGATCCCTCCGGTACCCCTACTATGCAGACGTTCTGCCGCCTGGCTCGCCCTTCAAAGTCCTCCAGCCGCCTTGAGAATAAATCAGCGGTCGTCCGCAGATTGCGGACCTCAGTCTGTAGCTTGGAAACGTCCGAGGTTAGGCTGGAGGTCTTGATATCGAGAGCCTTCACACGCTCGTTGGTCTTGCCCAAGTCGGCCCTAATGAGGGTGATATCAACAGCCATGGAGTCCACTTTATGAGTCAGGGTCTCGTGCTGCTGCTGCATGTCGGCACGGAGGCTAGTAATGGCACCCATGATGTCCACGAGGGTGGGGTCCGATCCATCCGGCGGGCTCGTCGATGGGGTCCCTTTAGAGACGGCTCCAGATGTAGGTGGCGACTTGAGGGTCACATATCGCTCCATGCGATTGTTCTGCGTTTGCGATTTGCCCCGACCACCTTTATTCGATGCCCTGTCCGGATCACCTCTGCCCGCCATGATGGGTACGTGAGAACAAAGGCGAGGTGGCAGCAGGTCTGGGTCCACAGCCGAGAGGCAGACGGATCAAGAAGGCGAGACCAGGGTGTCGAAGGCTCAAGCAGGAGCGCAGTTACTTCACCAACGAAGGCGGCAGGCGGGCACTACGCAGTCCGATCGTGCGAAGTGACGAAGTCCGGAGGGACAATGGCACCGTCACGGAGCGGAGTTCAGCTCGACGTAACTTTGCTCAGGATCCACTGATTCGGAAGCCGATGACAGTCCCCACCTCAGCAGGCCACCAGCATTACAATTCCACCAATGTGGACCAGGATTTCATGCAGGATAATTGCGGTGGGTCGGACGGTCCACGGAGCTCCGAGCTTACGCGGCCATCTTGGTCGCCCGCTTTACTGAATACTTTTGATACAATAATGTACATATTGTGTCCACTGGGAACATGATTTGTACCAAAGAACCCACTCATTGTTCTAATTGATATTAACATTTTCTGGAGTGTTGTTTGTGAGTGATGTGGAGATCAAAACAGTTATCAAGTTCCTGAAAGTTGTGCTGGCACACCACACAACAACACCTTGCTCATCATTGCTTTGAGGCCCAAAGGCCTCATATGTTCTTATATATTTTCAATACTTATTTTTCTACAGTTATAATTGCTATTGTGACAATGTGCGTTATAGGTATTACGCATGCTGATAGTGTGCCTGTAGTTTCTATATTTAGGTAATGACTAGTATTTTAATACAAGTTTTATTTCAAGTATAGAGGGATTGATTATGTAATACGGATAAAAATTTGCATTAGTATTCTCTCACGTGACATAACTAATCACAAGGTCAATTTATCACCATACTAGCGCCACTTAAATTATGCAATCATGTGGCTTAGCGTGCAAAATTTGCTTTTTCTTGCCACATCATTTTGCCAACCCTACCACATAATTCCAGTGACCTTCATGATAGCTCTAAGGATCAATATAATAATACTATTTCTGCTTTCTCGGGGACTGAGGAACATTTTCAACCTCTGGGAAATTTGCTGTTCCAGTAAGGTTTCAGACTGAGATCCCATTATAATCTCTTAAACATAAACTAGCCTTGTAGTCTGCTCTGGCCGGTCTACTTTCAACGTCTAGTAAGCAACAAATACTGTGCACCCCTCATGATGGCAGACATTTCAGTGCTATGAACAAAAGGAGGGACAAGGAGCTAATTATCAGGCCCAGGACCCATGCTCCTGTGACGGTTAAACATAGAAGGATGCTGTTCCTCCAAAGAGAGGGAAATGAGGGAGGAGAAGCGGTCAGTCGGGACAGGGAGAGAGGTTGATCAACTGGATCGGCAGATCTGATTGATCAAGTCATTGCTCCCACACACCAAGATGGGTGTCATGGTTCATCATTGGGCAGCTCCTAGTTGGGCGACGCTGCAATGCCCAAAGGGCCCCTTGAGGGGGCTCTTTGCCGGAGATCTTCTGATTTGGTTGCCGTAATGGTGAATGCAAGAGAGGATATCGTGGTGCAGAAAGTTGTTAAAAATCTCTAAGGGATACCAGAGTCGGTTTGATAAGGTAGTCCTCTTGACAAGAGTAAAAATAAACAAAAAATTGTCCTGGGAACCAATGAACCCTGAGAGCTTCAAATATGTGAAATAGGGCCCACATGTTTCATGCCTTGTGGCCCAACCGGATCTTAAACAATTCGTCTAAGAGATGACACCTAACCTACACCTGAGCGGGAACGAAGGTGTGTTTTTCAGTAAATGTGCCCAATCAATATCTTGTGTCAACTATACCTGCTATGGTACAGGACATCAGAAGTCCAACCGGAATAGAGTGCTGTTTGTGTCCTATAGGATTGTGAAGAGGACCGTGCTTAGCTGTGGAAACAAAGTGGTCCAACGCGGTAATGCACCCATGACCTTCCCTCATGTGCTGGCCTGGAATGCATATAAAAATGAATGTACCATTTGTATAATGTAAGTGGAGCTTATGTAAAGTGCTATGATTGAGTTTGCGCTATATAAAACTGCATTTAAAAAAAGAACCCATGACCATGTCACCCCTCAATCCAAAAACACCACAACCTGCCCCGGTCATATACAAAATATATTAGTCTGTCCTACTAAATACACAACAGCAGGCTTATACATAGGATGGAGGAGGGCTCCTTGGGACACAGCGCATGCTGCAGATGCCACACACACATATATATGCCCATACACTACATTTCCACTGCACCCCCTTATAAGGCATGCTTCCTCTTCCACGCCGTGAGCTATCAATAAAGATCACGCATCCCAGAACCAACATCCCAGCTCCTAAAACAGTAAGACACAGAAGACCTAAACACCAGTGTTTTTGCTGATCCTCTCTATGCCTCCAAATTAGATTCAGTTAAATTCTGCTGTGTGTGCTGCATTTTTTATGGGGTTGTTTTATTGTTTCAGAAAGTTAGTCAAAGGAGAGGGGGGAGAAAGCACAAACAACGAACAGAAGGAGGTGAGGAACAAACAACGGACAGGTGGGGTGGGGAGACCGTTGGGATAAATTAAGCAATGAAGAGGGTGGATTAAAAACAAGGGAAAGTTAAAAATGGAGGCTGAGAACAGGCGTGTGTGAGTTGAAAGCAACCTGCTGAGAGTGCAGGACCCCAACAGCTGCACCCATGGGGAATATAAATACAAAGAAGTGCAGTATGGGAAGCCCTTTTGTCCCATTCCATGTGCAGTACATGTAATTCAAAAGTTTAGTTTACGGTACTGTTTGTAGTCACAAACGTGTAGCTTTCATAAGTATCAGAAACCACATAGCTGCACGCTGAGACTGGGTTCAACAAATTGCTACTCACAGCTGCAGTGTCCGAAAAGGAACAATTTTCTTTTAATATGTGTTGGCTTTGAAAATATATAAATTAATAGCATTGTTATTCACAAAGCCAATAGCTTACACTTTCCTAATGCGAGTCCTATTGGCTATGGCAATGCTTGTTGGTAGCAAGCAAGGACAGTGCTGTTGTGGTGCTGAGTGATGATCTGGTTGGGCTGAGTGATGTGGTGGTGTATTAGAGTGATGTGGTGGTGTCCCAGAGTGATGTGGTGGTGTCCCAGAGTCATGTGGTGGTGTCCCCGAGTCATGTGGTGGTGTCCCCGAGTCATGTGGTGTTTGTCCCCGGGTGATGTGGTGGTTGTCCCCGGGTGATGTGGTGGTTGTCCCCGAGTGATGTGGTGGTGCCCTTGAATGATGTGGTGGTGTCCCTTAGTGAAAGCTCCCGGAAAGCTCGCGGAAAGCTGTCAAAACAAACCGGCCTAATGCAAAGTGTCATGTGTCGCTGCGATATATTTAGAATGGCTGTGCTGTAAGGCAGTGTAAAGAAAGCACAGCGTAGAGTTGGCGTGCAAGCCGTGGCAGGCGGTATTGGGCAGAGGCGGGTGCCGTGCTGGGATCATTTTAAGTGGCGATGCGGAAGTGTCTTTTGTTGTGGGTAGTTTCGTTTAGTGGTGTTTGGGATAGTGTGTGTATTAATGTCCCAATACGTGCTGCACAATGTGGTCATTCCGTCTGGGCTGGATTGAGGTACAGTGTTTTTATTACCTGAAGTTATGTGCCTTTGACGTGAAGTACGGGCAGTCTGTCGTCTTTGGTATTTTGCATTCGGTTTATAGAATTTGTGGAGGCAAGCGGCACTGTGCCTTTAACTGGGGGGCAGTATGTGTAAGTGATGGCATATTTGTAAATGACAGCAAACGTAGACGAAGTTCCACTGTTCGTGGTGCTTTGAAGGTGTGAAGGTAGGACGGCCTAAGATGATATGAAAGAAATACGTGTGAGAGACAGCAGTCAGAGAGTCGGGGAGAAAGAGACTTGGTACTAAGGGACTGGGAGAGCTCAAATGGACAGAAAAAGAAACAAGCTCTCGGCATTGCTGCAGCGGGGGCGGGGGAGCGGGCGCGCATTCCTTTGACGTCTGATGCGGGGGAGCGGCAGCCTTTTAAGTCTGATTAGGGTGGGAGCGGCAGCCTTCCACTGTTCGTGGTGCTTTGATGGTGTGAAGGTAGGACGGCCTACGATGATATGAAAGAAATAGGTGTGAGAGACAAATGGTGGTGTGTGACGTGGCTGGTGTTGTGCATGCGCCTGTCTCACATGAACTGTGTCTAATCTGCCGCTTTGGTAGACTTTTCTTTTCCCCTTACTATAATCTCACCAGCAATACGCAAGCGCATTGGCTCAGGCCAGACTTAAAAAGTAGTACCCACATTTCAGAACCCTGCAGTGGACAGACACTGCCAAAGGAAGCAGTACTTAGTCCAGGCTCCACGGACAAAGATGCAAAAAATCGAAACCCGGAGGAATACAGAGGCACTGACCAACAGGAATTAAGGAAACAAGAGTGATGTTGGAGCCATGTGAAAGCCAGCAAATGGTAAGTTAAGTGATGTGAGAGCCACGTGGGAGCCAGCCAATGGTTAGTAAAGGTATGTAAAGGTAGACTAAGCCCCTTTAAAGATTCAATTTTCTATTTTTTAAATACTGTAGATTTTGCAAGCGCTGTGCAGGTAAAACCTAATAAACCATAAGGACATTCAATATGCCATGTTAAACAATTCTAGGCTCCAGTTCACCGAGAACGGTAGATATAAGTGTTTTGTGACCACCAAGTAGCAGCAAGGTTCCTCAATCTCAACAAAAGAAGTAAAAGACTGACCAGTGTGCAGAGGAGCAAGAGTAAAACTACAATCTCAGAGATAAGGAATGAGTGGTAACAGGAACTAAATTGGTTGTTGCTGCTCAACTGCCTTATCCCTTAACTATTTAAAATACATATACCACAAATGGTCTCCTTTCTGTATTTTCTAAATGAGGTCTTTTCTCCGATCTTCCTTTGTTTCAAGGTTGTTGTTTTTTTAATGTCATATTTTTGTACCCTTTTTACATGCTACTAGATAAAGTCTTGCACTCCCACATAAAAATCTACTTAAAACGTATATTTGTATTCCATGTTATTATTAGCGAATTGTCTTGCACCATTTATTTACATTTAAACAAGGGATGCAGGTAGGAACAACCAGTCTAGGGTGGGGGTTGCGCTCTGCAGTAACATAAAAACTGAACATGGTCCAGATTTGCTGGATATTGTACTGTTAAACAAACTAGAACGCTAAAGAACAGCTCCAAAATAAGTTGAGGCTTGCATGGACGAACCAGTAAAACATAGGCAAATGCTCAAAGAATAAAGATTAAAAGACAGCTGATAAAAATAGAGACTGGTCAACTAAAATAAGCAAGAAACTGCGAAAAAACAATATCTGCTAACAGTGAAGAGAAGAGGAAGTATCACATTGTGCTATACTGCCCTGAATACAAAGACTCCAATATCTACTCACATTACTGCATCTCTGCTGCAAATAAAATGCCAGCCCATGCCTTATAGACCTTAACCTCTTACTGCCCAAACAATGACAGCACTTTGTGGGACAGTGCCCTTTACAACATGGTCACCCCCACTTTTTGCCTGGTATTTGATGTGATTTTGACTGAAAGTGCACTGGGTTCCTTCTAACTAGGTCCCCAGTGCCAGATCGTTTTCCCAAAACTGTGCAATTGCTTACCCAATTGGTAACACCTTTAGTACCCTCTGCAAGTCCCTAGGGAATGGTACCTCTGGTACGTAGGGCCTAAGGTACTAAAGAGGGTCCCCAAGGGCTGCAGGACACATTGTGCCACCCTAAGGGTCTCCTCACCAAGATCATGCAAACTGCCACTGTAGGCTGCGTGTCATGGTGCAGACAAAAGTGAAAACACAACATGGCACTCAGCTGTGTGCCCTACCTGCCGACACTGCATGCAGTAGAAGTAAATCACCCCTACAGCTGGCCTTGCCGCCCTAAGGCACGGTGTGCTATACTACATGCAAGGGCTTAGCCGCATGAGCAGACACACCTCTGTGCTGGTTCCATAACTGCCAGCACAAGTGATCAGGGAAACCATTTTAAAGTATGTGCTGAACACTGGTGAAAACAAGTTCCCCCGCTATCTGATGGCTTCACTGATACAGGGATGTTTGGTATCAAACATCTCATATTAATAAACCCACATTGATGCCAGTATTGGATTGAGTATTACCTGCACACAGAAGGCCCTTTAGAGGTGCCCCCTAGAAACCGACCAGCCACTGATGTGCTGATCGACTGGTTTGTGCACGCCTGCCACCAGAAACGAGTTTCTGACGCCCAAGGTTGAGGGGCTTTGCTCTCAAGGGGTCATGAACCGAGCTTGCTCAGGCAGGGGGTGTTTTCACCTCCTCCCACAGGATGGCCTGTAGATATGCATTCCCAGGCAAAGGAGCTTCAAAGGGCCTAGTGCCTTTGGTATGCAAACCTGGCTTCTCTCACAGGAGAAGAAGCCAACCCCCTTTGTCCAGAGCCATTTGGCACCTGGACTGGCAAGACCATTAGTTAGTCCAATAAGCGTGTCTACCCTAAGGATAGTGCCACCCCTAAAGTGGGCTACCTGAAGTGGAGGTGACTTTTCAAACTTAGCCATCGTGTTGATGGCAAAATCAGGAATTCTAAGACAGGGTTATGACCTCCTTCCCCAGTAAGTGGTCATACAGGGGGCGTAGTGACCCCAGAGGGTAGGTAGTCCTTTGGTACTATCCTACAATCCCGGACATCCCTAAATTCAGTACTTCAGGGAGCCCCTAGCTCCAGAGAAGAGCTGTGAAAGCAAGAACTACGGAAGAAGCAATTAACTTGGCACCAGCCCTGCTGGTCTGTTTTCGACAATTGTGCCAATGTTATCTCGCCCTGCAAGCCACAGATCCTCCAAAGGTCCAATAGGCGTGTCTACCCTAAGGATTGTGCCACCCCTAAAGTGGGTTACCTGAAGTGGAGGTGACTTTTTAAAGTTAGCCATCGTGTTGATGGCAAAATCAGTAATTCTGGGACAGGGTTATGACCTCCTTCCCCAGTAAGTGGTCATACAGGGGGCGTAGTGACCCCAGAGGGTAGGTAGTCCTTTGGTACTATCCTACAATCCCTGACATCCCTAAATTCAGTACTTAATGGAGCCCCTAGCTCCAGAGAAGAGCTGTGAAAGCAAGAACTGCGGAAGAAGCAATTAACTTGGCACCAGCCCTGCTGGTCCGTTTTCGACAATTGTGCCAATGTTATCTCGCCCTGCAAGCCACAGATCCTCCAAAGGTCTTGGAGGACTGCCAGCACTTCTCCAAAGACACAGGAACTCCTCTGGAACACTAGAGCTGATCCCCTGCATCTTGCAGGTACCAAAGACTGAGCCGTGAGGCTCCAAGACAGCAAAAACCTGACACCAGGAAGCACCACTGCACCCGGGCAACCTAGCCCGAGCTGACCAAAGGTGCCAAAGTGGTGCACAGACACTCCAGACTCGAAGCCCACCTTGGATCTCCCCACTGTGGACTTTCCAATGCCGCCTGCAACATCTCTTTGCAGGCCTCATCTATCACGACCGCTCCCAGTGACGAACACCCCATGCCTAAGGACACCTCTGCAACCGTTGCCCCGGACCCGTAGAGAAGAGGACCAAAGGTGTCCCCACATCCCGAGCATCATGAGGTCTGAGCCCACTACGACCCTGAAGTCTCTGCTCACTAAGACCGATCCCCATCGACTTGCATTGGACACCCAACACTGTTTTTCACCAGTGCACCCGGCCACACTCATGCCACTGGAAGGAGACCTGCTGGTGTTGCCTTGGACCTTGCCCCATTCTCACCTCGTGTCCTGGAGATTGTTATCGTAAGTTCCTGCAAAGAACATGAATGCCATACTTGTTTTTCCTTCCATAGGATAACATTGCAGCCTCTGAAAAATTAACTGTCGACTATTTAAATGCAAAAGTATTTCTCTTGAAAAATCTTACCTACCTGATCGTATTGAACCTATATAAAGTTATGTGTTATTTTTATATATTGGTGTGGATCTCCTTATTGTGTCATGTGAATTATTTATTGGCTATTGTGTTTATTTGCAGAGGTCTCACACTCCTCTTTGATTAGCCTAAGGCTGCTCAACCACACTACTCCCTAAAAGAGAACCTTGGGATTGCTAGAGCAAGCCCCTCTCCACTTGCAAGGGAATATCCAGAATGTTTGCACAGTATATCTCTTTTTGATATACTACATAAAGAGCAGGCTTCCTACACACTGGTATAGATTTGATCAGAATGCCGGTCTCTGTGGAGTAGACCTCAATAATGCCTACCTGGACATTCATGTGTAGTCCGTCTCACTGTATTGGTAAGGAGATCTACCTACTGCAAAACTCATCTTTTCCAGGTTTCACTTTGGTGTGATGTCAAGTATTTGCATTTTCAGAAAGGTAATAAGACAAGAGTTGGCTTGCTTATGCCGACAGAAGGTATATGTTTAGCAATTCCTGGATGACAGGCAGGTAAGGGCTTAATCTACTCTGGGGCTGCAAAGTTGCTAAGCCAAGAAACTCCACTCTAGTCCACTACCTCAGTCCTTGCCACCTCTATTCCCAAAAGAAGAGCTATCTTGGACCTGAAGCATGAGCTCCACCAAATTAAAGTATTTCTCCTTCTCTGGTTAATAAAAAATAAAAAGAAATGAGCATCACAGATTCAAAAAAACAACAAACACAACAGACTTCTAATTATCGACCCGTATCTAATGGTCTATTGATATTCTAAGGCTAATTTATAGAAAAATCAGCCTTCAATTAAAAATTAACAATCATCAAACTAAACCATATTCTCTCTAATTACCAAAACTGATTCAATCTTGTTTACGGCATGGAAACTTCTTTCATTTTCACACAGGATGACATTGTAACTGCTGTTGACTCAAATGAAGTCACTGTACCTCTGCCACAAGATCTCTCCTCTGCTTTTGACACTGAGCATCATACACTACATCAAAGACTTGACAACTTGAGAGCACAGGTACCACTTGTGACAGGACTGCCTGCTTCCGATCGTGCAGACTGATCCATTATAACCTCACCATAACCCTATAGTCAGTGTCCCTATAGGGTCTGTCATCAATGTCTTCCTTAATGTGTACCTAAGCCCTCTCACAGCTTCATAACCTCCTTTACTCTTAACTGCTAATACTGAACTGATAGTATTCAATCATTCTAAGGCAAGACTGTTGTAACATTCTAGAATACCTCGGACAACCACTAAATGCTCAAAGTAAACTAGAATAAAATTAAGATATTCTAATGTGGAAAATGGACAGAGCACCACCACCCATAACTTGGCCCCAATAACTTTGTCCACATCAAATCACTTCAGTGCAAGAGAGGAATTTGGGAGTGGTATTGGGCTACTACCTCTCCCTTGTGACACAAGAAAAATCTAGTTATTAAAGGAATGTTGTACATCATGTAATGCCTATCCTAAATCTAACTGTACGTACGCTTCTCTTGGCTCACAGTCTGTCATTGCTCTAGTCCTCTCCAGCCTTGATAATGGTCAATTACCAATACATTGGAGACCGCCCCCTCCCTCTTCTATTCACTTTGCAGGCTATAGCCAACCCAAAGAATAGCAACTATACAGCTTCTAAATCTGCATTCCCCTATCCACATCATTGGCCCTCCAATCCTTATACTAGCTGCTTATGGCTAAACGCATCACCTTAAAAACTACATGCGCTGAACTTCAAGTCATCCCTGAGCTCAACCATTCATCCTTCAACATAAATACCATAGATACTGCCAAACAAGGTTGATGCATTCAAGATTGACTCACTCTGAACCATTTCTTCCATCTTAGTATTGCACTTGCAGAAGCCCTTTCTCAGTCCAGGTAGTCAACCTGTGGAAATTGATATCTTCAAAAATCAGACTTAAGGGTTGTCAGCCTTCAGTCCAGGGTCCATCTTGCTATGGTTCTGCAAACTGCGACAAATACAACCCTTTCAGAACTTGACTCTCAGTGGTAGGAATAGAGAGCAGTCAAAGGCTTCTCAGAAGTTAGTGAGGGGTAGAAAGTGTTGCATAAGTCCTTGTGAATTGTCCTGAGAAGGCCCACAGTAAGAGGGCCAAAATGTATCCACCAACTTAGTATGTGGACTTCCTAAATTTGGGAAAACATGTAGCATTTGTGGATTTATTTACAGAACACAGAGTTAGAAATAAGCATATATATTATCAATTGGGGCAAGATATGGACCTTTTTTGTGAAAAACCATAAGAGTAGACTATTTTTGCTAAATTATTCTGAGACACTCAAGTTAATAAGCGCAACTTGGAGGAAGACTGTAATAAGTTTCAATTATGAATTTGTGTAAGTGCTGTCTATTCTTCTGTACAATGTCTAGCATTTGACCAAAATATTTTCAAGGTGTGGCAACTCCGTATTAAAGTAAAGCAAATTTAAGTTGCATGTTTGAATGATAAAAGGTTTGTTCTCCAAAAAGTGACATCTATTGCAGAGCCTAAATTGAACACGACTAATACCTATAGGGAACCCTTTTTTCCTGGGGTAGATAGGCTCAGCATACAACACTAAAGGCAGCAGCATATTATTGTCTCACCCCATGCTTCCCTTTTCTGTCCCAATACTATTCATTCCATTCTGTTGGCCCTCTGCCACCTCGTGGTCTCAATGCCCCACCCTTCTCTCCCCTGCACTTCTCCCACTACTTGTCCCAAGAGCCTTACCTTTTCAAAGCCTTTCCGGTCTTGCTCACTATCTGATTATTACCTCTATGTCCCTAGTCCTTATCCCTGTCATTACAAGTAAAGTAATGTTACCTCACACCAGGAACAAAGCAGGAGATTCCCAAAAGCCAAATTGCTTGGGTGTCATAAAGGGGGCTGGCACTCCTGGCTCCTCCCATTTTGTTTCCTACACTGACGGACGAAGACTAGTGAGGTCTCTTCTGAACTCATGACGTGTTGAGGCTTAGCATTAGCCTTGACGGCTGGTATTTATGTAGCCTACACAGCTCGATCTCAGATTACAGACTTTAAGAATTAATTCATGGCCATTAGGAATAATCAGAGGATATTGGCTGTCAGATGGAGCTGCTTTCTGATATTTTGTTTGACGTGGTCAGATCGGCAGTCTCGATAGGCGGGCTTCTGTGGTAGCTAGAAGGAACCTATATCTGAAAGACTGGAACACAACTGCAGCCCAAGGTTGACTGCGCTCAGATGCCACTTGAAGGTTCCAGACTCTTTGGGGTAGAACTGGAGGATAAGCCCCATCGTAAGAGCTGAAGCATTCATCATCATTTTAGTGACAATCCTGAAGCGGTCTCAGTTCTTCAAAATCAAAGACGTCTGTTTGTCAACCTTTCAGGAGACAGCCGAATCAGGAGCAGCCTTCAATGACTCAAGCAAGATCTTTCAAAACTTTTAAAAAACAGAAACAAGACGCCAATGTCAAGTGTAAGTGGCCCTGAATATACCAAGTTGAAGTTGTCGTCATTATAGGTTGGAGGTTGAATTCAGCAGTTCATTTTTTCAGCGGCAAGAAATGTCATGGGACAGATGGATTCTTCAGGTCATTGCCATGGGTTACAGAATAGACTTCTCCTCAAACGGGAGGTCCACAGAGACCGTTCATACTACTTTGCCTTGAGATCTATCCAAGAAGGCAGCCTACCTGAAAGGGATCCTAGACCTTGAAAGGAAGTCAGGAGAGGGGTGAATGGGTGTACTCTATTGTATTTCTGGTTCTGAAGTTGTTCGATGTTACCAGCTGGTGATAGATCTAAAGACACTCAACACGTTCATTACGACATCAAATTCAAAATGGAGATGATACAAAATAACTTTCTTATTACACTGGACCGAATGGATGCATCTCTCCATATTCCTATTGCCAAGTCTCATGACAAGTTCTTGAGGTTTGCAGTTCAGGATCAGCATTGGCAGTTCAAAGTACTCTCTTTCAACCTGAAATCATCCCCAAGTGTGTTCACAAAGGTGCTGACTCCAGTAGTGGACTATCTCCATTTATTGGAGTCTCCTCTCTTTCCATACGTCAATAAATTATATTTTGGGGTTTTGAGAGCAGGCGAAGATGACTTTGACCTGGCTGGGACTTCTTCTCAATTTGCCCAAATTCCAGCTGACCGGGACTCACCATCTAGTGTTTATAGGAGTTTGATTCTGAACGTCCTTGCAAGAGTCTTTCATCCAGTGGAGAGAATCAATCACCTTCAGTATGTTCTTCGCAATTTGTTATCAAAGGAACAGGCTCCTGCCAGTCTTTTGTTAGAAGTTCAAGGCGACATGTCAGCAGCCTACATTCAGTCCAGTGGGCAAGATTGCACCTTCGACCTCTACTATGGCATCTCAACAGTTGTTGGTCTCAAACTTCAGATCCTTTAACTAAGTTGGTGCCTGTAACTGAGGAGTTCAGAGACAATTCGAGTTGGTACTTGAACACTGGGAAACTCTCCAAGGGCATGCTTATGCATCAAGTGCCTACTGTAGTGATCACAATAGATGCCAGTGCCGTAGGATGGGGAGCAACCCTTCACGACAAGTCATGTCAATTTAGATGGTCCCTTCTAGAAAGGCGGCGGCCAATGAATTGAAGGGAGCTCATAGCAATTCTCAAGGCAGTAACATTCTTAAATTGCAATGTTGTACAGAGGAATGTGGATCAGCATCTTGATTTGCCATCTCTTCTGTATGAGGAGCCAGTGGAGTGAGGGGTGATGTGGGTCCGTTTGGGGGAAAAAGGTGGGACGGGTCGAGGATGAGTCTGGCTGCGGAATTTAGTATGCTTTGTAGCCACTTTAGGAGGCGAGCGGCGATACCTGCATAGGGTCTAATGCTGTAGTCCAGGCGGCTGGTCATTAGAGCCTGAGTGACGGTACATCTGGTGTTGATGGGGAACCATTTGAAGATTTTCTGGAGCATGCAAAAAGTGAAGAAGCAGACTAATGAGACTGTGCTGATCTGGGTTTTCATGGCAAACTTACTGCCTAGGATAATGCCATGGTTACGAGAATGATCTGTCAGTGTGGGTGAGGGTCCTAGTTCAGAGGTCCTAGTTCAGAGGACCACGTGGAGTCGTTCCACCAAGAGGTGTTGTTGCCGAAGATCAGCACTTCTGTTTTGTCTGTGTTGAGTTTTAGGCACTTGTTTTTCATCCAGTCGGCGCCACCCATCATACACCTGCAAAAAATGGCTCTCAGGGTGGTGGTGTCTTCTAAATGTAATGTAAATGTAAATGTAAATGTATAGGCATTTATATAGCGCACTACTTACCCGGAGGGTCCCAAGGCGCTTCGACCGCTGCGAAACCCTTCCTGGCTTCCCTGAGAGATGGTCCCTTAATGGGTATCTCCAGGGTGAGACCAGGCATCCCCGGCGGTCTGGTGGGGCCGTTAGTGAAGATGAGGCAAGCTAATGCCCAGAGTTGCTGAGTGTGAACGCTGATCAGAGTGGGCACCGAGGCGAGAGAATTATCGAGTCCGCTGACCCTGGTCCAGAAACCTGCCGCGCCGGGAATCGAACCTTAGGATATAATGTTTAGTCCATGGGTTCCCATCTCAAACAGCAAAGATGTAATTAGTGAAGCAGGTGCATAAAGAGGCAAGAGAGGTGCAGAAAGAGATAAGATGTGTAGAAAGAGGAAAAAGAGGTGCAGAAAGAGGCAAGTGAGGTATCAGATCCCAGAGGTGTGCTGGGCCCCATTGCACTGCTGATTTGGTTTTCTTTCCCTATCCAACAGTCAAGGAGAAGTCATTTCAACTTGCTTGCATTAGAGACAATGGTAAACTTTCCATACCATTGCAGACTCAGTCTATCGGGTACCATCTTTTCTGCCGCTCTGTATTTCACCCTCCCTATGTGGTTGGCAATCTGCGCCCTCCATAAAACACTTTCTTTTCTTCCCTTTTCCTATTCTCACCCATGCCCTTTGGGCTTCCTTTCGTCTCTGCCCCCTGTTGTTTTTATCTTTCTCCTTACAATCGCTTACCCCACCAGTCCACACTCTTATTCGAGACGTGAAGCCAGTACTAGGCTTAACATTTGGGAAATGCCAGTAATGCAAGGGAACTAGATCTGGGTGATGAATTCTGCTATGTCCGCGAAGTTTGCAGAGTTTTCGTCACTTTGCGCTCTGCAGAGTTCGTGGAGTGCAGAAAACTCTGCTCTGTGTAGAGCAGCTGAGTTTTTTCCCTGCTCGCGTTCGCAAACGGTAAGTTTGCGAGAGCAAGCTGCCGCTCTGGTAGAATTTCAACCGAGTGGCAGGAAGACAAGCACGACCAGCAGTTCGCACTGCACACCACCACTTGCGCAACTCCGCTGAGTTTTTTTGTCACTTTGGCCTATGCCCAGGCCTAAAGGGAACACAAGATGATAGACTGTGTGCTGAAACTTTTCAACCACTCACCCAGTCGAGAGATCTGGGTTTAATCCATCTTTATTTTGCTCACCATGCCACCCCAGTTTGGACCCACACATATGCCAATCAGTCTTTTTTTTAAATCTTTTTTTATTAGCAAATAATCAAGAACAGATACAATAATTCCATTAGAAGTATAAGTTTCACATTCCGTAGTTCTTATATGTTAACAATAGTGAGTCATTTATCAAACATTTTCATTTTTGGTATATTCCCAACGATTTCTCTGCAACTCCCCCCTCCCATTCTCTCCCTCCCCCGGCACTTACTCGGACATATTAATCATTCATAGTACACGACCCAGGTGAGTATATCTAATACACAATCATTGTTCTGACACAAACCTATATAGGACTACATACAATATGGTGTATACATGTTCTTCTTATTTTGCACCTAGAACTATTCTCACTCGCCGGACTAGCGTTGGCTCTAAGTTCAGGGGAAAATCCACATACTCCAAGTATATCACCCTTCGCCTAACTATCAGTAGTTGGTAAATTAGATGCCGGGTCATCACCTGTATCAAAGGCCTCCAACATAGCATTCCAATCTAAAGATATTAGGGTCTTCCTGAGGCCCCTACGCTCTTCACGCTGCAGTGTCATACCCTCCGCCTTCCCCAGCGCACTACTTCTGCCTTCCACGCCTCTGGGTCTGGTGGTCTAACCGACTTCCATCTCATTGTAATGGTGCGCTTGGCAAGTAGCAGGGCTAGGTCAGTAAAACGTGTAGCTACGCTTTTTTTCCGTTCAACAGGTCCCAACCCCAGTATGGTATATTCCAAAGAGGTGTATGGTTTGGAAGGAGCCAGTTTATATAAAGCATCATGGACCGTCTTCCAATAGTACCCCAGTTTTGGGCAATTCCATATCTTGTGCAGTAGGCACGCATCATCTGCACCGCATCGGGGGCATGTGGCAGCTGTGTTAGGGAACATTGCATGTAAACGATGGGGTGTGAGGTACGCCCTGTGCAGGACCATAAGTTGAATGAATTTAAATTTCGGGTTCCTCAACACTTTCTTCGGGAAGTTGAGGATTCGTTCCCACTCCTTGTCCCCGACTGATCTCCCTATATCACCTTCCCATTTGTCTCGCAAAGGTTGTAGCGATGTTGCCCTCCCAGTCCTTATACCACTCGTTATCCATTTCGTTAGGTGACTGCCCGATCCCATGAGGTACTGCATTGTAAGCAGCGGATTCGTGGGCAGTTCTTCTCCGTTCAGTGTCCATGTCTTTGCAATATAACTTCGCAGCCCGGCATGTGAAAGGAACGATCCCCCCGGGGTATGGTGCGTGCCGCGGAAGTCCTCAAAGGACATAGTTCGGCCATCCGCGAACAGATCCCCCACCTGTGTCATTCCCGCGTCGTGCTACACTGTGAGTATTTGATTCGACAATGGGCCCGTTCCCGTCGGGAGTCCCAACAGTGGTATCGTGGGGGCGTAAGAGGACGTGGGGGTCGTGTATTTCACCGCCCTCCTCCAGCAGTTGATCGCGAGTCTGAGCAGGGGCGGCGTCAACCTAGGGATCTCCTCTCTTGGTAGCAATAGTGTGTGGATGACCCCTCTCTCCCAGTCCGCCTCTGACATGCTAGTTTCGTGTAAGTTGCGTCCCGCCAACCAAAAAGTCAGCCACTGCAATTGACAGGCATAGTAGCTATACGCCTGGAAGTCCGGGACCCCCATACCACCTGCCGCTGTAGGAAGCTGCAGCTTAGCCAGGCCAATGCGTAGCCGTCCCGACCCCCACACCAGTTCCGTAAGCAAGGTATTTAACATCTTAAACATGGGAGCGGGGATCACAAAAGACAGGCTCGTGAAGTAATAAATAAGACTGGGTAGTACGACCATCGTAGAGATGGCCACGCTGCCCGCCACCGACAGCGGCAATGCAGTCCAGAATTGTATCTGTGGTTTCAGCGTTGTGATCGCCCTTCCCAGGTTGCCATCGATCATATCCTTCGCCTCTCTGTATGCCCAGGTATTTGAAAGTCGTTTCCGCTATCTGGAAAGTGTGTGGTGGGAAGGGCAGCCAGGCAGTCGCCCCGGAAGCGTTGAAGCAGAACCCATAGGACTTAGGCTCACTGATGGTGAGGCCCGACAATGCCCGGAAGTCTTCAAAGATCCTGGGGATAGGGTCAAATCCGCCCCTCAGTTCTCGTAAATATAGGATAATATCGTCCGCATATGCCAACACCAAGTGGACTGTCCTGGCCCTCTCTATGCCCCTGTGTTGTGCTGAGCTTCGAAGCTTACACAGCAATGTTCTAATGCTAATATAAATAATAGTGGGGATAATGGGCATCCTTGTCTGGTTCCCTTGGCTATGTCCAGTGGCGCCGAGATACATCTATTCGTGCAAACCCGGGCTGTTGGGCGGGTATACAGCAGTTGGACCCAGGCAACATACTCTGGCGGTATCTCAAATTTCGCCAACGTCGCAAACATAAAGTCCCATCTGAAGGAATCAAATGCCTGCTTCAGGTCTAGGGAAATGCAGCCCTCTGTCCCCACCGGTGCTTGCTCGTGTAGCATGAGGTGGCTGAGCCTTCGTAGGTTCATAGTCGTATTTCTGCCAGGAACAAAGCCGCATTGGTCGGGGTGTATTAGTTGCGGGATGTACTGGGCCAGCCTCGTCGCAAGAACCTTACTCAGTATTTTATAATCTGTATTGAGTAAGGACAGAGGCCTGTAGTTAGGTAGCTGCATGACATCCCTGCCCGACTTCGGGAGTGATACTATCAATGCCTGCAGTGATGACCACGGCAGACCCCGTGACCTTATCGCTTCTTGGTACACCACATGTAGGCGCGGGGTAAGAAGGTCGACATAGGCCCCATAGAACTCGGCCGGGAGGCCGTCTGCTCCAGTGGTTTTATTCCGTGGGAGCGCACGCATGGCCTGGCGTATCTCCGCGACCGTAATAGGTCGTGCCAGATCCCTCCTCTTGTGGTCCTCTAGTCGTGGCAAGTCGAGTCCCATCATGAACTCCTCAAACACCGCTTCTGATAGTTGTCGGTGTGGGCCGTACAGTGTCTCATAGTAATCCCTGAAGGCCGTATTAATGTCTATTTGCGTTGTGGCTGGCGTCCCTCCCTGATCAGTAACCTCTAGTATGGGCAAGTGCACTGGGTCATCCCGCACTATACAGGCCAGCAATGGCTCCGACCTTTCAGCCTGCGCATGTTGCCTGCATGTGTACTCCCTATAATCCAGCCCCCGCAGTTCCTCTAATAGTTCAGCGTGCTGTATGTGTGCCTCCTGCAGTGGTGTAAAGGACAAATTTGTACCTGCAGCCTCGCTTTCAAGCATAGCCAGGCGGCCCTCTACTTCTTGGAGTTTCTCCATCACATTAGGTCTCATGCCCACCCGTGTACTCATCGCCTCCTCTCTTATGGACACCTTAAAGGCGTCCCATTCCATCTGCCGGGAACTAGCCAGGTTAGTGTTTATGTTAAAGTAATTTGTTATGGCGTCTGCAAGTGATGCTCTGAAAACAGTGTCCTCCAGCAATTAAGTGGTGAGGCGCCATGTTGCTATAGGCGTTGGGACCCTACCCCACTGTAATGTGACTTCCACCGGGTTATAATCAGAGAGAGTCTTGTCCATATGCTCCGCTACTGTCACCGCCCCCAGTAATGATTTGGTACAGAATACACGGTCTATTTTGGTGTGTAGTCTATGGGGCGGGGAGTAAAAGGTATACTCTCTATTCAGTAAGTGTTTGCATCTCTATGTGTCAGCCAAATCTCATCCCTCCGCCCACTGCGCTAGCGCGTCAGCCTGCCTCTTGCCCTCAGTGGCCTATCTAGTGACACGTCCAAAACTGCATTAAAATCCCCACCTACGAGCCACTGATATTCTGACCAGTCTGCCAACACTCTGTTAAGGGTAGCTAGAAAATCTGACTGGAATGAGTTCGGCGCATAGACACTGCCAATCACTACAGGTGAGCCATCCAACATCCCACGGATGAATACGTATCTACCCTCCGTGTCCAGTCTCTTTTCCACCAGTTTGAAAGGAACAGTGCTTCTTCCCCATATGGCCGCCCCCTCGAGAACACAGAATAAGAGGTAGCAAACAGCTGACCCTTCCACTTTTTGCGCAGCTTTACGCTCTCTGCACTGTTCAGATGAGTTTCCTGAAGACATGCCACCATAACATTCCTCCGATTGAGTTGTGCTAAAAGTCTGTGTCTCTTATTTATGGACCCCATGCCTCGTACGTTCCAGGTGCACATTTTGTATGTGTTAAGAGTCCCCATTTCGGTCCGTGTCAGGTGTTTCCAATAGGCCCTGTACCAGAAAGAATGTATGTAGTATATGTAATGTTCCAAGTGCCATCAAAACATGTAACCCCTTAACTTTGAGGTCCCCAAGTGAAAAACCCTGAGGTCCAAACATTATCGCCCAACGTGAGCAATAAGTAAACCAGAACATGTCTATGCTTTGGGGGGGTGGAACCCACTGATACCCGCTAGGGACCTGTTGCTGTTACCACAGCGTGCCCTAAGCTAGTGTATCCCCATTCCCTGTCAGCCCACTCTCGCTCCTGTGCAATTCTCATACGTTACCATCCGAAGCCTTCTCTGGTTAAAATCAAAAGTCATGCGCCACTTGTGCAGTAATTTTGGGGAAGAGCTGTAGGCTGTTGGCAGAGCCCGACACCTCCGTGTGCGTGTCAGAGTCGCTGCCCATGTCCGATTTGTCCCCTGCCTCCGTCAACTGGGCTATCCCTGGCGTCTTCCCAGCTCGGGCCGATGTTGTTCCTCCGCTCGCCGTCGACCCCTTTGCGCTTTTCCCACTCGTGTCGGCCCGCTGCTCCTTTTGGTGCAAATGTCCTTTACTCTGGTCGTCCTCAAACGGGTACTGTGTGTTTAACGGTGTCAAGGCCACTTCCATCCACTCCGCCGCCTCCTCAGGCGTGCCAAAGAAATATGATTTGTTTTCATGTATTATTTTGAGGCGGGCCGGGAATAGCAGTGCATATTTCAGGTTTCTGTCCCGTAGTTTGCGCTTTACCCCCATGAATGTCGACCTGGCCCTCTGCACCGCCGGGGTACAGTCTGGGTATACGGAGACGGTTTTGTTTTCATACCTCAGTGGTGCCTTCTCTCTTGCCACTCTCAGCACTGAATCTCTGTCCTTATAGTGCAGAAGGCGCACTATTAACGGTTGCGGCGGCGCACCCGGCCTGGGTGGCTTCGCTGGCATTCTGTGTGTCCTCTCCACGCTGTACAATGGGGTAAGATCTTGTGGTCCCCCAACCTTTTTTAGCCAATCCTCAACAAACTGCGTGGGGTTCCTCCCTTCACTGCGCTCCGGAATTCCTAAAATTCGCACATTATTGCGGCGAGCCCACCCTTCCGCATCGTCCATCTTGTCCCAGAGCAGTTTGAGCTGTTTCTCCATATGCTCGAGTTTCGTGGAGTGATCCGTCTGCTGCGGTATCAGGTCGTCAAGCGCGATCTTGTGCTCCGAGACCTTTTCGGCTAACTTGTTGTGGTCTGCCCTTTGGAGCGACAAGCCAGTCGCCATACTGTCCATACGCGACTCAAGTGCCTCCCTGGATGCCTTTATTTCAGCCAGTATGAGGTCTAGTTTAGCGTCCTGTGTGCACTTGCCTGTTGGCGGTATTATCTCCATGTTGGAGGAGGCCAGTGGGTGGTCTGAGCCAGTAGATTGGATGTCCGCATTTGTGCTCTGGTCTTGCACCATGGCCCTGTTCTTCCCCATGGCTCCGTCTTCAGGATGGCGGTGGTGAGGTCTCACGTGCGCTCTCAATGCCGATGTATTCCGTGCTTGCCCGCTGTTGCCGCTCATCCACTAGTCACGGACGTTCCCACCTGCAACTGTACGTGCCTGGGGTCAGGTGCACCTCAGCTCTAGGAGCACAGTTTAATCGTCTGGCCCCTGCAGCACCACCGACCCATGTTTGTTGGGCTTTCCGCTGCTCCCCTCACCAGTGTCCGGCGTGCCACAACAGTCGGGATGTGGGTGGTCGCCCTTCTCAGCACCCCAGAAATCAGCGTGGTATGTAGTCAGCAGTCCGTTATTCACTGTAGTGCACTATGGCGGTGCCCTTCGCCGCCTCGGTGCTCCGGCGCGGTCAGCGATGTCTCGGCATCGGTCCCCGCACCGGTCGCAGAGAAGCCGCTGTGACCACGATTGCGTGATGGTGTTCGCCGCGGAGAGCCCAAGATGGCGTCCCCTTTTTCAGGTTCGGTCGCGACGGAGCGTGTCTGTAGCAGCTCAATTAAGGAGTTCCCCTTCAGGGCATTAAGTGTCTTGTTGTGGCCCGTGGGTCCTCGGGCTAGTCGTCAGTATCACCGTAGCTCCCCCACGAGGCCCGCGAGGCCACAGTCTTTTCAGGCGCCGGTGCTCCAAACCTCGCGTTTACGCGCCTCCAGGATGTTTCCGGCGCCAGCCCAGTATATGGCGTCCTCGCTGCTCCGCACACACACTGGCCGTGTAGCGATCAGTAGTGCCAGGCACCTCTCCAGTCGGCCACTCCGCCGCAGTAAGGCACACCTCGACTCCGCCAGTCTCCGCGCCGGCCGATCCCTCCGAGACCGGCTCACCCATCTACCACAGGCCGCGGCTCACTCCCGGAGCTAGGCCTCGCCGGCGCCGATCTTTGCGCTCTCTCCCGGGGGAGCCCCAGGGGTCGCCGCTTGTGTCTTGACGCTCGCCACACACTTGGCGGTTCCAGAGCCTGAGTGGGCGTCCCGTGGGATACGGGGAAACAGGATATTTGGCTAGTATTGTTGGGCAGAGGACGGAGCTAGCTCAAAACGCGTCCGCCATGCTCGGCTCGTGGCCACGCCCCCCCATGCCAATCAGTCTTGACCCTGTTCCTCATGGGAACAGCCCAGCCCGGACTGACAGGCCACATCCTCCCTGGACCGGGAACAAGCATCCTGGGACCGGTTTCAGGGTTTCGTCCCTCATCAGCCAGGCTATCTTGAGTCCAGTGGCTGAGCAAGCATGGAACCCACTTCTGGGCATACCCCTGACCACTTAGGGCGAAAATAGTAAACATAACAAGATGATGGATGGAGTGCTAAATCTTTTCAACCACTCACCCCCAGTCAAGAGATCTGGTTTGTTCAACATTCTGTTTATCGATTGTTCTTTTTGCAGTAATGCAAGGGAAGCCTCACACGGAGGACATAACCCCCATTACCGCCGTCTTGGAGGATGGCCCATTTGCCTGCACTGTCAGCGCTTGTACAAAGTGAACCCCCGCCACTGGAACACTGAAGCACCAGCATCAATGCCAATGGACCCGATTCAGGTGTGAGACTCCTGATTTTTTAAGCGAAAAATAGCTTTACATTGCTGTATCCCACCTGAAATTGCCCTCAATGGGGGAAAACGTTCTTGATGCAACTGAAGACAACACTAGGGAAAGTGTTGAAGACTTTATTCCGTTACACCACCTCAAGCCAAGTCAACTGGAGTCAGCTGTGTAATCTTCAAAACAAGGTAAGCATGAACCAAGGGGGAGTAAGGGGGCGCGGAATGTACCAACTGCCAGATTATAACTAACTCTTATGCAAGATGAACAAAGGAAAAGGAAAGGGAAGAGGAGAGGGAAAGAAAAAGGAGAACAGGAAAAGGTACAGGGAACAGGGCAATAAAAGTACATTAGCATGGATACCAACTAAACCATTACTCTACATGAGCAAGAAAAAGTGGAACGTTCATAAACTCAGGTTAAGCTACAGTCTGACCCACACCAGAGTAGTTTTATTCCTCTAGGACATTCTGGGAACTTAAGGTACCATATCCCCTTTAGTTCTGCCTTGATCAGAAATGCCATTGCACTTAGCTCCAACTTGATCCAGATTGGCGCTGGCCCCCCTACCCCCGCCAGCCCTCCCTTATGTATTATTTCAGGGACTTAATTTCCTCATCTGCTCCAACACAGGCTTCTCATTCCTCTCTGTTAAGACTTGTTAACTGTAAGCCAATTTCCCCACACTTCCCATTGTCAGCATCCTCCTCTACTTCAATCGGTGAGCAGGATAAATAATCTGCCACAATATTTTGTGCACCACGCACATATTTGACCTTGAAGTTATAACCTTCCAAACCCAAAACCCATCTAACAATCCTGGGTATAGTCCTGTTGACTCTTTTGTGGTGAAAACAAACATAAGGGGTGTATGATCTGTTTTCACTGTAAATGGTATTCCCCATAAGAAGAATTTGAAATGTCTGATAGCCCAAAAACAGGCAAGCGCCTCCTTTTCCACCACCAAGTACTTTCTTTCTGCACCTTTGAGAGCACGAGAGGCAAATGCCACCACTTGCTCCTTGCCCTCCACAGATTGAGTGAGACAGGCTCCAAACCCTTTATTGCTGGCATCAGTACATATAATTGTGGGCTTGGTGGGTCAAATCTGCCCAGATATGGTGCTTTCACTGCCCTGAAAGCGTCATTACATTCACTGCTCAATACATATGGCACCTTGGATTTGAGCAAGCCCGGGAATGGTTCAACAATACTGGCATAGTTACGAACAAATTTGGAGTAATACTCTGATAGGCCCAGAAAAGACTTAAGGTCCTCAATACACAACGGCGATTGAGTGTTTTGAATAGCTTCTACTAGGTCTAACTTGGGTCTGATGCCATTGGGTGAGATAGTGTGGCCCAGGTACTCCGCTGATGCCACTCCTATTCAACATTTCTCCTTTTTCAGAGTGAGTCCTGCCTTTTACAGATTGGACAACACACTTCCCAGCCTGATATTATGCTCCCCCACATCCTTTCCATAGAGGAGGATGCCACCTTGGAAGCATAATGTTCCGGGAAGATCCCTTAGCACATGCTGCATGATGCGTTGGAAAGCAGCTGCAGCCGAGGCCAATCCAAATGGCATGCGCAGGAAATGGAATGCACTCAACCGGGTAATAAAAGTTGATGGGAATCTGGATGGAGCTCTGCCTGGTGATCGGTCGCTGAAAGATCCAGGACACTGAAGCAACTAGCTCCTTTGATCAATGTGAGGACCTTATGGATGCATGGCAGAGGGTGTCTACACCATGGTGTTTTCATTTAGGGGCCTGTGGTCCACACATAGCCTAATTTCTTTACCAGAGGCTTTGGTGGCGAGAACTATGGGGGCCAACCATTGGGAATTTTCAATGGGTTCAATCACATTTTAGGACAGTATGCGATCCAGTTTGAGTGTTAAGATGTCTTGCATCAGGTGGGGAATGGGCCTAACTATGACCAACCGGCTTGGCCTTAGATTGGAGTTTGATAGAATGTTGATCGTTTTTCAACAAACCCAAATCTTCACTGAAAACCTTAGGGAAATCATTGCAGGCCTCCATCCCACCCACTGGCATGGCAATCAAGACCGGTTCTGCCACTCTCACCAACTTTTTACCCATAACTCAGGACCAGCTTTCGGAGCTACTGACGAGAGTTAAATCTGGGTCCCCATTAGATATCTGCCCCCCCCCCGCATCCTGAAAGAATGCTTCTCCGCCTACCCTACCCCTGTTCTTGCTCTCCTTAATGACTCTCTATTGTCGGGCATAGTCCCGTCTGCTTTCAAAGAAGCAACGGTCATACCCCTATTGAAAAAACCTGGGGCTGACCCGGCATGTAAGGCAAACTACAGGCCCATCTCGTTGTTGCCTTACCTGGCAAAAATTTTAGAGGCACACGTGGCGAAAATCCTCTCCAACTTTTTGGAGGAGTCCTCCTGCTTTGACCCCCATCAGACTGGATTTCGGCCTGCACACTCTACGGAGGCAGTAGTCACTGCGGTGTTGGACACTCTCCAAGATTGCGCAGACAGACGCTCTCCCCAGGCACTGGTGCTCCTGGATTTGTCGGCCGCGTTCGACACGGTCGACCGTGTCGGACAGGCCGACATACAGGGCACAGCGGCCTGTTGGTTGAGATCCTTCTTGGAGGACCGCTCACAAGCGGTACGCCTGGGGGACCTAACTGGCGTTAAACAACTTACCCCATGCGGAGTGCCACAGGGTTCCTCCTTGTCACCTCACCTCTTCAATATATATATATATATATATATATATACTCCCCCTGATACAAACATTGAGGGACAAACAGGTGAGAGTCTTTAACTACACAGATGATCTGCAATTACTCTTCACCATTGATAACTCTGAAAAATCTGTCAGTCACTTCCAGTCAACCATGAGGTTTATTAAATCCTGGATGGACCAAAATCAACTGAAATTGAACCCGGGGAAAACAGAACTGGTATTGACTGGGGACAGCGCTAAACACTGGGGCCCTCATTACTGGCCCTTAGACCTGGGTCAAGCCCCACAACCATCACCATCGGCTAAAACGCTGGGAGTCATCGTGGACAGTGACCTTTCATTAAAGGCACTAGTGGGCCAGGTGGTTTCCAAGTGTTTCTATCAGCTAAAAAAAATCAGGAAGGTTCGGCGATTACTAACGCTAGAGGCCACTACCCAGGTTGTGATTGCCACTGTTCTGTCCCATCTGGATTACGCGAACGCCATCTATTTGGGTCTCCCAGTCTTTCTACTCAAGCGTCTCCAGATGGTACAGAACTATGCTGCCAGGATGATACTGAAGCAACCAAGGTGGCAAGCAGCGACCCCCCTTCTTACTAAACTACACTGGCTCCCGATCACACAACGCTGTGCCTTCAAGGCAGGCTGCATGATTTTTAAATCACTGCATGGCAAAAGCCCCAAATTCATTAATCAAATAATCACCAGATATGTTCCCCCCCGCAACCTTCGCTCACTCCACCTAGGCCTCCTTCAGATCCCTCCGTTCAAGCTTAAACGTTCTGGTGGACGTAGGTTTGCAGCACTTGCCCCCCTCCTATGGAATACCTTGCCACTGGAAATTCGGCTCTGTCAAGATCTTCTACCTTTTCGGAAAGCACTGAAGACTTGGCTTTTCAGACAAGCTTTTTAAATTCTACTCTTTTACCTCTGTTGTGTTACTGTCAAACTCAGTGCCAAGAAACTAATCAGTGTTAGTGCGCTTAATAAATAATTTAATAACATAACATAACCCACGAATGGGTCCACCAGAAGGACTTGGTCGGGGGTATTAGGATCGAATGTGATACCCAATTCCTTTTTGTGCATCCACCCAAGTAAACTGGAACCTTTCTGTGTAACATAAATCTTGCCATCTGTTCTCCTGCCTTTGAATCCAACTTCCATCGAAGTCATCCCCAATAAAGGTATGAGATCTCCATTATATCCCCCAGGTTGTATATCAGGAGACTGCAACATGTCTTGCCATGCAGGAAAAAGTTCAGAAAAGCAGATTACAGCCACGAAAGTGTAGGGGGAGCAAGAGTCGGCAAACACAGATACACGTTTCTTATCAAAAGTGATACTGCTTGAAGGAAAACATGTGGCTTCAGTGCAATCTTGAAGTTGGAATATGAATTTAGTCTCAGTGGGAAAGTCATGTTTAATAGCTAAGACTGGTTTATTGCGTTGTTCTCTACAGACTCTTGCCATGTGGCCTTTTTTCCACACTTGTGACACACAACTGCCCTCACTGGGCAAACTACATTATTTGCCAAATGTGCTGGCTGCCGCATATGTAGCACTTGGGTTTGTTTGCTGGAGAAGAGGTGCCACTGATTTTATTTTTGTTGTCCTTCCCTGTATCTTGTTTGTTAATGACATATACATCAGTTAGCTTGTCTCCACCTTCCTTCATAGCTACAATTCCCACTGAAATGTCAATTGCTTCTCTAAGGTCAGGATTATCTACCAGTATTCTTTCCGGGTTATTGGTGCACCTGACCAATTGATCTCTAATAAGTGACTCTTGGAGAGACTCAAACTCAAAACTATTGGCTAAACCTTTTAAAGCAGCAATGAATTAGTTTTACTTTTTCGTTTCTACCTTGGACTCTTGAGAAAAATGTGTGCCTATCTAGTACTACATTAATTTTCATCCCGAAGTGCTTTCCTCACCTGTTCATCACAGCTTGATAGACATTTTCATCTTAATCGCTGTCCTCTTTCTCCGGACGGGGCACTGAAATATTATCATAAGTCTTATGACCTTTAATACCCAAGTTATGAAGTAATGTGTGTAGTTTCCTCAACGGGGAGAATTTTTGTCCACCTATGGCCATAAGATAGGATTCCAATAATCCAAACCACTGTTTCCAAGGTAATAGGTAATCACCTACATCATTTAGGAAAGGAGGGGGTTGTGACATATTCACAGAAGCCATGGCAACAGAGAGAAGAAAATGGTATGGTCACAACAAAAATTTTTATTATGCTGGAAAATATCACCAAAAAAGCTGTGCCCGTCAGCTCGTAGGAAGGCTGACAAGCATTAAATATCACTGGCTTATCCCCATCAGCGATTTAGGAAAGTACACAGTGTATGTAAAAAAAATACACAAGATGTGCCTATCAGCATGAAAGATTTGACAGGCAGTGGCTATTATTGAGGTGAATAGGCTGTGCCTATCAGCGAAGTGATCAAAACTTGCACCATTTAAATTGAACTAGCTGTTCCCATCAGCAAGCAAGGGGACTGACAGGCAGTTTCTTTATGTAAGGAGCAATGATGTGCCCGTCAGCGTTGAAGCAAACACTTCAAGAGGACTGACAGGCAGCTTGCTTCAGTAAGGAGTAATGCTGTGCCTGTCAGCGTTGAAACAAGCCCAGGGAATGATATTTTCCCCTGCACTTCTTAGAAAGAAGCCAGCATGAACAAAGACGATGAAAAGCCAGTGGTTCCTTCGGCCGTCACTGTTAGCTGCGAAACACACCCTCACAGTACAACACAACAGGAGGGGCAGCAACCACAAGGACGCCCTGCGTGAAGAGAGGAGCGGAGGGCTGCAACCCTAAGGCAGAAGAATGCAGCCCCAGGAAGGTGGAGACTGGTATCTGCAAATCGGCGCCGAAAAAGATCACGGTCCGAGGAACGGCCACTCTGTCTGGAATGCTCGATGAGGTGGACTTGTGACTCGGCCTCGTCGCAGGGGACCGTGCTGAGGGGAGCGAAGGGGCAGCCGATTGCGGCACATCAGGTGAGGGTCTGTCACGTTATGAGGCAACAGGGTGAACCGCTGATAATCGCAGCGGGTCGAAAGTTAGCGGTAGGGAACCAAATACCAGGAAGATGTATGTCCCCAAGGTGCCCTGCTGAAGCAGGTATAGAGTTTGTCACATTGGGAAACTTTGGAATAATTACTGCCACACACGAGAATGAAGTAGAGCAGCTTTATTCATGTCTTGGTTCTCCGCTGCCAGCCTCACACAACGTTCTATCACGAACGCCCCACCAACATTCCATGGGCCAGTTTACAGTACACCCAGGGGAAGGGGTGATTGGGGCATACCACAACTAAAGTGAAATAACTAAGGGATATTACAACACATCTCCCTCTGTAAGGAATAAACAACAGTTGAAGAACAATCCTCCGGGGGAGGAAAAGTATACTGACATAGCTCTATTTTACATAGTCCTTTTGCCAACCTGGTGGCTGACGTACCCTGGTTTCTCTGGCTGCTTGAACATCCGGTAGAACCTCATCTTGGCTTTCCTCACCATCGGCCATTGGAACACACACATTTGGGGCAGCCTCTTACATTGTCTATGCTCCATGTGCTTCCATCTTCCAGAACCACCGAGTTATTTTTTACCCTCCGTATTCTCGCTGGTTTGGAGAAGGAGGGCATTTTCGCACGTCCTATAACAGGTCTTTTGACTACTACCCATTGTCCAACATGGAACTTCCTGCTAGTGGTGCCCCACTTCTGGTCGTACCTGGTTTTATACTCCGCTTGATGTAGATCCACCTTTTCTCTCACAGAGTCTCTATCCACCCACACCGGAACACCACCATTTAACCAGTTTGGGTTGAGCTTAGATCCTGGATTCCTCCCTTTAAGGGATACAAAAGGAGATACTCCTGTCACTGCATTGGGGGAAGAATGATAATACCATAGTGTTTTCCTTACTGCTTCCTCAACAGGTTCATGCATTGTAACAGCCATTTGAATAGAGTTCTTCAACATTCTATTTGTCCTTTCTACCATTCCATTTGCTTTAGGACAATAAAAAGGAGTTCTTATATGTGAGATGGCCAACTCTGCTAAGAATTTTTTCATTACCTCCGACGTAAATTGGACCCCGTTATCGGTCACCAGAGTGCTCGGTATACCTTCTGCTGCGAACACCTCCTACAAAAACTCCATTAAATCTTGTGTAGTTATTGAAGGTACGAATTTGGTACTGATCCAATGAGAGTGATAATCAATGATTACGAACATAAACCTCTGGTTGGTATTAAGTAGGTTCAAAGGACCAATTATATCAATTCCCAACTTGTCCCATGGTTTAGTCGGTACCCCCACCGGAATGAGTGGTGCTTTGTGTATTACCTTGGATTTGTCACACCTTCCACATGCCTCACAGTCCTTTACAGTGATTTCCACCAACCCATCCATCTTGGGGAACCAATAATGTGGTCTGATTTTACTCTTGGTCATGCTTCTCCCTGGATGACCTTCATGTGCTAATGCTATAATCCTATCCTTCATGTTGCCGGGAGGAATGACTTTATTTCCTCTGCACACTTGACCATTCATGTTAGACAACTTATTTCTCACTGCCCAATATGGTTTGAGGTTCACTGATAGCTCACTGTTATGCTCAGGCCACCCTTCCTCAATCAATCTCCTCAATTCCCTTAACACCTGGTCATTTTGAGATTCTCTCTCCCACGCCTCTTTACTAATGGCTGGGTGTTCTACTGCGAGGATTACCTCTTCTGGTGGGCTGCACAAGTTGTCCTCACCCTGTTCGGCAATCTTGACATGCAGTCTGCTATAGTGTTCTTCTCACCGGCCACATAACACATGGTGAAATTGTAACCTTGCAATGCCAAGACCCATTTAGAGATGCGTGGAGTGGCTCTTTCAATGTTCTTTGTGGAGAATAAAGGAATTAGTGGCTTGTGGTCGGTCCTCAGGGTGAAGGGGATTCCCCACAGAAAGAATTTTAAAGGATTTATGGCCCAATAGCACGCTAAGGCTTCCCTTTCAATGGTTGAGTAATTAGACTCTGGGACCTTCAACGCCCTGGAAGCAAAAGCAATTATTCTCTCACAACCACCAACCATTTGAGTGAGGGATGCTCCCAAGCCTTTACTGCTAGCGTCAGTAGTCAGTGTGGTTTTTTCATTGGGATCAAACATCCCTAAGGTGGGTGCCTTGGCAATGGCTGACTTTACATATTTGAATTCTTCTTGGCACTCAGAACTCCACACAAAGGTGCTACCCTTCTTCAATAGTTCCCTCATTGAGCATGTGTGACTTGAAAAGTTTTCAATTAATTTTGTCATGTACTCCACCAAACCTAGGAAGGATCTTAGCTCATCTTTGTTAGAGGGTGCAGGAGCTAACATCACTGCATCCACCAGGCTAGTTTTCAGCTTGATTCCCTCTCCTGAAATGGTGTGCCCTAAGTAAGTCACAGTCCTTACCCCAATCTTGCACTTGTCCTTTTGGGTAGTAAAGCCTGCTTTGCTCAACTTGCTCAAAACCTCTCTCAAGTTCTTGTTATGCTCACTTTCTGAGTCTGCATAAATTAGTATATCGTCCTGGAAGCACAAGACTTTTCCTAGACACTCTAATATGTGCTGCATAATTCGTTCGAATACGGCAGCCGCAGACGCCAATCCAAACGGCATACGACTGTATTGGTATGCTCCAAAGGGCGTAATAAAAGTAGTCAGGCTTTTAGACTCCGGATGAAGGGCGACCTGGTGGTAAGCTGCCGAGAGGTCTAAAACACTGAAGTATTTTGCACCGTGTAACACGCTAAGCATCTCATTTATTCTGGGGAGAGGATGCCTCTCCACCCAGATGTTTGCATTGAGGTTCCCTGAGATCCACACACAAACGAATCCCTTTGCCAGCTCCTTTTGAAGCTACTACAATGGGGGCAAGCCACTCTGAGCTCTCAATCTTTTCAATCACCCCAATGGACTCCAACTTCTCCAGTTTACTTTTCAGAGAATCTCTCACCACTAACGGCACAGACCTTGCTTTATGTACAGTGGGCTTACAATGCTTCTTCAACTTTATCTTATGGAGGAAACCCTTCAGCAGTCCTAACTTATTTGAAAATACGTCGGGGAAGTCCTCACACACTTCTGTACCTACACTTGGTTGCTCCACCAAGTACACTGGCTTAGAGGCATTGGGATCTAACTTGATGCCAAGGTCTTTTTGATGTTTCCACCCCAGTAAACACGATCCCCTCTTGGTTAAATATACTTTGCCCACAGTGACTCTATCCTTGAATTTTATGTGCATAATGACCATTCCTACCAAGTGTATGGTGTCATGGTTGTATCCACCTGGGTTAATGTCTGGGGGTAATAGCTCATATTCTTTGTCAACAGACCTTGCCTTAAATGTGGTCTCATTTATGAGTGTATAAGGTGAGCAAGAATCAGCGTATACACTATAAGGTACATTGTCAAGCCAAATTTCACACTCAGGGTAACTACACTCAGAGCTCTCAAGAAGCTCATTCACCTGGAATACAATGTCACCTCTGGGTTCTTCTTCATCAAAAATAACATCGGTCACATCTTTTTTTCATTTCATGACACACCTTGGTAAAATGTCCCCGTTTGTTACACTTCCTACATATAACACTCCTTGCTGGACACTTCACATTATTTGCTAGATGGTTAGGATTGCCACAACGGAAACATTTTAACTTTTGGGTTTCAGCCTTATGAACAGAACTTCCCATTGATACACTTTTGCTTTTGTCATGCTTTGCAGATACCTTCATTACTTCATCATCACACACTTGTTTTACTTCAACAGCATCCTTCATCTCACTCATGCAGAAGGCTGTGTGCTCAATACTTTTGGCTATATCCACAGCCTGTTTCAAATCTGGGGCATCTGCTAACAGCTTTTCTTGTATCTTTATCTGATGTACATCTAACCAATTGGTCTCTGATCAGAGAATCAGTAAGGTTTCCAAAATCACAAGGGGAAGATAGGCCTCTAAGTACTGCTATATAATTTACCACTCTCATACTTTCCTTGAGAAGAATTTGTGTCTCTCCAAAACAACATTAATTTTCTTCCCAAACTGAGCATCTAGTTTTATTAAAGCAACCTGATATACACCAGGTGGAGCATCAGCATCCACACTTCCACTGCTGCTATCGCTAGCAATGTCAGGTAAATTGTCATATATCTCTCTAGCATGCTTTCCTAAATTATGTAGCAAAATGTGTAGCTTTCTTACAGATGAGAATCTATTCCCACCAGTAGCTATTAAATAGGATTCAAATATCCTTACCCAATTCTTCCAGGGAGTGAGGGGTTCCCCATCTTCATTTAGGAAGGGAGGTGGTTGGGACATTGACATCGCAGTTGCCATAATTTGAGTTAAAATTTGAGCAACGCTGACAATATGTATTTAAGAGGGATAGTGAAGGAAAGTGGCAATAAGGGTACGGCTTCTACAGCTTTTACAGACTCAATTACTTATACAATAACACTTAAATTCGCAAAACTTGTGGGGAAACAAGAAAATTACATTCCTTCTTAAACTTCCACACCCTTCACAGGATTGCAAGAATACAGGCTGAAAATGTTTACTTAGAATTAATACTAAGCTTATCAGCGCACACAGTTTCCAATGTAAATGTCAAAACACTTTGTCTAAAGTCCTCCAACAAGCTGTGCCTATCAGCGTGATTTATCAGGGATGTTGATCCTGACAGGCTTCCTGCGTTTAGCTGTGCCTGTCAGCGTGTTTTTATTTATTATTTTTCAACACCAATAGGCTTCCTTTCAGCTGTGCCTATCAGCGTGATCAATCACACAAAGCCTCCACCTCAAATGTGCCCAAGCTCTCTCTCCTTGATCAGACGCTTCCTAGGGTACACCATCCGTGCGTCGAGATAGTCTCAGTGTGCCCTCTTCTGGCTGGATTGCGCTCGCACACTCTACTAGCTTCCTATGCGCAGCTGACTGGACACCGAGGGACGCCTGGCTGTCAAACTCTGACTGACTTTGTGCGTCAAGATATTCTTGGTTCGCCCTCTCCAGGCTGAATTGCACTCGCACACGCTCATACGTTCCACTGTGCGCAGAGGACGGAACTCCGAGGTACGCCTGGCTGTCAACCGCTGACAGAGTTCATACGCGTTCAATTAAGGCACTTTCCCTCATAAAGCCTCACCGCAACACAACTGGCTCACTTCAGGGAAAACAGAACGCCTTCTCAATGCTTGGATACACTTTACATTATCTTCATCACAAGCTGTGATAACGTCGCGCTCACGTTTCGCCGACTTTCCCATCAGGGTAATTCGCCCTCGCCGCCGCTTCTAAGTAATGTCTATAGGCTTCACGAAGCGAGACAAGCAACGCGGACGCGTTCACATATACGCACTGCGTTATTAAGCTTTGTCTCAGACAATATTCGCTGGCGAGTTCATTCCAGCGCTGTCAATTTCAGTGCGACTCACTGTTATCTTCACAAACGAAGCGAGACGATAAGCGCAATGCGTTCTTAAGCTCCGTCTCTAAATGTTATCGCTTGCAAGTTTATTCATGCGCTGTCAATTTCACTGCGACTCACGGTTATCTTCATAAACGGTGTCTCGGCTATTCGGCAGCGCTGTAGAAACGGGGGAAGACCAGGACCTGCCCCCTGCGCAGCCCCGTCGCCAATTTGTTGGAATAATTACTGCCACACACAAGGGTGAAGTAGAGCGGCTTTATTCATGTCTTGGTTCTCCGCTACCAGCCTCACACAACGTTCTATCACGAACGCCCCACCAACATTCCATGTGTCAGTTTACAGTACACCCAGGGGAAGGGGTGATTGGGGCATACCACAAGTAAAGTGAAATAACTAAGGGATATTACAACAGGAAACAAGTAGGATAAACGGCTGAATAGAAAGGGCGAAGCAGACCCAGGCGGCAGCCGCTCACCACAGTAATAAGTTTCCAGTAGGTTACTTCCCGATGCCATGATGAGAGAAGAACAGGGGTGACAACTGACAGAGAGCACGCTATGCACAGTACCTTAAATCCTCACTGGGAAGAGGATCGATCTGCTTGGATATACGACAGTTGATGTAGCAGGACACCGGTTGACAGCTTAGAGATTCGAAGCAGGACACCGGTGCCAGTAGGTGAACTCATCCACCCAACCCACATCACTCCGTAGGACAGGACCAATAATGCAATTGAAGACAACACTAGGGAAAGTGTTTAGGAAGACTTCATTCCGTCACACTACCACAAGTCCAGTCAGCTGGAGTCAGCTGTGAAACCTTCTGAACAGGGTAAGCATGAAACAAGGGGGAGAAAGAAAAGGGGGGGGGGTGTAAAGTACCAACTGCCAGATTAAAACAGTTATCCAGATTATTTTTTTACCTACTTTCCTTTTCTAAAATGTTGGCATGTATGCACTAGAATACTCTCTCCTCAATGCTGTATGCAGTCTGTCTGCCCGTAGTGTTGTCCCCCATTAACAAGGGATGAGTCAGTGCTGAATACCGATAATGAGGAATTCAAAATTTGCAAACATACGTGACAAGAATTTTCAATTTTATTAAGGACAAGGAGGAGAGGATTATGCTATCTCATTTCTTTACTGAAAATTACAGCAGCCAATAAGAACACAGTAAAGAAATAACACACTACATTTCCCATGAGTACCTAGTGACCATAGAGTGTAGGCAGTATAAAAGGTACCATAGAGGATAACACTTCCTCTTTCTTTGTGTAGAACAGTTCAACCGTAAATTAAAGTTCCAAGAATCCAAACGATAGATGAAAGGAAAACACGAAGCACAGGCCCTCTGGATGCAGGACGAAGAAACAGAAGTAGAAGACTGTCTGCAGAGTAGCAACTCCTGGCACGGGAAATACGAGAGCAGCAGCCCGTTTAGGATCTGAACCAATCCGGAGCGCCCATGGAAACACCAGGAGACCAACATGCGACGAAGACCGGAACCACAATCCAGAGGGATTAGGCAGGAAGACCAGGCATCCAGTCGAAAAACATCACGTGGATTCAGACTCTGAAAAGATAAATAGAGCCGTAATACACATTCCGAATAGACGTGAGCATAATAAAAAGGGGGGTAAAAAAGAATCTACAGCAATCATAGAAACAACATGCTCGTAAATGCAATAAATGCATATAATACTGGGTGGGATAATCCTCACCTCCTTGTCCTTAATAGAATTGAAAATTCTTGTCACGTATGTTTGCAAATTTTGAATTCTATGTCAGGACAGGAGGCTCCGATTATGCTTGTTCAAAGCTGATCCACTACTACAGAAACAACATGAACAATAGGTTTAAAATAAAACGTTCTAAAAACAGAAGCAGAAGACCAATCAGCGGCCTTCATAATATCAAACAAAGTGACACCCATTGTGAAGGCTTCAGAAGCCATTGCCCCTAGAGCAGAGTGTGCTCCAAACACAGAAACATCAAGGCCGGCCTCTGCCATGAGCCAACGTACCCAACAAGCTAAAGTAGCCGGATAACAGGGCGAAAAGGCGTTTGCAAAGCAATTAACAACTGTCCCTGCATATCTGGACGTAAAGACGCTTTACTTACCTCGTAATATTTGAGGCATTGAACCACACAAAGGTTGGGATGGGCAGGAAAAAACGGAAGTAATGACAGTAGTATCCGTCTTTGTACGTCAGACACTCTCTTGCATGAGACCAGACACCACAACATAGTCAATTTGGCCGACAGTTGTTGGCGGGTCAGCAAAAATTGGAAGGCCAAGCTTCCAGAAAAACGTAAAACAACCAACACGTCCCATAAAGAGACGTATTTGTGACCTGAGGATGTTGCCAGGTGGAAAACCCTTGAGCAATGTAGTAATTAAAGGATGTTGCCCCGCCAGCTTACCATCTACCTGGAGATGGCCCGCGGAAATGGCTGAACGAAAGCGTTCACCGTGCGAAAAGCCAAATCAGCGGAAGCAAGAGAGGCCAAAAAGTTTACCATCACAGAGACATCTGCAGAAGCGGGAACGTCCCGATGAACACACCAAGCACACCAACAATTACAGGATCCCCTGTAGCGTTCGTGTGGACCGGGAGACCATGCGTCATTAATGAACTTGGAAGCGTCTGCCGAAAGGCCTGGGACCGACCAAGGTCCCCCGAAATCCGCCACGCTAGGAGACGGAGAGACCCTGACTGAACCAGGGGATGCGGGTTGCGAAGAGGATCTAGCAGGAGATTCCACCTCTGAGGAAGAATAAGAGGCACTGCACAACACATTTCCAGGAGAACCGGAAACCATGCTTAAGCTCGCCACAGAGGAGCAATCAATATCAGTTCTGACTGATACCGTGTGATGCAGGCCAGCACCCTGGGTATCAGTATGAATGGGGGAAAAGCATAGCATAGAGTGACTGGGCACTGCTGGAGAAAAACATCAGTGGCCATGATCTCCGGATCCGGTCTCCAACTGAAGAACCGAGGGAACTGAGAGTGGAGGCGCGAGGCAAAACAGGTACAGGAGACACTGGCCCCAGGTCCGGAGAAGAGCGCGGAACACGCGGGAATGGAACCTTAATTAATTAATTAATTAATTGTGGGTTTATATAGCGCTAGGATAGACTCCCGGAGGAGTATCTCCGCGCTTCGACCGCTGCGAAACCCTTCCTGGCTTCCCTGGGAGATGGTCCCTTAATGGGTATCTCCAGGGTGAGACCAGGCATCCCCGGCGGTCTGGTGGGGCCGTTAGTGCAGATGAGGCAAGCTTATGCCCAGAGTTGCCGAGTGTGATCGCTGATCAGAGTGGGCACCGAGGCGAGAGAATTATCGAGTCCGCTGACCCTGGTCCAGAAACCTGCCGCGTCGGGAATCGAACCCTGGTCCCGGGCCGTCCTCTGCTCTCGGGTCTGCCGCCTCTAACCAGTGAGCCACACAACCTTCAATTGCTGAAGTCCCTCAGATGCGTGGAGTGCCAATCCGCAATCTGATTGTTGCGTCCAAGGAGATACTCTGCAATAATCGTGATCTTCTGTTGCAGATAAAAGAGCCAAACTCCTTGGCAAACTCCGCCAGTAATCACGAGCGAGAGTCGCCCAACTGGTTGATGTAGCGGACCGCTGACACGTCGTCCATGCGGGCAGTATACAGCAATTCGCTTGTAGGGAAGAGAAGCAACGGACCGCAAAGGATCCCGCCAGGAGCTCCAGGGCAGTGGATATGCAGGGAGCGTTCCTGGGGGGGAACACCGACCCCCCCGTCGAGATGGAGCCGCACCGGGCTCTCCAACCCCATTGGCTGGCATCCGACTCGATCACGAGTGTCGGCGAGGAACCAAACAGGGCCCATCCAGTCCAGGCCTCCATGTGGTCCAGCCACCACAGCATCTCCCACCTCGCCTTCACGGAGAGAGGGATCCTGTCGGAATATCGGAGACCTGCTGGAAGATGACGTATCTTCAAGCGTTGCAATGCTCTGTAGTGCAGAGGGGCCGGAAAGATCGCCGGAATGGAAGAGGCCAACAGACCGACAACTCGTGCCAAGGACCTCAACTACACAGCCGGTGTGGAAATAACTGAAGGCAACTCCCACCATGAGGCACCGTAAGTGTTGATTGGGTAACAGAAGTTGACACGTAAGTGAATCGATTAGAAAGCCCAAGAATCTATCATTTGGGACGGGGTCAAGACCGACATCTGGATGTGCCCAAGGTACTCCAAGGATTGCAAGAGATCTATGGACCAATGTAAATGAGTCAAAAACTGGATTTATGACTCCGCTAAAATCAGAACGTCGTTCAGATATATGAACAGACAAACACCCCGGGAACGCAACAATTCCACAACTGGCCTCAGGAGCTTCGTGAAGCACCATGGTGCTGACGATAGGCCGAAAGAGAGAACCTTGTACACGTACCACGTCCCCTGCCAATGGAATTGAAGAAAACGCCGGTGTGGAGGAAAAATCGGGACAGACAAGTACTGCAGAATGAGCACCAAGCGGGGGCCTCCTCCTTTCTTTTCCACCAGGAAAAAACCTTGCTGACGAACCACAGTCGAACGATCGCCTCTTGTAGAAGAAGCGAATCCGGTTCCGCAGAAAGGAACTACTGGTCCCGAAGGAAAAAGGAAAGAGGAGAGGGAGGACGAACCTGTCGCTGGGTTTGATAGAACTCTATCATGTAACCCCGGACTGTCTCCAGCACCCAAGCACCGTTGGCGAACAATTGCCTAATGCCTGCGGAAAAAACGTATCCTGCCCCCCAGAACTACACTGCATGCAGGAATGAGGAGTCCTGGTATCCTCCATAGTTGCCACCGGACCGAGCCTTCGATAGTGTTCCCTTCCTTTTTGGAGGGATAGAAATTCGAGCGTTGCGAATATCCAGAGTCTTTAGGGCCTACTTTGTAGGGCTGATTACAAATGTGGCAAGTTCCTTTAGAAAAAGGTGTGCCGAAAAGAAGACCCTGTGCATCCGGCCCTGATTCAGATGCGCATAGCTCTGTCAGTTTGGGATCTAACTTAAGGAATGCTCCTGGGCAACGAAACCAAAGGTCCAGAATCTTAGCTAAGGGACCCAGCAGATCTAGCACATTGTCCCGGCACGACCTGCAAGACTTGTCCAGACCCTTTTTGGGGTCTTCTGCATATTTGCGTAGAAAGGGCAGCATATTGGGGTCTAACTCAGGGTGGCAGCAAGATGATCAGTCAGAGCAGGTCAAGGACAATCTGACCGTAGTCGAGCACGAACGGCCTGCTCAAAAGGCTGACTAATGTCAGCGACTGCAGGGAATGGGCGCCAGGACTATCTCTGAAGTGTCAAAAAGGAAGGACTGGGGGATGTGGGGGCATCAACAGAATGCGTCGTACACAATATATGCCTTAGGAGGAGGAACATTATGGTCAGAAGAAGAGGTAGAAGTAGTGCTGTGTGGAGCTGCAGACGACGCACTCGCAGAAGGCTTAGTTATGGCAGAAGACAGTGTCTTCGTCAATCTCTGAAAGTCCATAGAATGTGGATTATGAGGAGAGACTTGCGAGAAACAGGCCCACTGGGTGAGGTGACGCTGCAGCGGCGTAATGGCTTTCACTAAAGCCCTATTGACGGAGTGCAGGACTCCCTGATCTAAAGCCACCAGTAGATCCTGCTCCAAAGAGTCAGAGGTGACTTCGTCATAAGAATAGTCATCATCCACATAATAATCAGTCATTGTGCACATTGAGTGCCAATATGTAGGAGCCCAAATGACGACTTTATCTGCAATACCAAAGGCAAAATTCAAGGGGGAGTGCAAAAACCCCACAGCAAGCCGAAATACGCAGGAAAAAACTGCTGAAAACAATTATAGCGTGGAGGGAGGGCTTGCTGCCAACATAAAACATATACTCTCTAGGCAAAGCCTATGCATTAGTTTACTGCCTTAAGCAATTTGACATGCCAAAAGCGTCTGAAGGGGTTAACTGGGGCTTTGTGGGCGGAGACGCTGTAACAAACGTCCTTCTCTGAGCTCCGGTGAAGGATCCCGCACAGGGAGCCGGAAACCCACTCTGCGCATGCGCAGGATCAATAAAAATGCCCGCAGTTGTGTTTGGAGAGCTAGCGCTGCAGCGCGCAAGTCCCCTGACCCCTCTCCCACTCCACAATACCGGTATCGTCTAGGCGCTGCGCGCCCGAGATACGGGAGGCTGACACGCGCTCCCAAATGCGCCGAAACTGCAGCCGGTAGACTCGCTTTGAACGGCGCTGAAGCGCGAGCAAGGTAACAATGGCACGAAGTGCGGCGCTGAAGCGCGTGTAAAGGCAAACAAAAAACACAATGTTAACAAATGTAACAATGAGGCACGAAGTGCGGCGCAGAAGCGCGTGGAAAGGGAAAGCAATAAAGCAATATGAACAATGCCAATTGAAAGATAAAAATTAAATAGCACTTAACTGGCTGCGGAGCAGCAAAGAAAGAGGAAGTGTTATCCTCTATGGTACCTTTTATACTGCCTACACTCTATGGTCACTAAGTACTCATGGGAAATGTAGTGTGTTATTTCTTTACTGTGTTCTTATTGGCTGCTGTAATTTTCAGTAAAGAAATGAGATAGCATAATCGGAGCCTCCTGTCCTGACATAGAATTCGTGTTACACTCACTAGCCAATAAATCCTAAACACAGGGTCTCAACTATGTGGGATTACCTTAAAAGGTTCCATCTAACTTGCAACATAAAAACTCTAACTGCAATTTACTTTCCAGTACCCGTGTTTATGTTGTATTTCAATACTTGACGTTTTGAAATATCGACAAAAACAGAACTAGAAGTACCAAAAATCAAAGCCAAATCTCACTGAGGATTTCAGTTGTGTTTATGTCCAAGTACTTGCCACATAGTGTCACACTTGAGGTATGCAAATATCACACATAACACGTCAAACATAGAAATGTCAAACCTACCTATACTGAAAACGTGACAGCTACGACTTAGAAGCTACGTATATACCTTTATTTTTCAAATGCGGACGGTAAATACGAAGATTGCTATTGTTTTACATATATATTCACGTAATATGCAAGTTCGCGCAGTAGAATGTCACAATAATAAGCATTAAAACTAAATCAAGACCCACTGAGTGTACTTACTTGAACAACACTTGCCATGCTAAGCTGTTAGTAGAATACTGAGGCAGTGAGCTCGTGCGTAAGTCTGCAGTGCAAGAGGTGACGTCACATACGTTGGGGTTTTGACAGGTTCTGAGTCTTACCTGTAAGTACAGTGTAGCCCTCAGTAACTTTACATGTCCCGCGCGCCCACTCCCAGCCTCTCGCACAACAGACACACCACGCTCAACCAATCACAACCTTCAGCGACCTCGATTGGTTCTGACACACATGGACATAAAAAGCAGACTAGTGCCTAGTTGGCATTAACACAGAAAACGGGCTTTACGTTTTTATCTCATTTTGGATTAGATTTCTATCTTTGAGTGCCGGTACCGAAGAGAAAGTAACCAGACGTGTTAGTTACGGGCATGCTTTGTGAAAACAAAACAGCACGTTTTGAAGCTGGGATACGGACATAATTTCTCCTCGAGGCATAACTTGGGTCACATTAAACACGTTTCAAGATGGCCGATAATATTGGTTTCTTGGGCATCCCTTAACGCGAGTACGCATATCACATTGCAAAGCAGTAGTTGTCACACAGCGGTGTTCAATGCCAATGACTGGAGAGTCGGCTAAGGACTGTGCCTGTACGCATGCGCAGAGTTGTCTGGAAAGTTGACATCGTCACCCGTTAACAATGTCACCGCAAAATACGTCACCAGTAGGCGACCAGGAAGTGAGTTGTTTTGAGCGGCTGAGCAGGTCAGTGTATGTTTGGGGATCGGGATAACGGCAAAAATGGGCAAAAATGAGGCAACCTGTTGAGGATGCGCAACGATATGGTAGGGGAAGGATAAAAGAATCGAGGCGAAATGAAAAATTACTTTTGATTCTGTTTTCAAGATATCTTCTCTTATGGAGCTCAGGATTAAACTGACCCTGTTAGTAGCTCACACTTTCGATTGTTCCGTGTTGTCCGCTGTACGAACCCTTGTCAGCCTGTCCTCTAACCGTCCCCCCAGGTTTCTCTGGTTGCCAGCTCCCATCCGTTCACATGACGGAAACTTTAAGGATTCACTGAAGAATCCCTGATATGCCCGGGGAAATCTTCAATATCTTTTCAGTCTTACATCAAACACAATGAATGCATTATTTATTTCAATGTACTGATCGTTGTAAGAGGAGCAGATTTTCATTTCTTATGTCAGAGCAAAATATATGCTATGGGTGTATGAAGCTTGCTGCCTCCCTTTGGTTTTGTATGATACTTCATTTACCTTCGTACTTCTTTGTATCTTGTCACTCTATTTGCATTGGTGATGAAATTCATTATTCCTATCTAAGCTGCTGCTTTTCTTGTGAAGTTCTCTAACATCATCCGGTTCTGTCTGCACTACATGAAACCGCGTACATAGGTATTTTCCTGAGATTTGTATAATGTATACATTTCTTGGCCTTCTATATGAATTAGTGTGTCAGTTATATGTCAGGCTTGTTAGATAGTATCTGCAATTAAGGACTAGAAATTAACGTTCCTGTCGGAATTATAGTATGACTTAATAACCGTGTAACACAGCGACTTTGGGGACTCATTTGAATGTCAAACTGTTTGCCAAGTGAATAGAGGCGGGACAGCCGATAACCTTTTCCGTGCTCATGAGCCTTGGAAAGCTCACACGTGGGGATAATTCCCCTGCTGTGCTGAACGTTCCACGGGAACGGGTGTGGTCATGACGTGTTCAGCTCGTCATGAGCACACGAGCACTGTGCCTCATGACGAGCTGAGCTCGTCATGAGCACGGGGGCACTGTGTGCGCCCGCCCCCCAGCACAGCGGGGGAATTACCCCCGCTGCGAAGGGGGATAAACTAATAGGTGATCTGACCCAGAGTCAAACCAATGTTCTTTCTTGTTGTTAAGAGCCATGCCACTAAACAAGCCATCAACACGGTTGGCATGTAAATTAAGCAATGAATGCCATATACTAAAATGAAATAGAATCATTAGATTGTATCGGCATATACAGAGTATTCATTAGAAATGCTGGTTTCTAAACTTAATGATCATACTGTTAGTGAACCAAGAGGTAAGTCAGTTGTTATATTTACCCTTTGTGGCCTTGGTTGTTATTGTAGATGGAGCAACATGTACCCTTTTAAAACATCTACAAGCGAGATTGTTGCACAGCACACATCCTCAATTGATATTTTCCAAGGTGCTCTCAAATGTGATTGATCTTGGGTTTCATGTTGAACAAATTAGGCATTGGTGGGGTTGTCTTTGTCCCATTCTTTAATTCTTTGAGGAGCTGTTCTCGTTATTGCTTCAGTCTTCACTTGGTTATATTTATTTATTGCATTTTTTATATATATCATGAACCAGATGCTAAGGGTATCGGAGTACTTTTCACAATTAAATGTAGGAGCATATAGAGCAGAGGAGAGCAGAGGAGTTATAAAGTCCTGAGAGGAGAAGCTCAAATTCACAATTGGATGTTCTTGTTTATGAAGGAGAATTCTCCGATCAATGATTATGCTAATCACTATATTCATAAAGTTCCATATAACTGTAATCCTTCCTCCACAACACAGTTGACTACCTAGAAGCAGCTGAGGGTGGGCTGATAAAAATTGGAAGAAACACTGTTAGAAAAATGATTGAAGTTCTTTTTAGGTCGCTCTTACCAGACATTACAAACTGTCTATTGGCGAAAAGACCTACTGTCAGCTTACAGTGGGCTAAGATCCCGCCCATTACTTGCCATTGATTGGCTTTAATGTCACTCTCATTTGCTTGCTTCTTATGTGTTACCTTATGTGGGCTTTACTTTCTACTCTAGTGTTTGTCCCTTGCCTGGAGTTTGAACACATTACTTGTGTTCTTCCACTTCTGATTTTCGTGCTCCTTTTTTTCTTTTTGTTTCAGCACTCCCAAAAGTTTATATGCTTTCCAGCTGTCTTAACTCATGTTCTTCTCCCCCTCCATGGTGCTCGTCCCCCTTCATGTGATTTTCCATCTCCCTCCCCCTCATTTGATGTGCTTGCCTAAATGTGTAAAGTTGAGACCTGTTGATTTTGCCAGTGCTTGCTTTAAAATGCAGTGTGACTGGTTCGTTCTTAATGGTAGGAGGAAAGAGTTCCAGATTTGAGGGCACTACTCAAGAAGTTGATAGTACAAGGGTTTTCTGAAGAATGGAGTTTGAAATCTGAGATAGTGTGAGCTTCGGCGTTCATGGGATCCACCCACATTGATGAGTTTGTGGGCTAGATAGGTGATCCTGTGTAGAGCTTTGTACATGATACATGGTACTTTGTACTGGCATTTGGCCTTCAAGAGAGCCAGTTGAGGAAGAGTAAAATGTGGGGCAGGAGGATTGTGATCCTACCTTTTGGAGCTTCAGTCCAAGTGGGCTGCAGAGTTGAGTGCAGCTGTTAGATGCTCAATGTGTGTTCTGGGTATGCTGGTCAGTAGGCCATTTCCATAATCGAGCTTATTGAGTACAAGAGATTGTACTATGGTATTCATTGGCCAGGATACAGTGCTACAGCCAGTTCAGAGCCTGGATTAGTGGGGGCCAAGCTAGTTATTTTTTTATTTTTTTGGGCAAGACTTTCAGTAGTTTCTCCTTGCAGGTTTCCAATACTTGTGCAAAGAAAGAGGAGAGTGAAACTAGTCGGAAGTTGTTCTGGTTCTTCACAGTCATCATTGGGTTGTTCAGAAGGGTTGATTTGATCGATTTTAAACCTGTCTGGGACAGTTCCCCTTGACAAGGACTCGTTGATTGTCTGTGTCAGACGAAGGTAAAAGGAGGTCCTAATATCTTTGAGTATTTTAGCTGGTAAGGGGTGCATGAATTGAGTAAATGGTTTCAGGTTGGCAGTTGTTGCTAGAACACCCAAACGTCTGTGAAGGACAGCCAATGTGATAGTGTTTTACAGTTAAATTGTTAATTCATGGTCAAGCTCGAAATTGCTTCAAGAGACGGCTCAATCATTTTAATTTTTTTTTTTTTTGGTGTGAGAGTTTATTGAAGTTTGCCATCATTACAATGTCAGTACATCGCATCACAGGAAATCGTTTCACATTCAATCACATTTCTGTACTGTTACACAGCTATTCAGGCGACAACCTTCCGGTCCGGCAGCAAACGCTTGGTATAGTGCAAAATGCAATAAGGATATAGTGATAGAATACATGTCATCTTACTTTTATGTTATTTTTTGTTTTAAATTTAACAAGAACAGAAATAATAGACTCCTGCATAATGTATAGTCACAGTGAATCATCACAGTTGAGTTCAGTGTTGTTTGCCGGTTCCAGGTTCCCAGGCTACTACCTCCCCCTCTCTGAGCACCAAACTAAGTGAAGCCCCCAGCAGTCGATTCCTATCCTACTACACTCATCTATACATTTCCCCCTGTCTCATTCATCCAGCTCGTCATCATCTTCTGAGCTGTCGTCCTCTTCTTCCGGCAGTGGCTCACACAAATCCCCCCTATATCTGTTCCATGCTTCCCAAACCTTGTTCCACTTGTGGGGCTTGGCTCTCATTTTATACACGGTGCGTTCGGTTAGCATAAGTCCATCCATCGTCCTACACCACAGTGCTAGAGTAGGTGTTTCTGCCACTCCCCATCTCTGTGCAGTGTCGCGTTTGGCCACCATAGTCCCAATAGTGACCCATTGTTGTTGCCGGAGTGTCAGGTCAGTCCCCTCCCACACATTCAGTAAGCACATACGTGGTTCCGGTGTCAAGGAAGTGTCAAGAGTCTGGGAAATGGTGCGCATGACCTGCTGCCAGTAACTCGAGATGGCCGGACACTCCCAAAGCGTGTGCAGTACTGTCCCTTCCTCCCCAAACCCCCTAAGACAATACGGGGTTTCCGCCCTGTGCATTTTGTGCAGAGAGGTCCTGGTGTAATATACTCTATGCAGTATTTTAAGTTGTATGAGCCTAAACCGGGCTGAAACCCCCGCCTCCCTTGGTGATGCTAGTGCGGCATTCCAATCTGTCTCGTCCATGGCACCTAGCTCAGCTTCCCACTTCTCTTTCAACCGTTGTAAGGGGTCCGGGAGATTGTTCAGTAACTTGCGGTATGTATGCGAGATAGCTCGTGTTTGCATAGTCTGTGAGAAGTCGGTCTTCCAAAGGTGAGGACTCTGGAACAGTGGACCCTGGCTCAATTACTGCCATTAGTGCGTGTCTAATTTGTATGTATCTATAGGTTTCAGTGGGGCCTAATGCGTATTGTTGCTGCAGGTGTGGGAAAGGGATCATCCCAGTAGTGGTCCATAGGTCCCCCACCGTCGAGATTCCAATAGTATCCCATTGGGTAAAACCTTTACTGGATCTAAGACAGTCTAGCTGTTTAATGTCCCATAGTGGAGTAAGCTTGGTTATGACTCCCCTCCATTTAAGCCGTGTCAGCGCCCTATACCATATTGTTACTGTGTGTTTGGTTGGACCGAGCAATCGCTTCCGTAGGCTTGGATTATACAGTGGGGCCAGTAAACTATGTGTTCCCAATTGCGCTCTATCTGCTAGATATGCCGGGTCATCATGTGGGGCGTGGATCCATTGATTAATGACTTTGAGCTGTGACGCCCAATAGTAAAGCTGCATGTTCGGCAAAGCTATCCCTCCGTCATACCACCCACGATTGAGTTTAATATGCGCTATTCTGGGCGGACGTTCTCCCCATAACAGATCGGTCATTACTGCCGTTACTTTTCGGAAATAGGAAGGCGAGATCAGATCTGGGGTGTTCTCTAGCACATATAAGAGGCGCGGCAGTGCCATCATCTTAAACAATGCCGCGCGCCCCAGCAGTGTGAGGGGCAGGGCTTTCCAGTGACGTACATCCGCCTTCAGGCGAGTGAGCGGGGGTGCCAAGTTCTGATCGTAAAACACACCCGCGTCACCAGTTACGTGTATGCCCAGATATTTAAATGAAGTATCGACTATTACCAGCGGGCAATTGTCGGGGAGGAGCGGCGCAGGACCTTTCAGCACGTAGAGGACTGACTTTGTCCAGTTGATAGTGTATCCGGAGGTCAGACCATGCCTATCACAGATTGCCAACAGTATCGGGATGCCCACCTCTGGGTTAGATAAATAAATTAGCATGTCATCAGCATATAAGGATATTCTATCTTCCCAGGTGTCACCCCACGTTAGTCCTTTCAACAGTGGTGTAGTCCTAATAACAGTAGCGAGCGGTTCCAACACCAGTGCAAACAGTAGAGGGGATAATGGACAACCCTGACGCGTCCCTCTGGCCAGAGGGATCGCTCGGGAGATGTCCATTGGCTGCTATATGTGCAACCAGGTTCGCGTATAAGAGTTTAATCCAGGAGAGAAATTTGGGGCCAAAACCCATATGGGCCAGGACTGCGAATAAATATTACCACTCCACCATATCAAAAGCCATTCTGGCATCAAGTGACAGAATGGCTGCCAGCTCCCGTACCAAATGGGCTCGCGCCAGTGCCCCATGCACACGCCGGAGGTTTAATGCCGTGCTTCTATGTGGCATGAAGCCTGACTGGTCCGGGTGGATCAGGTGTTTTAAGTGCGGGGTCAGTCTATTCGCAATCAGTTTTGCCAGAATTTTTGCTTCTGCATTGAGCAGCGAGATTGGGCGATACGACGCACAGTCCGTGGGCGATTTACCTGGTTTTGGGATGGCCACTGTAGTCGCCATTCGTTGATCCAAGGGCAGAACCCCCGTTTCTCGACACTTTGCGAACATGGCTAACAGTGGTGAGCTCAGGGTGTCCGATACTGCTTGGAACCACTCAATCGGGATCCCGTTAGGGCCCAGCGCCTTGCCCGTGTGCAGCGCACCAATTGCCGTTCGGAGCTCCTCCTCCGTTAGGTCTGCCTCCAGTTCGGACACTGCCTCTGGTGATAAAGTTTCGATCTGTATATGTTGAAGCGCCGACACTGCCGCCTCAGCCGTGACCACCTCTCCTGGAGTATAGACTGCTTGGAAGTGGTCAGCTAAAATGTCTATGATCTCAGAGGGGCGTGCATGAAATGTCCCTTCCGGATCCTGCAGTTGTAAAAGGTGTCTGCTGCCTTCACTTTTTTTATCTAGCCAGGCCAATAGTTTGTTGGCTTTGTCGCCTATATCATAAACCCTATGCGCAGTCGTCTCAATATTTTCTATTGTCCGTCGTCTGAGAAGATCGTCATGTTGCTGTTGACAGAGGTGGAGTGAGTGGCGTGTGTCTTCCGATGGGAGTGCCATATGGGCCGCATTAGCTTGTTCCAATTTTAGTTCTAGTGCTATCAGGTCTTGCTTTTGTGTACGTTTTATGTCTCGTGATCGTCGCAATCGCCTGCCCTCTCAGCACTGTTTTATATGCTTCCCACAGGGTTGTTGGGGAGGACACTTAGCCCGCATTTTCATTAAAGTAGTGTTTAGTCGCTTTCTTTAAGTCTTTACGGACGTGAGGAATTTTGAGATATCCAGGGTAGATTGGGTAGATTCTCCTACGTGCTATCGCTGTACAGGACCTGGTCATGGTCAAGGGGGAATGATCTGATATACCCCGGGGTCTTATCTGTACATCATTGATCGTGAGTCGGCCACCCCCCAGTGTAAGAAAATAATCAATACGGGACAGGCAATCGTGTGTGGCCGAATAATAAGAGTATTGCCGATCCTCGGGGTGTAAGTGCCGCTATATGTCAACCAATCCCTGTGCCTCCATGAACTCTCTGAATCTGGTCGGGCCTGGTAAATTCGCCCGGGTTGGGAACCTATCCTGTGTGACATGAGCTATTGCGTTGAAGTCACCTCCCACCACTAGGTCTCCGTCCGGGAGCTCTAGAAGGAACTTTCCCAGGTCCGGAAGTGCTGATGCATGTTGTGCTGGTGGGATATAAACAGACACCACATTAATGAATATCCCCTCCCACTGCCCACAGACTGCAGCAAAGCGGCCATGACCATCAATCTTAGTAGTCTGTTGAATGAACCGTGATGCCTTCTTCACTAAGATGCCTGTCCCCCGGGACCCCGAAGTGAAGTCTGAATGTGTTACCATGCGGTATCCCCGCCTATCTAAAGCCTTGCTAGCTGCACCCACTAAATGTGTCTCTTGAAGAAGGACCAGGTCGCAATTTAATCTTCTAATACACTGGAGAGCCAACCCTCTCTTTACCTTGTCTCCCAGACCCCTGACATTCCACGACATTATTTGTAACGGCGGCACAGGCCCCACATCGGGACCATCCATCACGTTACTGGGCTGTGGCGGTCCTGCCATCGTAAAATTGTAAACAGAAACACAGACCCCATAGGACGAGGCAGCAATGTGTCCGGTAGAAACCCATCCCCATGGGCGCCCACATTCGTATGCTGTAACGGGTCTAGTGTCCTCAGATCAGTACCGGTCTGCTCGGTGTGTGAAATCCGGCATAATGTGACTATAATGATTGTCAGTGTAAACAGTGGAGTCAAACAATGCAAACCATCAAACCTTATTAACCCCCCCATGCCCCGAACTCCCACCCTCCCTGCTTCCCTGCCACACGGACTCAAAACTGCCCGCCACCCCAATTTAGCAGAGTGCTTGAACCCACCCAGATAGAAACACAAGGTTACTTGCTCGTTGGGGGTGAGGAGTACTCCGGAAACAGCGGCCACTCATACCCTCTGCAGAGGCCTTCAGCCCAGTGTCCATGGCAGTCCCGGCGGCAGTCCCATATCAAGAATGTCTCGTACCTGCCGGGCCAATCATTTTAATTTTGTTGTCAAAACATTTGGCGAATTATTCGCAGGTTTCTTTGGTGTTTGGGAATGCACGGGTGGCTATTGTGCTGGTTAAGCTATTGACAGTCAAACAATGTTCTCAGTTGATTTTTAGATGCATTGATTTCTGCTGTAATGTTGTTAGCTTCTGATTCAGTCATTAGTTTATGCTTGGAGGGCTTTTTGCACCATAATTGTTACTTATGTTTTTGTTTTTTTTAAAAATGTCTTTCTATAAAGAGTTCTTTGGAGAACCAGCTCATTGATTTTTATTTTTTATTTTCAAAGGACTGTTTCGTCTGCTATTTCTCAAATGTCTGTATTGATATAGGCTAAAACAGAGTTTGGCTTGGGATGATGTGATATTTTGTGGCGATCTTATTTTCTAGGATAGATGAGTTGACTTCATTGAAGTTTCTGGCCCAAGTCATTGGATGATTGGGTTGACTCAGGAAGATGTTTTGGCACAGAGATGTTTGAAGCATACTAGAAGATGGACAGTCCATTCAACATGGATGGGAGAGTTGGTCAACCTTAAGCTCAACCCTGGATAGCTATGGCATTCGAACAGCAAGGGTTGAACAAATAGGCTTAGTATAAAGCACTTAACAGTGCCAAACAACGAAATAGGAAAGCCACCCAGGATGAAGGAAACACAAAAACAATTTATAAAAATTGATTATATTTTAAGGACTTTTTAGAGTCCTTGAAGAGCAAAACCGCTACTTCGGGCCTGGCTTGGGTGACAAAATCTGACCGGATGAAGGTCTGGGTGTGGGCAGGTGGGGGAGTCAATGGAGTAGATTTGGAAAGCGACCTGGTCTCCAGAGCGTTTTCCAGTCCAGTTCCAAACTTTGTTGCACGGCTGCCATAGACTAATGGAGTGGTCCTGATGCTGCGGATACAGGAGGTAAAGATGCTCCTGTTACGGTCAATGGGGCTGTCTTCGTGGTAATTCCTTGGTCCACAGGCGACTTTGACCATAGAAGTCAGGGTACCTTGAAGTGCTCTTTGAGACACAGGAAGGCCTGCTGTGGCTGGGCTACCAGTCACCACAGTTGGGGCGAAATTCTTTAGTGGAGGCTAGTGTTCCTCGGGGGCGGCCAATCTGGACTGTGACATGCCTCCTAGGTCCAGCTGACTTGGATGCAAATATTGACCATCAAGAATTGGTCTCTTGGGGTGCCCAATTGCGATTCTCTCGAAGTGGCTACCAACTTGTCGGGTAGGGCTTCTTCAGCTTTAATGTCCCTGGTGCTGTTCCAGAGGGCCAGCCAACTGACCCGTGGAGTCACTGCTTTAGTCTGGAGATGGGGAGTGACTTTTCTCTGAGCCAGGAGCCACATGCAAAGACCTCACTTTGCTAGCTCAAAAGTGCAGCAGGTGCAGTCCAGCAGACAGTGCAGCCTCTCTTTGTGCAGTCCAGAGGCAGCAGGGTAATCCTACTTCGGTCATTGTTCCAATTTATATGTGTACTAAGGTTCAGGGCGCCATAATTAACCTGGGAAAGAATCCTGAAGGGACAACACGGCCACTAGCCAATGGACTCCCCTCCCTCTTGGTGATGATTTTCCTGCAATGTGTGGCATATGGCAATCCCAGAGCGTACTATTCTGGCCACTCTCGAGATGTCTGAACCCCTCTTCGACCGTGAGGAGCTTGGTAGCTCATCCTAGAGGTGTGGCTACCTGTGGGCTACACGCCCACAGGAAACATGGTTTGGTCACTGGTCTTCCCTCTCTGGCCCAGTCTCCAGCATGTCTACCAAAAGAAAGGGCACCCCCTCGAGAGTGTTATCGTTGTTTGCCCACCAAAGGCGTCTTCACCTTTGAAGTTCTCCTTTTGGGCTAACACCCTGAGTGCCTTCCTGCAAGGGGAAGGTGACACCTCTTCCTACAACAGGCTTCAATTGTTTTTATCATTCACACAACTCCCGAGATAGGCAGAAAGCTGTCTATGGGCCAGTGCCCATGTTAGGCTACTAGATCAGCATGGGTCACATTTTGGTAATTTTGTAAAAGTTGCTTTGCTTTGATAGAAACATTAAATTCGACCTGGGCATCAGGTCTGGTTAAAACCACAATGAATTGTTAAGGGAAAAGGTGGCTTTGCAATTAGTGGTAATTACTAAGTCGAACAGGCAGTGTGACAACTGCCCTTCCAGCCCGCAGTGGCGGGCTTGGCACCATTTTGTACTTTGTCACACACAGAGTGGCACAATCTGTTCTGCATCCCTGGGTGGAAACTGACTTGCATGCCTTGGTACCATGGGTACAACATACTAGGGACCTATAAGTAAGTCAGTGTTTGCCAATTGGGGATAACCAATTGGACGTACACTTTGTAATGGGTAAGAACACTGGAAATTAGATTTGTTTTGCAGGCCTCTGTGCGCTCTCAGAGTCTAAAAATCAGCAGCAAGTAGTCCGAATAGGGGGAAAAGTGTGGGGAAACCTGCAAAAACCTATTTCCTTACATTCTTGACTTCCTTTTGTGGAGAGAACGAGGTTGAGAATATTGCCTTTTGTTGAGTGGAATTGGAACATGATTGTTCATGGTAATTTTTAAGTAAAATGGTTTTGAGCTGTGAGACTATGGTGCACTGATTGTCTCTCCAGTAGAGATTGAAGTCTCTTAGGGCAATGTGGGTTGTATTAGTGCTGATATCCTCCCCTTTCCCTTCTGTCATTTGTTTCAATAGAAGTATTTTTCATTTAAGGATGGCAGATGATGTGAAGTAATATGGGCTTTGGATCAGAAGTATTTATTTCCACAGATTTGATGATTCTTGATTGTACAGTTTTTAGAGTTTTACACTGAATTGAGGTTCTGTGTATGACTGCCACTCCTCTTCATGTATTACTTCTCAATCCACGTGGACAATTTCATAACCTGGCGGCATGAGGCGGGCTAGATCAGGTTTATATGAGGTGGTTAAACATGTTTCATTAAGGAGCAGTAAATATAGGCCATGTGATTTAATCACTCCTCTAATTTTGAGCTCATATTGGTATGCAGATCTGCAAAATAGTCATGAGGTCACCATCTTGGGGGGGGGATGGGGGGGGGCATGGCTTGGCACCGATGGAGGAGGTCACTTGATCGCCGTGCTCCGTGATCGAGCCATCATTAATCCTGTACTAATCCACCTATAACCCCTGTCTCCCCTTGAAAGGTGGGTGAAGGGGCTCCCCAGCATCGGAGCGATATAATGCCGCTTGAATGACCCGAGAAGGATCGCTGACGTGACGACCGGGGGACCTCTGGAGACGCACTCAAAATGGCGCCCGTGAGGAAGAACTGAGACCCCGGGCGGCCAGGACTGCTGGCAGACCTGTGGGGCCCCTGGGCTCTCAAATTGCGCTACCGGAGCTTAATAACACTACCCGTTGAACAGCGGGGCATCTCTGGAGCCGCACTAGTGATCTGCGGGGGCGATCAGCGCTCTCATATCGCCGGCTGTGACTGAGGAGGCGGGGCGGCCAGATCATTCCCCGGGGACCCATCGAAAGCAGCGGCGCGGCCGCTGAGGAGCTACTGGAGCACCGCGTAGGATTGGCCCTAGGGACGCTGAGCCCCATTTGGAAGCCGGCGGAGGGCTCAGTGGGCAGCCACCCCTTCCTCCCCTTGCCCGACCTCATTGAGCGGCGCCCTGGCGGACCTGGATACCAGAGTGGACAATAAGGAGGTGAGAACTGGAGAGTGCCCTGGAGTGTTCGTCCCTGCGTGAGTGAGCAGAGAGGGGCCAGTCTGCGGCTACAGCAGAGGGAGTAAGTGGACGGGAGAGGCCTGGAGGCGCTTGTTAACGCTCTGAAGCGCATATGTGCGCTCTCTTCCTCCTCTTCTCCGACACCCCTGATCTCTGAACTACACCTGAGTAGATGGGAAGTGGATGAGCAGGGCAACACTGGGAAAAGCGGTCCTCTCAGCGTCACCACTAAGAGAAGGCGGAATGCTACACTGGCATTGGGGGCCACGCTGCGAGTGCCCTGAACTACACCTGCTACGGGACGAGCGCTGTACTGGTGCCCAACCGATTATAGTGCCCAACGAGGGAGCAGATACCTGTCGCAAGACGACAGTGCTCTAAACTTGGGGCATCGGGACACTGTTGAGAACCGGTTTGCCCAACTTGGATGTGCTACAGCTGCTGCTCGCGAGATCGGGCCCTTGGCGAGACCCACCCGAGGTCAATTTATTAGACTATTGATGGTGGCCTCCTATGCTAGTCGTACCTGAACTGCGACTTGATCAGTAGAGGGGGAAAAAACTGGAAGACGGCTAGCTGAGCAGAGTTCTTGCGTTGGAGCCGCTCTGGCTTCTCCACCTGCAACGAAACGATCAGCGATCCCGCAGCATGTGGAAACCTAGGGTAACAAGAGTGGCGCCCCTTCAACGTCAGACACCGAGGCACCCGATAAAGGGGAACAAACTGACTCTGGACAATTGCGAGACCCCCAATTGCAACTTCACTTGGATAGAATCCTGACCGCGCTAGTGGACACCCGCACAGCATTGCAGCAAGATATTGCACAGGTGGCCACAGGACTGGGACTACTGAGGGCAGACCATGGAAAATTGACCGATAGGGTCAAGATTGTGGAGGACACGATCCATACTCTCGACCCGGAGCACAAAGACCTTAAAGCCACCATGACCAATGTGTTGGACCGTGTGGATGCTCTAGAGAGGGAAGCGGAGGAAGCCGAAGGGCGCAATCGACGGAACAACATCATAATAGTCGGCCTTCCGGAGAAAGTGGAAGGCCAGGACATGGTATGCTATATCAAAAACTGGCTCCGAACGATGGTGGCGCCGTAGGGTTTATCCAATTTTTATACACTGGAGCGGGCACATAGGGTCCCGACCAGGCCACCGTTACAAGGTCGGCCTCCGCGCCCAGTGGTAGCCCGGCTACTACATTACCGGGATAGAGATCTGCTACTCCAGCAAGCACAAATGAACGGTCCCTATCAGGTGGAGAACAGTAAAATCAATATCTTCCCTGATTACACATATGAAACGCAACGCTGGTGGACCTCTTTCCTGGCAATCAAGAGAGAACTCTGAACCGAGGGGCTACAATACTCCCTTCTCTTCCCGGCTAGGCTACGAGTAATACTAGAAGGCAAAACTAGCTTCTTCGACACTCCGGACGACGCCTGCGCCTGGCTAGAACTCTACAAATCCGGAAAGACTGTCCAAGAACAAGGCCCAGGAATGAGCTCGGGAAGCTTACTGCAGCAGAAATCACGACGGCTACGTAATCGGCGGAGGGGACTGAGGGGGCCTCCACTGTCGGAGACGGCAGCAGAGCGACGAGAGGTCCTAGAGGTGGTGAACCATCGCAGGACGAGGTGGAGTCGGAAAAAGGCGATGATCAATCGGACACTGCGGGCTCAGACACGGACAGTGTGCCCTTACCTGTGGTTACCCCGGCGATAGCGGAGGGAATGCTAGATGAAGGATAGAAGCACCGGGTGAAAAAAAGGTTGAGAGCGTCACAAGTTTCTTAGGTGGGGGTTTGACCTGGAAGAGTTCTGTCATCAGAGGTAAGTTCATTCATAATTTTAAACAAGCATTAGAAATGCAATAGGTCTCGCAGCATTAGAGTTAGTGCTTTTAGAATTGTTTATAGGTTTTTTGTTGTAAATCTTTTGCATTTGATTTGTTTGTAGGCAATGCAAAAGAATTACAAATCAAAAAAGCAATAAGCAAATGTAAAAGCTTTAACTAAAAATCCTGCGAGACCTATTGCACTGTGTGAGGGTGAGGTGTTGAGGGTGAGTGAGGGTGGGGGTGAGTGAGGAGTTGAGTGTGAGTGAGGTGTTGAGGGTGAGTGAGGTGTTGAGGGTTAGTGAGGTGTTGAGGGTGAGTGTGAGTGAGAGTGAGTGAGGGTGAGGGTGAGAGAGTGTTATTGTGAGTTAGGGTGAGGAGTTGAGGGTGGGTGAGGGTGAGGTGTTGAGGATGAGTGAGGATGAGTGAGGGTGAGTGAGGGGTCGAGGGTGAGTGAGGGTGACTGAGGGTGAGTGAGGGTGAGTGAGGGTGAGTCAGAGTGAGTGAGGGTGAGGTGTTGAGGGTGAGGTGTTGAGGGTGAGGCGTTGAGGGTGAGGCGTTGAGGGTGAGGTGTTGAGGGTGAGGTGTTGAGGGTGAGGCGTTGAGGGTGAGGCGTTGAGGGTGAGGCGTTGAGGGTGAGGTGTTGAGGGTGAGGTGTTGAGGGTGAGGTGTTGAGGGTGAGGTGTTGAGGGTGAGGTGTTGAGGGTGAGGTGTTGAGGGTGAGGTGTTGAGGGTGAGTGAGTGAGTGAGGTTGAGGTGTTGAGGGTGAGGATTTGAGGGTGAGGGTGTGAGGTGTTGAGGGTGAGTGTTTGAGGGTGAGGGCGAGTGAGGTTGAGGGGGTGAGGTGTTGAGGGGGTGAGGGTGAGGTATTGAGGGTGTGTCATTGAGCGTGAGGCTGAGGTGTAGAGTGTGAGTGAGAGTAAGAGTGAGGGTGATTGAGTGTTTTAGTGTTAGTGAGGGTGAGGTATTGAGGGTGAGTGAGGGGAAGGGTGATTGTGGGATTGAGAGTTAGTGAGGGTGAGGTGTTGAGTGTTAGTGATGGTGAGGTGTTGAGGGTGAGTGAGGGTGAGGGTGAGTGAGGGGGAGGGGGAGGCGTTGAGGATGAGTGAGGTGTTTAGGGTGAAGTGTTGAGGGTGTGGGTGAGGAATTGAGGGTGAGGGAGGGTGAGTGTGGGTGAATGTTTGAGGGTGATGTGGTGATGGTGGATGCGGTGGTGGTGGTGGATGCGGTGGTGGTGGTGGTGGATGGGGTGGTGGTTGTGGATGTAGTTAGTGGTGGTGGGTGTGGTGGTGGTGGATGTGGTGGTGGTGGTGGTGGATGTGGCGGTGGTGGATGTGGTGGTGGTGGATGTGGTGGTGGATGTGGCGGTGGAGGTCATGGTGGATGTGGAGGTGATGGTGGATGTGGTGGTGGATGTGATGGTGGATGTGGTGGATGCGGTGGTGGTGGTGGTGGATGCGGTGGTGGTGGGAGTGGTGGATGGGATGGTGGTTGTGGTGGATGTGGTGGTGGATGTAGGTGGATGTGGTGGTGGATGTAGGTGGATGTGGTGGTGGATGTAGGTGGGTGTGGTGGTGGATGTAGGTGGGTGTGGTGGATGTGGTGGTGGTGGATGTGGATGTCATGGTGGATGTGGCGGTGGATGTCATGGTGGATGTGGAGGTGACGGTGGATGTGGTGGATGTGGTGGATGTGATGGTGGATGTGGTGGTGGATGTGGTGGTGGTGGATGCGGTGGATGTGGTGGTGGATGCGGTGGTGGTGGTAGTGGTGGATGGGGTGGTGGTTGTAGTGGATGTGGTGGTGGATGTAGGGGTGGTGGGTGTGGTGGATGCGGTGGTGGTGGATGTGGCGGTGGATGTCATGGTGGATGTGGAGGTGATGGTGGATGAGGTGGTGATGGTGGATGTGGTGGTGGATGCGGTGGTGGTGAATGCATGCAGTGGTGAATGCATGCAGTGGTGGTGGATGGGGTGGTGGTGGTGGATGCGGTGATGGATGGGGTGGTGGTTGTGGTGGTGGATGTAGTGGTGGTGGGTGTGGTGGTGGATGTAGTGGTGGTGGGTGTGGTGGAAGTGGTGGTGGAGGATGTGCGGGTGGTGGATGTGGCGGTGGATGTCATGGTGGATGTGGCGGTGGATGTCATGGTGGATGTGGAGGTGGTGGTTGTGGATGTGGTGAAAGTGGTGGTGGATGTGGTGGTGGAAGTGATGGTGGAAGTGATGGTGATGGGTGAGGTGGTGGATGTGGTGGTGGATGCGGTGGAAGTGGTGGATGTGGTGGTGGATGCGGTGGATGTGGAGGTGGTGGATGCGGTGCTGGTGGAAGTGGTGGTGGTGGTGGATGTGGTGGTGGATGTGGCGGTGGATGTCATGGTGGATGTGGCGGTGGATGTCATGGTGGATGTGGAGGTGGATGTGATGGTGGATGTGGTGGTGATGGTGGATGAGGTGATGGATGTGGTGGTGGATGCAGTGGTGGTGGTAGTGGTGGATGGGGTGGTGGTTGTAGTGGATGTGGTGGTGGATGTAGGGGTGGTGGGTGTGGTGGTGGATGCGGTGGTGGTGGATGTCATGGTGGATGTGGGGGTGATGGTGGATGTCATGGTGGATGTGGTGGTGATGGTGGATGTGGTGGTGGATGCGGTGGTGGTGGATGCGGTGATGGTGGATGCGGCGGTGGTGGTGGATGCGGTGGTGGTGGATGGGGTGGTGGTGGAGGCGGTGGTGGTGGTGGATGGGGTAGTGGATGTGGTGGTGGATGTAGTTGGTGGTGGTGGATGTGGTGGTGTGGTGGCGGTGGTGGATGTGGCGGTGGTTGTCATGGTGGATGTGGTGGTGGATGTGATGGGGGATGTGGTGGTGGTGGATGTGGTGGATGCGGTGGTGGTGGTGGATGCGGTGGTGGTGGTGGTGGATGTAGTGGTGGTGGATGTGGTGGTGGATGTCATGGTGGATGTGGAGGTGATGTTGTATGTGGTGGTGGATGTGATGGTGACGGTGGATGAGGTGGCGGTGGATGCGGTGGTGGTGGTGGATGCGGTGGTGGTGGTGGATGGGGTGGTGGTTGTAGTGGATGTGGTTGTGGATGTAGGGGTGGTGGGTGTGGTGGATGCGGTGGTGGTGGATGTGGCGGTGGATGTCATGGTGGATGTGGAGGGGATGGTGGATGAGGTGGTGATGGTGGATGTAGTGGTGGATGCGGTGGTGGTGAATGCATGCAGTGGTGGTGGATGGGGTGGTGGTGGTGGATGGGGTGGTGGTTGTGGTGGTGGATGTAGTGGTGGTGGGTGTGGTGGAAGTGGTGGTGGTGGATGTGGCGGATGTGGTGGTGGATGTGACGGTGGATGTCATGGTGGATGTGGAGGTGATGGTGGATGTGGAGGTGATGGTGGATGTGATGGTGGATATGGTGGTGATGGTGGATGTGGTGGTGGTGGTAGTGGTGGATGGGGTGGTGGATGTTGTGGTGGATGTGGTGGTGGATGTAGTGGAGGGTGTGGTGGTGGATGTGGCAGTGGGTGTGGTGGTGGATGTGGCGGTGGATGTGCATGATATGGGGTCCGCAGACGTTTTGGTAGACTTTTCTTTACCACTTATAATTCTCGCCAATGGGCTTGAAATGCTTATTTCTGAGAAGTGCCTGTACACTCTAATTAAAAGTATTACGTCTCCCTTGAGAAGAGCCGGTACTGACGTAAATAATTAATTTACTCTCTTAATTTCTATGCAGGTAAGTACTTAATCAATAATAACTCAATCAGAATGAAAAACAACAGAGTCCGTGGTGTTAGAGTTTCTAAGGGTTTTATTCCTCATAAAGGAATCAGGATATCATGTTCTGAAGGGATAGAGCGCTTTCGTTTATTAACAATACATAGCTTATATACTTGATTTATACCATAAGAATCAATGTAAGAGGCGTAACAGCTGAGAGAAGACAAGATAACAGTATACACGTGGTACTAATACATCATCAAGAGGCGTAAACTAGGCGTGAACTAGGCGTAAACTAGAGGTGTGTGCTAGAAACGTCACTGATAGGTGACGCAAGTGGGTGGCACCAAGGGGTGGTGCTAACAGAATGTTGCAATGTCAGCAGAAATCGGAAGCTTGGATGCGCGCGCAGCTGCATGACGTGTGATTGACGGGGTGCAGGGGACTTGACATTTACACTGACGGAAAGAGACAGAAGTCTGGCATGTCAGATCAACTTGTACTTCTATCATATCTGATATCTGGTGTTTAGGAACTATACTATCTGGGCGGAAAGGTCTCTAGGGCAGAAGCTATTCTACGCTAACTAACTGTGGATGCGTGTATAAGCGCCTGAGTGTCTACATGTGAAGCGTGGGGGCACGGGGCCTTCCATGGAAGCATGGCAACAGAGGCTATGATTTACTTGCGTTAAGACAGGTCGGCCCTTTGGCTCTGCAGCTGGGGAGGATGTTTACAGGATCTAGTAGGCAGGAATGTATTCTCGGGGAGCGGAACAGATAACTCGAAGGTTATAGTCAGTCTTGGCAGAAAGCAGGCTTGAGCTGAGCGCGAGGGGCCGCGCTGAAAGTAGGACAGAGTTCACGAGTACAGAGGTAGCCTGGGCAGAGTCAGGAGCCACAAAAGAGGTTCAGATGGCAGGAATTCAGGGCCTACTCTTGCTAGAGCAGGAAAAATACGAAAAGTGTACTACAAAAAGACGGTGGCATAGCATACTTAGGAACGGACTATATAATCCATTCATGGTGGATCTGAAAAAGGACAAGTTAACGGTGGACGCAAATGTATTTGCGTCTTCATAGCTGGCACAGGAGGGAAGTTACATGCACTTTAAGCTGGTACATGGAGTCGGTGGGGTACGCGCTAGGGAACACAACATGACCAAAATATAATTTTCCTCATTCCCTCCTTGTTCCCTACGGACCCTTCATGAAATATCGATCCTCATGAATCGATCAGTCTGTTCTTGTAACATCATTTGTTCTTCTTTCTTTCGGTTACGTTTTGAGTGAAAACTGGAATGTTCAATACAAGAGGTGGCACACAGTCCACAAATCGCTGGCCCACACTGCAGGCACAGGCAGCAACTGAATACTAGGACTAGGCCAATGCCTAGGAAGGATAGGATCTTCCATCCCCAAGCTGTTAACGTTGTCCAGAACCAACCGGACCAAGTCCAGGTGCCTGGATTCTGATGTATCTGATTTGCAATTTTATGAAGACGGGTGATAGCTTGATATACAGATGGTGCATTTTGTGGAATGAAAACACAGCAGCTTGACCCGATGACCTTACAGGCTCCACCTCTATCTGCCAAGATGACGTCAATTACAAGACGATTCTGAAGGACAACAACCCGCATAGCGGACTGCTCTTCTGTTAAGTTACCTAAGGCGGAGGTAGTTTCATTTACTACGGCTTCAAGTGTTCTAGTTAATCTGCGTATTAATTTACTATTCTGAACAGGTCCTAAAAAGAAAAAGAATCCTTTATTAAAGTCAGTGTACTGTTCCCATGCCGTTTCTGTGTAGTCGACAAGTGGGACATCTCTTCTGGGTCTATTCTTTACTAGATTGCTATTTCTATGGTAATCAGGAGGAGCTAGAAAAACAGGTGGCAGGAGGAATGCAATGTAACAGGTACCATCCCAATCTGGAGGTAGACGTATGTATGCGGTATGACCACAAACAAAGTAAGAATGACTGATAGCTTTGAAAGATGATTTTCCATCATCACTGAATTCGACCACAGTAGTGCATTTACTATGACCTAAGTGTACGGAACCTTTCTTCTTGATACATAATTCACCAGTGACTGGCAGTACTGACATAATAGGTAGAACGGGTGTGGCTTCGGATTCGACCGTAAGAATCATAAGGCTAATTGTATAATTACCTAATCCATATACTTCATTTTCTAGATCAGTTCCTATTCTAGTGGGGAGTCCCTCCTTATCTGGGTAACAGGCGTCGAGCAGGACCAAGTTCAGGTTTCCCCAAACCCAACCCCCATCGAAAACAGCAATGTCGGGATCTAAAGAATTAATTATCTTAAACCATGCTCCACAGGAGCCATTGTGAGAAAACGGGTACGGAAAGAGAGGCAGGGCTCCCTTGTAATTCTGGTAGGGAGGGAGTCGGCCACATATCCAGCAATTTGTAGCATTGTTAGTTTGATGGGAATGATGTAACATACTAATGAATGTATTGTTGCGCAGCGCGAGTCTGTAGGAAAGCTCATGAGGAGGTAACTCACTAAAAGTGTGTTCAGCAGAGACATTGTAAGCAGATTGTTCACGCTTGAAAATAGGATAGTAGATAGGTAATAGGATACTAGTAATAATAATTAAAACACTGAGAATAAACATGATTAATAGTGTCACTATGCAGTGACTACGAAGTGATTTGCAATATGTACGTTTCTTTGCTTCTCTCTCTCTAACTCGATCTAGGGGATACATGTCAGAAACTATTTAACCGATTCACCTAGGGGAGGACTTAAACAATTAAACTGTCTGACTTGCTAGATCGCAATTTCATACGATATTGTTCTTGAGGAGTTTTTTCTCGTTTGGATTCGGTAGAGTCTTTGTTAACACAGTCTTTGGTGGGGGTGGGTGTGTCTTGTTCCGGTTTCAGTCCTGGGAATGTTTTGATATGGCTTAGGTGGACCCACCCCTTTCTGCCTTCCAATTTGACTGCGGTCTTCGTGGTAAGAAGAACGGTCTTCGGAGACTTCCAGCGGGGCTCCAACGGACTTTTTCTGTCGAAGTTGCGGACGAGGACAATATCCCCGGGACGAACGTCATGCGGCTTCACATCAGTGTTGTCAGGGAAAGCTGCGGCAACCTGTGAACGACATGATTGGAGTGCAGACATCAAGGAGGCAAGGTAATCTGTCAACATATTAGAATCAACATCAGTAATCTTTTTAGGAATGGGCGTCCCCCACATATTCGGTGGTCTGCCAAAGACCACCTCGTACGGGGATAGCCCTGATCTCGAATGGGCGACCATTCTCATATAGAATAGTGCCACTGGCAGGGCGACTATCCAGTCGACCCCTTTTTCCTGACATATTTTGGCAAGGCGGATCTTTAATGTCTGATTATGCCTTTCTACAAGGCCTGCTGCTTCTGGATGTCGGACACAATGGAACTTCCACTGGTATCCCAGTAACAAGGAAACTTGCTTCATTAATTCGGATGAGAATGGCTGACCGTTATCTGAGTACACGACACGAGGCATGCCGTATCGTGGGAAGAATTCACGAACCAACTGTTTGGCAGTGGTCGGAGCAGTGTAATCTGGGACTGGGTATGCTTCGGTCCAGCGGGACAGAGCACAGACAACTACGAGAACATATTTAAATCCTCGACAACGGTCCATCTGGATATAATCCATCTGGAGGACTTCAAAAGGGTGATCGGGAGGATGAAATCCACCTTGCTCTACAGGGACGCTTTTACCTGGATTGAACTGACAACAGATCATGCAAGTACGCACTTTCTGTTTTGCTGCTGCTCGTAAGTGTTTATTGTTCCAGAGATTTTGTAAACTGTCTAGCATTGCTTTCTCTCCTAGGTGGGCAGGACTATGTGCTGTATTTATCATGACTTGAACCATAGAGTCAGGGAGAAACCATGTAGATTTTCCCTTCGTCATCCAACCTTGATCTGTCTGGATCCCTCCTAGTTCGATCCATTTCTTTATTTCGTCTGCAGTAGCATGTGTCTGACTGTCAATAACATCTAGTGTGGGATCTCTGACTGTCATACAGTTTGTCGGATCTGTTGTCTTTGTCGTGTCAGTTGTCTGAGTGTGAGTCAGTGCTGTATGTTTTGCTGTCTGATCTGCCAGGTCGTTACCCTGGGAAACAGAATCTGTGACTTTAGTATGTGCTTTACACTTCATGACGGATATGGCTGAAGGCAGATGTATTGCTTCTAACAGTGCTTGAATGAGAGGACCATGCTGTATCTTTGTACCATGAGAGGTCAGGAAACCTCGTTCTTGCCAGAGCATGCCGAAGTCGTGTACGACTCCGAACGCATAACGGGAATCAGTGTATATGTTAACATTTCTATTCTTGGCTAGAATACAGGCTCGGGTCAGAGCAATGAGCTCTGCCGCTTGAGCAGACAGTGTATCAATACGATGTGTTTCTTTAACCTCAGTTTCAGTGGTCACGGCATACGCGGCCACTAACTCTCCTGTACTTGTTCTCATGCATGAACCATCCACATAAAGTGTCAGGTCTGGATTTGTCAATGGAACATCTGTTAAATCTCGTCGGGGCTTTGTTACTGCATTAATGATCTCTATACAATCATGTGGAGCTGGATCTGTCATAACTGTAGGTAACAATGTCGCTGGGTTCAAGATACTGCAGCGTCTGATTTCTATGTGTGGCTGGAATAATGTCAACTCGTAACCTGTCAGTCGTGCTATAGTCAAGTGTTGAGTCTGGGTTCTGTTTAACAGAACCTCTACAGAATGTGGAACTTGTACTGTTAACTGATGACCTAGAACAATTGAGTCACTTTGTCTGATTGCTAACGCTGTTGCTGCTACTGACTTTAAGCACGCAGGGAGTGCCTGGGCTACTGAATCCAATGTACTTGAAAAATAAGCACAAGGCTTATGTGAACCTGCTTGATCTTGAGTGAGGACAGACAACGCTGTACCGTCACGTTCTGTAACAAAAAGTGTAAACGGTTTGCTGTAACATGGTGTCGCTAAAACTGGTGCTTGGCATAAAGCTTTCTTTAATTCCTCAAAGGCTTGTGTGTGTTCCTGAGTCCAAGGGAGGACAGTCGAAGTCGCTGCCTCCTGTGTCGTTAACTGGATGAGTGGTTTAGCTAGAAAGGCATATTGAGGAATCCATTGTCTGCAGTACGAGGTGAGGCCTATGAAGGCCCGCACTTCCTTTTGTGACTGGGGTCGAGGCATGTTTACAATTAACTGAATGCGATCGGGAGTGAGCTGTCTCCCCACTTTGGACAGCAAGTGACCCAAGTACACAACTTGCTGAACACAGAATTGTAGCTTCGAAGGAGACACCTTGTGTCCCTTGTCGGCTAGGAAATGCAAAACTGTTAGTGATGCTTGTTCACATTCGGGCTCACTTCGTGCGGTGATCAGTAGATCATCGACGTACTGCAGTAAGGCGGTATTAACTGGCATTTGAATACAATCTAGTTGTCTTTTCAGTGCTTGACTATAGATGCTGGGGCTTTCTGTAAATCCTTGAGGTGCGCGGGAAAATTTGAAACTTCGTCCATTTAAACTGAATCCGAAGAGATATTGGCTCTCCGGGTCAATAGGTACACTGAAGAAAGCGTTCTTGAGATCGATTACAGTAAAGAACGTTGCTTCTGAATCAATAGCAGTCAATAGGGAAGAGATATCGGGGACCACAGGATACTGTGGTACAATGCATTTGTTCAGTTCTCGAAGGTCAATCACCAGCCGATATACCGGTGGTGCATTGCGGTCTGTACGTTTAAGAATTGGAATGATGGGTGAATTACAGATATTGGAGTCGGTCTCTACGACCACTCCCTGGGCAATAAGCTCTTCAATGATTTTCAGTAAAGCCACTACAGCATCGGGTGGTAACTTGTATTGTTTGATTCTGGGTAGAACAACTCCTGTCTTGAGTGTAACACGATATGGAGTGATATGCATACAACCTACATCAGCTGGGCCTTTTGCCCATAAGTGATCTGGTACATTTTTCAATCTGACATCAAAGTCACGTAAAACATAATGACCCTTGAAATCCCGTAGAAAGAGTCTGACTCCTTCCGGGGAACAGCATATGATAGCTCCTAGAGCCTTCAGTGTTTTAATTCCTAACAGATTTTCTGGACATGATTTCGTAAGTAACAAATCTGTAACTCGAGATAATGGACCCACAGCTAGTGGTACTGGTTCCGATACTTCATTTACAATAGGCTGTCCTGAAAAACCAAGGGAAACATTCTGTGAGCCTGAGAGGGGTGCCCCTGGGACTTCATTGTGACTTATAGTAGTGCGACTTGCCCCTGTGTCAATTAAAAACTTTCTGTCTTTTCCTAATACGTGACTGTGTACATAAGGACCTTCTTGATCTACAGGAATTTCAATAAGAGGCAAATCACTTTCCCTCCCTAGGCTGTTTCATGTATATCGCTGATAATCTGGATATGCCGACTGGGCATACTGGTACATCTGTTGTGAGACTTGCCGAGTTGCGGCAGCGGGCTATGTCTGAGCATGCTGTGGCTGCGGTACTGCTACTGTCTGTACTGTATGGGACTGATCATGCATAGGCTGTGTATTCTGCATTGGCTGTTCGTTCTGTGAGGTCTGTTGATGACCCTGTTCATGTCTAGGCGGACGCGGTCTTTCTTTAGTTTTACCTGTCTCGATATTATGTTTCAGGACTGGACATTCATGTACGTAGTGACCTGGCTGCTTGCAATAATTACATGTCCCTTTAACGGGAGCGGCAGAATGATTTGTCTGGGCCCCACCTTTTCTATGACCGTCGGCTGGAATCGTCTGAGCTACTAACATTTTCATTTTCGTGTCTTTCATACGTTTCTGTTCCTGATCTTGTTCTTCCCTAATTCTGTTCTGGTGATATTGTAACATTTGTAACATCTGGGATGGCGTATTTGCCTGCCAAGTACTTTCAACTTTGTATACTCTATTTTTGACTAATGGTAGGGCATTCTCAACTAATTTTGTTACAAAAAGGTGTGGATATGACTCGCTACTAGTTTTTAGACCACTATTGATAATGAAACATTTCTCGAATCTTGAATAAAAGTCACTAGTATCTTCATCTTGTTTCTGTTTACAGGACGAGATTGCGTCCCAATCTTCCTTTCTTGTTGTCAATAATCTTGGCAAAACCTGTACTATTAAACCTGGTAATGCTTTAGTCTTATCCCCAAGGCCTACCCCTGGGACTCGTTTGCTTTCTTCGTCTTCTATTTCTGCCCATGCTATCTTTGACTCTCCCACCTCCCAATCCTTTTCCTTTAATTTCTCGTAAATGCCCGTGGGCAACAGTACTTTTAACATTTTCATAATATCATCATACGTGTAATCTCCCATCAGTAACATGTCTTTAAGCTCTCTATGAAAACCTGCAGGGTCTTTATCATGGCACGGAACTAATTTCTTCATTTCTAACAGTTCTAACTTAGTCAGTGGTGTGTGAACATACACACGCTTCAAGCGTTGGTCCTCACCCATAACTGGATGTACTTCTCGTAAGGGATTCTGACTTTCAATGCCACCACCGCATTGCATGTGGTACGTTTTTCTTTCCGGAGGCGGGGCGGGAACATATTCAGAGCTTAGGAAGGTGTAATACTTACGTCGTTGTTCTAGAATTATTTGTATTAATTTGGTACTGAAACCTCTCCATCTATCCATGAGTAGTGCTTCTAATGTTTCGTGTAAGGGACCTGGATCAGAATGATGGTTTCTGAACTTGATGAGGAGGTGCTGAATCATATATTCACCTGCTATTTTCTGCTCTTCCGGGGAAAGGTTCAAGAATGTCTGCACTAACGTGTCATCATTATACATGTCTGGGTTCTCGGCCCATAACACAGCTGACCGGGCTAGTTCCTGTTCATCCATAGAATTGAGTACATGGTACCCCATTCGGTCTCGAAGCCTTTTATCAGTTTCCTGGAACTGATGTTCAGAAGAATTCGGATTTGTTAACTCAGAGAGAAAGACTCTCTTGCTTTCTGGACGGACACCCTTCCTAAGGTAGGCTCCCCTACCTACATATGCTATAGTATCTGTAGATTTTCCTGATGCTTCATGTTCATCTTCCTCCTCGGAGGAAGTTTTATCATTCTCTTCCTGGTGTGCAGTCAATACTGCCTTTCTGATTTTCTGGGACATACTGGCTATGCAAGCCCCCTTATCATGCCTTGCGTCTGCTATATTTTGACCCCACTTGTTTAATGCGTCTAATTCACTTTGATCTGTCCCGGGCCTGTCTCGTTCTCTTATTACACAATTTATGAAAAATCGTAATATCTGTGCTTGAATGTCAACTTTCTGTTTATGCATGGCAGCTTTGACACTGTCGGGGTCTTTCCCTGTCTGTATGAACTTATATAGTCTGTCGAGAATTTCCTGCATTCCTACATAGCATAGCAAGTTATCGGTGGCAGATCTTAATCGAAGTGATGCTAATATCATTAAATCGTCTTTTCCGGGTACTGGATCATATCTGCAAACTGACATCTTATCTTTGAATGCGTCAAGCCGGGATGAGTAGGGAGACTGGAAAGGATTCTGCGTGTCCCTTAAATGCAATCTGTGTGTCGGTGGCGGGGTCTGTAGACCCGCTGTCGCACCTCTTGAGGCGGATGCTTGGGCATTATCTCTCCGCGGAGTCTGGATCTGAGTCTGAATTTGTCGTTTAGTAAGATCAGGTAGGACTGGTTTCGGTAGGTCTGTTTTGAGTACGGGGAGTGGCGGAGCTGTCGGAACAGAGGAGGTCTGTCGCGGTACCGGCGGAACCGGATCTGGGGGCGTAGTGCCACCCCCATCCCTGTCAGTAGGCAGGGCACGAACAGGCAGATTGGTGTAAGCTGGTACTACATCCTCTAGATATGAATTCAGGAATATGTCTTTAGTAGTTTTATGCATTACTTTAGTTGGAACTAATGGTGTCGGTAAGTTTTTCGGTATCTCTGATTGGGTTTCAGATGTGCCATCTGCTGCAAGATACATACCGTTTACAAGATTATTTCGGGCACGGTCTATTTGTTCTGTTTTTACTCGGATCCCTTCAGTAACTAATTCGTTTTCTTGGTCTTTATCTGATTCTTTAAGTCTGTCTTCTCTACGGAGTGCTTTGTCAGCACGCTTACGTGATTCCTTACGCCAAAATTCTATGGCGTCCTTCTGGGATTGTCTAGCTTTCTTTTTCCATAATGCTTCTTCTACCCTCATGATGCACTCGGCATCCCACGTTCTAGTGACAGGCCATCTGTGTCTTTCGTCTAGGTGTTTGGTGTAATCGGCCCATAAATCTAGATATAATATGGCATCTATGCCATGTTTCTGATACATAAAATTGCCTGGAGTGTCCCTAGGGGGGATAGGAATTTCTTCCTCCAGTAACCCTTTCCTAGTTCCTATCTGTTTTAACTTGTTGAAGAACGGCATCTTGCTTACTTATTACTGAACGCTAGATCTTTATTCCTTAATACGAGTTTACAGCTAGTTGATACAAGAAACACAATAATACACATTTAACAGTCGCATTCATACCACAACATTAATCACATAAAACATTGAAGACATAGATGACTACCCCCCTATACTGGATGTACTGCTCAACAGTACGGATACACTGGTGTAACAGTGCAGAAATTCGGAATACTTGATATACTGCTAAACAGTACAGATACACTGCCTAAAAACAGTGCAGACCGGACTTGCGTACCCAAACCCGTCTAGATACGACCCAGCAATGGTACTCACCGGGAAGCACCGAAACAGAAGGCCTCGGAAAACTCGACTGGACTCGACTCGGAACTTCGGAAAACTTCGGAAAACTTCGGAAAACTTCGGAAAACTGGTGGGCCTCTTCACACCTCGGACCTTGCTTCTTTTCGGCTGGGCCCTGGTCGGGATCCTCCGCACTCCTCACCGCCTCGTCTGGGCACTGATCGCAGTCTTCGTCACCTCCGTGGGTCAGAGGGAGATGCAGGAAATCCTGCCAGTACACGTGTGTTCCGTCTAACTGATAGCAGGGGACAGAGTTTGCAACGCACCAACCGGCGCGTGAGGTGGGGGAGGGGTCCCTGTTCGGGCGCCAAAATGACGTAAATAATTAATTTACTCTCTTAATTTCTATGCAGGTAAGTACTTAATCAATAATAACTCAATCAGAATGAAAAACAACAGAGTCCGTGGTGTTAGAGTTTCTAAGGGTTTTATTCCTCATAAAGGAATCAGGATATCATGTTCTGACCACCACAGGGGTGTCAGAAGGGATAGAGCGCTTTCGTTTATTAACAATACATAGCTTATATACTTGATTTATACCATAAGAATCAATGTAAGAGGCGTAACAGCTGAGAGAAGACAAGATAACAGTATACACGTGGTACTAATACATCATCAAGAGGCGTAAACTAGGCGTGAACTAGGCGTAAACTAGAGGTGTGTGCTAGAAACGTCACTGATAGGTGACGCAAGTGGGTGGCACCAAGGGGTGGTGCTAACAGAATGTTGCAATGTCAGCAGAAATCGGAAGCTTGGATGCGCGCGCAGCTGCATGACGTGTGATTGACGGGGTGCAGGGGACTTGACATTTACACTGACGGAAAGAGACAGAAGTCTGGCATGTCAGATCAACTTGTACTTCTATCATATCTGATATCTGGTGTTTAGGAACTATACTATCTGGGCGGAAAGGTCTCTAGGGCAGAAGCTATTCTACGCTAACTAACTGTGGATGCGTGTATAAGCGCCTGAGTGTCTACATGTGAAGCGTGGGGGCACGGGGCCTTCCATGGAAGCATGGCAACAGAGGCTATGATTTACTTGCGTTAAGACAGGTCGGCCCTTTGGCTCTGCAGCTGGGGAGGATGTTTACAGGATCTAGTAGGCAGGAATGTATTCTCGGGGAGCGGAACAGATAACTCGAAGGTTATAGTCAGTCTTGGCAGAAAGCAGGCTTGAGCTGAGCGCGAGGGGCCGCGCTGAAAGTAGGACAGAGTTCACGAGTACAGAGGTAGCCTGGGCAGAGTCAGGAGCCACAAAAGAGGTTCAGATGGCAGGAATTCAGGGCCTACTCTTGCTAGAGCAGGAAAAATACGAAAAGTGTACTACAAAAAGACGGTGGCATAGCATACTTAGGAACGGACTATATAATCCATTCATGGTGGATCTGAAAAAGGACAAGTTAACGGTGGACGCAAATGTATTTGCGTCTTCATAGCTGGCACAGGAGGGAAGTTACATGCACTTTAAGCTGGTACATGGAGTCGGTGGGGTACGCGCTAGGGAACACAACATGACCAAAATTTAATTTTCCTCAGTACTCTCCCTCTCAAATAAAAAAAAAGTGCCGGACCACAGAACCGGCCCATTTGTATAACTGTTGAATGTTAGCTAGCGGGCTGATGAGCTCTGGGTCACTGTCATTCTCTCGTGCGCACGCCCATAGGCTTTGTGAATGTACATATGCAAACATTGGCGCTCGCCCTTCCCTAAGCCAATAGATGGAAATGCTGGCGCTGCCGAGCCAGTCACGCTTCCTGAAACCCGAAAACTTGTCTTCAGGAGATTGTTCTAAATCAGCACAAACGCTAACCTGTCCGTTCCGTATTGGTTGTTTCCCAGCCAGGGCAGGTGTTTGTTTATATGAAAACTAATTAATTATAGCAAAACAGTGTCTAGAGAAATAAGCGTTTTAAAGAGGAGAAATAACTGCAGCGGTGCAGCCCCAAGGACCAATATTTTTTTATAGGGAACCTGCCTCGTACGTCTGTGAAGCATGAGCGGTAGAATTTAAAGTAATTTCAGTTATTTTGTGTTATTTCCGGAGCGCAACCGTCACAGAGAACCTACGGAATACAGCAAAGCCGGCCACGTGACAAATTAGTAATTTTAAATGTGTATTTTGTAACGGGGTGAGGTGGAACACAAGACAAAACCGATAGTGTTGAATTTAAAAGCCGTACGTGAGAAGGGCAGACCAAATAACGAATCATCTCGGCGCGTTTACCTCTGCGAAGGTGACTGTGTCCAGGGACACTGCTCCCTTGGTATGCATAGCATCGTTACTTTTCAAACATAGCGCAAATAAAAGTAGCACGAGAGCCGTAAACATAGATCTTTTTAGCTTAGTTTTTTTGTCAAACTACGCAAAGCAAATAAGGTAACTTTCAATGATGATGAAATATATAAAAACTTACCTTTAGTTTTTAAACGGCGTGGGATATAATGAAACACAATTGAAACAAGCAAGACGGAGGGAAGAGAGGGGAGGGGGGAGGAGAAATGCGACACGGCGCGAGGGGAGGGGGGAGGAGAAATGCGACACGGCGGGAGGGGGCGGAGCGGGTAAAACACGACGGACGTGCACGCGCCCGTGACTTTTAAGGTCAATGCGCATGCGCATAAGCTTAATGCGCATGCGCATTGACCTTAAAAGTCACGGGCACTGCAAGGAATCGCCACGATTCCTTGCAGTGTAGATAAAGAGTGGATAACTCGCAATACTCTCGCCTTGCTCGATGCGCATGCGCATCGACAGGCGAGACCTAAAAACTTCTTTAGATTTGTTATCCGATGATGTGAGTCGGTTAGAGAAGTGGGCTGATTTAGCTGAGGCGATTGCGATTTTGTAGTCTCTGCGGGCTGAGGTGTATTGCAATCTATCTGATTCGGAGTAGTTGCGTCTCCATGTCCTTTCCAGCTGACATACCTTCAGTTTGAGTTTTTTGAGGTCGTCCGTGAACCATCTATGAGAGTTGTGGTGTCTGGTCAGGGGGAATTTGATAAAAGGGGCAAATTGGTCGCTGGCTGACTTCAGCCAGGTATCTATGTCACTTTCTAGTTTATCGATGTTGGTTCACAGATTGAGGGCAGGCCGGGTATCGGAGAGGGTCGCAAGAAATCCTTTGGAGTCGTAAGAACTCCATTTGCGAGAGAGGCCGTCAGCCATCAGTGCGGTGGAAATTCTGCCACTGACCGTGAGGGTGGTATCTATTAAGTGGTGGTCTGACCAGGTGCAGGGGGAAACGGATGGAAGAGAGAGAGTTAGATTTTTAGTGCAAATCTGGTCCAAGATGTGGCCCTTAATGTGAGTAGGCGAGGTGATTTGTTGAATCAGGTTGAGCCTGGTGAGAGCCTCAAAGACCTCCAAGGCATGGGGCCCGGCGTTGGCGTCGTTGAATCAGTAGTTGAGGTCACCGAAGAGGGCGAATTTGGGGTTGGAGGTGAGAAGGTTGATCAGCTGTTCGGTCAGGTTGGCCGCGAAAGAGGGCATCGGTTGGGGGGGTCGGTAGAGGAGGAGGAGTGTTAAGGCCCCAATGTCCATTTTAGGCTGAAGATAAGATTATCTACTCCCGAGAGGGAGAAGGACGAAGTGGAAATGAAATTAAGGTGTTTGGATATTATGGCAGCTACTCCACCCCCAGAGTGATTACCTGGCTGGTCGGGACGGAGGATGTAGTAGTCTGGGGGGAGGGCTGCCAGGATGTCGGGGAGAGAATCAGCAGTCAACCAGGTTTCGGTGAGCAGGAGTACGTCCGGCTTCTCGGTGGATAGAAGGATAAAGATGTCGGCATGATGTTTTACCAGGGAGCGGGTGTTCAGATATAGCACCCGGATGGTAGTATCGCTCTCGGTAGGTTTGGCGGGTGGCGTGCTCCGAATGGTGGGGCGCCGATCGGTCGAAGTGATGCCGGTAGTGGTGATGCGTTTGGTGGAAGGAGAGGGTGTGAGGTTTGTGAGTTGTAGATCCCTGAGGGAATCAGCCGAGTATGAGATAGGGTAGCCGACTTGGCTGGCCCCTGGGCCCGGCCTGGCGCGGACGGGCGCAGACGGGCTTGCCTTTGGCGGACAGGCGGCACGCCCGTTGCGCGCGTCCGGGGGTGGCACATTGTTTATATAGGAGAGCCGGGGGCGTGGCCTCAGGGCCGTGGGCGTGGCCTTGGGCTGATAAAGGAGAATGGCGGCGGAAAACTTAGTGCTGTGGCAGTGTTTAATCGGCTGCGCAGCGATTTTTGAAGTGAATAACGGCGGGAGTGTGCCCTGAAAGGAGTGAAGAACAGGTAAAAGCAGTTTTTTAAATTCACAACAAATGTTTAAAATGCGAGCGTGCTCCCGGCTTCCGCCTCAGGAGTGTAGAACCTCTTACTGCGAGCTAGAGCTACAGCGCGCCTTATGTAGCAGGTTTCGGCAGGGGGGCGTGGCCTCAGGGCCGTGGGCGTGGCCTTGGGCTGATGAAGGAGAATGGCGGCGGAAAACTTAGTGCCGTGGTAGCGTTTAAATCTGCTGCGTGGCGATTCTTGAAGTGAATAAGGGCGGGAGTGTGCCCTGAAAGGAGTGAAGAACAGGTAAAAGCAGTTTTTTAAATTCACAACAAGTGTTTAAAATGCGAGCGAGTGTAGAACCTCATTCCGAAACTGGCCGCCCCAATGAATTGGATTTTGTCCCAGAAGCCCAATATCTTGGGATTACCATCTCCCCTAAGATCGAGGAAATTGTTCCTCTTAATATTGAGCCAGTGCTGAAATCTTCTAATACTACGTTGGAAAGATTGAATAACATACACTTTTCTCTTTACGGCCGTGCAAATATTTTGAAGATGCTGATCTTTCCTAAATTTTTATATTTATTTCGAACAATCCCCCTCTTGTTTTCAGCATCTTACTTTGCTAAAATAGATGGAATGGTCTCTAGGTTTCTATGGGGCTATCGACGATCTAGGCGTGCTCTAAGATGGTGTTCTCTCCCGAGATTGAAGGGTGGATGGGGGATTCCCAATTGTCGCCTATATTACTGGCTAATATCTCTAAAAAATATGGGCATATTAATATTTCCCGATATTACCTTGGACGAAGCAATCAATCCCTCAATTTATGGGATGTTGTTAGGAGAGGAAGTCTCTCAATGTCTGATTAAAATTATAGAGCCCAGCTATTATAAGAAGACTAAATTTAAAATTATATCAACAGCAATATCAATATGGCGCCAGATTTTAAAAAAAGTTATCCGATTAAACGACTTGAATTATTATTCTCCAATTTTAAATAATAATATGCTTCCCGAATTCTTCAAAGATAAAATCATGAAAAGATGGCACATTGCAGGCATTTGTAAGTTGGGAGATCTTTATTCTGATACTTAATTTGCCCCTTTCTCCAACTTACAAATTAAATATCTTCCTAGAACAGATATTTTTAAATACCTTTTGATACGCAGCTTTTTGGATGCAAAGGGCCTCATTCAGCATATCTGTGTGAGTAAAAACAAGATTTTAGAAGCTAGTAGAAGATCAAATAAAATTGGACCTATCTATCAGATGGTTATTAATCTGATGGATGATGATCTAACTATCATCGAGAATAAATGGCAAAGGAAACTCGCAATGGGTAACATTGATATTACAAGGTCTATTCAATTATCGATCAGACTATTGTTTAATCGTTTGCTACAAAGCCAGCACTTTATGGCAATCTATGATCTTTATTATTCTCCGATAAAGATGGCTAAATGGAAAAACAGTCTGTCTGTGGCACTTAACGTAAGTGTCAGCTCCTTGGGCACAACCTACTAGAACATGGTTCTCACAAATTATTCCATAATTTTCAATGAATTGCTTCACAAGAAACTGTTGGATTCCTTTGTTTTATTTCACGTTGTTTTCACACAAAATTGGATTAGCTTCTCAAATGATTATAATCCACAAAGTTCATTCTTTACAGTTGATACAACACATGTAGATACGACACGACCCAATGCATTTCGGACGGTCTGTCCTTCATCAGGGGTATTCTGCAAATAAGATAAACATTCTATGTATATAATCCTCCGAAGATGTCTAATAACATTAAAAAACATCATCAATATGTAAGTGGTAAAGATTTTGCTAATAAATTATCCTTATATCCCAAATTATGAAAAAAAGTTCTGTAACCACGTGTATTATCATCGTGCACAGGTATGGGGAAATAGTTAAAAAGTAGCAAGAAAATTCACATTGCATGCCTATAACTGAAGAGATATGACCAATCGTGCCGGTGACCCAACCGCCTGAATAGACATAGTTACGTGAAAGAAGCTGACAAAGTATAGTCTTAACCAAAAAAAGACCCTAAACGAACAATTCACATGCAAACATATTCAAACTTACTAGTGAAGTAGTTTAGACGCACGCGTCTACCTCCTACGCCCTTCGCTTCTAACTGCCGTGAATTCAAACATATATACTGAAGTGAAAGTCACCCGTGCAACGGCATAGAAAGAGGACCATGTACAATGTAACTAGCGGCCATCTTGAAATGGTGTCAAACCCAAAAATGATAATTGGAATACAAAGATGATGTCAAAAAGGTACAAACATATATGCGTCATGATAAATTAATTTTACATATCCAAGATTCTCTGTCTCCAACATATAGTGTTCAAAGATAACATAGAAACTCCATCCGGTCATTTAAACCGAAAGGTTTTAAAGACTGCAAAAACGTGATCCAATGGTTCTTACGTTTGAGTAAGAAATTGTTGTTGTCCCTGTCATCTCGCTTTTCCACGACCTCTACAGCGGCAAATCTAAGTTGGCTAACACTGTGTTTGTTCTCTTTGAAATGTATGGCTAAGGCAGATTTAGCGTTCTCTGTTCTTATATTGCTCTTGTGTTCATTGATGCGTTTTTTCAATTTACGTGAAGTTTTCCCAGTGTAAACAAGTCCACATGGACATTTTATTATGTAAATTACATTCTCAGTGTCATATGTAGCGTTCAGTCTTAAATTGATGTTGGTACCTTTCATTGGATGTTTCATGGATGATCCTTTTATTAAGTTGTTACAATTTTTACAGTTCAAACAAGGTTGATTACCTTTGAAGTTCACGGAGGAAGTTTGTTTGGGTTTTTTAATGATCTCTTTGAGATTGTTTGCCCTGGTGTAAGCAAATAGCGGTTGTTCACTGAAGATTTGATTGAAATCCTGCTCGGTGTTGACAATGGGCCAGTGTTTCAATATTGATGTTTTGTAAGCTTTTGAAACTACTGAAAATTTCGAGACAACCACTGGTCTCCTCATGTTCTCTTTTCTTCTGGTCGCCAAAGCGTCCTGACGGTTGATTTTGTCACATCGTTCATTGGCATTGATTAGAATTGATTCAGGATATCCTCTTTGTTTAAAACGTTCCATCATATTGGTGGCTTGTCCCTCATATTTATCCGGATCGGATACTATCCTTTTCACCCGTAACAGTTGAGAAAATGGAAGATGGTTTTTGAGAGGCTTTTGATGAAATGACGTATAGTGTAATATGTTGTTTTTGTCTGTCTTTTTCCTGTATATATTAGTTTCCAAATGGTTATTCACTCTTGCGACACTGACATCTAGAAAAGTTATGCTGTTTTGACTCCACTCAAAGGTAAATTGAATTCGATCATTGATTTGGTTGAGTTGTTCAAGTGTTGTTTCCAAAGTTGTTAATAGGACAAATATGTCATCAATATATCTCAAGAAAATCCTGGCATGAGTATTCCAGGGATGACGGCTCAAGATATAACTCTCTTCAAAGTGTTTCATGAATGCATTTGCGCAGACCGGTGCTGCACAATTGCCCATGGAAGTTCCGGACAACTGTGCATAACATTGGCCCTCCCATGAAAAGTAACTTTGATACAAAGTGAAGTGTATCAATTACATTAAGAAAAGCTGAAAGTCTGTCTCCAGATCTGAGTTCAACAAAATGTTTTCAATGGCCTCCAGGCCCAGATCGTTAAGTGCCACAGACAGACTGTTGCTTACCACACTTCTTACGTCGGGGGGTGATATCCCTGGTGCACACCACAAATATTTAGTTTGGAATCAAATGAGGAGTACGTGATCCGTATCTTTATTGTAAATGGAAAAACAGCAATAATCACATGTGCAAACGCTGTGACATGCACATGTTCTTTAGATGCCCTAAACTTCTTCAATATATTTCGGTATTGAATTTTTTTTTAATAATAGTTTGGGGGTCACCATAAAATTGTCTGCTGAAATGGTTATTATGGGTGTAGAAATGGGTCAGATAGAAACAAGGTCGGCAGCTGAAGAAGCTTTCCTATTTATATGTATGTCTGCGTATCGTTTTTGTATTACCTCATGCTGGCTAGATATCGAACCTCCTGTGTTTCATAACTGGCAAGTCAAACTGTTATCTATCTTCCAACTTCAAATGGCTATCTACAAACATAAGGGCACTAAAAGAAAGGAGTTTGGACAAAAAAATGTGGGCGCCCATCATCAATTGGATTTAATTTCGTAATGCCTCTAAAATGTAAAATACTTTTGTTTTTTTTATATAACAAATCATGAACAACTAGTAGAGCACTGTTAATATGATGATAAAGCTGTGAGGTATGTTTATTGTCTGACTGTTTGCTGAAACAAAACTAATAAAAAAAATTTAAAAAAAGACTCTGCAATGCCATTATAACGCATGGCATTACATTTTATATGCTTTTACGACACATACATTTACAACCAAATTCGTTGTAAATGCATGAATGGTAAAAGCATGTTTTTTTAATGTTTGGATAAGGTAAGTATGGGTATAGGGGTATATGTTTTGGGGTACTGAGGTATATGTTTTGGGGTTTTTGGGTATTTTAAGGGTTCAGATATAGGTTTGGGTTATGGGGTACAGGGGTAGTTTTAGGGTTTAGGGATAGGTATGGGATTTGGGGTAGTTTTAGGGTTCAGGGCTAGGTTTGGGTTTTCGGGTATAGGGGTATTTTTAGGGTTCAGGGGTAGGTTTGGGTTTTGGGGTACAGTGGTATTTTTAGGGTTCAAGGCTAGGTTTTGGTTTTGGGGTACAGGGGTATTTTTAGGGTTCAGGGGTAGGTTTGGGTTTTGAGGTACAGGGGTATTTATAGGGTTTAGGGATAAGTTTGGGTTTTGGAGTACAGGGTATATTTATAGGGTTAAGATGGGTTAGTGTTTAAGGGTGTTGGGGTATTTTAAGGAGTAAGGATGGGTTATGATTATGGAGTGCAGGGGTATTTAAAGGGAGCAGGGTGGGATTAGCTCACAATATGAGACATGGCAGGAAGGGCGGAACGTACCACACGCCCCCAGCGTTTGTCACGCCCCAGCACACGCCCACAGCACAATGCAGACACGCCCACAAGGGACTACTTAGCTGGCATGGTTCTTTTGCCTTTTAAATGTATATGGTGGGCATCTGCATAGCCTATGTCCTTCTGCTGCAACAGCCCTTTCCAACGCTGTATTGGGTGTTGTGATTGGTGCTGTGGTCCTGAGATTACCCGCCTCAAAGGTTTGGGCTCTCTTTATTATATTAGTATGGATAAACGTTGAGCTATATTGTGCCTATTGTCAAGTATTCAGACTCCCCCACGGTGTCATCCAATGAGATATGGTCAGTGCACTTGCTTCTGAAGTGCTGTCTTGATTGGCCATGATTGTGCTCTTCAATAAACATGTCTTTTTTTTAAAGTCTAGCTTAACATTGGGCAAGTAGTCCTTTTATGACCTATTCAAAGTGAGTGGACAGTGTAGATTAGTAAAAATAGCTTTAGTCCATGCATCTAGGTGGTTGGTATATGCCATACATTCATAATGTCCGGGCAATTATTTGTGTACATGAAGCGTCATTTCTCGTAGAGGTCCAGAAATGAAAAACCTGTTTTTAGTGCTTCACTTCTCTACATTGCAAGTTGTATAACTAAGTATCCATCATTTAAAAAAAAAATATTCGAAAAAGCACAGGGAAAGAAGAGAAGGACAGTGAAGCTGCGGTATATATGAATTGTGTATGACCCAAACAATGCCTATGAGATGATATTTATATCCTACTGGCTAAAAGATGCATAACCATGCATTGGATAGCACCGGAAGGTCCCCCTCTAGCAGCATGGGTGGGAGCAGTCAAGAAATGGTGCGCAGAAGAAGAGGAAGTGCTCCGTACAGAGGAGGTTAAAGGTACCCGTAAGCATCTAATCTCTGTGCCATGGGCCATGATACTCCATTCCTTTATACAGGAAACACTGACGGCGCCGGGGTCTCCAACTACCAGTTCTCCTAGGGCGCACACGACCCCTGTGGCAACTCACGGTAACTCTCAGAGGGGCCAGATCCCCGTCGAGTTACAACGGGCAAACGCGAGCGTGCCATAGCTACACTGCCACATATGTGATTCAGATATTCCCCCCCCCCCCCCCTCATGTATAACTAGCCACCATATCATACTGCAACATTCAGGCAGCTACCACCAAAGGGAGCAATATAAGACACTGTATACCCCCAGTCCTACCTTCTGGTTTGTTTAAGTTCATATTACTAGTGGCACAAAACAACCCTTACGACATAGTGCTAACATAGAGAGTACGCCTCGCATCCCTACACACAATGTAGCGTGCCTTACACTCAATGCTGATACTGCATCACCACTTGCTCCTAAAAAATATCACCAATTCTTGGACTGTACAGGAGGCTTTCAACCACGATGTTAATCAGCCTCATGTTAAGGTGTAGAATGTATGTGATATATGTAGGAAGGTACATCCTGACTATGGTTGCCCCCAACTTTTTGCCCTGTGTTTTAGCTGGTTTTGGACATAGTCGACCTGGGATCCTGCCAATCAGGACCCCAGGCCTACTGCTCTCTCTTTAAAATGGATTCCATGTACCCTAGGTACATTTCCAATTGGTACTGGGCCACCCTATCAGACCCTGTAACTCAGGGCATAGGTGTACCCAGGGCTGCCAGGGGCTGCAGCATGTATTATGCCACCCCTGGCTGGCCTCCTAAATTTGACACAACTGGCTGCATGACAGCTGGGGCAAAGTCGTGTAATCACCCTTTGCTGTGGGTGTAGTATACCTATACCTAACCCTAAAATGGACACACAGATTCCTATCAGTCACTCCTATGGCAGGCCTTGACAATCCTGAAGGCAGAGTGCTTGGAATCGTGTGAGATGGTGCTCTGGCATGAGCTGAGCCTGTCTGCAGCTTGCGGAGCCAAGTCCTAATAGCTGTTCCATGATATCGCATACCATATACTCTTAAGTGCATTATAATCCTCGCGGTTAAATGCTAACTTTGGTATTGCTTTATCAAAACATGTCGAGTAAGGTGTCATACGAATTGGAATACTAACCCCTCGCCAATTCTGGCGACGGGGTTAGCATTCCACCCTTCTAGAGGGACACGACATGTATGTAACTGTGAACCCCGGTTAAAGTTAACTAAAGCCTCAGCTCCACAAAATGGATGCTGCCACCACAGACACGAGTCTGACCTCCTGCTGCTGGGAGTCCTTCCAGCGAGGGAGGCTTGGACAAAGAGTTTCCTGTCCGGGGCGGTGCTAGCACCATCCCAGACATGGTTTTGTGTAGCCTGGGTAGGCAGGGCTTTTCAGGAAGGTGACTGCTGAGTGGCACCCCGGTGCTCACTACGCATAGGCCAGTCAGAACCAGTTCCAGGGGCACACCAGCCCCTGGCCTGGGGAAGTCCGGCAGGGGAGAGGGGTGTAACCACCCCCCTCCTAGTCCCACCCATAGGCAGGACCTATCACCGGGTCAGCCCCCTTTTTTAGTATAAAGATGGGAGCGGGCCCCCTGTTAAAATTAGATCATCTTTGGAATCAAGACACGACTTTCTGCGAAAGGACTTCAAGATTTCTTCCTCAAGATTCTCCCTTGTGGCTAAGGAGTAGTCACCCTGCATCCGCAGGCACCATCCGAAAGAAACACTGCGGTCTGCTGCAAGTCCTTCACCACAAATCCGACGACCCAGCTCGACGAGACCCGGCTTCCCTGGCACCTCTGACCTCTACTCACCTCTACAGCAAAGCTGAGAACCGTGAGTGCGACGAGACCTCGAGGGACCGACGATCGCCAAGACTGCACGACATCTTTACAACAAGCCCACCGTGTCCTCCACTGGTGAGTGCTTTGGGGTCCGAGAAGCCCCGACCCTGCGCAGCTCCAGCACCCAAGGTCAGCCTCCCTGCATCTCCACGATCTGCGTGGGGCCCTTCTGCTGTTTGCTGTGCACCGCGTTGTTTGGCTACTAGCCGGCTGGCTTGTGGCCTTCTGAACGACGCCCGACGACATCACTGCTGCTGGTCTGGTTGCTCCAGACTGGCCCTTGCTTCCTTCCTGAAGAGAGGCACCCCGGACCCTCCTGGTCCACTCCAGACGCCGTTTTAGGTCCACCGCGTGGGCTTGAATTTGCCAAGGCTTTGTTGCCCAATCCTGGGTCCAGCGACGCCGACAGCTTCTATCTTCGTGGGACAGCTCGATCCTCCTTCCTGGTCGCCGACAACGCCTCCTGGTCTGTGAGATCTCCGAGCCCAGCGTCACCCACACGCCTTGTCGAGGTGGCTACCATCCGGTGCCCTCCTGGTGCCCACTGACTACTGGCTAGTAGTCTCGAACTTGGTCCCCTCTGCTTTCAGGTGTCATCTTCCATCGATCCAGGCTTGGATCCACCGAACTTTCTTCCCTGGTCGCCTGCCAGCAACTTCTTTCTTCCAGGCTCCTGGTCCGTCAACGAGGATTCCCGACGTCTTTTGAGTCCTATGCAGCTGCAGCCCCTGGGCTAGGTAACTTCGGCATTTCGGTGCCCCAGTATAGCCTCACTATCCAAGGGTCAGAATCTACTTTCGTTTTCCTCCTACCAGGTCGGCTTCGCCCGAGAACACTAACTTTGCAATTCCTAGCTACCATAGACTTTGTCCCGCATCCCGCGTGAGAGTGCACACACTGCACCCGAGTCCCCTGGGTCTCCTAGAAGTAATCTAACGATTCTATAGTCAAGTCCTAGCGATTCCAAAGGCTATTAGTACTGTACTTACCTGCTAGTAATTTCGCATTCCACTTTTCAAGTATATGGTTTTCCGTGCCCCTCGGGCATTTGTATATACTGTGCTAACTTAAGTATTTTTGTAAGAGTTTTGGTTTGTGCTTAGTACCCTGTCCTCATAAAGAGTACAGGGCTGTTGTGATCTTAATAAATAACTGTTTATTTTCTTAACACTTGTGTGGTGTCCTTTCACTGGGTGTTCAAGGGGTACATGTGTGGTAAACAGCTGGCTTAACACGCCCTCTCGAGTCTTTAGCCTTAGACTGCTCGTATCCACGCTACTAGGATAGCTGGTCTATAAGGTTGACTTACAACCAATCCTCAATAAGGGTTGCTGGACTGATACATAGTGTTCACTAGAATAGTGAGCACTGCATATCAGGCCACCTTCTCACAATATATCTTATGTCACTGTCGCCAATAGTGATGTGATGTACTTAATTAAAGAAAATACCAATACAAAAGGTTTTTAAAAAAAAGAGATGATATTTACATAGTCTAAACAACACATAACATGACATCTCTATGCAGATGACACATGCCCACATTACTTAACATGCTGTCTAAGGAAAACAGTTGTATTTGTACACTTAGTCAACTACACTTCATCATCGCCAGTGCCAGACTCAATATTATCCAGAGCACGCTGTGCTAGATGTGACTGAAAAAGAGCCCAAATGTACCTAAGTCTAGATCTTGGTGGCATGCTAAGTACCCATCTTTTAATTGTGATGGTGCAAGCTTGATCTTTAGACTTATTCTTCCACTGCCGGCATTTTTGATGGAGGACGGGATATTGCCCACAAGGGTTTTCAATAAACAAATTACGTAACCTCTCTGGACTTTTTCAAGAATTCTATATCCTGGCTCCCTATTGTCAATCTGGAGTATATGATTGATCCTTTTACTGAAAACTTTATATTTAGTGTTTTTCTTACATTAACAGGATTTCTCTTCGAATCCTTTCTTTAAAAAAAATTGATGTTGGATAAGGGACGAGTATTTGCAGGAAGATTTCTAAGAACCTAAATAAGTGGTCGTTTTTTTCACTCTTGAAGTATATTGTCCTGATGATGATCCTCAAAGCAATTACGGGTTGAAACGCCATTGATGCCTTTAACATGGCCTAAATCAGAGATGACACTTGTTTGATTGTGTACTGTGTTAACTGTTTTATGTATTTTTTTTCTGCCACTGTTTTTTGATTTTACACATGTCAGTGTTTTTTTTGTGTATAGTATGAGTGAAATTGGTTGAGCGCCCTTTGTTTTTCATTGAATTTATATAATCATTTATGCACATGGGTATCTGTGAAATCATGTTTATATAAGGTTTTTTCTTTTTCTCTTTATTTAATTTTTATTTAGTTGTTTAGTATGCTAACGTAGCAAGAACCATTGTTTGGATAATAGCTATTATTACCCCTGGTTCTTGCTCTAGGGTCGCCCTTGTGGTCAGTAAATCAATATTATCCAGAGCACGCTGTGCTAGATGTGACTGAAAAAGAGCCCAAATGTACCTAGGTCTAGATCTTGGTGGCATGCTAAGTACTCATCTTTTAATTGTGATGGTGCAAGCTTGATCTTTGGACGTATTCTTTATCAGACATGTTTTTTGTATAGTAACATATATATATTTTTTCTGAAGTGGTGGCATTAAGTTATATTTCTGTTTTTCAGGACCCAATAGAAACTCAACTGAGAGTGCCAACATGTTTCATGGAATACCAGCTACAACAGGAGTCACAGGTGAGTCAAATGCAGGTCCTTCTAATCAAGAGGTAGCTATTTGAAAGTGCTTTTTACTAATGGATCTAGATGTATACCAGTCTAATCTCGATCCATGAGACGGATTGCAGTGTTTTGTATCAAAACAGCCTGCATTTGGAGCAAACATACCAGATGTGAATGCAGGGCTTGTGTTGTGGGAGACATTCCTTCTCCAAATGCACGTGGGATGGAAACTTTATTAGCTGAAGTTTCAAGGCTGCTTTTTATTGCCTTTGCTTACAAAAAGATTAGAATTTTAGAGAGGAAATGGGGAAAACAGCATAGCGGTGGCACAAAAATCGGATTAAAACAGAAAACTTTGTAGGAAAGAAGTAAGAGTTCATATCCACTAATTAAAAATAGTTAGTAATCCGCCTTATTCAGCATTCTCTACCCTGGACATATTTCATAAGACATTCAAGTACTTTCGTGTGTCATTGGCTTAAAATAAAAGGACATTGAAGGTGGTGAGGTCTGCTGTGTAGATCACTCTTCCTTTTATGCCTTGGTCATCTTTTTCTTCCTCGTGGATTTCTTTCTTTTGATTTCCAATCCAGTTTGTGCAAAACACATCTCTTCAAAAGTTGCTGCAGAGAGTGTTCGGAAATGGTAGCAACGAAGCAGTACTTGTCACACACAGTACAGTTTAAAGAGGAACTCGAGGGAACATCGTAAGACTCCTAGACATAAGATCCTGACATTAAAGAGGCAGATGGGACCCTAAGGGAATAAACACAAGGGTGTGGGAGTGCCTCCAGTTTCAGACTGCAACTCCAAAGATCAGAAGTTATGCAGGGGTGTGCAGGTGTGATGGAAGGTGATGTTGATGGTGTATCTAAACCTCAAGAATTGGAAGAGCAATGCGTGATCGCCTCATCCTCCCTGCTGAGAAACACTAAAAACAATGGAGCTGAAATACTAAAAGCCTGAGAAAGTGCTGGGGTTGCTGGGAAAGTACAGCGGTTCCAAATCTCTACTTTCCTATTGGAAACATTCTATCTGATCCACAAGTATGCCAGGCACCATAGTAATATGGATCGAAGGATGGAATTAATGGAGAATTACATCAGAGCTAAATATCAGAAGATCTTTGGAGTCTCCTAGAATGTAGAGGGACACGATTTGAGAGGGTACATGGCTGATCAAGTTCCTAGGAATTCTTAAGGAGGTGTTTGAAGAGGAATTTCGTAGGTGTTGAGTTCTGTGAAGCTGAATGAATATATTGATATTAAGAGATGAAGACCTCCAAGTACACAGTTTTCTAGTTGGCCTAACCTGTAAGAAACTTTCAGACGAGGGGACACCAGGATTTTTTTCCAGATGCCTCTAGTGCCACAGAGTTGAGAAGAACTTAAGGTGAAGGGAGCATTGGCGTAGATGCTCTACTCAGTGAAATGTTGTGTTTCAACCAAAGGCAAGAAAGATGTATTTTGGAGAAGATGCTTCTCGCTGACTCTCGCTTACTCTCATCTATGACCGTGGGAATAACACCCCCTAATCAGAGGAGAAATGATGTCCTTTTCGGAGCCAAGCAAGAAAGTTTGTTAGACAAAAGATGCTCTAGTCGACGCATGGAAAGGACTTAGCGCCATTTAGTAGGATTCAAAAGCAAGGAACGCCATATGATATTATGAATGCTAAGGCACCGGAAAGCAGTCGACCTGTTAAGAAAGTGCCTTTCTTAAGTTGATTACTCGCACACAAAGTCCTACCCACCCACTTACTCCAAACCTTATTATGATTTTGATCTTTCTAGAGTTAGTACAGCTCAAGGTCTGGTGTATATATCATGCCTCCTTGTGGAGGAGATGCGGGAAGGAGGAACAATGGAATATATCAGACTGCCAGCATCTACACTTGCAACTATCAGTACAGACTGGAGGTTGTTAGAGCAATGAAATGGATACATGAACAAATACACCCATTACATTTATTTAATTTTTACTGTGTGATGCAGTAGTGCTGGGGTTGAATGCTCTGTATGCATGAAAGTGTCTTGGACGTATCTGAAACTTTCCTTTCTCTATTACTCTTTCAAATACAAGATTGATATAGGACTGATCAGACCTGACCCTGACGTGACTGTGCTGAGCAATACAAATTCTGCCACTGATCTGACATTTCAGTGAATCTGAACCTGCCCTCTAAGTCTTTGAAGCAAATCTGCCACATGGCTGACCGTAACCATGTGGATGGATTTTGCTCACTCTTTCAAGCCTTCCATTGATAATGCTGGGCTGTGCTAAATCCTGCCAGGTGAGTCAGTGCTGCCAAATTCCCCTTGTCATTTATGACGCCTTCAACCAGTCCCAACTTGTAGCCAGTATCACTCTGCCTCAGGGACATGGAGCTTTGATTTTCCCTCCCCCCCCCAATAAATCTGTGCATCCTTGTTTCCGCATGTGAAGTGGTGTTTGCTCATCTCACTTGGCATGGGAGTCTCTGTGAATTCAAATAAATACTGATTATATATTAGCAACAGAAGTTGGATAGATACATATTGCTTGAGTAAATACACCTATTAATAAAAGTATATAAAATGGCACATTGTTTTTTGGCTGCCTAATCTTTGGAGGATTGTGATTCATTTTCACACACCTGAATTAACCAGGCGGAGGAGGTCAGTCGGGGCACTGGTGGCTAACCTAAAGTTTCCAGAGCTCCTGAAGTTCGGCAAGTGCAAAGGAACACCATGGCTGGGAATTACATTACAAGACGCTTGGGATGAGTAAAGAGGTCACAACAGGTTGACCTTGGATTTCTATAAAGCCTCTAGTCTAGACTTTCCTGTAGTGTGCTTTATGAAACAATTTTGCTGTTTATACATTTATGCTTAAAGTGTCTTTTTTTGTGGGCTGCTGTGGCTTCTTAATATAGGATTTGTTGTCCATGAAACCAGACTGTCTTTGTGAGACTCACTGTTCAGCCATTGTGTTCTTCATTTTCAGCACCTGCTAACAAACCAGAGCTGTATGAGGTGAGTGCATCCTTGGAACGACGAGGCTGTCCTACTCCATAAAGTGGGCTCGTGCAATGTTTTATGTCAATGGTAGGCAACTAAATGGAGTCACTTATTGAATGTTATCCGCAAGGCCCAAACTGTTTTGCATCAGGAAATGTGGCTTGTTTATGAGGGGTTGGTCTGCAGTGGCATAGGTCATTTGATTGTACAAATTGTGATCTGGATTTTAGCAAAACTGTTTGGCTTTTTATGAACTTTAGAAAGTGAAGTTTTGTTCGTAGCTTGAGGTCGTTATGTTCTGGGGTGAGCCCCGTCTTACTGTGACCTTTAAGACCATGAAGTTTTCACAAGTGTCTGCAAATTGAAATGTGTTTTGGCATCTGAGAGGTGACTGGCGGTTGTGTCCTTGATGTTTTGTACTGAATGCCATAAGCAGTTCTGTGTGCAGTGCTGAGAGTTGGTAATGTAATCCATACATTGCCCAACTGTCTCCCTATTGGACACAGCAGTGTGAAAGTCCTAATAAATGTACGTGTCCAAGACACTTCCCCCACACACATTATGCTGTGCCCTCCCTTCATACTCTGAGATGTGACGCAGACCTACTCACCCTTATACTAGCTCCCACCCACACTGCCAAGCTCATGTGGCCCCCCAGGGACCTTCTCTGTGACAAATAGTGCTTTACTCTTGAATCTGCGTGCTGCTTCTCCAAGTCCAACCCAGAGATCACAGCTCTCTTCAATGCCAACCGGGACATGACTCATGAACTCCCTCTTACACCCACTTTGAGGGCAATGATTGCACTGTCACATGAATATTAATAGCCTTTTTATTGGCAATTTGCTAGGGAAGCTGATGTCTAGTTGTGGAAGCCGGATGAATGAAACACGTATAACATCATTATCGTCAATGCTGGGAAGGAGGAGTTTTGTCTTTCCTAGAGAGTGTGTGGGGCCTTTAGATGCCTACAAAACTTGCTTGAGATGGGCGGAGAAAAAGTCTGGATGCGGTGCAGGACCATCTATTACTCTGAAAAAGTGTTGCGGTCACCCCTTTTCCCTTCTTTCTAAGAACATGTTAGGAACCGAAGTGTGGCTTCAAGATATTTGTACCACTTGGCCTTTCGGCTTCTGCTTCGATCTTCTCTTTCAGCTATTTGAGAATATTCATTGTACACGTCTCCAATGACACTAATGTACAGTGAGGCCCAGCAGTGGGTTACCACAGGTGGAACTTTACCAGCGATCTGGTCTTCTTTAAAACTATAAGAATGATAATTTTGTAAACAATTAACTCCTTTCCCCACTTAATTTTCAGGAGGTGAAGCTGTACAAGAATGCCCGGGAACGAGAGAAGTAAGTCCTTGCCAAAGCTTCTTTTCATTATTCTCCTAGGGCATTTTATTTCTGAAATGGCAGTCGGTAATAGATTATTGTTGGCTCAGTGTGAGTTAATGCAGGAGAACATTCTGCGAATGTGAAAACGGGTGCAGTTGTAGTTAGACAACTGCTCATATGTAAAGTTATTGTGATGTTATTAGGGCTCCTAATGACTATTTGCTGTTAATTGTATCCTAGAGACCTCTTCATGAACTAGGCTGGCAGCTCTTAACCTGTGGTTTGAAGACCCTTGGAGGTCCATAATGCCTACTCTGGGTCCGCAGCAGTTTAGAAAATTGAATAATATTAGTATTAATAAAGTATATGCATAACAAAATGTTAGTTTGAAACATTTTAAATGCTCTTTAAATGTTCAAGAATTTGAAATTGCAACCTAAAAATGAAGTAGGTAACTTTAGTTTGAGGCCTGGGAGCAGCATAAGTACAGCAAACTGTTGAATAGACATTTGGTGTCCTTAAGTGAAGCACTAGTATGAAACGACAAAAATGATGCTAGGAGTGAAAAAGAAAGTTATGTGCTACAGCCCAGCATATCACTTTAAATTCTAGACACAAAAAGAGCTTTGAAAAGCTCCAACTGTCCCATTCAAATTAAAAATGTGCATTTTTTGTTTGTCATTTAAAGATAATATTTCATAATGTGTGTATTTGTTATATGTGTTATTGTTTCTGTAGTTTTGTGTATTTTTATGAGGTTCAAATTGTAGACATCGAATTGGCCATGGTCCCCTGTTTCCAGCATTGATTCAGTGAGATTCCACAGAAATCAAAAGGTTGAAAAACACTGAGCTAGCCAAAAGTCAGGGAGATCATTCCAAACTAGGAACAGGTCACCGACTTCATCCTGAATGCGGGGAGTGTCAAATAAGTTTCCCTTGAGTTAAAGAGAGCTCTAAGAGCACCTAGTGAATTATTAAAATTTCAGGGAGCTCTTTCTGACCAGGCATAAAGTCTCTGCATGCCCTCATGAACTAAAGAAAGGCCAGGCAGTTGCAGAAAAGGAGTAAAGATCATAGACCACCTCCTTAACTAGAAAAAGGTCAAAGTGTTTTCTGGACGTGGAGAAAGGTTAACATCTGCCTCCCAAATTTGGGTGAAATTCTGAGACTTCTCAGAATCTGAACGAACAATCGGCATGCATCTCCTGAATCGATTGGTATAGCCAGAAAGGACGTGGAGAATAGGCGGGATGCAGCAGGAGCTGGGTAAAGGGCCAAGAGGTTATAGAGAGCTCCAGCATGCTCCTACTAAACGATGTATGGCGAGTGAGCTCCTTCCACACTTTCTGATGGTGGGAGAGGTGCCTAATACTTGGAAACAGTGGAAGAGCTACTCCTGGATACGTTGATGGTGGCAATGTTAGAGTCCCTCCTAAACTTGGTTGACCCTTCTAGACACTGAGGTGGTGAGGCAGCTGCTACTGCACCTGATATTTGTGAAAGAGAGCCTTCTGTAGCTAGAAGTGATTTGAAGACCTAGTGATGTTGGTGGAAGAGCTCCTCTTGTATGCAGAGTTGGTGGGAGTGTTGCGTCTGAAAATGGAGGAAGCTGGAGTTCTTCTACACCTGATGGAGGTGGGGGAGATCTTCTCTTGTACGTAAGGTCATGTGAACAGTTGGTGTTGGGTGGTCCCACAATATAACTGGTGGTGTAGAGGCGTTGTTGGAGGTAGTTTTGAAAAAGAGGATGGTTGTGTTGTATGTAAGTGTTTTTTGTATAGTGCGATCATAGCCAAAAGGCAGCGGAGTACTGGTCAAACATGAGCATAAAGCCAATGAGTGATCGGAGAGTTAGCTGCTTTGTGGACAGTTAATACATGGGGATGTAGTGTTTTTAAAGAAGTTTTTCTTCAACTCTTTCCTAAAATGGAGCAGCGTTTGGGAGGTCCTGATGCATATGTGGATGTTGTTCCAGATCATGGGTGCATAGGTGGAAAAGGCCTGATGCATTGTGGTGGTGGTGGTGCTGCTGGTGGTAGAACTTCTAGACCTGTTAGTGGTAGCTGTGGAAGACAGTAAAGAAAATGGCTGTGAAAGGCCTTTAAACAAGGACTCGAAGAATCAGTACTTACCAAAACATTTTTTTTTATTTATTTTGACAAAATGATGTTGGCAAATGCTAGAGTGGTTCTGCACATACAATTGTTCGACCTGTAGCGTTATAGCACTGCTCTAATGACTTATGTTTTGTGACCTGACTAGCATGTTATCTCCTTTAGATACGATAACATGGCTGAGCTGTTTGCTGTGGTGAAGACACTGCAGGCACTGGAGAAGGCCTACATCAAGGACTGCGTGTCTCCGAGCGAGTAAGTCCATAAATAGTTTCACAGCAGGTCTCTAGTATTGATCTGTCCTGTAAAGAAGTCACCTCACCCATACTAATCCTAACGCTAAATCGTAACCTCCACCTATCTGTACTCTTACTGCTAATCTTACTGATTATTGTTTTTAACACCAGCCCCATGCAACATTGAAGTGAGGCCATGGTTGCACCCTGATTCTTACACATGCTCTTCTACCCTTACCCCAGGTATACTGCTGCATGTTCCAGGTTGCTGGTCCAGTACAAAGCTGCGTTTAAACAGGTGCAGGGCGCTGAGGTGGGATCCATAGATGAATTCTGCAGGAAGTACCGGGTGAGCAGGGCTGTGTGCATCTAAATCCAGTTATTAAACTGTGAAATAAAATTGATAGAGGATTGTGCTTTCCTCCTAACTATTGCAGGGTTTATTCTGATCTTCTCGCCGGACTGGCCTATTTCGTACTCAGCTTGGTTTGTCTGTTTTACCTCTTTTTAGTCTCTTGCCAGCACTCCATATGTTTATTTGATCTAGTTCATGCGGTTTCCTATATGTGGCTGTATTTTCTTTTCTTCCTAATCTATTCCATTTTCTTAAGCAGAAAGCTAAGCCATCCTATTGTCATTAGCCCCATCATATAACTTTTCCCCATGTTACTGTTTCATTCACACTTTCTATATATGGGCCATGGAATTCTATCTCTGCTTCTCCAAATTAGATGTGGGTATGGCTGGACATTATTTGTCTGACTGATGCTATTTCACACAAGTAGGATGTTGGATTCTGACTATTATTCAAACAATGAAATATCCTTTAAAATGAATGTGTCATTGGTATTTGGCTGTGCTTCACAGGGATGCTGTTCAAGTAAATAAGAAGGTGTTTGTTTTTAAGGAATAGGATTGTATTAATCTTTTATTGCAAACATTACACTGTATGTGTAGAGAACTGTTGCACTTTAGTATGATAAGATGTCTTATCATAAGATCTCTCACACATCATCACATTAATTATGCAACTTTAACTGCTGCACTGTATGTTTAGGTTGTAGTTCAACAGTGCATACATTAAATGTACTCTTTGTTCTCTGCAGCTGGACTGTCCTCTTGCTATGGAGAGAATAAAAGAGGATCGTCCTATCACCATTAAAGATGATAAGGGTAACCTGAACCGGTGCATCGCTGATATTGTTTCCGTAAGTAAAATTGACACCCTCCTGCGTATTCTTCATCACAGCCTGATTAAAGTCATTAGATCCTTTCACTTTTAATATATCAATCCCTCTCTCTTTAGTTTTCTCCCTGCTAGGATTTTACTTAATTTCCCCCCTGCACTCCCCCCAAGAGTTCAACTCTAGTTGATCTGTTTATGGTCTAATTCATCCTTCACTTTCGTCCCTGGCTACTTTGTTTCGTTTACCGTTATAAACTTTATTTTTCTCCCGACTCCTGTGATTAAGATCTCATTCTGCCTTTCCTCATTTTCCTAACTTGATTTTTGTGTTTGATATCTAATTCCTCACGTTCCTCCCCTGGTTTTTGTATTTTTTTTATTATCTCTGTCCGGCTTTCCTCGGTCTTCCTCCATTGTTGATGCGTGTCTTACATCCCCATCATTTCTGTGTTCACTATTTGATATCTCCTTTCTTCTCCTGTACTGGTTCCTGTATTTGACATTGCATTCTCTCTTTCATGAGGTTCATCCCATGATTGCTTTGTTTGCTATCATTCTCTCTTCTCCGTTCCCTCTGCTGGTTTCAGTGTTTGCTAACTCATTCTCCTTCTATGGTTGATCTTTGTCATACTCTCCTTAGTTTCCTCACGTTATTGCTTTGTTCAGTATTTAATAGCGCATTCCTTCTTTGCTCATTTTCTTTCCTGGGTAGCTTTGTTAGTGCCTCTTTCCTCATCCCTTTCTTCCCAGTACAGTTGCTGTGTTTGTTATCCCTCGCTTTCTTCATTTCCCTCTCCTGATGGTTGTGTATGATAGCAGATCCTCTCTTTTCCCCATTTCCTCCAGTAATTTCTGTAAGCTCTGTTAGATAGCCTATTTCCTTATTCATCCACTATTTGCTGTGTCACACGTTACTCACACTTTTCTCTGTTTCCGTGCTTGTAATAGCTTGTATCCAGCCACCCCTTAACTTATGTTTATGTGTAATATCATGTTCCCTCGCTCATCACCTGGTTGCTGCATGACATCTCATTCCCATGTCCTCCTCTAGTTTCTGTGATTAATATCCTATTCCTTCTCACCCTCCACCCCCAGTTCATGTGTTCAGGCTCTCATTCCCTCTTTCTTTCGCCTCCTCCAGTCTCTGTGTTTGTTCTCATTCTCCTTTTTCTCAGTCCTACCCACCATGTGTGTCTTTCAGTGTTCCTATTCCCTCTTTCCTCCTGATTTCTGTATGTTTTATTTTGTTCCCTCTTCTCCTCTGTTTGCTCATGTTTGCTGTGTTCTCTATTTGATAGCTGATTCTCTCTTCTCTCAATTTATTTCCTTTGTTCTTTCCTCAGCTGCTGCGTTCACTAGCTCGTTTCTTTAATCCCTTGTGGCATTTAAATTCTCTCTCCCTCGTTCTACTGTGTCTTCCCCAGTGTTCTTTGCCAGCTTTATCTTTCCGGCGTTCCTCATTTTCCATCCTTTGTTACTAAGTTATGTGATTGGCATCTTATTCCATCTTCCTTACCTGGTTGCAATGCTTTATTTTTTATATTTTTTTCTCTTTCCTTTGTTCGTATTTATTTGGTATTTGCAAAGTGCACAAACATCCATAAGTTAGTGGCGCCATAGAGAAATCGTAAGATTTTGCTCTTGGAGCCATTATAAGAATGCAATCTGCAAGCAGCATGGTTTTATTACTTTCCTAATTGTTATATTGTTTAAAAAACATCCAGTAGGGAGCATTCCACTAGATAGGGGTCGGAATTGAGCATGCTCTGCCTACCATGTACTGATTTTATGACCTGGAAACAGTCAAACAAAGACATTTACTGGTGCAGTGTGCCAGGATGGTAAATATGGTACCACCCGTGTTGGACACCACATTTCCTGTGTGTTCCCATTCTCTGCTCTTCTTCTGTTTTACTTGTACCCTTCCCTTGTCCTCATTACTCTCCCCCTCTTCCCACCTTGCTTGTGATGAATCTCATCTGGTCTGTATTTTCCAGCTCTTCATCACAGTCATGGACAAGCTGCGCCTGGAAATCAGAGCCATGGATGAGGTAAGAGAAGATCCTCAAATGGTCTGAGAATAGCTCCGACTCCCTCTCTCTCATGGTTTGAACCCAGATCTTGTTTACCAAGCTGAACCTCAGAAACGGCAACCCTGTGGCCCCAGGAATATGTTTGTTGCAGGAGACTCTTTCAAAGTCTCCATTTTCCCTTTCATTTTTATTGTTTTCAGATGGATTATATTTTTATGGACTTATGTATAAATTCTATGAATTTTCTTGTGTATTTATTTTCAATGTCTCCTTGGTGTATGCTGAAGTTGTGTGTCAAATAACTTTCCATTCTATGCTGCCTCTCTGCTTATAAAGGAGCTCCCACTAGAAGTGAGAACTTGCAGGGAGCCTGGATGTTCAGACTTCTGTTCTTCTTTTAGTAACCAATGTGTGTGGGACGAAAGTTGTATTTTCGTATCTAGCAAAATTAGAGCTTTTTAAGGCAGGTGCTTAAGGGCTTTAGGGCCTAGTTTCAGTATGGTTAGGAGAAGCTTGCTTACCCGTAAGGAATTCTGTCAGCATGGGCAAAAACAACAAGGTTATAGATGGAATGCTTGAATTAATCTCATAACTGGCAATCACTCTGGCCCACATCCCACTCCACAGTTTTTTTTGCTCTCCATGCTACCCCAGTTTGGACCCAGCCATATGCAAATAAGTGTTGACATTGCTCCCCATGGGAATAGTCCAGCCCGAACTGCCAGGCCAGGTACTCCCCGGACCAAAAACCAGCATCCTGAGGCCGGTTTCGGGGATCACCCCTCAACAGCCAGGCTAGCTTGAATCCAGTGGCACAGTGAGCAAGGGACCCTTGTATGGGCATATCCGGCATCCTTGTAGCGGCAGATGCAAAAATAACAAGGTGATGGATGGAATGCTTGAAGATGGAATTCTGTCAGCACGAGTCCACAGTTAAGTGTTGTTCAGTTAATCCAGCCATTGTATTCTCATCCACTCACTTAGTGGTGATGTGCCCTTATTAACTGGCTGCAGCAGTAATATATTTTCTATACAATTGGGTCATGATGAGTGTTTTTTATTTATGTGCCTTATATCATATGAACATCCTTTCAGGCTTTCGGCATGGAGGTAGCACTCTCAGTGCTTAAAATGTCTACCCACCTGCACACTGCTCTACATAAGGGGTGTAAACAGTTTTTATAATGTAAGTTTTGTGTGGTTCCTGATTATTGGCCTTCATGTATTTTCCAGAGTTTTCCTTTTGCTAATGGTAAACCGTTTTTGTTATTGAAACCAGTCGACTGCTAACATTTTGTATACAAGAGCGCACCTAGTGTCAGATTTTGCTCCACAGGATCCGGTTGTAGTATATAATGGTCCACCTCCCAACGTCACAAACACTCGAGATGTAATACACAGAGTATTTGAGCCATTAGGCAAAGGGAAAAAAGAAAAGGGAGGAAAAGGGACGGGAAGGGAAAGCAGGGAAAGGGAGTAACCTGTAACGACAAAAACATTCACTTGGAAACAGTCCACATACGTTAGGCTACTCTCGAATGGTCCCACTAAAGGATCATCTGTACCTGCACAATAAAGGAAACAAACTTCTGTTGAAATCCTCCTCATTCACCACCAGTCTTGACTGAGTTGCGTCTAAATGAAACCTAAACAATACTCAAGTATCACACAGAAAAAACATGTGGCCTTTACATTGGTAATATCATAAACAACCATTCTGCCTACCATGACAATAGTGTGAGGATTGCGTTGCAATAATGGGTTCTGATGATGGAAATCAAATAATAAACACACAAGCCAAATATTCCTTATGTGAGGCAAGGAAAGAAAAAGGTAACTGAAATGACGCCCAGGCCTTACAGATACGGTAGTGTGTAGGGAGCAAGAACCACAACACTCCGCTCTGTTGAGGAGTATGAACAAGAGTACTCGTGAGGTACACAGTAATGGAATCCAGAGGAAGAACGACTGTACACAGGAACCTTAGGCACTAGTATTACTCCTTATTAGTCTCCGGGTTTTAATGAAAAAGAAAGACCACATGGTAGCGCGTAGTTGTGACCGCTACAGCTCTCCGCTGGTAATCCGCCTGTACAGAGTTTGTCCCACAAAGCAAAAACACCAAACCCCTAGAAGAATGAGCTCTCTTCTAAAAAACGGGATTGCAACTGTAACGCGTAGCCGATAACTACCGCGCTCCGCTTCTGAAATGACACACAAGGAAAATGCTCTTTTCCGTACGGCAACGTGGCTGAAGGCAACGCGCACCGTGAAACTTAAATCAAACAAACTCGTTCCCGCGCCTACCTCGGGACGGGAAACGAAAACAAACAGCTCCTCCAATCTCCGAAGCCTGGAATCAAAGCGACGTGAAAGGGTGCTCCTCTGCCAGCCGGCAAGGAACAAGAATGCTACGAATTACACGCAACAGGAAGCGTGTCAGGATTGCAGAAATCACCTCCCCATCTGCCCGGGAGTCTGGGAGTTGTAGTTTTCTGGGCATGTCACTCCTTCACAGTGCCTGATTATGAGCAGGTTCACACAGCAGTGTAGGCGCATGACCTGGATCCTGACACCTAGTGCTGTGTTTCTTTGCAAGTGATTTCTTACTCAAGAAGTAAAGATAGGCCAAATTATACATGTGCCAAAATAACAAAATACAGGAAAATGTAATACTGAAGTGCTGCGAAAGTCCCAAAATTTAATGCAAACTTCTGAGTCGTGTGGAACTTCATGACCGTAACATATTTTTGTGAGAACTATTCAACTTTGCGAGACATAATATCTGTATAATCGCCCACCCCTACTGCACAATATATTGACTGGTCATGATGCTCATGTTTAAAAGGCGTCCACTCTGCCATGATCCGACTCAGTCCAGTAGAGTTCAAGAGATAAATGTAAGCCCTCTAGTGTACAAAATGCCAACTTCCTTGTGATTTGAAAACTGTCTGAAGGTGTTATTGATCCACTCCTGTGTGTTTCTAGATCCAGCCGGACCTGCGGGAGCTGATGGAAACCATGAATCGAATGAGCCATCTTCCTCCAGACTTTGAAGGCAGAGAGAAAGTCAACCTCTGGTAAGTGGACTAGAAGTTAAGCACTATTTCTTCTCTGAACAAATGCAGGTCTTGGTCTCACATTTGCAGGGTTTCGCCTCACTTATGCAATGTAGGCACTGTCTGGTCTAAGCATGGGTGAACTGACTTACACCCTGGGCCGTGAATTGCTATTCACGGCCCAGCTTAAAGATTACAAGCTAGCTATCCTCCAGGCAAAATCCTCATACTTCTCGAAGAAGATTATAGATTCTGCCGCTAAGGCAAAAGATATTTTTTGTATAGTGGAAGAGCTCTCACACCCCGATAGAGTGACCATTAAGCCTCTCCCTTCCCAAGCCCTCTGTGATTCCCTTAACTCCTTTTTTGTGGACAAAATCGCTAAAATTATAAACAGTATTCCTTTCCGTACATCATCCTCCACCCCTACATTTGCCACTACATTTGCCACCAGTAATTCCCACATAGTAGAACAGATACCCCTGATATCTGAGGATGAATTTTTTGCCCTGTTAAAAAAGGTGGGCTCTGGCTCCCCCTCAGATTGTTGTCCCCCTCATATCTTATGAGAGGCCTTCACTACTTGCCCCAAACCCCCTCTGGCACTCCTCAATAACTCCCTCCGACTCGGTCTGGTCCCTGACTCCTTCAAGACAGCTGAAGTGGTACCCATTCTAAAGAAGCCTAATGCTGACCCCTCCTTAATGAGTAATTTTCGTCCTATTTCCCTGCTCCCCTACCGTAGCAAGGTGTTGGAGGCCCATGTCACCAATTTTTTTAGCTCATTTATCGAACGCACTCAGTTCCTCGACCCGCAACAGGCCGGCTTTAGACCAGCCCATTCTACTGAGTCAGTCATTCTCTCAGTTATGGAGGAGTTGAGGAGAGGAGGGGACCTTAAGATCAGCCAAGCCTTGGTGCTCCTGGATTTGTCGGCTGCCTTCGACTCGGTCGACCATGACACCTTAGTCGGCCGTGTCGGAGACGCTAGGGGCCGGCCCTTGGGTGGATCTGCTCCTTCTTGAGCAATCACCATCAAGCCGTCCGCCTTTCCAACTTCTCAGCAAATAAAGTTAAGCTGACATGTGGCGTCCCCCAGGGCTCCTCCCTCTCTCCCCTTCTTTTTTAATCTGTATCTGACCCCCCTCATCCGGTCTTTACGGGACAGCAGTGTCCTCGCATTTAACTATGCTGATGATATTCAGCTGGTCTTTGACATTGACTCCTCTGACCAATCAATTTATATTTTTCAGTCCACTCTGTGCCTTATTAGCAATTGGATGGAGGATAATCACCTAAAGCTCAACCCCGACAAGACCGAGCTGGTCTTGGTCGGTGGTGCCTCCAATCCTTGGAATTCTAATTTTTGGCCTTCTTGCCTTGGTTCCCCCCCCTTGCCCTGTCAACTCAGCAAAAAGCCTAGGAGTCATTATTAGCAAGGACCTTTCCATGAAGCCCCAGATCAGTCTGTGGTATCCTCTTGTTTTTTCCATCTCCGAAAAATCCGTAAGATCTCCCGTTTCTTAACCACGGAGGGCCTGACTCTGGCTCTCCTAGCCCTGGTAATCTCTAGGATTGACTGCGCAAATTCACTTTATGTTGGCATCCCTGCGTACCAGCTAAATCGATTACAGCTGGTACAGAACCAGGCCGCGAGACTAATCTTCCATCAGCCTAGACGCCGTCATGTTCGCCCTTTGCTTAAAGCTCTTCACTGGCTCCCAGTGGCTAAACGCAGTGAATTCAAACTAGGCTGCATTATTTTTAAAGCCCTGGCCGGCCTTGGTCCGGTCTTCATCTCCTCCCTCCTCCACCACTATCTCCCTTCGTGCAACCTCCGCTCTTCTCATCTGGCCCTACTCACAACTCCCACTTTTACCCGTAAAAGACACGGTGGTCTCAGATTTTCTTTCCTCGCCCCCTCCTTCTGGAATGCACTTCCTTTATAGCTGAGACTTTCCACTTCCTACCCCTGTTTTAGATCCCTTCTGAAAACGTTACTGTTCCGCCAAGCTTATGGATAGTCACACTCTCTTCCTATTACGTACACTGCTGAATGTTTGTTCTCCCTATGCTCACAGCGCCATAAAACCGTTGGGTGTAAGTGCGCTTTAAAAGTATTTTTAACATAACATAACCCTTTACATAATTTAAGAAACATAGCATGCTCGTCCAGTGAATACATTTGATTCCCCGCATCCTCAATTTGTCATTTTTCTGATAGAAGTAGAATGCATCTTGGTGGCAGTCACCAGTGCAGTGCCAACCTAACTGATTTTACAAACTTCACTGTGCTTCACCTGACTCGCTCCACGGTGTTTCTTTATATTTTGTATTGTACCTTGTGGGATGACACTGCAGGTCCTCTTCTGTCACTTGTATCAAAATTACAATTTCTTTAGAGGGTTGTGGCCAGGAAACAAGCTCTACCCTTCCTTTCCAGAACACCAACCTTCTGCAGACTTAAGAGTCTGAAGGCTTATGGTCTTTCCAAGTTATGTTAGACTTTTAATTTGTGTGCTCACCTTAAGACACCATCATCATAGCAGAGATTTACAACACACTAGACCATTGGATCCTGTTCAAGAGACTGATCTGTAGGGCATGTTGTTGTGAATTTAATCATACCTAGCCTAGATGATTATTACCTATGCACCACGAAGCCACCATTGGAATGATTTCTAACAATAGAGATCCTCTTTCTACACTTGGCTGTGCGAGGACGTTTGAGTCAGTCAGTGCATAGGCTAGGAATTTCATTATAGTGAGACACTCTGGGCTCTTCTACATGAGAAATCCCGCTTTAAACTTCGTAACCCTTATTGAAACAACAAGCATCTAGATAAAAGCAATATAAATGTATTCAGTCAGGCAACATGTAATCTGAACACCACTACTCTTCTGAAGTGCAGTGTTAAGGGCACTGTCTTCTAATAGCTTTTATTGCTAACCAGTATTCTCCTTCCCTAAACCAATCTGCCTTGTATTGATTTAGTAGCTTTGTGCTGCTGCAGACTAAATATGCCTGCCTCTGTCTGTGTGGCTTCGGAGTATTATTTGTTCCAGACAGAAAGCTGATGTCCTGTTGACTGAGAGTCATCTGGCCACGTGCTTTTCCACATATATATCCTTGGCGGCATCTTTAATATACAAAATGTACTTTGTGTACTCGACTAGCTGCACTCTATAACCCAGCAGACTGAGCTCTGTCACGAAAGGAGGCAGCATGGGTGTCTGTTCACAAGACTCTAAGCTCAGTTGAAAAGGTAAGGTAAAGCTTGGGCTATGGACAGCGCACTGAAATGGGTTAAAAAGATGAAGTCAACTACAGCAGTTGAGCCGAATCTGTGGTCCTGATACCTACTGGAGTCTGCGGGCTTATTTTTTTTATTCATTAGTAATCCACCACCCTTACTTCCAAATAACTTGCTTCCCTGTGACTGCAAATATCAATCCGCTGTGGAAGGATAGAAGTAAAGTTGCTTGCTACAGTCTCATAGCTTTGGGACTGTTCGTGTTTCTGTTTGTTTTTGTTGGCATTGCTGGCATCTGATCTAGGTTCTGCCTTCACCTGGTCTCATTGTCCTGTCTCTCTCCTTCATCCCCAGGCTGCAAAAGCTGAGTGGCATGTCTGCCTCAGATGAGCTGGACGACTCGCAAGTCAGACAAATGCTCTTCGATCTGGAAGCCGCTTACAATGCCTTCAACCGCTTCTTGCACTCGTGAACATACTCTGGCTGCACCCTGGACTCCCTTGACCTACCCGACCAACGCGGCTACATGCAGACATCTCCTGTCTTCTCCGTCCCTGAACACATGCAATGTCTGTCCCTCATGCCGTCGGGTCACTGCTGCTGGCAGGGACTGCTCCATCCTCCTGTGGCAGCCCCACATTTCCTCATCTGTCCTCCTCCAGTTACCACCTTCATTCTCCTGTGACAACTGATGTAGAACATAGGATTTCAGTGATGCTGTAAAGGTGGTAATGATAATGTGGAAAAGTTTAGTATCAAGACTAGCAAATCCAGTTGTGAAGTCAATGTTTCGAAGTCGTTCTGCCCTTTTAGGACTTTAGCGTACTCTAGGTGGTATTAACTCTAATAGTTATTTTTATTTTAAAGTCACCCTTCTGTTTTGAGTATGCCACCCTTGTGTTTATTATTCAAGTTGATAAATGACAAAACCAGATTTTGTATCTTTTTGCACGTTACCCTTCTCGGATATAGTGCCTGCCCGATAGGACCAGGCACAACTGTATTGGTCTCCCCAAGGAGCAAAACTACGAACTTAATTCACATCTTGCATCTACCAAATGCAGTTTGATTGTGTTTTCCTTCGTTCTACTTTTATGAAACTAATGGAAAGAGTTAGCTGATGTTTTGACCCATTTTACGTGACCTTTGGAGGCCATGCATTCAAATGTACTTTTCAACCTCTTTTGACAAAAGAGATAGAGCACTACAGCACCTAATGGTTAAACTGTACTCCATCGATTTTAGTAAGCTATCTGATTTTAAGCCATCAGGGTGGGATTAGTGGGCCACATTACAGCACAGCTGCTCTCTCAGTGCTCTGCAGGACCACCATGTGCCCTGCTGTTGACTTGAACTCAGCTACGCTGTCTCTAAAGTTTCTCCTCTGTCCTTCAAGGTACCTGGATTTTTGAGAGAATTATTCTGCAGGTTGTGAGCCACACTTTTTCGGTCTAGTAGTTTTTGAATCCTCTAAACATGAAACGTTTATGGAGATGTCATTCACATAGGACCTCGAGATTTTTGTAAGTAAACCCCACTCAGTGTGTTTTTCTCTCTTTATTTTTTAATGGGCTTAGCAGAAAGAATTGTTAAAGTTATTTAATTTACCAAACACGTGCTGTCATGTGAAAGTATGTCTGACTTTGCCTGGGTGCTTCTTCTCCTTTTTCATTTTCCTTGAAAACTCTTCGTTACTTTGGCAATGTAGCCAGATGCTAGCAGCAGTTATCGCCACCTGTGTCCATGACGCAGGCTTCCAGGCTGCTGAGCAGTGTTCTGTCACTTCTCAATTTGACTTGCTTGGTTTCCATGACAGTTGCAGTCATTGTAACAGCTGCTGTCTCTGCCCTTTGATAAAAACAGTCACAGGCTTTTTTTGATCACTTGCTGTTCCATCTGCTCTTAAAACAAATACAATTGGATTCTTTGTGGCTTTGAGGAAAGGAAATCCCAATTAAAAAACAATAAGAATGTTCCTTTACAAATGTGGTGAGCAGCATTAAATGTAGAGATAGACCTGACAAATGGCCTCGCTGGTGGCAAGCTTAAACGTTCTGAGCAATCTAGTGCAGTAGCTCTCATTCGATGGAGGGGAGCAACCAAAGGTGGGTCCTGGGATAGTCAAGAGCCAAAAATACATTGGGTGGGTAGGCAGGGGGAGAGGGTAAGTTGGGGGAGCATCAGGGGTCAAACCCTAGAGCCTACTTATAAGTGAAAGAAAAATCTTTTAACTACAAAAATAAAGTGTCAACATAAACGCTCATGGACACAGGGTATGTGCAGAATCTGCATGAATACTTTTATATATTGTGATTTCTGGCCACATTTTATTGTTGTTGATCATGTCCCAGATTAATCTAAACAGCATGACCCTGGTGGGTTTCCCAATTCTCCAGCAGTGATAGAGGAGGCAGGTTGGCACTTAAGATTCAAGAACTCCATAATGTCTAGAGTGCATGGAAGCACTTCATCCTGACAGGCAGACCTTCTGGCACTGTGAACTAACACAATTAGCATGCCCCTGAAGCAGTACTATTCAAGGCAGGATAGACTGGGGGTAAGACTTTTCCTCTTATCCCGCATCCTGTCAATAAGGAGATTCTTTCTGTCTCCAGTCACGGAAAAGGCACTTTGTTACTAGCAGTAATACTTGTTTTAAAAATGTTGTTCGCCATAGTTGTTATTGCAAGAAAATGATTAAGTGAAAATAAGTCGCATCGAAACTGTAATTACATTGGGGTAGGTATGCAATTGTAAAGGCAGGTGATGGGGAACATCATGGAATGCATCATTGACCTAGTAAACTATGCATCTATGCATGCATGTGTCTAGCATTGTGCATGGGATTCTAGCACTGAGGAGCAAACTCTGATATGAGACATGATGGGAAGGGAAAATATGCAGCAGTAAGTAATGCACAGTGGTGCTCTCCCCGTTCTGCTTTAGAAGGTTTTCCAGTTTGAGCAGTTACCCCCGTGAAAAGCACCACATTCACTGGTACAGCTTGTTTAAGAACTTTCCAGAGTTTAGCACTCCTGCTTACAGTGACCAACTGTAGCGGTTATCAAAAGAACACTCCAGTTGTTAGGGGAAAGCAAAGTGTACTGATGTGGAGGAAAAGCACATTAATTTGACAAAAATGCAATGTTGGAAAACCACTGAAAGAATAAAAAGCCAAAAGAAATGAATTGTAATCAATGGGCATGGAAAAACAAGGAACTTTAACAACTTGGAGTCGAATGGGTAGCAAAATTGGCACCTAAGCTACAGGACTCCGCAGTGGAAAGTAGATAGAAGTTAGAGAAAGTCAGATTTGATCTTGCGCAATCTGGAAATAAAAATGTGCATTTGGCTTCTGTCTTTGTGTTGTTGGTCCTGCCCTCCTGAAATTTGGAAACAAACTACGAACTGTAGTGTTGGACTCCTAAGAATCCATGGTTGGCCCCACTTTAATCTCACTTGAGCACTTGTTGAGTATGTGGTAAATCCCCAGGTCCTGCATATTGATTTCTATTCGTTCATCTCTCCACACCGCCAATCACCTTCAGGTTTTTAGGTGATGGTATGTCAGAACCTCACCCTCCTTTCAGTGCCATGGACTTGTGAGTGCACCTTGCTACTGGAAAATTGTCCTTTTAAAATCACACATGATTACACCTAGCCATTCCTAAGATCTGATAGTGCAGGATTGTACCAAGCAAGATCTAAGATAATTTTGTCTTTAGCAAACACAGTGATTGGTAGTTTAATTTCGAGTATCGAAAGATAATGACTCAAAGTAAATATGGTGTCCTCTATTGTCCCGGGAGGGCGCTTTGGAAAACTAGTGCCCACAATGAAGAAAGGATCAGGGATTTAAATTGTAAAAAAGAAGGTGCTGTGCAGAGGAAACTACAGATACCTCAGGACTCTGGGGGCCAAGAGCATTACACAGTTTGTATCCACTGCCTCCCCAGATTCTCTTTCTGCTCTCAACATCCTCCTCAAGGCCATCGTCTCCCTACTTCATCGACCCTCATGGTGGCCCCATCTGCTGTTTGTGATGGTACCAGGTGTGACGCCTACACGCCTGTGTGGAATATTGCTGGTCCCATTGATCTCCATGGTTCCTCGCTTTCATTTATGACCACAGGGTTCCTGGTCCCAGCAGCAGTGTGAGGATACATCCTCTCTGTAATACAGTGAGCCAGTGACTGCATTGTGATGAGTGCAAGTCCTACTGTGAACAGGTGCTCCTGTACTGCCTCCTTGCACTTGCTTCAAACCTGGTGGATGATGGACCTCTTCTGTCTGCTATTACTTAGTCCGACTGTTTTAACACCTGTTGATCTTCAGTATCCGTAAGCCAGCGGCTGTAAAGAACCCTCTTTTCAGTACTGTTGTTTAATAGAGCCCTTGATTGGACATCCCTCGCTGTCTGTATTGCTCTACCGTTTTTTCTGATTCCTTATGATTGTACAGATCTGTAATATTAGAGATTAAAGTTTGACCTTCTCTTGTGATTAAGTATTTTGTATTTCTTCATACTTTAACTTAAAAATAGTGAATCGAAATTTGCCTAGCATAGTAACGGTAAGTTTCAATTCTATTAAGGACACGGAGGCGAGGATTATGCTTTTCTCTCTCCGCTGTTTATTAACAAAAACACATAGCAGCCAGAAAAGCAAAACTTGTAAAGGATATGATATACCACCCAACACTGGGATAAACATATCACAAAAACATCAAACACATGGGATAAACTACAACTCCCATCGGTCCATAATCATAGTCCTTCCATAGTGTCCACTGCGCTAAGGTAGGGCGTCCTTCCTGTGATCCCTTCCTCTTTCTTCGCGCGAGTCACGCCAAATCAACCACGATCCTGTTTAGAGTCGCTACCTGGAAGGAAAAACAACAACTGCGTCAGCGCCGCAAACGTTCATATGTAATTTGAACAAGGCAAGAAACAATACAATGCCGAACGTCAGAAGCAAGTACTTTCAAGTGTTATTAACCACACCAATACATTAAAAGCAAGAACCTTCAAGAGATTTTACTTACACCAATACGGGGAGGGATCTCCGCCGGAGAGTGGGTGGGATAATCCTCGCCTCCGTGTCCTTAATAGAATTGAAACTTACCGTTACTATGCTAGGCAAATTTCGATTCTATGGCAGGACCGGAGGCTTCAGATTATGCTTGTTTAAAGCTGACCGACCACCAAACTCGCAATATCCACCACTGGCTTGAAATAGAACCGTTTGAAAGTGGAATCCGAGGACCAATCTGCAGCACGCATTAAGTCCTCCAAACGCGCTCCCAAGGAGAAAGCTTTTGAGGCCATAGCACCTCTGGCCGAATGAGCTCCAAACTGCTTGGTATCAATGCCAGCCTCTTGCAATACCCATCGTACCCAACGGGCTATGGTGGGAGAGGATACCGCCTTATGCGGTTTTCGCAGTGCGATCAGGAGCTGCTGTTCGCCCGGAGGACGAAGTTCTAAAGTCATATCTTCATATGCTTTCAGGCATTGGACCACACATAGTTTGGGAACGTCCACGAAGGCCGGATAAGATATAGATCTCGTTGCGGACTTCGTTCGACGACCCACCGTGAAGGTAACTCCATCCGGAGAGAACACTCTCGCTGAGATATCCAAAGCACGCACATCAGATACCCTTCGACACGACACCAGGCACAATAGCATGGCCAATTTTGCTGATAGTTCTTTCAGAGAAAGATACCTATTCTGTTGCCAGGAAAGGAAAAGGTTCAAGACCAAATTAACGTCCCAAAGGACAGAATACCTTGGCTCTGGGGGCAAGTCCAGACGTACCCCCCGAAGGAGCCTGCACACCAGGGGATGTTCCCCAACCGGGGCACCGTCTATCTGGTCGTGTGCCGCCGAAATCGCCGAGCGAACGGCATTAATTGTTCGATAGGCCAGACCACTAGTCGCTAATTCCGCCAGGAAATTTAGGACGTGAACGATTCCTGCGACCAGGGGATCCAGATCCCGTCGAAGACACCAACGCACCCACCTGGACCACGCTGATCTATATCTCTTCGTGGTACTGCTGGCCCATGCTTTAGACAAGAAGGAGTCAGCTGCTCCCGAAAGGCCAGGGAGCGACCAGCGTCTCCGGAAAGCCTCCATGCCATGAGGCGGAGAGAACCCTGCATTATCAGGGGATGCGGGTCCCCGTCTGGATTGAGGAGAAGATGAGGGAGCAGGGGGAGTAGGATTGGAAAATCCCAAGAAAGTTCCAGAAGAACCGGAAACCAAACTTGCGACCTCCACCACGGCGTCACCATCACCACCTCCGCCTGCTGGCGGTGAAGATGGGCCGCCGACCTCATTAACATTGAAAAAGGTGGAAAAGCGTACGGGCGCTCCTGACTCCAGTCTTGTAGGAACGCATCCGTGGCCTCCGCCAGAGGATCCGGCCTCCAGCTGAAAAACCTCGGTAACTGGAAGTCGAGACGTGACGCAAACAGGTCCACCGAGAACGGGCCCCAAATGGTCTGCAGCCAATGGAACACCTGCGTGTCCAACTTCCAGAGACTCGAGTCCCGCAGGTACCTCGAGTGCCAATCCGCCACCTGGTTGGCTCGACCCGGAAGGTACTCCGCTGTCACCGAGACCTGGTGGGCTAGGCAGTAGTCCCAAAAATCCTTTGCCAGGTTCGCCAAGGCTTTGGACCGAGGGCCGCCCAGGTGATTGACATAGCGCACCGCTGAGATGTTGTCCATCCGGAGAAGGACGCATGAGGACGCTGAATCCTTGGTCCAGCAACGGACCGCGAAAGAACCTGCGAGGAGCTCCAGACAATTGATATGGAGTTGCTGCTCCTCTGACGACCAGCCTCCGCCTGTGGAGAAATCGCCGCAACGGGCGCCCCAACCAGATCTGCTGGCGTCGGACTCTATCACTAGATCCGGAACCGATCCGAAAATCGCCCGGCCGTTCCAGGCCTCCATGTGGGAGAGCCACCAGGACATCTCCTCCTTTACCTCGTCGGACAATGGGACCAACTGTTCGTAAGAGAGACCCTTCCGAAGGTGGTACGCCTTGAGGCGCTGAAGGGCCCGATAATGAAGCGGACCCGGAAAGATCGCCTGGATGGAGGACGAGAGGAGTCCCACCACCCTGGCGATCTGACGTAGGGATGTGCGCTCCCTGGCGATCGTCTGCCGGAGTTCGTGCCTGATCTTGGCCATCTTCCGCGACGGCAGACTGAGCGAGGCCTGCACTGAGTCCACCAGGAACCCCAGGAACTCCATCCTCTGGGAAGGTGTCAAGACAGACTTGTCCTTGTTGATGATGAAGCCCAGACCCTGTAACAACGTTACCGTTTGGTTGAGCTGAAAAATTAGCTTGTTGGGACATTGCGCCATCAAAAGGATGTCGTCTAAATAGACTATCATCCGGATGCCCTGACTCCGGAGGACCTCCACTGCTGGATGCAACAATTTGGTGAAACACCACGGGGCCGAGGAGAGTCCGAAAGGAAGGGCTGTGAACTCGTAAATCCGGTCCCGCCAGAGGAACTGCAGGAACCGACGGTGAGGCGGGTAGATGGGCACTACCAAGTAAGCGTCCTTCAGGTCCAAGCGGACCATCCAGTCGTTCACCCGTAGGACGTCCCTGAGAAGATGGATCCCCTCCATCTTGAAATGGTTGTAAACCAACCAACCGTTGAACTCTCGGAGATTTATCACCGGTCTCTTGCCGCCATCCGGCTTCCCCACCAGGAAGATGTTGCTGCGGAAACCTGAAGGATGCCGTGTTGAACGACAGATGGCGCCTTTCTGGCACAGCGCCAAGACCTCCTCGTCGATCAACCGGGCATCCTCTTGGGAAAAAAGAAGAAAAATACGGGCTCTGTAAGGGAAAACAACGTTTTTCAAACCCCCACAACAAGAGCCCACACAATCGATTAATACACACAGTACCCAAAATCCCAAACGCTCTCACCACCCCAAAAACGAGGGAGAGAACAGGAAAGGCACTTAACTGGCTGCGAAGCAGCGAAGAAAGAGGAAGGGATCACAGGAAGGACGCCCTACCTTAGCGCAGTGGACACTATGGAAGGACTATGATTATGGACCGATGGGAGTTGTAGTTTATCCCATGTGTTTGATGTTTTTGTGATATGTTTATCCCAGTGTTGGGTGGTATATCATATCCTTTACAAGTTTTGCTTTTCTGGCTGCTATGTGTTTTTGTTAATAAACAGCGGAGAGAGAAAAGCATAATCTGAAGCCTCCGGTCCTGCCATAGAATCCTTGGATAAATGTTTGGAATGATCTAATGTACATCAAAACAGTTGTGCCAACCCTACGTTTGCACCTCAAGTATGGGTTACAGCCACTTCATTTCTATACATGAAAGCTCCTATAACATTGTGATCTCTATCGACCAACATGCAGACCACACGCACATTTACTTGAAAACGTCAACACTCTCTAATATATATATACACTCTGAGAACAGATCTTTTGAACAAGTTCTTGAAAAAGACTTTCCTCACCCTCAATCCGAAAAAAAATGGATGTACCCTTTTCTAGATTAAACATATAAAACCCTTCAACCCAGATCTTCATAATCATCCACACATGGATGAATACTCTACTTCACTCTTGCCATCTGTCTCTTCTCTCTGAGTTATGCTTGACCCATCTCCTATGATTTCACATGTTAACAAAATTATAAAAACAGAGCACTTTCAATTTGTGATTCTACCAGGGATCTCACAATCTATCCTCATGGTCCACACGGCTGCCCTGCATGCTGCTACTCAACTCCTTCAACTAAAAAGATGTTCCCTCAAAGGAAATTAGGACAAAACCTTTTCTGCAATGATTCTGTCGACTTCTAAAGACTTATCTTTTCATACTACATCAGTCTGAATACATATGATGTCAATATCTCTTGGGCTTCACCTCTCTCGTTCTACAGGTGTGAGAAAGTGGCTCTATATAAACTGGACCAAGTAAGGTACAGTTTGTATAGAGTTCACAACCCCCAGAGGTATAACAGAGGTTGAAGCCAGGTGTGACCTTACTCTCAAAAGTGGTAGCTTGGTCGAGCAGTAAGGCAGTACCAGGGGACAGTGTAAAGCATTTGTTGTACACACTCAGTCAGCAAAAGGTTTCACACACTCAAAGACTGAACTCCAGGCCAATTGTTTTTATATCAAAGATATAGTTGTTTTATTTTTAGAACCAGCTGGTATCAAAATATACTTTTCTCAATATGAGAGGTCTCTGATGAGTACTTTGCAGAAAGACAATAAACTTTGTAAACACAATAGGTACAGGGGTTGCAGTCTAAACACAATTTAGCATTGAGCTCAATGGGTTTTTCTATATAAGTACAGCTGATTACTTTGTAGATTACTTTGGTAGTTCCAGGACTGGATCCTAGATTCAGTCCTGGGGTCTAAGCTGAAAACAGTTTAGTACAAACGTGTTAGTTATTGCAGTGATTTTTAAGGAATATAAAGCTAGTTTAAAAGTTCACACTTAGAAACCTTTCAATGAAAATCTGGCAAGGTTATCCAATAGGAGAAAATTCAGGTTGCAGTTAAAGTACGATCTCGTTACTTTTGTAATCCAGTACTGGGCTCCTAGGTCCAGCACTGGGGTCTCAACTTAAAACAGGTAAGTAATTACGTTTCAATATTTGGTATGATTTTTAAAGAATATTTCAAGTTTTCAAAAGTAGATACTTGGAAGAAATTTCATAGAAAACCAGACAATCGATTCCTTTGGAGAAAATACAGGTTACTAGTAAACCCGGTTAGGATTACATTTGCGGTTCAGTACTGGGCTACAAGGTACAGTACTGGCTTCTCTCCTGATCACAGGTGAGTACTTCGGAATTCGGTTGATTTTATATGAATATTTTAAGTTTTCAAAACTTCACACAGGTAAGTGAGTTACCGTTTCCAGGTGAGTACTCGACTGGTGGAGTTAAGGTTCTGGGCAAAGACTGAGGGGTCCCCTAGGGTCAGGTAGGTATAGTTGGTACACCCTCAGCGGCACAGGGGCAGCCGGTTGCGGAGGTAGTTAGGTCCAATGTTATCCAATGAGGGGCAGGGGCCTCCGGTTGGTGACTGCTGGCTAGCAGGCCACGCGACTGTGGGAGCTGGGCTCCGGGTCACTTGCTCAGGGCAAATGGGGAAGTAGGACAGGGCAAAGGTTGCACGGCCAGAGGCACTCGGGCGGCTGGGTGCAGGGTGCTTTTGAGCCATCGGGTGCTCAATGTTATTCAATGGGAAAGGTAAAAAGTGAACAAAGGCTCTGGGACGGAGACTCTTCAGGGGTGACCACCACTTTGAGAGGTAAATTGGGATCTTGGAGCACAGGTAGGTACCCCAAAGGGAGGCACAGGGAGCTGCAGGGCGCCGGGTGCAGGGGTGTCTTTGGGTGTCGGGAAAGCTTACCCTCAGCTGGTCGTGGTTGGAGGGGCCCCTGGTACTGAGTCTGCAGGCGTCGTCTGGTTCATCGAGGAGGGTCTTTGGGCACTGGACTTTGGGTCCCAGTCGCCAGGGCGACGTCCTTGTGGTCTTGGGTCACTCTGGCACTGGCCGGGCTCGGCGGGTGCAGAGTGGGTTGATATTGAGCTTTCTGGCTGGCACCAGGGATGTTGCTGTTAAAGCAGAGCCTCTGCTTAAGGGAATCCCAGTCTTTCAGAGGGTCAAGGCAGGCAGGTCCTCCGGGTGTCACAAGGTTGCTGTCCGCAGGATTCGCCGGGATTAGGCAGGAGCAGGTTCCAGGATCGACAGGCCGGTAGGGCTGGGGACAAGATAGTTGGTGTCGTCCTGTTGTTAGTAGCTGCACGGCGGGTCTTCTTCTTGATCTTCTTTTCTTATCGGGATCTGAGGAAGGAAGGTTCAGGATGCCTCTAAATACTAGGTTTAGGGGCATTACAGGTTGAGGAAGGGCAGGGACCAATCTCCTGTGGGAGGGGGGCAGGAGCCTAGCTGTGATTGGGCAGGGCTCCCCATCTCCAAGATGGCCGGAGCCCGGGGTCGTGCTTCACCGCGCCTCTCCCACCTGAGGGATGTGTTTGGCACAGGCTGGCACACCCCCTTCGTGATGTAGGTCTTCCCGCCAGAGTGGGGGTTAGAACTGGTGGGGGCCAGTTGCTGAGTACAGCAAGTGGTCTGGAGAAGCTCAAAGAGGCGCATGCCTTTGAAGCTTCCCCTTGCCCATCCTGGGGGAGGAGACCTAGCACCTCGCCCAGGATGTGCATTGTTGCAGGCCCAGGAGAGCGAGGGGCTCTCCACCCAGGGGTCCAGCAACATGTCTGCTGTGTGGCAGTCCAGACGTGGATTGTAGGTTAGGTTTCAGGGGGCATCTCTAAGATGCCCTCTGTGGTGCATTTTACATTAAATCCCACACTGGCATCAGTGTGTGTTTAATGTGCTGAGAAGTTTTGTACCAAACTTGTCATTCTTCAGTGTAGCCATTATGGTGCTGTTGAGTTCGTAATGACAATCTCCCAGCACCATATACTCTTAATGGCATCACTGCACTTACAGGGCTCATGCACCTGTGCCCACACCACTGGCATAGGGCACCCAGCTATAGGGGTGACTGAGGTATGCCAGGGCAGTGGGTCTTGTGGGTCCTGACCTGGTCAGAACCGGTCGCTCCAAGCCGTCCTGGTATTGACCCTGCCTGCATCCTGCGCTGGTACCGGACTGACACTGCCTGAATCCTGTGCTGGTATCGTATTGACACTGCCTGCACCGTGTGGTAGCTCGCCTGCATCGTGACCCTGCTTTAATTTAAGTATTTGTGCCAGACTGTAGCGCCTGCATCGTGACCCTGGTTTAATTAAGTAACTGTGCCAGACTGTATCGCCTGCATCGTGACCCTGCTTTAATTAAGTAACTGTGCCCCCGATCTCGCCTTGTTGTTGTTTGGTGCCATTTTGTTGCCCCAGCCCGTCTCTCCACCCCGCTCCCTGCCGCTGCTCCCCCGCAGCCCCACCCCCGTTCCCTACAGCATCGCCGACCGATCCCCTCCCCACTCCCCACTCTCCACCCCGCTCCCGCCTCCCAGCTGCTCCTCCCTCCCACTGGAACTTAAGGATTGACCTGAGGGGTGTAGAGCTGTGACCGTCCTGATCTGGTCAGAACCGGTCGCTCCACCCGCTCCAAGCCGTCCTGGTATTGACCCTGCCTGCATCCTGCGCTGGTACCGGACTGACACTGCCTGAATCCTGTGCTGGTATCGTATTGACACTGCCTGCACCGTGTGGTAGCTCGCCTGCATCGTGACCCTGCTTTAATTTAAGTATTTTTGCCAGACTGTAGCGCCTGCATCGTGACCCTGGTTTAATTAAGTAACTGTGCCAGACTGTATCGCCTGCATCGTGACCCTGCTTTAATTAAGTAACTGTGCCCCCGATCTCGCCTTGTTGTTGTTTGATGCCATTTTGTTGTCCCAGCCCGTATCTCCACCCCGCTCCCTGCCGCTGCTCCCCCGCGGCCCCACCCCTGTTCCCAACAGCATCGCCGACCGATCCCCTCCCCACTCGCCACCCCGCTCCCGCCTCCCAGCTGCTCCTCCCTCGCTCCACCCCCTTCCACTATCCACTTATGACAGAGACTCTTACGCGCAGCGAATGCGCCCTAAGCGCTCCAAAGGCGCGCCAAACGTAAGCCCGTCTACGCCCATCCGCGCCCGGACCGCGCCCAGCGCCAGACCCCCTGGATCCCGCAAAGGCCATCCCTCTCGCCGAACTTACGACTTCGCAACCCTCACTGCTCTCAACACCGGCCGCCACCACGAATGCCACCGAGCCGCCCCTGGACGTACCCATGGACCCTTCACCTGCCAATCCTGCAAGTTCTGCTGCATCAAGACCCACTCTACAACCACAAACGCCAAACTGAGCTCCAATAACAACCACCTGAAGTGCTTCCTTCTCAACACCCGCTCGGTCCACAGACACGCCATTGAACTATGGAACCTACTCGACACCACTTCGCCTTTCTCACGGAAACCTGGATGAACGCCTCATCAGCGCCCGACATCGCTATAGCCATCCCGGACGGATACAAGATCATCTGAAGGGACCGTATCAACCAGACTGGAGGAGGCATCGTCCACAAGAACTCCATCCGCATCACGACCAGCTCCTACGACACCCTCAAATTCGCCGAACACCTTCACTTCCAGATACACACGGACCCCAAGACCACACTCGGAGGCACCCTCATTTACAGACCCCCAGGACCCCGCGCACAATTCGGCGATGACATCGCTGACTTTGGCAGCCCACACGCCCTCCCCTCCGATGACTATATCCTCCTAGGGGACCTCAACTTCCAAATGGAGAATAACCACGACAACAACACCACCACCCTGCTGGATAACCTCGCTAATCTCGGACTCAAACAGCTGGTGAACACCCCCACCCACTACGCCGGACACACGCTCGACCCAATCTTCTCCTCCAGCAAGCACATCTCACTCAATCACGTCAAGGGACTCCACTGGACAGACCACAGCTGTGTCCACTTCAGCTTCAGAAAGACCACAAACCACCACCACCCGCAACAAGTTCCCCGCAGAAACTGGAACAAAATTACCACCGATTAGCTCACCACATCCCTGAACCAAAACCCTCCCACCACATCAAAGGACCCAAATCAAGCAGCCATCAATCTCGCACTATCACCCACTGCGCTAACGAACTAGCACCCTTGAAAAACCAGCCCAACAAGCCAGGAAGCAAGACAGCCTCCTGGTTCAACGACGACCTCAAGAACTCCAAAAAGAACTGCAGCACCCTCAAGAAAGCCTGGCGAATAAACCCAACCACAGACAACATGACCGCCCTCAAGAACGCCACCCGCAACCACCACCAGCTGATCCGCACCACCAAGAAATCAGCATTTAAGGATCGACTAGACAACAACGCCCACAACAGCAAGGAACTCTTCAGTATCATCAAAGAACTCACCAATCCCAGCGCCGGCAACAACGACATCACTCCCTCTCAAGACCTCTGCGACTCTCTAGCCTCGTTCTTCCACAGCAAGATCGCAGACATACACATTAGCTTCGGCGACCATCCCAGTCCCTTCTCCACGGAACCGAACCCCCCACCATTACCCTTCACGCCTGGACCCCGATCAGCACCGATGACACCATCCGCTTGATGAACTCCATCCATTCCGGATCGCCAACCAACCCATGCCTCCATCACATCTTCAACAAGGTCAACTCCGTCATAGCACCCCAACTCCGGGACATCATCAACTGCTCCTTCAACACCGCTACCTTCCCTGAAAGCTGGAAACATGCCGAGCTCAGTGCCCTCCTGAAGAAACCCACAGCTGACTCCACCGAACTTAAGAACTACCGCCCCATCTCGCTCCTCCCGTACCCCGCCAAAGTCCTAGAAAAGACCGTCAACAGTCAGCTCGCCGCCTTCCTCGAGTCCAACGGTTCCCTCGACCCCTCACAATCTGGCTTCCGAGCCAATCACAGCACCGAGACCGCCCTCATCGCAGCCACAGACGGCATCCGCTCACTGCTCGACAACGGGGAAACAGTGGCCCTCATCCTCCTGGACCTCTCCGCAGCGTTCGACACAGTCTGCCACTGCACACTTGTACAACGCCTCAGGAACGTCGGGATTCAAGACAAAGCACTAGATTGGATCATCTCGTTTCTCGCCGGAAGAACCCAGAGAGTCCTCCTCTCCCCCCTTTCAGATCAGCGGCCACCGTAGTCATATGCGGCGTCCCACAAGGATCATCGCTCAGCCCCACCCTCTTCAACGTCTACATGAGTCCCCTCGCATCCATAGCACGCCAACACAACCTCAACATCATCTCCTACGCAGACGACACCCAACTGATCCTCTCCCTCACCAAAGACGCAACCACCGCCAAAACCAACCTACACGAAGGGATGAAGGACCTAGCCGAGTGGATGAAGAACAGCCGCCTGAAACTGAACTCTGACAAGACGGAAGTCCTCATCCTAGGATCATCCCCCTCTGCCTGGGACGACTCATGGTGGCCCCCGGCCCTAGGCAACGCACCCAAACCAACGGACCATGCTCGCAACTTGGGATTCATCCTTGACTCCTCCCTCTCAATGACCAGACATATCAACGCCGTCTCATCATCATGTTGTAACATCCTACGCATGCTCCGAAAGATCTTCCGTTGGATCCCCACCGAAACAAGGAAGACGGTCACCCAAGCACTCGTCACCAGCCGTCTGGACTACGGAAACACCCTCTATACCGGAACATCTACCAAACTGCAGAAAAGACTTCAACGCATTCAAAACGCCTCCGCTCGACTCATCCTAGACTTACCTCGCCACAACCACATATCTGGTCACCTAAGAGACCTGCACTGGCTCCCTGTCAACAAGAGAATCACTTTCCGCCTCCTCACCCACGCACACAAAGCCCTCCACGACCTAGGACCCAAATAACTCAACACTCGCCTGACCTTTTACACTCCCTCCCGCCAATTGCGATCGTCCGCCCAAGCCCTCGCTGCGATTCCATGCATCCGAAGAGCCACCATGGGAGGAAGATCCTTCTCCTACATGGCGGCCAAGACCTGGAACTCCCTCCCCACCCACCTCCGTCTGACACAGAACCACCTCTCCATCAGAAAACAACTCAAAACCTGGCTGTTCGATCAGTAACGAACCCATCTCCCTTAAGCGCCTTGAGACCCTCTGGGTGAGTAGCGCGCTATATAAATTCCTAACTTGATTTGACATGGTACACAGGGATGTGTGCCAAGTCGACTCTTTGATTAGTTCTGTACTTAGACACTCAGCGTGTAAAGGCAATGTGTGGGTGTCCGGGTACAGGGCCCCTGGGGGTGGTACAAGAAGTGCTTCAGCCCTCAGGGGCATTCTCTGGTCACCATGCCCATGGTACCTAGGGTACCATTTACTGGGGTTTGACAGGTGGCCAGAGATGCCAATTGGGTTTTAGTTTCAACAAAGTTTTAGGGAAGGAACAAGGCCCTGGGTACCTGGTTGGCAGGAACCCAGGGCACACTCAGTCAAAGAACATCAGCAGTTCAGAAAAAAGTGGGGGTATACCAAGGCAAGAAAGATGGCACTTTCTCACAACAGGGGCGTAACTTTAAAGGGGGGGAGATATTTGGGGTGTTACACCCCCTAATAAATGTTTATCTAGTAAATAGTCGGGTACAGGGGGTTTCAGTCCGGTATGGTGAGGTGGCTATCAGATTTCACCTATGATGTTAACATACAAGCAAAAAAACATAAACACACACATCTCTGTTTTGTAGTTCTTAAAAAACCAATAATTTTAAGTTACCCGAGCAATGCGCCCTGCTACACCTTCCCACTGCCCCTTAAGCTCCCTCCTGCTCTGTATCTCAAATAATGTATTTTACCATAATATGCCAGCCTGGTTGTTGGGAAATTAGACTTCTTAGTCTGAGTGCATATTACCTGTGAGTATTTTTAGAACTGCAGAGATGAGGCAGGTGTAAATTGAGATGGCTTTGTAAATTGTGCAGCGGGTTTTGAATTTAGTGCTTTCTTGCAAGAGAAGCCAATGGAGTTCCATCATGAGGGGGGTGATGTGATCATATTTCTTCGGGTCCTGTATAAGATGTGCTGCAGTGTACAGGATGCCACAAAGTGGTGCCTATGTGAAGTCTGGGAGACCATGATTACCATCATCCACCATCTGTTCCTCGCCGCAGGTCTCCTTCCGCTCTTCCTCAATTTACTTCTGAATTCTTTGGTTCCTTCCCTGTGACGCCCTACTGTTACTTCTGCATCTCCTCCTCTCTTCCTTCCCGCAGCATCTCTTTTGGCTTTCCTTGCCCACCCCTGAACTTGTCTCTCTTACCTGTCTTTAAATCCTATATTTACCCCTGCATTCTTTGTTCCCTGTCCACTGACCCCTTGTTGTTTCCTTCGCCCTCTCTTGTCTCTTCCCTCCTGTCACCCCTTCACCTGTTACCTTTACTGTGCTCCCTGCCCACTGACCACGTACCATTTTGACCACATCCTCCTCTCGTGTCTTTCCTCTTGCAACCCCTTTCCCTTCTCCATTCCTATACCTTCCCCCCCCCATACTTGCCTTTCATACTTGCTCCTTGCTCCCTTCCAGTCAACCTTCTCCACTTTCCATATTGTTGCTTTTTTCCCCTTCTTACTTCCTTCCCCCCATCTTGACTCTATTTCCTCTACCATCTACTCCATGTTGGTTATTGTAGGACAATTGTTGCTCTTTTGTTACCATGTAAAGCTCATCTATACCTCTAGGTGCCCATGCTCCATAAATCCATAAAAAATGAATACTGTTATTTTAAAAGCAGGGAAGTCAAGAAAATGAGCTAGAGTTCAACTTCTAGTAAGACTCATTAAATCAATTTATAAACTTAGTTGCAAAAGAAGATTTCATGCATTGATAATCTCAGGCCTGGAATATATGTTCTCCACCCTCATCAGCCTCTCTGCTATATTAATAGCCCCACTAAGAGAGGTCTTTTGTGCAGCCGGGTGACTGCCACAGGCACTGGAACATTTCACAGCTGCACTTAAAGAGCTTAGTTTGTTGCCAAGCCAACTTTACTTACAGATCTTCCTGCCTCCCATTAACTGAGAAACAAATTGGCCAACATATTGGGCTGTGCAGCTCCAGCTATCTTCAATTGGAAGCAGTTCCAGGAGTCAAAGCTCCTCTACCCTAACCTGATCTGTTTGAGTTTTATTTCCTAATGTCTGGACTGATATCCCTTTAAGTACCCGACAGGACCCACCCTTCATATCTTTCAGAACTCGGATGTATTAAGCACTTTAATGGTGGCAGATTATTCAATTCGAGCTCAAAGCATTCTTTATGCAAGTCTTTTTTACTGCTTTGTGGAGAGATTGTGTATCCGTCTTTACCTAAAATAACTTTTGAAGGGGGACTCCATTTGGGATCTCCTCAACAATGTCCTAGCCAGAATTCCCATTCTGTTTCCAACCCAACATTGCCAGGAATTACCCAGCCTAAATGTTCCTAACCACTTCCTGCCGTTTACAGGTTTCATCCGATTCTTAGATGTAATCTTGTTCCTCCTGTATATTTGTATGTGCCTATGTCTGGCATTTGCATCATAGCTGCTGCGGAATTCCTAGGCCAACTTTAAACTGTATTCAAAATGAAAATAACATCACAATTGTAATGAGAGAAGCGGGCACTCTTAAATAGAAAAATACAAACATATTATTTTATTTTCTATTAATGATGCAACGGATAAAGTTCATAACAGAAAAGTAGATTAAAAACACTTATTTGCTACTTTCATCCATATACCCATTCATACTTTTCATTCAGATATTTACTATGTTCACAATAACACATTTTTAGAACAGAATATTATTGGAAATAATAGTATACATAAAGTATTGTTTCAATTGTATAGAAAAAACTAAATACTCTAATTAGATTTCACAAAACAACAACAGAATGTGATATCTTTGTCATGTAGCGATTATGACTCTTGGGTGGTTTCTTGCCATCATCTCTATTTTTCTATTTAAGTGTGCCAGCTTCTCTGTTTACAATTTTGATGTTATTTTGATTTTGAATACAGTTTGGAGTTGCCCTAGGAATTTCACATTATGTATTTCCCTGTCTAGAGGAACTTCTTGCCAATAGCAGGGGGCTCCTTATCTTTACAGTCATTTGCACCATAGCTTACATACTCCACATTAGAAGACACATCAGAAAGGACCAAATTTGGGGCAGATATGATGCTGGGACTTGCAAGATCTTCACCCACAAAATTTCGGCATGCTTCATCATTTGGCATTCCCATTCTCGAACTCATGCAAGTGCTAGCGGGCTATAACCTCATTGGTCTGGGCAAGGTTATTTTTGTTTATTCACGAGATTCAATCTTCTGCTGCCAGAGAAAACCAGAAATAAAGTGATGCAAACCATATGATTTATCACTGGTTACCTTAACTGGATTAAAACAGGGAGTAGTATCAAGTGTTAACTGCAATGGATGGGGGGCTATTGGTACCCTTCCCTTTGGACTAGTCTACATGTTTCAGCCGCTCGTAAAAAGCCCAGGGGTCTACAGCTTTCTTCAGAGCCTATATGAGTCTCTGGCTTCTTTTTAACAGGAAGTACCTATGTATAAAGCCTATTGGTCATAATTATCTGTGAAACGCATGCTTTATCTCCAAATGTAAGGATAATCTGTACCAAAATAGTCCCTCATCAGTTATTTTCAATAGTTTATGCTAATTACTCTTAACCCGGGGAAGAGAAAGGGCTGTCACCCTGTAGTCACATAGTCCTCAAGGGTAAGATACTTCAACTAAATGCTGTCTTCTTCCTCCTTCAACTAGTTATTTACACCAGAGCATCATTTGAGCAGATTATTTAGGGCTGATGAAGCAATCATGACGTGCCAAAATTTGCAGACATTGCAGGCTGAGCCCTAACCCCATAATGTGCAGCTCATGACTCCAGAGTCCATTGCAGAGGTGACCTCAGAGCCCACCCTTACTAGCCCACAGCCTTATCTTAGTTCTGCCAAAATCTCTCATAAGTGTTACTGCCCTTGACTTCATCACTGGTTCCAATTGCACTGATAAGAATGGTGTTCCTGGTACTGCGGACTGCAGTGCGATGATGCAGTAGTGTTCCTGCGGTATCCCTAAAGACCTTCTGCACCCTACCAGATCCTGATGTGGCGACTGGTAATATTGAAAGTCGACAGGACAGAATATTGTTGCATCAATATCGAGGGACAAAATATTAAAAGGTAAGTTTCTATAGATTTTCTATACCGATCTCCACTAAACACACCTTAGTAATATATATATCTCTTTGAGGCACGTCAATGTGAAATTAAGAATAGTAAATCCTTACCTCTCTCTGTGCACTTACCTTTCAATATATTCTGTCCCGTCAATATTCAGGATTCGATATTCCCAAATAATCTTATCTTGCTAAACTACATACCTGTGAAGGGCAGCTGCATTTGCCAGCAAGAGATCATAGCTACAGCAGATCACCACTGCGGCGCAATGAAGTTAGTTAGAAAGAAGTCTAGTCCATCTCTGGGTAAAATCCACAAGAGGACCCGAACATCATTTCATGGGCCTGGCTAAGGCTCAGTGGCTTACTCAGAGCGATGCAAATAGTGGCTATGCTGTCATTTACACATATCTGATCAATAAGCTTCATGTAGCCTAATCTTAGGTATAGCTTTGGACCTCTGTATAAATGATCCTGTAACTGAGTGGTGTTGATCACTCCATTGGCTTACAGCCGAGTATCATAATCGATTCAAAATCATGTTTCTTGGTCAACCGGCCATCAGTAAACACAGTCCTAGGTACATACACATACATGATGATTAAAGCTGAGGCTAATGCATCTTATTGCAGTCATGAATAGAACAGAGAATGTGAGGAAGGACTTTTTCAACACTGGGTCTCAGATATTGGTTGCTCCCCACAAAGAAATCATGATAGAAGATCAACATTGCCCTAAACCTACTCGTCTGTCTTCTTGTTCAGGTGGCAGAGCTGCAGGATGGATTGTTTCGTATTTTTCGCTCTGTGAATATAATGCATCATCATGTTAAGACTCCAGTTTCATAGCCTGACATGCAGACCCAGTCCTAGATAGGATGATCCATGCTTCCGCTTTGAGCAAGTGGAGGAACTAACCAGTAGCTGCTAGGTGACTGTTTATTCAGTAGGTGCATCATTGCACTCCAATGAGAAGCCATAAGAAACCAATCCAGTCCTTCTGGTGTTTGACTTCAGCCATAATGGCTCACGCTCACTCCTTGTGTTTCACAATGGAACATGGATAATGTTCTTCTTGTGGTTACTTGTGCCTCTCTGGACCTGCTGTACATCACATACTGGGATACCACAGTGGTCGTGGTCCTGGGCCAATCTCACACTGCCCTACCCAAGTGGCCTCTCCACGCGGTGCCACTCCCATGCTGAGCTACCACTTGGGCTCAGGATCTGGCACCTCTCCCACCCTGAGGTGCTCCAGGGGTCCCCACTCAGCACCGCTCATGCAGGGTCTCTGCACCTGGCACTCCTCCCACACTGAGGTACACCAGGGGTCTCGGGACTTGGTGTGTCTCATACTTTGCAGCAACACCAGACCCCTGGGGGGTTGCATATGCTGCTGACACCCCTGTTCTGTGTGTTTGGAAAGTCAACGCTGCTGCTGACCATGGCATGCCTCTTCTGTATGTGTGTGGATTGCCAGTCTAACTTACACATTTTTAGCAACCAGTTGAAATCCTGGCTTTTTGCTCTCCCATTGTAGCTTTGATTGTTTTGTGTGGCAGAGGATCTGATAGCTGACGTTTATCACCAAGACGCCTTAAGGCATATATACACTTTATAAAACAAAATCAAATCAAGAACACGCTGCTGGCGTTCTATAAGGCAGCGCTGCAGCTGACAATGCTTCCCAGTGCGGAAGCATAAAGTGCTGACACCTGTCCTGTGCGCTTGCAAATGCTAGTGCTGCTGCTGACCTTGCTGCGCCTCTTCTGTATGAGTGCGGGAGCATACAGTGCTGACGCCTGTCCTGTGAGCTTGCAAGTGCTAGTGCTGCTGCTGACCATGCTGTGCCTCTTCTGTATGTGTCTGGAAGCACACACTGCTGACGCAGGTCTGTGAGCTCGGAATGCTAGCTCTGCTGCTGCTGCTGACCAGACTGCACCTCTTCTGTATGAGTGCGGGAGCATACAGTGCTGACGCCTGTCCTGTGAGCTTGCAAGTGCTAGTGCTGCTGCTGACCATGCTGTGCCTCTTCTGTATGTGTCTGGAAGCACACACTGCTGAAACATGTCTGTGAGCTCAGAATGCTAGCTTTGCTGCTGCTGCTGACCAGACTGCACCTCTTCTGTATGAGTGCAGGAGCATACAGTGCTGACGCCTGTCCTCTGCGCTTGCAAATGCTAGTACTTTTGCTGACCTAGCTGCACTTCTTCTGTATGTGTGCAGCAGCAGACACTACTGACACGTCTGTGTGCTCGTAAAGCTAGTGCTGCTGCTGACCATGCTGTGCCTCTTCTGTGTGTGTATGCAGAAGCATACACTACTGACACGTCTGTAAGCTCGTAAAGCTGTTGCTACCACTGACCCAGCTGCTCCTGTGTTATTTGTTAGTGAAACACTAGTAGTGTGGATTATGCCATCCCTGCCTAGGGACACAGGGGATATTTTAAACTCCAGAAAAGTGCCCCTTTAACTACACTTTCTATTATGCTCCTACAGATGAAGGCCCCTTGCCCTCTTCTGCAAAAAAATGAAACATGACTGACTCAGCTCTCCTCTTTGCTTTCGCCCTTGGAGTCTCTTCACCTCTCTAATTAGCTGCGAACTCATGAACTTACTACCCAGTTTCTTCTAATGGCTGCTGTCTTCTCTACTTACTTTTCTTCCAGAATCGATCCCCTACACTCTACATCTTCCTCTGATTTCAACTTGTTTTTTCTTTTTTCTTTAGTATTTTTAAAATCAGGCCCTTTCCATATCTGAACAAGCTCTGGCAAAGCCAATAGGTCTCACCTTAAATATGCGTATTTTGTTGCTTTATTTGTATAACTTATAACATTAAATGTCAGAGAGAATCTTCCGCTTAATTTTTGTTGTTCTGTTTAATATTATTTCAATGTTTTGAAATGTGCCTGCATCTGCCTAACCTGATCAAGTCCCAGCCACCCTTATCTCTATCCTTTTTGCCTTTATTTGGCATCATGTCATCCTACTAGACTGACCACTGGCTGCCCGTTGCGACAGATAAGTGTTACACTTGGCTTCCTCGCTTGCTACTGTGTCCTTAGGTACCTGAAGGGAAAAAATTCAATTTGTATCATCAATTCAGAAACATAAGGAGCCAGTACCGGTGACTGACTGTTATTCCCCACGGTAGGCTCAAAGGCGGAGGAGGAGTTGTGAGAAAGATGGCTGGGATTGTGCATCAAACTTAATAAACTTATTGGGAACTTCACCAGTTCAGGCTTGTTCACTCATCCCAAAGCCAGTGGTATGGTTGAGTTTTTCAATAGTGTTATAGGAAACCATCCTTATTGCCAAACGTTGCGAGTTGTAGTGGAGAGGTGTAGGGTGTATTCGAGTTGAAGTGTATTCTTTAACTCCACACTCGGTAACAGGTAAAACTCCATATTAGTTATTCAAGGGGAGGAAGCCAGAAAGTTTGTCTCCTTCGTGGGTGAGTGCAAAATGTGAGAGGAAGGGTAGTGAACACGAGACGTGGTGTGAGAGAGATAAATGAGAGAAAAAATGGTTTGGTGATTGAAGAGGTGTGAAGATGACAAATGTGAGATTTGGTGAGAACCAGAAAACCTGGGATTGTTCAGCAAGTTAAGTTCTCAAGTCCCATAAGAGTGGTCCAACCGTTAATTAATGCAGTCAATTCATGTGTCTGGAACTTGAACAGGGTGGGTGTGATAAGAGGTAATGAAAGAATGGGTACATTGTGTGATGGAAAAGATGGAAAGAGAAGTGATCGAAAGAAAGGGAGGCTGGTTAGAGCTAAGAAACCAAAGAGTTGTAACGGCATCTAGGTTTTTAGAAGCTTACAATATAGTATCTAGAGATTTTTTTACAAGACTTTCTGAAGAAGAGAATTGGCCTTCAGTTTCCTCATATATGCTAGTGTTCGTATGTTCCTGCCCTTCATGACTTGGCCATGAGTTCTTTGTTAAAGTACCCTTTGTGGTTTTATATACATAGTTTTTCTAGTGGGTGGAAGCTGGTTTTGTGTTTGTAAAAAGGGAGGTGTGTGGAGTTACCACACACATCGCTTTTTTATGATGTCCTCTTTCTCAACAGAATGTGTTGGGATAAGATATGTTCTAAAGAGGAATGTTAGCTTTTCAAGCTGAGAGCTGGAGGTGCTGCGAGGTTGATGGCTTAGATTGTTCCCCTAACTTAATAAACGTATTGAGAGTCTCACCAATTCAATTATGTTAACTTTTGAGGGTTTAGTCTACACTTCAAGGAGGCTGCTCCTTTTCAGCACAGCCACCTGACCCCATCTTTTGGGATTTTTGGATCCTCCCTCAAAAACCTAGGCGTGTCTCATCAAGATGTTCTTGCTGTAGTAGGTGACTAGAGGATCTACAAGTGGAGGCTGCTTTACTAGTGTCCTGATTGCTATTTCACTCTTTGACTTTCCTCTGCTGTTTTCCCTGATTCTTTTAAAGCAACATTTACTTAACCTTTGGTTCCATCTTACTTCTGGCCTAATCCAATGCTTCTTGAACATCCTCCATCCGACTCACTGAAGTAAAGCTGACCTTCTTGCCATTAAACACCCTCACCTTTTCACCCCTATGATCTTTCAGCTCTTCTTAGCTTGCTTGATCTTTTATCTGTTTTTTTCTATCCTCTGTGCACTATTGTTTCCTTAGGTCTTTATAATCTTCTGTTATCTTGCTTTTTCTTTAATCACTCATGAGCTGTAACTTGAGCTATATGTTCTTGTTCTCCTCCCTGTAGTGCTCTGCAGGGGTCTGTTTTGGGTCCTCTACTCTGCTCTAGGTACACTTCTCTTTGGCAATCACCTCTTCTATCAACGTGTGTGGTAAAGATTACCGAATCCAGTGAGATAGTGTTTTGTAAAGAATTTTAATAAAGAATCCACTTCACCTCCATCACCTTTCTAACCTAATCATAACATTCTCAGAACCTTCGATGCAGAACATTCCCCACATACAAAGAATACTCCACACCAATGAAAAATATAACTAAAATAAACGTACAAATATACAAGGTAAAAAAAAAAAACCTAACCGAAATATAAAAAAATGGCCATCATTCATCAAACAACAATTCGATCAAAGCTATGAAATAATTTTCAAGACAGTGCACTTTGCCACTCGATTAAACACAGTATTTTAAATAACAAAGTTCTTTGCATTCTTTAGAGCTTTTCCGCAACCTATCCTTTGCTTGCAGTTCCAATGTCTTGTCTAGAGAGTCTCTCAAGCACGATGGCACTTCTTCATGAAGACAACCTCTCCTTACTGCAAATTGTGAAAATATTGTTTTCCCTTTAGATTCACATGAAGTGGATTATATTTGACAACTGTACCTCAGTTTCAAATTCCACGATCTTCCGTTTTCACAACAATTTTTGCCAATTTAACCACTTTCATAAGTATCCTGAATGTTGAAACATTCATATTTGAGACTAGAATTTCAGTCTTGACCCAATGACCTATCTGTACATTTGTTACCTTGGCTCTCCGGATCACTAAACTCTATCTTTCTCGCCAGAATCTTATTCTCTTTATTCATCCATTCATTCATTTCACCTTGTTTTCCTAATACCACTACAACCTCTCCTTTTACTAACCCAATTCGGACACATTAAATATTTGGGCTTTCTATTCGTAGAATGTGCCGTCAACCTATACCCTTTTACCTTTCCCACCAACTCCTCCTTCCAACATTTGCCACTAGCTATGGCACATTGTATAGTCGCCTTAAGAACTTTGGTAAAATAGTCATTCCACTGGCTCTGGGATGATATAGCACAGTTTTCAAGAATTGTTCCTTCTTTCTAGAAGTGAATTTTACTCCATTATCCGTTAACAAAACAGATGGATAGTCTTCTCATGCAAACATTTATCAAGAAAACCAATCACTACACACTTTTTTATTGAATACTCCTTCTTTATGTCCGGACACCAAGAATACATTTCATTGCAGCTCAAAATATAAAGATACATATTACCTGTACGAATGAGACCTACAATATCCAGAGCAATTTCTTCGAAGGTCCGGATGGTAACGTATGCAAACCCATGGATTTTGTTCTACATTTTAAAATCTTGTCACAGCCTAAGTATTCTCTACAGTCTATCACCATTCTTTCTACATAAAACCCATACCTGGCCAGCAGTTCCGCGCTCCCTCAAACTCATCTGTAGAATGAATCTACAACCTCTTCTCAGTAAACCATTTTTCAAGAAAATGTAATCTTTGACATTCTTATACCACCCAGAATTCATTAAAGCTATTACTTTTTGTAAAATGTGATCATTTTTCATCTCTTTTAACCACTAATCCTCAGAAATGATGCCACACGTCACTTCACCAACTTTTAATTCACCACTATAAGATATCGTCAAAAATGTCCCCCATTTTATCCACCTCGCCCTTTCCACACAATCTTGAAAAGCAATCTGCAAATGAGTTCTTCATACCAGGAACATAGTTCAAACTGAATTCAAATTCCTGAAGAGCCACCACCTAAATAGGTGTACAATACGTAAATGTATTGTACACAAAACCAAATCAATACCTTTGCTTGTGAATATCTCTCTTAAGAGTCTGTTTTAACTTTATAAAGGTGTTGACTACGCACTCCTTACTTTCACTTTGGAAACCCAAAGGATATTTTATCTTTATAATGATCAGTGTGCTGCGTTTGATGGTGTGTACCTACCACACCTGGCCATTCAAGAAAATGGAGGGGCCAGAAGGTGAAAGTCCTGCTGGACTCGGGTATGCACAACTCAAAAATGATATACAAACTATTGTGCTTGTAAACATAAATTCAAACTTTTTTGCCAAACACGTTTTGATAAAGTTAGACCATGATGTTTTAATCAACACATTCCTTACTGTACTCAACGGTACATGTCTGTGCAATAATATTTTTCTGTCACTTTTGTGAAAAATTAATTAACAATACTAAATCAACATCATTACAACAAAACTTAATTCAAAGACATAAGCCCAAGGCATTTCGAGACTTTTATCGTCCCTTCTTCAGGGGCGTCTCTGCAAAACAAAGTAACACAGTTCTGTAAATGTACATTCCTGCCGATCTAGAAGTCGTCTGTATACTATATACAAAAATGACATAATGTAAAGTATTCCCCTGTTCCCAAGCTAAGAACCATTCTGTGTTGCCCATCTGGGTTACCCTTTAAGTCCTGAGCCCATGAATGTACATGTTTGTGAAAAAAATGCATGACAAAGGGATCAACGTGACGCAAAACATGAAGAAAAAAAAACTAAGCAGAGAAAGAAGAGAAATACAAAGTTCCCAGTCTAGTCAAATTAATTTAATTAACACTAGAAAGGCCATACTTGCTGAATATGTAATGAGTTGCGCACTACAACATGAGAAGTGGGGGCTAGCACACGCTGTAAAAGTTCAAAGAAATGCTTTCAGTTAAATGTCTCCATGACTATAAACAGAAACAGCAAACCTGAAAGAAATGCTTTCGGTTGAACCTTTACAGTTGGAAAGAGTATTGCATGTAGCATTCACATTAGCATCATAACGCCAATAGCAGGTATGAATTCGTGATGGATCCGGTTTGCTGTTTCATTTAGTGGAAGAGCTAAAGAATCCCAGATCTAGAGTATCTAATTTAACCTCTACACAGCAGTGCGAAGAACTAGCCATTTTCTTTGTTGAAAAAGTGCAAAAAATCTATAAGACCTTTTCGCAGCATTTTCCGGGCCCTCATCTTAGCTTGGGAACAGGAGAATACTTTGCATTATGACATTTTTGTACTTAGTATACAGATGACTTATAGATCGGCAGGAATGCACATTTACAGAACTGTGTTACTTTGTTTTGCAGAGACGCCCCTGAAGAAGGGATGATCGAAGTCCCGAAATGCATTGGGCTTATGTCTTTGAATTATGTTTTGTTGTAATGATGTTGATTTAGTATTGTTAATTAATTTTTCACAAAAGTGACTGTAAAAATATTATTGCATAGGCATGTACCGTGGAGTACAATAAGGAATGTGTTGATTAAAACCTCACGGTCTAACTTTAGCAAAACACAGTTTTGCAAAAAAAGTTTGATTTTATGTTTACAAGCACGATAGTTTGTATATTATTTTTAAGTTGTGCATACCTGAGCCCAGCAGGACTTTCGCCCCCTGACTCCTCTATTTTTCTGTTTTAACTTTAAACACACTTCTCCACAAAAATGTCCTCAATTTCTATACCAACCAATATATAGCCACAGCTTCTTTCTCAATAACAGAGTAGGTCAGTTCTGCAACCTTCCAACTCCTGGAAATGTAATAATATCATTCTTTCCTGATCACCATTAGTTTGCATAAGACCAGCTCCCAAGCCATTTGAGCTGGCATCTGTCATCGGGATAGTTATCTGACCTGTTTCTAAACTGTTCAAACAAGGGACCTTTTTCAAATTCTACTTCAGACATTAAAATTCTTCACACTAAAAATCCCACACAAACTCTTTCCTCTTTCTAAAAAGATCCCTTGTGTTTTTAGGTCGAGGCTACCGTTGCACTGCATAAGCAGTGGGCGGAGCCGAAGACTTTATGTTGTGTAGTATGGGGGCTTGAACCCACCCCTCTTCTCCATTGGCTGGCCTCGTAAATGCTGGCCAGCCATTGGAGGAGAGGAGCGTCACTCGGTTCTAGCCCCGGCTTGAGCAGATTCGGTGGCGATTTTCTCTCTTTTTTTAAGCCCTGCCCCTTTTCTAGTGGTGGACGTTACACCCTCCCTCTTGCCAAGGTCCCAGTCTGACCTAAACACGCCCCTCAATCCAAAAAATTATGGGCTATTCTCCGAGCCATTTGGGAATGACCTTGGAGAAACATGGTGGTGTGGAGCGCTCCTCTCTTGCCTTCCGAGATCGTAAGGCAAGAGAGAAGCGCTCCACACCACCATGTTTCTCAGATAACCTTCACAAATGGCTTGGAGAAACGCCCGGGGGGGGGGGGGGGGGGAGCTGCCGTAACTCCGCCGTGAAACTTTACAGGAAACTCGCCATGCTGCAGTTGTTCCCTTGCTCTCTAACTTGTTCTGTATTGTATTTCTTTCTGTCCCTTTTCCGTTTCCAGATTTTTATCCTCTTTTGCACTCACTACTCCAGGTAATCCCCTTGTCTTCTCCCACATACAGATCACAGCAAAGTCGGCCCTTCCCTCTAACTAGCTCCTGAAGTGCGTGCCGCCCTCCCCGTGCCCAGAGTAGGCGCTGCTGGTCCTAATCCCAGACACTCAAGTTTGTTTTAAAATGTCCGCCTCTCTGGGTGATGTTAAGAGGGGTCAGGCCGTCTCTCCGCGGCTCCTTCAGAGCCGGCACTCCCTCCCAGACTTGTTTCTTTTAGTTTTTACTTGCTTATCAAAGTTTGGTACACATCGGTCAACCTTATCTTTTAACTCGCCATAGCAAGTTTGTTATCCACGATTTGTATGAAACGTCTTCTATAATGGTGAGTAAAACAAAATGTGGGGTGGGAGGAGCTAAGGGGTGGTGTGGATCTGGTGTTGTGAGTAAGTGCAGTGGGCTGCACAATGTTTGGGGCCTGCCTTTGAACCTTGTGCACCTCAAGGAATATCGCCAACATGTTTCCATCCATCCAGCCGGGGAACTGCTAAAAATCAAGTAATCAAGTGCTTCACAGCTCTGTCAGGGGTAGGAAGCGCTGTACAAATATTCCGACACAATCCAATGGAATGTTTAGAACAAAAAAAAAACCTCTTTAGCCACCTACACGTTGCACAGCCCTACGTCCAGCAATGTCACCTCCGAATTACGAATGGAGCCAAAGGGCAAGGACAGCATACAGGCGCAGCGGCAGCCAGGCCAGCTCTCTGGTGCAAATACTTTGCCTGCCTTCCACACTCTGCTAAGCCAGGCGCGCTATGCCTCCTTCCTGCTTCCCTTTTGTTTTTTATTTCAACTATGATGGTCTTGCATCAGCTGGAGCTGGGGGAGCGAAGAGGTTGCAGGCTGGATGGAGAAGCGCTGTGGGAGCAGCGAGGAAATGAAGATGCTTCACAATTAGAGCCCGTGAATTGGTGATGGCCGCAGAGTTTGTGGGTGTGTGGGTGCGTGGATGGAGAAGCGCTGTGGGAGCAGCGAGGAAATGAAGACACTTCACAATTAGAGCCCGTGAATTAGTGATGGCCGCGGAGTTTGTGGGTGTGTGGGTGCGTGTTTCGGAGCAGCGAGGAAATGAAGACGCTTCACAATTAGAGCCTGTGGTTGAGTGGGGGGCGCAGAGTGTCTGAGTGCGTGTGAGGAGTGGGCCACATGGGGGCTACGAGACGAAAATAAGTCCTGATGGGAGCTCTTCGATTTCTGCAAACCAGGCCCCTACTGTCACAGCTTCGTATCAAAGCAGCTAAAAACAGTATTTTGTCTGGATTTCAGGCAATGTACTATTTTGCAGGCTAGCAACATTTTACAGACGTTGTATCACTCACATTTTAAGTTACATGTCTGCCCGAGGAGGAAAACTTGTCAGCAAATCCCAATAGCCGACCTTTGTTTATACGACGCATGATACATTGTCAATACATTTGAGTGACATTTATTAACTTCAGTGTAACTGACCCACAATAGAATGCTCGTGACCACTGACCAGATATATTTATTGACCAACCACATACCACACGAGGCTACCAATTATGCGTGCAGAACCGAACAGGTTTGTTGTGCATATATGCTCATATATATCCCTTTGTTCCTCTTTTTACTCCAATATCTTGCCAATCACTGTTGTTTCTACGGACCTACTGGCCTACCTCTTTTGGTCGGGGAACATCTGTAAAGTGCTCTGATACCCGCCTGGGTCTTGTCCGCGCTACATAAAACTTTATATAAATAAAGCATCCTCGAAGAAAGTAACAAGGGAACTATTACTTGCCTCTCTGCATGTCCAACCAACTTCTAGTGTGAAAAAATTGTGCTTTTGTTTTAAGTGAGGAGATTAATCATCACCTTTGATTACAGCACCTCCTCATATTGCAGACTACACAACACTCATTCAGAGAGTCCAAGTAAAGAATTAGGCACTCTCATGAACAGGTTGGCGCCATTTGAATCTAAGATCAACTGTGATTACCCTGAGGGCATCTGAATAAGCAAAATGATAAACTTTAAACTGTAAAAGGGCAATAGCACTTGCCTGAATGATTCCAAGAAAGACTCTACAGTGAATCTCTCAAGGTGGAGTCAGAGGTACAGGATTAGTTACAATACCATAAATGTATTGATTATTCCTCTCTGATGATTTGGAGTACACAACAGACTGACACTGCCTCCTTTCAGATGCCTTACCCCATCAGTCAGTCCATGACCAATCCGCTGGCGGAGATATTGTTTCTGTGGAATCTCAAGTAAAAAAAAAAAAATGGTTTTTCCTTATTTATACCCCTCTCTCCTCTTTAAACAGTGTGGAATGAAACCTGACACTCTTTTACACGCAAGAACAGCTTAACTTGTTGTTTAGGAATAACTTGGCCATAGTCCTAACCCATGAAGGATAGGAGGTTTTTGTTCTAGAAAGATTTATTGCCTTGGCCTTTAAACACTAATCCAAAAGCGTTGTTGTCCCATGAACAGCACCTTACATGTGCAGTTCTTCTGGGCTTTCAGTCTCTATGCCCCAGTGTAGTAACAAGCCCTAGTCACCACAGTTGATGCTCTCAAACAAAAAGTCACACATAAATGTAGCCTGTATTTTAATAAAGACTAGAGACTCTGGGAGACTATGGTATTGAAAGACCTGGGGCGTACAGAAGGGTGGCAGTTTGGGGATCAGCTGAGTATCTACAAACTAGAACTCCGCCCTCCAACTCCAACTCCGCCCTCCAACTCCAACTCCACCCTCCAACTCCACCCTCCAAGTCCACCCTCTAAATCCAACTCCACCCTCCAAATCCACCTTCCAACTCCACCCTCCAACTCCACCCTAAAACTCAAACTCCACCCTCCAACTCAAACTCCACCTCAAACTCCACCCTCCAACTCCACCCTCCAACTCAAACTCCACCCTCCACCTCCACCCTCCACCTCCTCCCTCCAACTCAAACTCCACCCTCCAACTCAAACGCCAACCTCCAACTCCACCCTCCAACTCCACCCTCCAACTCCAACCTCCAACTCCAACCTCCAACTCAAACTCCACCCTCCAACTCCACCCAACTTCACCCTCCAACTCCACCCACAAACTCAACCCACCAACTCCATTCACCAACTCCGCCCTCACCATAAAACTCCATTCTCACCCTACCCTCCACTCTCCACTACTCTACTCTACTCCTCTCTCTACTACTCTCTTCTACTCCTCACTCTCTACTCTCTACTACCCACTCTCTTCTACTCACTATCTACTACTCTCTACTACTCACTATCTACTACTCACTCTCTACTACACTCTCTACTACCCTCTACTACTCACTCTCTACTACTCACTCTCTACTACTCAACTCTACTACTCTCTACTACTCACTCTTTACTACTCACTCTCTAATACTCTCACTACTCACTCTAATACTCTACTACTTACTCTACATCTCTCTAATACTCACTACTCACCCTACTACTCAATCTCGACTACTCTCTAGTACTCACTCTACTACTCTCTACTCACTCTCTACTACTCACAATACTCACTACTACTCACTGTAGTACTCTCTACAACTCTCTACTACTCACTCTATTAATAACTATTACTATCTAGTACTCACTCTAGTACTCTACTACGCACTCTCTACTACTCACTCTCTACTACTCACTCTCTACTACTCACTCTCTACTACTCACACTCTACTACTCACTCTCTACTACTCACTCTCTACTACTCACTCTCTACTACTCACTCTTACTCACTCTACTACTCTACTACTTACTCTACAACTCTCTAATACTCCCTACTCACTCTACTACTCAATCTCGACTACTCTCTAGTACTCACTCTAATACTCTACTACACACACTCTACTATGCACTCTCTACTACACACTCTCTACTACACACTCTCCACTACTCACTATTACTTACTCCACTACTTCCTCTTTACTACTCACTCTTTACTACTCACTCTTTACTACTCGAACTTTACTACTCACACTTTACTACTCACTCTTTACTACTCACTCTTTACTACTCACACTGTACTACTCACTCTCTAATACTCACTCTCTACTACTCTCTCTACTTCTCCCTCTAGTATTCTACTACTTACTTTACAACTCTCTAATACTCCCTACTCACTCCCTACTACTCACTCTACTACTATCTACTCACACTCTACTAATCACTATACTCACTACTCACTATAGTACTCTACAACTCTCTACTACGCACTACTACTCACTCTGTATTAATAACTCTATTACTCTCTAGTACTAACTCTAATATTTTACAACACACTCACTCTCTACTAATCACTCTACTACTCACTATTACTCATTCTATTACTCACTCTCTACTACTTACTCTACTACTCACTTTCTACTACTCTCTGCTCTACTCACACTCTCTACAATCTACTACTCACTCTCTACAATTCTACTAACTATATTACTTGCTCTACTACTCTCTACTACTCTACTACTCATTCTCTACTACTCACTCTCTACTACTCTCTACTCTCAAATCACTATACTACTCGCTCTATCTACTACTAACTCTACTACAACTATTCACTACTCACATTTGCGAGAGATTAAGCTATTGTCATTGTAAATGGCAATGCCATTTTTTATCTGTTTTCGGGCCCAGATCTTTGGACTGGGGTGAATGTGTGACATTGATCCACATTCTGTCCATCACCTGTTTTGTTTGCAATACCGCCATAAGTGCGCTGGGGATGCTCAGACGTGGGTCCCAGGCACTCCACACCACTGGAGTCAAGCTAGCCGGGCTGATGAGAGGTGTTACCTCGAAACCGGTCCGGTTCTCGGATGCTTGATTCCGTTCTGGGAAGGACATGGCTTTTGTAGTTCGTACTGGACTGTTCCCATGGGGCACAGGGTCAGAGCTGATTTACATATCGCCATTGTCTAACCCAGGGTGGTGTGGAGTGCAAAAAAACGATGGATTTGGGCCCAGATCTTTGGACTGGGGTGAATGTGTGACATTGATCCACATTCTGTCCATCACCTGTTTTGTTTTCAAAAACAACACATACAGAAAAATTTGTAATTTACAATGCCAACAGCTCTAACTTTTGCAAAGGCGAGACCGTTGCATTGTAAATGCTTGTTTTTTCTTCTCAGCAAAATTGGCAATGAAGTCCCCGTAGTATTCAGCCGTTCCCAGAAACTTCAACAACTCTTCCTTGTGAGAGGGTTTTGTCACATCATTAATAGTATTCACTAGATCATTTTTAGATTGAATTCCTTTACTTGAGGTATGATGACCTCAATATTTAATGGAGGGTTGTAGGAAAGTGCAGTTTTTGACATTCTCACTCCTACTTTTTGCTTGATATGCGATGCAATTTTGAAAAAAAATGCACTGGGTTCCTGCTAACGAGGTCCCCAGCGCCAGATCTATTTTCTTAAACTATACAATTGTTTTCTCAATTAGAAAAACCGTCAGCCCCCCTGTAAGTCCCTAGTAAATGGTACCCATGTTATCTAGGGGATGGGGTACTAAAGAGGGTCCCTAAAGACTGCAACATGCATTGTGCTACCCTAAGGGTCCCCGCCAACCCCATGCAGACTCCCATTGCAGGCTGCATGTCTTTTTTTTGTCAAATCTGTTTATTGGCATTTATATTTTATAGGCAGTACAATACTTGTGAAGTTCCATACACTACATCACTGTAATTATGACAAGCGTTCATGCATACATAGCATATTTAGTCCCCTAGGTACTGCAGTGTGACACATGAATATAACCATGTACCAGAATATGTCTACAGCCTAAAGGGGCCTATGCGGCCCAGCCCTTTACACAGAAATGCTTTTTATACAAGAACAGTAAAATTTCTTTTTAAAGCAGAACAAACAAACTGCGGCATGATCACAGATATACAGTATGTGTTGTCCCCCTTCCTATCCCTGCACCCTGGCAGTCCCCCCCCCCAATCCCCCGTCCACACGCGTCTCCAACCTCCACTATTCCCCTGCGCTGCAGCACCGTGTATCGCACCGGTCTAGATGTCCGGTGCATTGTCCGCAGTATGCCACCCCAACTTCCAATGTGCCCAGCTAATCCTCTGTGCAGGTTGCATGTATTGGTGCAAACAAAAGTGAAAACACAACATGGCACACAGTCAAGTGTGTCATACCTGCAGATACTGCAAGCAGTATTGGTGAGTCACTCCTGCTCAGGCCTTACAACCCTAAGGCAGAGTGCACTATACTGCATGTGTGGTCAGATCTGCATGAGCAGTTATGTCCCTATGCTGGACAGATCAATTACAGCCAGTACAAGTGACCAGAGTAGCCATTTTAAATATGTGTGCTGGACACTGGTCAAAAATGAGTTTCCGAGCTCCATGATGGCTTTACTGAAACCAAAGATGTTTGGTATCAACCCTCTTGTATTAATAAATCTACACTGATACCAGTGACAGATTATTTAATACATGCACCCAACCTTGCAGGTGCCCACTAAAAACCTACCAGCTTCTAGTGTGCTGGTTGACTGGTGTAGACCAGCCTGCTGCCACAGAGAGGTTTCTGACCCCCAGGGAGGAGAGCCCAATCTCTTAGGCGGTCACGCACACGCCTGCTCTGGATAGGGTGTTTTATAGCCCCTCCCACAGGATGACCTGTAAATTAGCAATCCAAGGCAGGGAGCTTAAATAACCCACTGCCTTTGGTAGGCAAATCTGGCTGCCCTTGGAGGTGAGGGCATGCCACTCCCCCTGACCAGGGCCAATTTGAACCTAGACACGCAGAAACATTAGGAGGCAGAAGGTGTTTTCACTCTCAGGCTAGTTCCACCCTTAAGGTGGGCTACCTGATGTGAACACGAAATATAAAAGTCTGCCATCTTGTAATGGCAGAATTAGGAACTCTGGGACAGGATTTTGCCCACTTCCCACAGGAAGTGGTCATGTAGGGGACTAGTAATCCCAGGCCTACATAGCCCATTGGCTACTACCCTACACTCCCCTAACTCCCATAAATCTAGTATTTAGGGGATCCCCTGGCATCAGATTCCTGCTGACCTAAGAAGAAGGAGAACACCAAAGAGCCACGAGAAGCAAGGACTGTGGAGAAGCAACTGACTTGGTACCAACTCTGCTGGCCTGTCTGCTGTTCCCTCCTTATTGTGCTAAAATCGTCTTGTCTTGCAGCTGCTGTGCCTCTAACAGTCTGGGAGGACTGCCTACCTTCAACAAAGACCCAGGAACTCTTGTGGAGTTGTGGAGCTTCTTCCCTGCTTCCTGCAAGCACTCCAAAGAACTGTGAGGACTCTGGACCGCTGCCAACACGACACCGGAAAGCACCATTGTACCCATGCCCCCTAGCCCGAGTTGAAGTGGGCCAACAGTACCAGCGTTGTCTCCTGACGCTCCAAGATGAAGTCGACATAGGTTTGCCAACAGTGGACTTCCTGACACCGCCTGCTGCCTCTTTTTGCAGGCCTCCTCCACTGCAAGTGTTTCTGGTGACAAAAACCCAACGCCTCGGAACGCCTCTGCACCGAGCTGCGCTGGCCCGAGGAAAAGAGGACCAAAGGTGTCCCCATGTCCCTAAGTATTGTGAGACTTGAGCCTCCTTGTTGGTTCAGCCAGACTGGCCCTCCAGTTCCAGCCTACAGCCTCCTATTAACCGGACTGATCCCCATTGACTTCAACGGGGCACCCAACGCTGAATTGCAACTCTGCATCCGGCTGCCTCAGTGCTGCTCGAGGTGACCTGTTGGTGCTACCTTAGACCTGCCCTATACTCACCATATTTCTGGAAGATTGGTTTTGTAAGTCACAGTAAAGTACCTCTATGTAGTATGCCTTTTTCTATAGGATCTGGTCCAGCTTTAGCGCTGTTGGCGCCCTGTGCAAAAATGCTTTTTGGCACCCCACCCCCAATGACCTCCTCCTCTGATTCCCTTACGACCACTCAGCAAAAGTGCCCCTTATCTCTCCATAGCTACTCTCTGACATACATTTAATTTGTTTTAAAGCACTAGTAAAGGCTGGATTTACTAATCCACACAGCTATCCACATAAAATACATATCTCTGTGCTACTTTATGACAAATACATACCCTCTGCGCTACTTTATGACAAGTCAAAACTACTACTAGCCAAAAATCCAATCTCTTTTCCTAGCAGGAATATTATTCACAAGAGTAATCTTGACATTTTTTATTGCTGCCTAAAAGCTGAACCACAAGGAACTCTGCAGCAAGTTCTTTTATATCCTAAGTTATTGTAAAAATACAGGGCCCCTTGAGGTCAGTCCCCTCCCTTCCAGGTCAGAGCCAAGTGTGGGCTCACCGGTCGCACTGCCTTAAAGCCGGTCCTGCATAGTGTTGATTTTTCAAATGTGTAAAAACTCATAACTCGAAACGTACTTACCTGATTTTGATGATCTTGGTGCCTTTAGGTTCTTTTTATAAATTAGCGTGGGTCTCCTTATTGAGTCATGTGCATCATTTACTGACTGTGTGTATGCAACAAACATCTAACACTCATCTCTGATAACCTTGAGGCTACTCGACCACACTACGCCCTAAGAGAGCACCTTGAGATTGCTAGTGAAAGCCCCTGTCCAATTATTATGGTTATCTTGGACTCTTTGCACAATACACCTCTTTTTAGGTCTCACCCTGGCAAAAGCACGCGCGATGCGCGCTCTCGCTGCGAGACCTATAGCCGTCCACTCTGCTTCCAATGAGACAAGTGATTGTCCGGCGCAGCACGCCGTAATCGGATCAGGTCGCGCGCGTTCACCATCTTCTGTCACCCTTGCAAGCCTGCAACACACACAGGCACACCTCCCCCTGCTTTCCCCCACCCACACACACACACGAGCGCACACATACAGAGACACACACCACGCCGCCCCCGCCCCCACACACACACACACATGAGCGCATACACGCACACATACTGAGCGACCCCCCCCGCACACACACGAGCGCACACACGCACACATAAAGAGACACCCCCCCTCCGTACAACTAACCCCACTCACCGCATCAGCGCCACTCAAGACTTTGCAGCCTCCGCGGGGATCTCCCTCGGGCATGGGAGCCCCGCGTCACCACTGCTCCTCTCTGGGCCAGCCACTCTGTGGGCGCGGGCTTCAGAAGACGGAAGCCACGCCCCACGACAGGTTTCGGTTTCGCTCACAGCTTTTTTCAATGCTTGTTAGTAATTTTGGCTGAGGTATGCAGTGAAGCATGCATAGCTGAAGAGGTTTTAAGGTTTTATTCAGGTCAGCGACCAGCGCTGTTTGCGAACTCTCTTGTTCCCTTTTGCCTCTGCCCTCTTGCTTACAGAAGGGGCTGTGAGGCAGTCGTCGCTTGCGCCCTGGGTGGAAAAGAGTGTCAAGACAGAAGCCAATGTCACCTATTTTTACCTGCATTTTGGGGTGGGATTCCTCAGCATCCCCCCCTCCTTACCCCATCACTCTGTGTGCCCATTCTGTCGTGCTACAGTCCTTACTCTAACCAGCCTGGTGCTCCGGGTGACGCGCTTGAGGTTAGCTGGCTCTCGGTAATGTCTCAGCAGGGATGGAGCACGCCTAAAACACATTCTTGGGCACATGCTTCCGGCGTGGGAATTCCCTAGGGGCAACGGATGCGGGTGTCCCCTGTAAAGTGCATAATCTGTTACAGGCAGGTTTAAGCACCCAACACATGTTCTGCCTAATACAATCTGACGATTTACAAAAAGGGGGTGGTGATGAACAGAGTGTCTGAGTTAAACAGACCACTCTTACCCAGTCCAAAGATCAGGGCTTGATCCATCACCGTTATTTATCTCACTGCCCCATCCCAGCTCAGAACCTGGCTATATGCAAATCAGTCTGTCCCTGGCCCAGTGCATCATGGGAACAGGGCAGACTAAACTACCAAGCCAATTCTTCACCAGAAAGGAGACAAGCTACCGGGGACCGGTTTCTGGCATTTCAGCCTTCTTCGGCCCGGCTTGCTTGAATCCTGATGGAGCAGTGAGAAAGGGACTCATGTCTGAGTATACCCTGCCACACCTATAGTGGCCAAAAACGATTTACAAAAAGGGGGTGGTGATGAACAGAGTGTCTGAGTTAAACAGACCACTCTTACCCAGTCTAAAGATCAGGGCTTGATCCATCACCGTTATTTATCTCACTGCCCCATCCCAGCTCAGAACCTGGCTATATGCAAATCAGTCTGTCCCTGGCCCAGTGCATCATGGGAACAGGGCAGACTAAACTACCAAGCCAATTCTTCACCAGAAAGGAGACAAGCTACCGGGGACCGGTTTCTGGCATTTCAGCCTTCTTCGGCCCGGCTTGCTTGAATCCTGATGGAGCAGTGAGAAAGGGACTCATGTCTGAGTATACCCTGCCACACCTATAGTGGCCAAAAACGATTTACAAAAAGGGGGTGGTGATGAACAGAGTATCTGAGTTAAACAGACCACTCTTACCCAGTCCAAAGATCAGGGCTTGATCCATCACCGTTATTTATCTCACTGCCCCATCCCAGCTCAGAACCTGGCTATATGCAAATCAGTCTGTCCCTGGCCCAGTGCATCATGGGAACAGGGCAGACTAAACTACCAAGCCAATTCTTCACCAGAAAGGAGACAAGCTACCGGGGACCGGTTTCTGGCATTTCAGCCTTCTTCGGCCCGGCTTGCTTGAATCCTGATGGAGCAGTGAGAAAGGGACTCATGTCTGAGTATACCCTGCCACACCTATAGTGGCCAAAACGATTTACAAAAAGGGGGTGGTGATGAACAGAGTGTCTGAGTTAAACAGACCACTCTTACCCAGTCCAAAGATCAGGGCTTGATCCATCACCGTTATTTATCTCACTGCCCCATCCCAGCTCAGAACCTGGCTATATGCAAATCAGTCTGTCCCTGGCCCAGTGCATCATGGGAACAGGGCAGACTAAACTACCAAGCCAATTCTTCACCAGAAAGGAGACAAGCTACCGGGGACCGGTTTCCGGCATTTCAGCCTTCTTCGGCCCGGCTTGCTTGAATCCTGATGGAGCAGTGAGAAAGGGACTCATGTCTGAGTATACCCTGCCACACCTATAGTGGCCAAAAACGATTTACAAAAAGGGGGTGGTGATGAACAGAGTGTCTGAGTTAAACAGACCACTCTTACCCAGTCCAAAGATCAGGGCTTGATCCATCACCGTTATTTATCTCACTGCCCCATCCCAGCTCAGAACCTGGCTATATGCAAATCAGTCTGTCCCTGGCCCAGTGCATCATGGGAACAGGGCAGACTAAACTACCAAGCCAATTCTTCACCAGAAAGGAGACAAGCTACCGGGGACCGGTTTCTGGCATTTCAGCCTTCTTCGGCCCGGCTTGCTTGAATCCTGATGGAGCAGTGAGAAAGGGACTCATGTCTGAGTATACCCTGCCACACCTATAGTGGCCAAAAACGATTTACAAAAAGGGGGTGGTGATGAACAGTGTGTCTGAGTTAAACAGACCACTCTTACCCAGTCCAAAGATCAGGGCTTGATCCATCACCGTTATTTATCTCACTGCCCCATCCCAGCTCAGAACCTGGCTATATGCAAATCAGTCTGTCCCTGGCCCAGTGCATCATGGGAACAGGGCAGACTAAACTACCAAGCCAATTCTTCACCAGAAAGGAGACAAGCTACCGGGGACCGGTTTCTGGCATGTCAGCCTTCTTCGGCCCGGCTTGCTTGAATCCTGATGGAGCAGTGAGAAAGGGACTCATGTCTGAGTATACCCTGCCACACCTATAGTGGCCAAAAACGATTTACAAAAAGGGGGTGGTGATGAACAGAGTGTCTGAGTTAAACAGACCACTCTTACCCAGTCCAAAGATCAGGGCTTGATCCATCACCGTTATTTATCTCACTGCCCCATCCCAGCTCAGAACCTGGCTATATGCAAATCAGTCTGTCCCTGGCCCAGTGCATCATGGGAACAGGGCAGACTAAACTACCAAGCCAATTCTTCACCAGAAAGGAGACAAGCTACCGGGGACCGGTTTCTGGCATTTCAGCCTTCTTCGGCCCGGCTTGCTTGAATCCTGATGGAGACTCTGACCCTCACCACCCCTTGTTGTAAATATTTTTGTCCACCCTAAGCGTGGAAGGGTATTCTCAGATGTGAGACCCTTGCTCATTGCACCATCAGGATTCAAGCAAACCGGGCCGAAGACGGCTGTAATGCCAGAAACCGGTCCCCGGGAGCTTGTTTCCTTCCCAGTGTAAGAATTGGCTTTTGTAGTTTGGTTTGCCCTGTTCCCATCATGCACTGGGACAGGAACAGACTAATTTGCAAACAGCCAGGTTCTGAAACTGGGATGGTGCAGTGAGCTAAAAAACGGTGTTGGATCTAGCCCTGATCTCTTGACTGGGTGAGAGCTTTCTGCTTAATTCAGAGACTCTGTCCCTCACCACCCCTTGTTGTAAATATTTTTGTCCACCCTAAGCGTGGAAGGGTATTCTCAGATGTGAGACCCTTGCTCATTGCACCATCAGGATTCAAGCAAACCGGGCCGAAGACGGCTGTAATGCCAGAAACCGGTCCCCGGGAGCTTGTTTCCTTCCCAGTGTAAGAATTGGCTTTTGTAGTTTGGTTTGCCCTGTTCCCATCATGCACTGGGACAGGAACAGACTAATTTGCATACAGCCAGGTTCTAAAACTGGGATGGTGCAGTGAGCTAAAAAACGGTGTTGGATCTAGCCCTGATCTCTTGACTGGGTGAGAGCTTTCTGCTTAATTCAGAGACTCTGTCCCTCACCACCCCTTGTTGTAAATATTTTTGTCTACCCTAAGCGTGGAAGGGTATTCTCAGATGTGAGACCCTTGCTCATTGCACCATCAGGATTCAAGCAAACCGGGCCGAAGACGGCTGTAATGCCAGAAACCGGTCCCCGGGAGCTTGTTTCCTTCCCAGTGTAAGAATTGGCTTTTGTAGTTTGGTTTGCCCTGTTCCCATCATGCACTGGGACAGGAACAGACCAATTTGCATACAGCCAGGTTCTGAAACTGGGATGGTGCAGTGAGCTAAAAAACGGTGTTGGATCTAGCCCTGATCTCTTGACTGGGTGAGAGCTTTCTGCTTAATTCAGAGACTCTGTCCCTCACCACCCCTTGTTGTAAATAATACAATCTGACAGCAGAGCTTTGTGCAAGTGAAGAGGCACCGTCGGAGCCTGCGAAACCACTAGCAGTGCAATGAAAGTGCTTTCGCCCTACCCTGTCAGCGCGTCAAAGCTGTATTGTTGTTAGGTGAGTGGGAGTTGAATCCCTCTCTTCCCCCTACCCCCCCCTCCTTGAGGAGTAGTGGTCACCCATAAGAGCCTCATGAAGTGCCCGTTGAAAGATGCCAGGGACCTTGTGAACAGCCCTCGTTCGTTCGTCTCCCGTAGCCTCATGAAATCGAGGTTGTTGCTCCACGCAACTATGTTCACGTTTATCCCAGATATTTGAGTGTTTGTTTTATTTATGTGTTTAAAAAGACCTAGAAAGGCTGGTAGCACCTCCCTCCTCCCCACCCCCTTCCTTAACCTTTTTGCTCTCATGAAAGGACCTCTGGTGTCAGAAAAGCTGGTAACCAAAACACACATCTGTCTCTTAAAGGTAATATCCTTTTAGGAGCACTTGCAATTCATTTCATCAAGAAAACAAGCATTTATCTGCTGAAGGCCGCATTTTCCTTACTTTTATCCCTAATGTTTTTGAGTTCTTAGATCCCTGAAATCTGCCACGCGTATAGATCTGTAGTTGTGGCCAGTTGCTCAAGCCCACTCTGAAATCATAAACCCCGTAGAATTGTATGGGTCTGACCTTGTGTTTTTTAGATATAACTTGTGATATAAGAAAATGTGTTTAAACCAATGTGTCATATCTATTTTGTGGTGCAAGGCATGGTGGACCTGTTGAATCAAAGGGAATTTTATTGGAAGCAGTATTTGATAGCTGTCTTTCGAAATCAATGTGCCGTGGTCGTTTATGCCACCATTGTGAAACTGATGTTTTTGTGGAACACTGTGCTATTGATATTTTGTGCGATCAGTGTACATTGAGGATGTATTACAACGAAAACCATTACACCGCATTACACCGGGGGGCGCTCTAGGATAAGGAATAGTTTTAATTTACTATCCAACACCTTCCCTAGTGTCCACGGGGACTGGACTTGGAATAGTAAATTAAAGTATTCACTATCCAGCACCCCCAAGTGTAAAGCGTTGTAAAGGTTTTCGTTGTAATACTTGCGTTGTAACAGCATGCGTGGTAAAAGCATGCGTTGTAACGTCATACATCCTGTTCTGTAGGCATAGTATGTTGATTGAGGCCACAATAGCTGGAATGGCTTGGGATGAATTACTCAGTCCATCTAAGTTGTTAAAACGTAAGAGTGGGCATGCTGGTGTTTCGTGCTAGGGTGGGTACTATGTGTGATTGTTTGCAGGTTTCTGGTGACAGTCCTTAGTGGTTTGTAGAAAATGAATCTGTGTTTTGTGTCTGTTGAAAATGCCCTCTGTATGATGTGAGACAGGTGGCTTGATTGAAGTTTTTATGAAGTTCCCAGTTACTATGCAGATGTATGCTATAATCATTCAGCAGACGCCAAACTAGGCCTGGTGAAGGTGGTGATGCCACCCCAAGTGCTTCGAATGGAGGGCAAGGTGTGGCCACAGCTGCTATCTGGGTGCCACCATTTTAGTTGCTGATTTGTAATCATCAAGAACTAAAAGGGCGAAAAGAAAATCCAAAGTAAAGCCCTCTGCATTGAAAAGCTGCTCAGGTAAAAGGACCTTACCGCAGGGCAGGTAGTCACTAAATCCCAAATTAAAGGTCACTCAGGAAGGCTACTCAGAAAATAAAGGTGGGTGACAGGGAAGCCATCGCTACGAACTGATAATCCAGTCAGTGCAGCTTGCTCCTGGTCTGACGTACAAGGAGGACAATTGTCTGGCTCACTATGCATAAATGCTCCGAGGATATTATGCACTGCATAGTCGTGTTCCACCCTGCAACTCTAGAGTGCGGCCACACTGTCATACGTTTTATGACGCGTGTCTTTTCTTACTCCTGAGAAAGCTTTGTGTTTCAGGGAACAGTTAGGTTTCTGTTTCATAGTGAAATCTAGGTGAACGCTGATTAAAATAATAAAGAAATTTATAATAATAATAATAAAGAAATTTATAAAGCGCCTGGTGAAGCTATCTCGGCGTGTCCCCGCGCTATGGAGATAAGATAAGTTCAGTGTTGTGGTAGGCTTCTCCCCCCCATCAGTGTACTAGAGATTGTACAGGTAGGTTTTTAGGTGTTTTCTGAAATTGGTCTCTGATTCTTCCAGCCTAAGGCCAGCCGGGAGCCGATTCGAGTTGTTAGCAGCTAACACTCTGAAAGAGCGGCCTCCCAGTTTTGCTTTTTTTACACGGGGGATCCTCAGTAGGCCTGTTCCTGCTGAGCGTAGTGCTCTGTTTGGCTCATAAATAGGAATAAGGTCCTGGAGATAGGATGGAGCTTTATGCCATATGATCCTGAGGCATATTAAGACTCTCTTCCTGACCGGCAGCCAGTGTAGAGCCGCAAGAGCGGGTTTAGAAGCTGCTCTTTTAGGGAGTTTTAGGACCAAACGTGCTGCTGTATTTTGGAGAACTTGCAGGCGCCCCATGTTTTTTTCTGTGGTGCCTAGGAGTAGGACATTACCGTAATCCATACGGAAGGTTACCAATGCTTGGGTCATGGTGCGTCTGGCCTCCTGCGGAAGTAGATCTAGGGTGTGGTTTAGAGTTTTTAGCACCCCAAAGCACTTTCCCACTAGTCGGTGAATGTGGCCCTCATAAGATAGTTTGGGATCAACCCACACTCCCAGGTTTTTTGCCTCTTTACAGGGAATGGGCGTTGGGCCCAGACAGGACGGCCACCAGTCAGCCGTCCAGCTAGAATCGTTCCCTCCAATCACCATTACCTCTGTCTTGGAGCCGTTAAGCTTCAAGCAGTGAGAGTTCATCCAACTTGCTAGGGCCTGCATACAGGCCTTAAAGTTAGCTGCTGCTATTGTCGGTGCTTGGGACAAGGAGATCAGCAGTTGAGTGTCGTCGGCGTATGAGATTAGCTCTACACCGTACTCTTGCACCACATCTGCTAGGGGGGCCATATATAAGTTGAACAAAGTAGGGCTCAGGGCCGAGCCCTGAGGCACCCCTTGCTCTAAGGCTATCGCAGAAGATGTAAAGGAGCCCCGCTGGACCTGAAAGCTGCGGTCTGTAAGAAACGCTTTCAACCATCCCAGCGCGGACTCAGTGACACCTGCTTTGTTTAGACACTGCAGCAAGATGGAGTGCGCTACAGTGTCAAACGCCGCACTGAGGTCCAGCATAATCAGTGCCATGGTGTGTCCGCATCTGCCTCTTGTCGCAAGGTCTCAGTCGCTCTCAGAAGGGCTGTCTCCGTAGAGAAGCCCGGCCTGAAACCAGATTGAGAGGAGTGCAGGAGGTTGTTCTTCTCCAGATGTTCCATTAGCTGAGTATTGGCCACTTTCTCCGCCACCTTGGCTAAGTACGGTAGCAGGGAGATCGGCCTTAGGTTTTCAAATATTTCATGGCTTACATTAGGTTTCTTTTTAATGGGAAGCACAATCGCTTGTTTCCAATCTTCCGGGAGTGTTGCGGATGCAAATGAGACCTGAAGCACATGCCTTAATGCACGGTTCCAGCACCGTGAGGCTCTCTCCCAACACCCAAGGTGGTTCTGGATCCCGAGGGGAACCAGATTTAATACCCTGACATATACTGCTTAATGTCTCTGGAGGGGGTATCGAGAAGACCTTTAAACATTCCCCCACTTTACTTGCACCTGCCTTTTCTTTAAAATCGTGTCCACATATCGTGTTGCCAGGGAAAGTCGCATAAATATCTCTAACCTTTCCTGCAAAGTAGTTAGCTACTCTGTTACATTCTTCAACTGAGTCATTTTGTGGTGTATTAGCATTAACTACCACTGAGATCTCCTTGAAAATTTTAAAAAGCTCTCTCGGAGTTTTCTGCCTCCCCAATGCGATCTTTGTAGTGCATAGCTTTAGTTCCTCGCAGTTTAGTTTGATATTTTCTTTGTGCTTCCTTATAACTAGTCTTAGTTTGAGGGCAGAAGTCTGACCGCCATCTCCGCTCTAGTTTTTTGCATTCTGATTTGGCAGCCTGTAACTCAGATGTAAACCAAGGGGCAGATTTCTTCCTTCTGCTCTCTCTCTTAGATAAGCACATCAGGGCCGTCGCATCTAGGGCATTTAGAATGCGCATCTCTAGCTCGCAATTTGCGCTTTCGCAGTCCGCACCCCCTGACTGACCACCTAACTCTAATAGTTTGTTGAAGGTATCTTGTGAAAAGTTCTTCCATTTGCGACGTGGGTAACCGTTGTTATTCTCCCTGAGTGTGTACGACTCTGGAATATGAATATTGAAAGGAATTAAGAAGTGATCCGACCACGGTATGGGTAAGGGCGAATTCACCCTCACTCAGTTCCAGCTACAAAAAACGGGATCCAATAAGTGGCCGTGTTTATGGGTTGGGGCACTGTTTTTTAATTCTAGTTGTAAGGCCTGTAATTCTTGCCTAATGTCACTTGCCTCTTTAACTTGTTAATCCTCAAGATGGATATTGAGATCTCCTAATACCAGGATTCTGCTCTTCCTTATGGCTAAATGAGCCACAGCTTCCACTAGGCTAGATGTAAAACCGTTGAGCCTTCCTGGGGGTCTCTAGATGAGGATTCCCGACACATCCTTGTTCTGTTACGTAAAATATTCCAGAGCTTGCACAGAGAAGCCCCCCACCTCCCTGTGGGTTTCTTTTGAATGAGGACATGTGTAAAAGAGGGGCATTCTAGTCTTGAACTTCCTCCTTTGGCTGTAGAGTCTGAGTTTAGATTGTACAGAGAGACTGGTCCTGTCCCACATGGTGAGTGAGGACAAGACCAGTGAACCAGATTCTTCTTGCGGCTGGAAGCCATAACAGGATCGTAGTGGCAGACCGGACGTGATTGCATTTTATCAGATTTAGAACATGTCTCGTTGTAGCATTCTTGATTTGTTGTAGTTTGCTGATTATATCACCAGGAAGTCCAATGTAGAGTGTGCTGACATAGGAGGAAACAAAGCACTAAAGCTTGGCCTAGAGATGGGGTAAAACCACAGTAAGGAAAGATGCACTGTAATCTTAGCTGAGCTAGAGTCACAACTCCAAGGTTCTTAACTAATGCGAAGGTGGTTGGTGGCCGTCCATTCCTTGAGGTAATAAGAAAATAAGGCCATATTTATGCCCTGAACACAGATGAAGACCTCTAGATTACAGGAATTGTGGTTCAGGCAGTTCTGCATCCTCCACTGTTTTGCTGCCAGAGGCATTGGCAAATTGCTGAGTAGTCCAGGTCCAGGGTTTTTTCCACTTTTTTGGATCTTGTTATCATCATCGTTGTAACAGATAAGCTTGAAAGAATCGAAACTGTCAGGTAGTGGGCCAGATGTACATGAAGAGGGGCAACTGTTGAGCTTTGGTATTCCCTACTCAAAGGATGAATGTTGATAAGGAGGAAATGTGCTTCTCTATGCGGTAAACGTTAATCCTTTTAAGAACCCACGGTACCTGTGTTACGTTTCTAGGTCTCGCTGAGCAAATGAGCTTGCGCATTGCTCCGGCGAGAATTATGTAGGGGCTCCAGGAAAGCCTGCCAGAGGGCTTTGGAATGCGGATTATGGCCAGTGCATGTGTGCCTGGCGCGCGCTCGCCATTTGCTCCTACGCCCCGCTCCCCCCCATCAGACTTGAAAGGAAGCCGCTCGCACACCACCATTTGCCTGAGCCTCAGCATCAGACTTCAAAGGAAGCCGCTCCTCCACTCCCCGATCAGACTTCAAAGGAATGCGCTCCTGAACTTGCTGGCCTCGCTCTCGTGAGCCTTTATTTACTTGTTTCCTATTTCTCCTCAATCCCTTCTAAGTTCTTCCTACTCTGTCTTCACTTCCCCCGCTCTCTCTTGCTTCCTTTCCCCACCTTTCCTCCTAACATTCCATGTTGTGCTGTTTATGTTATATTGTTATATTATACAACGTTATGTAATTTCGTGACACACTTGTATGTAATGTTAATTTGATGCAGCGCTGCCAGTATTTCTGCTCCTACACAATGTTTGCTCCTGTTCCCTCTCTCACCTTCCGCTCAATCACCCCGCTCTCTTTTCCATACGTCCTCTGCCTACTTTCTCTTAACTTCTCCGTTCTCTTCCTTGCACTATTATTTTCAGTCCGTCACTCACTCCTTTTCATCTCCTCGCCTCTAGCCTCATTCTTTCCTCCTTAATAATTTATTTTCGTCTTCCTCATCCTACTTTTCTGCTTTTCGACTCACCTTTCTCACTTAATCTTGCAGTTTCTCTCGGTTTATTTCCTCGGCGATCTCATGCCGCAGTCCTTCTTTGCGGTCATTTCTTGCATTGACTACCCATGTAGCCTCTCTTTGCTATCCCTCATCTGTTACTCCACTGCTTGTCTGCTGTCTTTCATTCTATTTCCAGCTGTTTTGTCTGTCCCTGTCCTCTGTCTTTTGTGGCGCCCCGCCTGTTCACTCCTTTCTCTCTCCTCGTAATGTTACCTCTCTCAGATTTTTTTTTCTCCTCTGCGATCCCTCAGTTCTTCCCTGCTGTATCCTCCCCCCTGTCTTCTACAGGTATGTCTCTCCCTTCTTCTCCGTCCACCCCTTCTGTCTCCTACAAGGCTGCCCTCTCCCAGCTCTAGGTCCTTAGCTGAGCTCCATTCCTTCTCTGCAGTCTTTCTTCTCTCTACCGCCCACCTTGTCTCTCCTCCCCCTCTTTCCGGTGTGCTCCACTCTGTCTTCCATTCTCTCTCCTACGGATCTGTTCTCTCCCAGCTCTTTTCTTCGAGGTGATTTTACTCCCTCACTGTTGTCTACCTGTTTCTCTCTCCTTTATATTGTCTTTCCCTGCTCTTTCCTCTGTTGTGCTCTGCACCTCCTCTGTTGTCTTTCCTTCTCTTTATCCTCTTAAGCCTTCTTCAGTGATGTCTCGCCCTTTTTTAGGTTTCACCTAAAGAGAGCATGCGCTGTCAGCGAAAACATTTATCCTAAAAAGGGAGCTTATAGGCCGCCCATTTCTTAACTTTATTTACCATTGGTAGACTCCCACGTCATTCTTGATTCTTTGCGTACCATTAGTCAGCTGCTCCTCCTGGCACCCTCACATCCCCTCACCCTCGCATCCCCTCACCCTCACTCACCCTCTCACCCTCTCACCCTCACCCACCCTCCCACCCTAACCCACCTTCTCACCCTCACCCACCCTCTCACCCACCCTCTCACACTCACACCCCCTTACACCCCCTCACCCTTATACCCCCTCACCCCCTTTGCACCCCCTCACCCGCACACCCCCTCAACCGCACTCCCTCACACCCCCTCACCCGCACACCCTCACACCCCCTCACCTGAACACCCTCACACCCCCTCACACACCTTCACCCACACACACCCCCACCCACACCCCCCTCACCCTCACTCACCCTCACTCACCCTCACACATCCTCACACACCCTCACCAGCATAACATAACAAAACACAGCATAGGATAGGATAGCATAGCATAACAAAACAAAGCATAGGATAGCAAAACAAAACACAGCATAGCAAAACACAACAAAGCATAGCATAACAAAACATAGCATAGTATAACAAAACATAGCATAACAAAACACAACAAAACATAGCAGAACAAAACATAGCATAACGTAACAAAACATAGCATAACATAACATAGAACAAAGCATAGCATAAGCGAACATATCATAAAAAAAATAGCAAAACACAACAAAACATAGCATAGGATAACAAAACACAACAAAACATAGCATACATAACAAAACATAGCATTGCAAAGCATAACATAACAAAACACAACATAGCATAGCAAACCGTAGCATAACAAAACATAGCATAATATAACAAAACATAGCATAACAAAACACAACAAAACATAGCAGAACAAAACATAGCATAACGTAACAAAACATAGCATAACATAACATAAAACAAAGCATAGCATAACTAAACATATCATAACAAAACATAGCATTGCAAAGCATAACATAACAAAACACAACATAGCATAGCATAACAAAACGTAGCATAACAAAACATAGCATAATATAACAAAACATAGCATAACAAAACACAACAAAACATAGCATAACAAAACATAGCATAAGGTAACAAAACATAGCATAACATAAAACAAAGCATAATAATACACATAGCATAACAAAACATATCAAAACACAATAAAACATAGCATAGCATAACAAAACATAGCATACATCACAAAACATAGCATTGCAAAGCATAGCATAGCAAAGCATAGCATAGCATAACAAAACACAACACAGCATAGCATAGCATAACAAAACAAAGCTTAGCATAGCATAACAGAACATAGCATAGTATAACACAACAGCATAACAAAACACAACAAAACATAGCAGAACAAAACATAGCATAATGTGACAAAACATAGCATAACATAACATAAAGCTAAGCATAGCATAACAAAACATAGCATAACAAAACATATCAAAACACAACAAAACACAGCATAGCATAACAAAACACAACAAAACATAGCACACAAAACAAAACATAGCATTGCAAAGCATAGCATAACAAAACACAACATAGCAAAGCAAAACACAACATAGCATAGCATAACAAAACAAAGCTTAGCATAACAAAACATAGCATAACAAAGCATAGCATAACAAAACATAGCATAGTAAAACACAACACAACATAGCATAGCATAACAAAACACAACAAAACATAGCATTGCATAACAAAGCATAGGATAGCAAAACTAAACATAGCATAGCATAATAAAACAAAGCATAGGATAGCATAACAAAACATAGCATAACAAAACACAACAACACCTAGCATAACAAAACATATAGCATAGCAAAACATAGCATACCAAACACAACAAAACATAGCATAACAAAACATAGCAACAGAGCATAGCATAATAAAACACTACAAAACATAGCATAACAAAGCATAGCATACCAAACACAACAAAACGTAGCATAACAAAGCATAGCATAGCATAACAAAGCATAGCATAGCAAAACAAAGCATAGAATAGCAAAACATAGCATAGCATAGCAAAACATAGCATAGCATAACAAAACAAAGCATAGCATAGCATAGCAAAACAAAGCATAGCATAACAAAACATAGCATAGCATAACAAAGCATAGCAAAACATAGCATAACAAACCCTAGCATAACAAAACATAGCATTGCAGTACATAGCATAGCATAGCATAGCATAACAAAACATAACATAGCATAACAAAGCATAGCATAGCATAACAAATCAAAGCATAAGATAGCAAAACATAGCATAGCATAACAAAACAAAACATAGGATGGCAAAATAAAACATAGCATAGCATACAGCATCACTCCGCACCACCACAACATCACTATGCGCTACCACAGCATCACTGAACGCCACAGCATCAATCATTCACCATTGCAACATCAATCAGCGCTACCACAGCATCAATCTGTGCAACCATTCAACAACACCTGGTTCAAATATGTTCACTCAATGTTTCAAGCTTTATTAGAAGTGTAACAAAAATATGTTAATATTTCACTTCTGTTCTTGGATTTTCGTCACAAAATACACTGAACATAATCTTCACAAAAGTTATTTACAAAACTTAAAGCTATTGCCATTATACATTACAGTAACTTTCATTTAAGTATTAATTATTGAAAAAAAATTAAAAGCCATTGTTATTTGTAATATCAATACATGTAAGTCACGTAAATACAAAACATTGCATTACAAATGCTATAGGTGTCACATTTGCGAAAGGTATAACTACTGGCATTGTAAATGAAAAAGCTATTAATTTCGCTATTTTCAAAAACAAAACATTAATAAAAAATTTGTCATTTACAATTCCAATAGCTCAAACTTTTCAAATGTGAGACCTATTGCATTGCAAATGCTTGTTTTGTATCCTATACAAAGAGCCACAGTGAGCTTGCATTTCTCTAGCTTTAGAGAGTGACCACTAGGTTCCTGTCTGCAAAGGACTTCACACAATCGCTCATCATGTTCATGAGAATTACTTCCATATACCAACACGCCATCTTTGATAGATCCTTAACTCCTGTACTACTTTCAATACACTTTCTATTAACCTTTGAAAAACAGACGGCGCAGAAATTAAACTAAAAGATGTTCTGACATATTAAAAGGCACCAAAGGAAGTGACAAAAGATGGCAATTCTTGTGACAAAGGATATAATCTGATCTGATGGTAGGCTGAATTTAAGTCCAGGGAAGAGAAATATTTGACATTGACCAACAAGCTTAACATTTCTGTTATATTTGGTAGAGGATAATGATCCACAATCACATACTTGTGTAATTCATTGAGATAAATACAAAGTCTTCCTTCTCCATTTGCTTTTCTTGCCATCACTACCTCAGACAACAATACAGATCCTTCCACTTCTTCAATTATCCCATGTTAGAAATTAGTTTTCTGGTTGGCTAGGGTATGTACCTAAGCCAAGCAGAATCCACTACTCTAATCGGGATAAGGGGATTACATGTCTAAAATAACCCCTGCTCACCCCTTTGGTAATTTGGCACGAGAAGTCAGGCTTATTTCAGAGGCAATGTGTAAAGCATTTGCACATAACAAACAGTAATACAGTGAAAACACCACAAAAGGACATCACACCAGTTTTAGAAACATATCCAATATTTATCTGTGTAAAACAAGACCAAAATGATAAAAATGCAACACACAGTGATCAAAATACAGATAATGTAAATATAGGCTTTATATACAGTTCCTTGAGGTCGATAGCTCTGTCCGGGGTTATCACTGTGTCATGAACAAACAAATCCAACAGTTCCAAGCGGTTGCGGCAATGCGGGTCAGCTACGGTGTCGGGGAGACACGTAAAATAGTACCTTTGGAGATGCTGGCCGTTGGACCTTGCTGGGAGCTCCGGAGGAGCGGTGTTGGCAGGCATCTGTTCGGACGTATGTGCAGGAGACGTCTACTCATGAAGTCACTTGCATTGCAGGTCGAACTCCGTGTGTTTGAAGTCAGCAGCATCGGCGTTGGCAGGCGTGAAGGTCCGGAGTGAAGCGGAGTGCGGAGCCCTCAGGTGGCCATGCAGGCAGTGGCTCAGTGATGGTCATCCAACATCAACAGTGAGTCCAGGGCTGTGGTACGAAGTGGGGCGGTGTGGTGGTGACAGGTCATGGTGCAGGTAGTGGCATTGTTGCTGGAGTGCTGTCATTGGTAGAAACAAGAAACTGGAGTTGATGGCGCTGGCATCGGTAGGCCAAGGCTGCGGTGTAGATGGCATGGTCCGTCTTATAACTTACGAGTCTAGGCCCCAAACTGCGGTGCAAGCAGCGGCATCAATATCATCTTGGAGCTAGGTCATCAGTGAGGCCACGGCTGCGGTGTGAAGCGGGAGGGTGCTCCGTGTTCTCCATGAGTGGTATTCACAGATCACGGTACAGGTAGCCGTGTCGGGGATACCATGGCGGTGGTGTGAAGCGAAGCAGTGAGGATTATAGTGCCCAAAGGTAACTGCTCAAGCAGCGACTCGGTGGTGGCATGTGATGACGGTGAGACCAGGGTTGCGGTGCGAAGTGTGGTAGTGCCCTCTGTGGTGCCTTCCGGTCACAGGGCCTTCAGCGACATCATTTTGTCGGTGTCAGGTGACCTTTCTCCTTTGTGGCAGCTGGAACCTCCAGGAGGCTAGCTCTACATCAGCCCCCTGGAGATACTTAGTATGCAGAAAGAACAGTCCAGTCCTTTCCCTGCCGAAGATAAAAGCAGCAACTGCAGGTCAACCCAACACAGCAACAACAGCAAAGGGACAGTACTCCTCCTGGCAGCTCTTCTCTGTGGCAGATTCCTTAGTCCATCAGTAATCTAAAGTTCTGGGGTCAGGGTCCCAATATTTATGCCACATTTTCCTTCGGAGTTGATACAAACAAAGTTCCTTTTGCATATGTAAACCAGTTCAGCCTGGTTGAGGCCAGGTTCACTCCATGAGAGGGAGACAGCTTTGAGAGAGGCAGCCACAGTCCATTCAGGTGCAAGCGACAACTCCTCCCACTATTCTAAGTACAGCCAGGTCTATTTAGCCAGGCTATGAGTCACCCAGGAAAGGCAGGATACACCTCAATCGCCCCTTGTGTCTGTCTAGAGTGAATGCACATCCCCAGCTCCTGTCACTACAAACCCAGATGGTAAATACACAAATTGCAGAGGCACACAGGATGATTACGCAAGAAAATGCCCATTTCTCACTGCACCACTGAATTCAAATTTGCCTACCTGAAGAGGGGTGATACCCTGAGACCGGTCCGAGCATGTTTGTTACTGGTACAGGGAGGATCTGGCTTGGCAATTCGGGCTGGACTGTTGTTCCCATGAGGAACCGGGTCAAGATTGATTTGCTTATGGCTGGGACCAAACTGCGGTGGTGTGATGAGCAAAAGAACAAAGGATTAAACCCAGATCTTTGTGACTGGGGTGAATGTTTGCATTGTTCAGCATTCAGTCCATCATTTGTTTCTTTCACTTTCTAAAAGTGGCATTTTCAAACTATCTTCACTAAAAGATGAATTTTTTAAATTCTGAGTTCAGGAATCCTAAACTTTAGTTCTCTATCTTGTCCAAATGGAAAGTTACACTTGTAAGATGTTACAGCAGCCCTGTTAACCTATAGGACAGGTAGCCTTTCAATAGTGAAAAACGAACTTGGCTGCGTTTCACCATCAGGACATGTAGAACACACAAGCACATGTCCTACATTTCATACACTGCACCCTACCCATAGGGCTACCGTGGGCCTAAATGAGGGGTGGCTTACATGTAAGAAAAGGGATGGTAACGGCCTGGAAAGTGGGTGCACTTGCCAGGTTGACATGGTAGTTAAAACTGTGCGCAGATACAGCAGTGGCAGGTCGGAGACACCTTTGAAAGGCTACTTGTGTGCGTTGCACAACCAGTGTTACAATCCCACTAGTAGCATTTGATTTAGAGGACCTGGCACTCTCAGTGCATTGTACTAGGGACTTACTAGTAAATCAAATATCCCCATCATGAAAAACCAATCCTACACAATTTACATGGAGAGCATATGCACTGTAGCACTGAATAACAGTGATAACGGTGATAAAGTGACTAGAGTCCTAAAACTAATGAAAAATTGGTCCTAAAACAGGAGGACAAAAAGTCTGGGGATAAACTCCCTAAAAAAGCCAAATCTAACTTCCATTACACTTTAGTCTGTCTATGTCTTGGGCCATGTCATCCTTCACCTGAAGTGGAACATTCCTCACAAAATCTGGAGGTACCCCTGTTACATACGACAGGTGGGGGAACTGAACACTAAGAAAGGACAAGAGACCCTGTCTTCGTAGTTATAGGATTAAATTTCCTCTTGTATAAGTTTAGAGAACTGAGTATTAGGGAGACCTATGAGGTAGTGTTAAAATGGTAGCTGAAGCAGGGCAGTGCAAAATAGACAAATAGACAGAATGAATGTAAACAATTAATAACAATGAGTGAACAGAAATTATATGAATTCAAGCATAAAATTTATTTCCTCCCGAACGGGTTACAATCTAAAACCTGGTTAAAAACAGTTCATCAAAACCACCAAAGGGTGGACAATAATAGACAATTTTTAGAAAAAGCAATCCTGTCTAATCAAGTGAACACAGTCGACGCAGCGTTTCGGTGTTTTAGTTAGTCTTCACACCTTCTTCAGGACGTTCACACAAATGAATGGATGTCTGCTGAAGATGGCGGATGAATGTATCTATTCTGATCATCCGGCAGACAGTATATTCTTGACGGTATTATACTCGCTCAAACTTCTCTCTAGATATAGATATTTCGAAAGTGCCCGGAGGAGCCACCGAAGATGATTGGATTTAAAAGACCTGTTTTGAATTCAGGTTCCCTCTAATCATTTCATGACTCTTGATAATTGTCGTTTCTTCTTAAGATTCAAGATACCAATATGTGAATCTCGATCAATGAAATCGGCCTCCTTGCTCCTCCGTGCTTCCGTGCTTCCGTGGTTCGTGTCGTCTTCGTGGTGATGCATCGTGGTGATGCATCACCACGAAGACGACACGAACCACGGAAGCACGGAGGAGCAAGGAGGCCGATTTCATTGATCGAGATTCACATATTGGTATCTTGAATCTTAAGAAGAAACGACAATTATCAAGAGTCATGAAATGATTAGAGGGAACCTGAATTCAAAACAGGTCTTTTAAATCCAATCATCTTCGGTGGCTCCTCCGGGCACTTTCGAAATATCTATATCTAGAGAGAAGTTTGAGCGAGTATAATACCGCCAAGAATATACTGTCTGCCGGATGATCAGAATAGATACATTCATCCGCCATCTTCAGCAGACATCCATTCATTTGTGTGAACGTCCTGAAGAAGGTGTGAAGACTAACTAAAACACCGAAACGCTGCGTCGACTGTGTTCACTTGATTAGACAGGATTGCTTTTTCTAAAAATTGTCTATTATTGTCCACCCTTTGGTGGTTTTGATGAACTGTTTTTAACCAGGTTTTAGATTGGAACCCGTTCGGGAGGAAATAAATTTTATGCTTGAATTCATATAATTTCTGTTCACTCATTGTTATTAATTGTTTACATTCATTCTGTCTATTTGTCTATTTTGCACTGCCCTGCTTCAGCTACCATTTTAACACTACCTCATAGGTCTCCCTAATACTCAGTTCTCTAAACTTATACAAGAGGAAATTTAATCCTATAACTACGAAGACAGGGTCTCTTGTCCTTTCTTAGTGGAACATTCCTCACCTTGCATACTTTGAATATGTAATTTAATTTAAGTTTAATGAAGATCATTTTTAACAGTTTAACAAATTCTTAAAATCATTATAAAAGGCGTTTTCATAACACAAAGCCGGTGGTGAAACCTGAATGAGGTTCATTCTTTCTCTTAATTTTACGGTTGGAGACTCATTAGGATCAAGAAATACCACCAAATCTCTCTGATTGAATCAGCTAGTGATGGAATCACCTTTTACAGAAAGATAAATCTTTCCTTTAGCAAATCTACCATGAAATTCCATGCAACTGTTGAAGTAACACAGCAATTTAATCCATTCTCATCAATACCCTTTCGGCTTTGTCAGGTTTGAAAAATGTTACTTTCCCTTTCAATGTAGAGATATAAAAAGTTTGGAATCAATGTAATAATAACTACTGAGTCTAAAAGCATTTTAACCGTTGCACCATCAACGTATACCTCATCAAAGGACCCACTCCCGTCATTAAAATGTACTTGTTGGTCTTTCTTACTGCAATCAACTTTTCTCACTCTTTTCCTAACCCCATTGCCGCGGGGCTAATTACCCCGCGAGGCGGGGGAAGGGGGGCTTGTCATGGCCCCGCCCGCTCAATGGAACGCCCAGCACAGCGGGGTAATTATCCCCGCGTGGGCGTTCTGCGGAGGCCATGACGAGCTCAGCTCGTCATCAGCACAACGTCACCGTGCTGCATGACGAGCTGAGCTCGTCTTCCGCACGCGAAGGGTTAATAGTGGTAGACCTGCAACTGTTGGTAAAATGGCCTCTTTCTCCTCCCTTTTTACATGAGGCTTTCCAGCTTGGATATGCTTTAAAATTTGCGAAATGATTGAAACTACCACATCTAAACCATTTGCTATGACCTAGCTTGAATTTTGTAACCATCACCTAATTCATGGTGAACCGTCTCTTTTTAGGTCTCGCCTAAGCAGTGTGCATGTGCTGCATAGGAGGAGACCTCTTGGAATCAATTAGCTTTTTAGGCCAAAATTGTGCATGCATCGCTTTGCTTTCAATGGCAACGCGTGCACGTTTGGCGATTCCCTTGCAGGAACGAGCTTTGAAACCATCTGTTTGTAATTAACTTGCAAACAGATTGTGCCCCTGCTTGCTCCCGCAAGGGAAACAGGCGCAGGCCCCCCTCCTCTCTCCCCAACCCCCTTCTGCCTCCTCCTCTCCACGGTCTCGCCTCCTCCACCCCTCTCCCCTTTCCCTCTAAACAAACGAGAAAGCGGGTGTGTGTACTGGGAAGGGAACTGGCGGAGCTGTGGGAACAATGAGTAATGACAGAAATGCAAATAAATAGCAGTACTTGCCACGCTTCGCACTTTGCGTTGGAGCTCCTTCCACGCACAGTCAAGGGAAGCACGCGCTCATCTGCGCATCCCCGAGCAGACCGTTCCCATGAAGTCTGCGGCCTTCCAGCTTTTCATATTATATTTAATATATATATTACAGATGGAAAATGCACATAGGGTATTATTTAATTGGCGTAGCACCCAGATAGGCTGCAATTTACTACGCAATATATAATATGGTTCTTTATACAAACAACGGTACAATCTCAGTATAAAATAATAACGCGATGCTGAGTATAACAGCATATGATCATATACATTGCTTAACAGTGGCATATGCTAAAAACGTGTATTCATTTTTGGTCACCGCTCCTCATTTAAAGAGACTGCGCGTGCGTTCTTAACTTTGCAGCCTCGGTTTAAAACTGCAAACATTCAGGCAGCATCAGCAATGGATTAAGGTACTACATCCTATATTACTGGCAGGCAAAAATGTACATTGTGACCGCCCCAAAACGCCTCACCCATCCCAACAAGTTTGTGTTGTGGTTCTGCGGCCAGTGTTGATTGCAGCTTCTGGTGCTGCTGCCGGTGCATTTGTGTCAGAGGTCTGACCCCGGCCACGTATCTGCAGCTTTGTAGGGGCCTTCACCTCCGTGGACCTGAAAGCATGGAGCCGGGCAGGGCCTAATGCGCTTTAACATCACAAAGGCTGCGGGCGGCCGAGTGGGAGGATGAACTTTAATTTACTGAAGATTTATTAGGCCTCATAAAACCAGACCAGAACCTCCCAACTTCTTTATCATATACTCCTCAACCGGAGGGGAGCCCTTTGTTTTAGCCGGGGCAGGGAGGTGGCTCATTGAATATTACTCGGCTACAAATCTTGTTGCGCATAAAAGAACGAAAGAGACAAGGAAGCGGCTCTGTAGCAAGGGTTCACGGCTTCATGCTCTGCACACGCAGCACAAAAAACTGACAAATGTGCTGGGAATGCCCTTTCACAGCTGCGCCCAACCCTCAACTTTTATTCTTTTTGGGGATACTCTTTGAAGGGGGACTTGTTTACCCAAGCAGATTAATGCGCGTGGCAGAAGTGCCATTTCAAGGTGTTCATGTGAAACTGCGCCACAAAGGTGCGTGCCATGGGGGAGGGGCGATCGCACTAGAGCGCTGTAACTTATCCTCAGGCTTTTCTTGTTTTTTGTTTCCTGCCTCTCGTATCCCTCAGGTTCCCGGCTCCAACTTGCTACCATTGGTCTGTTTGCTTGATGCGTCTGGCCTGCTTTTCAGGATGCAAGTGCTGAGTCTGCGTTACTGGCCAGCCCACTAATTTTCTTACTCTGCAGGACCTTACGTCTGACATCTGAGAGCCTGCAGAGTAGCAGTTGTTCCCATTTGGTTTCACCTTTTCTTGTGTTCTTCTACTGCTAACACCGGGTCCTCTCAACTGTAGAACTGTTCTTGCCCCCGTTCGTAAGTTGGGTGGTTGGTAAGATCTTATTTCAGGGTGCCATACTAGGGAGGAAAACAATAGATTGGAACTGCACCACTTTTCTTAACATATGTGTAAGGTAGGATAGAGAATGTTATTTTTTTTTCTTTTTTCCAAAAGCCTTATTATTGTAGTTTAGAACAATGAAATCAACCAACTGGTATCGCACAGTAGTGAATGTGTACAGGTGCACAATTGAAAATCATTACTATACATAATAAAACACCTCAACCAGTCAAGGAAAGTTACTAACATGTTATTATCTTGCTGGTCACCACTCGCAAAACTCCCCTAAATTCGAGGGTCAGCGCAATAGGTCAGAGCAAAGACACTGATCTTCTCAAAGAAATCAGTCTCTGGGTCGATAGTACTGGTCATCAACTAACGGGGAAAGTCAGTATCTGCAATCGTAGAAATGTGTAAAGCAAAAGAAACAAGCAATGGCATAGCCAATAGGTCTCGCCTTTGGCACCTTATAAGTGAATAGCCATGCAACAGTTGATGTTGTTGCGCCAAGGATATTGTGCTGCATAACTAAATACTTATAAGGTCCCAAAAGCGAGAGCTATTGGCTATGCCAATGCTTGTTTTGAAGGTTTCTATACATTCCATGTAATGTCCATATGTTTTGCCAATGGTTAATATGTCCTTTAATGAAGGGTTATCTGTGATATTGTTATGTTATTATACTTGGTTATTTCCCTTCTTCCCGTTGGCTATTGTGGTAAGCACCAGCAGAATGCTTATGTTTCACAAAGGGAACTGAGAGAGAGAATACTGTTTCAGAGTCTAGGGGGGAATTGCATTGTGCTGTGGCTGGAGTTACTTCGGCTTAATAAAGAAAGATGTGATTTAGAAAAAATGGAGGGGCATTTACAGTCTGCATTACATGAAATACTTCTAGATCAAATAAAGTATGAAACAGTTAAAGAAACGAAACAAAACAGAGAACTAAAAAATCAACAAAATACAAAAAACACACCGGTATCTGCAAAAAAATACGAGACCTGAGACCCGTAGTTAAAAGTAAACAGCCGTTTATTTTAATTAATAATTCAAAAATAATGTAATAAATTGTGTTCTGTAAATGTGACGACAATTTCTCAAATCTAAATTGGCCACCTCGATGACTCAATGGAAACTGAAGTATTTCAATCATTGCTGGTGACATGCCCAATCCAAGATGACCAACATGCGAGTCCAATAATACCTGATAAACAGCCTAATCCAAGATGGCTGCTCCGTAAACGGCATAAGTGGAACTCGCGTCAAGATGATGTTGTTGATAGACAACCTGAACTATAATGGCCACCACGGTGTCGGACAAGACGTGAAGCTAAAACATTGCTAGGGAGGCGCATGGGGACTGCAGACAAACTTGCGCATAGGCTGGAGACCGCAGGCCTATAACAGTAAGCGAAGCTTTGAACAAACAGAGTATTTGCGTGCTAATATCTTTCACTTTAAGTTAAAATAAACAAAGATTAATATATACAAGACAATGACCTTAAGCGGATTATATGAGGGCACGTACTGAAGACTACCTTAACTCTGCATCAACATCACAAACAAGTAGTTATTTCCCTTCCGGGCTCTGGTGTAAGTTCATTATGGATGATCAGAGACAGTGCTCACCGAAGTCCAAAGTATAGCGCAGTCAGAACCTGAGGAATCCATTACATGACAATTCATGAAATGAATTTGAGGCCTTCGCCAGCTTCTTCTGCTCGTCACCAGTGTAGTAACGATGACCCACTCCAGTGAGATAATTTTCGTAAAGGTTGTAATAAAGACTGCATTTAACCACGACCCCACCAAGTTCACCTCTTTTCCAATCTAATCATAACATTTGTAACTGCACAACATTTCCTACATGCAAAGAATACCACAATGTGATTTTGGTCCTTCCATGATCACAATTTTCTTTCTTTTTCTACTACTCCTCCACTTCAGGACAATATCACACAGCTGTCCTGCTGTTATTGTTGCACGTGGCCCCATTTTTAGGTTGAGCCTGGACAGCGCATGTGCTGCTCTGCGAGGCATGCTGTATTTGAGTATAAAATTGAAGCCCCGCCCACTTCGCCCATATTTGTCATTGGTTTGTGTCAATGTTCTTCATAAATGTTGGCTTCTGATTCATTAATAGGCTTGTTAGTTCCTCCTTAATACCGCCTTGTCTTTATTTGTAACCTGCCATTAAGACTGGACCTTTTACTTCTGTTGTTACACGGCATGTCTGTAAGCACTATTTTCTTTAATAAGTTTCTCGTACTGCAGGCACAACAAGCTTTCCTGCAACATTCAGCACGCCATGCACGCTTTCACTTTCCAAGCAGCCCAGGACAACGGCGGCCGCTTATTTGAAATGAAATAGGTCTTGCATTTACAAGAGTTTGAGCTATTCCAATTGTAAACAACAATGCCTTTTATTTATGTGTTAATTATCAAAACAGATAAAAGGCATTGTCATTTAACAATGCCAATAGCTTAAACTCTCCCAAATGCAAGACCTATTGCATTGCAAATACTTGTTACTCCATCCTGCTAAGACTAAGGTTCTCCTATTTTCACCTCTTCACCCTCTTCCTATCTATCTTATTTCTTCCTGCTCATCCTTGAAATTCCACTACTAAAAACCTTGATGTTATCTTTGATTCTTTTTTCTTATTTTCACTGCCTCTCTCCAGTTTCATGTAGTCCTTGCTTTCAGCTTTATAATATTTGTATGATCTAGTCTTTTAATGCTGCCAAATGTTATTGTAGGACTTGACGTTTTCTCTTCTTGTTTGCTGCTTTGCAAACGTATTGCTCTTACTGATTGTTCACTTGGTCCTTTCGTCTTATTTTCTTAGTCTGATATTCAAATCCATTCATTGTCTTGCTTCTTACTGTCTGTTATGCAGCTCTATGCCCCTGCATTCTGGATCTTATGGCTATCTGGTTCATCCTTTTTCCTAGTCCTCAATTGTCGGACCTTATTTACTTCAAAGTGACGCAACGAGACGCCGCAAGCCATTTGGCTGCGCCGCGCTATGTCGTTTTAAAAGCACAGGGATGCGTCACATTTACAACAATATGACACACCCCTGTGCTTTCCCCTGCGCTGGAGCACAATTGGTTGCCATGAACCAACACAGGTACCCTTGCACCATTGGTGCAAGGGTGTCTGCATTGCGGGGATGACTGTTTTAGCACAGGAAGGGAGACCTTCCTGCACAAAAACAATCATTGATGGTTTTTTCCTCTTTCTATGCATGTTGCAGAATGCATTCCCAGGTTTATGAAACCTTTAACCAGAGTGGTGCTCTCAAGGAAGATACCACCGGATTCAGAGCATCCCGATTTCCTGCAGCTGGATTTGCAGGCTCGATTTTTAAAACCACTGCTTCTGAGGCCAGAGAGCAGAGGCTCAGCCCCAGCTCTACCCGGTCCTCTCCTACATCACAGGGAAGCATGATAGGAATCTTCCACCTCCCACTGTGTCTGCCTTCACTACTCTCACTCCCCTGACCCGTACATCGACCTGTTGCGCCCTTGCAAACATTTACTACACACTCAAAGGTGGTAAATGTGAGAGGGTAAGTCCTCAAAATAGAGAAAAATATTTGGGCCCTCATGAGTTCAGGGTTAAATTTCAGCCACTGTGCAAATCCGTGTTAATAAAGGTATCGGAGTGACTGGTTGTCTGATAATTATCACACACTCGTAGTTTTCCTCTGATAAATTCCGCAAAGTCAAACCTGCCAACGTTTATTGGGGGTAAAAGGCCCTGAAAAAAAGCAAAACATGAAATTCCGTGTTTTAAAAACAGATTACACGTTATGCCTTGTTTTCCTGCTCAAAACTCAGAATAGCATGTGTGGTAAATAGCAAGCCCCATTATAACAAAATTGCAAGGTTATTCCCCATCCCTGGTACTAAATCCTGTATTTAGCAGAATTATGAAATGAGACACCAACCAGATTTGTTATTTCTAGCCGCAATCCCTCGCCAAACATGTTCCTGGCAATTCTTAAAATAGCTCATATTCCTGTATGAGCGAACAGTGGCTGCTTTGGGCTTTGATTGGGAAGCACTTTTGATTGACCCTCCGGTCATCCAAACTTGCACTCTGGCAATACAAAAGTAATGAAGCATGGGGGGGTTGGGGGAGCGGTTTTAGGGGAGTTGAGTTGGATTCTGTGCTTATAATTTCCTACTGGAGCATTCCCATACGCCGTAACGCAGTTTCAGTTGAGTAAAATGTTTATAAAGGAATTATCAAAGAATACAAAGAGGCAATTGTTTTAGCAAAATCACATTTCTTTACTGAGAAAATTAGCTCAGTGAAAAATTGAACTAGAGAGTGTTTCAAAACAGTCACCGCATCTATCTTCGATGGAAGTCAACGGTTCACTCCAGATCAAGATTTCTGTAATAAACTGGCAGATTTCTTCTATGATAAAGTAAAAATTGTACACAAAGAGTTCTCAGGTCACCAAAATGGATCTAGTCCAGATGAGCAGGCTTGCCTGGATCATAATACTAAAATCACACAAGCTTGCCTAGAAAAGTTCCACAGTTGACTCCCGAAACAGAGAAGAGGCTCATATTATCAACCAAATCCGGTCCCCATTGGACCCTTGTCCGGCGCTGGTACTTCACACCCCTTTTAAATAATATTCTTGACTGATGGTCTTTCCCAAATAATTGGAAAAAAGACCCTATGGAGGTTAAAAATTACCGGCCAATCTCCTTTTTCCGTTTCCATCCAAAGTCCTCGAAAGAGCCTTAAATGAAGATCTGGTACATTCCTAAGAGACAAATGACAAATTGGACTCATCACAACACGACTTTTAGCCTCCGCATTGCATAGAGTCAGCTTTAATCGCAGCCACTAAAAAGACTTTAATCGAGGTAGACAGGGGAGGGAAGGCAATACTCATTTTGCTAGACCTCTCAGCCGCGTTTGATATGGTAAACCATCAAGTGCACATTCAGCGACTATCTGAGATGGGGAATTACAGGTGGAGCATCGAATATTATTAGATCATTTCTGTCAAACAGAACGCAAATTATAATGTTGGGGGGACGCAAATCCCACTCCTATGCTCTGCCATGTGGGGTGCCCCCGGTAATCATCATTATTTATGCCCAACCCTATTCAATATCTATGTTACCCCACCGTCGAAACTCATCCGCTCACAAAGATTTACTGACATCTGTTATGCGGATGACACACAAATAGTGGTGAAACTATCATCTAAGCCAGAGAACATGGCGAAGAAATTTATTAACTGTATGGCCCACATCAAAATGAGTACTGAAAAAACAGAGGTTCTACTATTTGGTAAAACCACCTCGTTCTGGAACAACTCCTGGTGTCGGACGATGTCCATCCCCAGTGAGGAAAGTAAAAAGTCTGGGAGTCACTTTAGATGATCCGCTATCCTTATCTGACCAGGTTAATCTCATTACATCTTCTTGCTTCTACACTTTGAAGATTCTAAAAAGATCTTTCCTTTTAATATGATGGATCTACAGAAAACAGCGATGAAAGATTTGGTATTATCAAAGCTAGATTACTGTAATGCTCTCTACTTGGGAGCAAAAAAGTTGACGCTACGGAAGCTACAGTCACTTCAAAATGCAGCAGTACGTTTATTTCTCAGTATCAGGGATCTGCATTGGTTGCCCGTCCAGGCCAGGGTGACATTTAAGCCCTTGTGCATTGTTCACAAGGCCCTCTATGGTGCCCGCCCTGTTTACTTTAATAAATTCACCAGGAGGTATGTTCCATGACGTAACCTTACATCATCCACCCCTTGTCTGTTGGACATTCCTAGGGCCAAGAAGGTAAATTGGGAGGGTAGAATCTTTTTCCACCTGGCCAGTAAACTATGGAACACCTTACCTCTCACAAGGAGGACCCATACAAACAGGCAGATGTCCGGAAACTCTTTAAAAACATGGCTATTTGTATCCAAGGTTTAAGCCTGCTCTCGCCTCTTTCCAGTGTGATCAATTTAGGTAACTAGTGCTAAGACACTTTGGCATTCATGCTCTTTACAAAAACATTTCATTCATTCATACAATATAATGCGGAGGCGTAGCATGCATTGTCAGCGCCTGGGGCAACATTTTAAGGAAACCCAACAAACACTGTGGCATCTACCTCCGGTCACTGGCCACTATCCCTGTGGCATGTGTGGAGTCTGCCGATACACCATGACAGTTAAAACAATACAGCTCTCTGAGACCTTCACATGGGAGATTAGGCACCACACCAACTGTAACACCTCACACTGTATATACCTTCTCACGTGCCCTTGTGGCTTACAATATATCGGGATGACAACCCGTCCTATCAAAACCCGAATTATTGAACATCGCAGCAACTTTCGCTGCAAGAGGACTCACACAAAAATGTGCAAACATTATGTAGACCACGGCCATGACGAAGATTCTGTTAAGTGGGTAGTACTTGAGTCCAGCCCCAACTGCCCGAAAAATGCTCTCTTTCAGAAAGAACAGAGATGGGTCCATCGTTTATCTTCTGATAAACAAGGTCTCAACGAAGACATCCCGTGGCACTCTCTCTGAGCCATCCATTCCTAATTAATATACTGTTGCCACCATTTCTATGCAGCCTTTTAACAACCATGAGGCTATATACTGAATCAATAACAAACCCCCCCAGCTGGTAATACATCCCTTAGTGAACTACATACACACTCCACATGGTTCACCTACCATTGTGGTACCACTGCCACACTAATCACCACTCTTTCAGCCACTCCGCAACTATGTGCAACCCCTATGACAATGGAACATGGGTCGCTGTTTTCTAGTCATACATGTAACAGGCGATGCAGCCCGCCCCCTTTCTTTACTTAGGACAGCATATGAGCCATTAGCGCCTAACCACTAAAGCGACTACACTGCTTACACATTCCATGACTGTACACCAGGTCATTTAAATCATGCTTAGCCTTGATTGTACTCTTGGTTTTAGACACAGTTGCACCAGTCAAACATGGCCGCCGCCATACTAGTCGATATCGCGCTAAATAGATGGCAACTGTCCCACTGCCAATACCGCTGCAGCGGTTTTAAAATGGGTCAAACCAGGATTCGATGAGACCAAAATCATCTGATTATCAGATATTCAAGGCACTTGTTCTTAGTTCCACGGAGCGCATTTTAAACAACCCAGCATCCCTGGAATTGCCAAAACACTAGTCCAAGATGGCCGCTCCGCGATCGACTGAAGTCACGTAACACGCCTAAGAGGCGGAGACGCGCAATTCATGCCGATTTGTTGTTGCCGGTTTAAATAACCCTGACCGCCGAGCTCACATATCTACTCGAGCTCGGCGGAGAAGGGTAGGTCAAGAAGCCAGGACACAAGAGATTGGAGGTGAGTGCTGTAGCGACCTACCATGGAGTTAAGGATAGGAGTCCCTTGTTGTTTTAGATATTACCTACCTGCTAATAACCGGTTGGCGGTCTGTTTATCTTCTGCCTTAGTTTTGACCCAGGGACTCATCCTTGATGTCTAATCCCGCCGACCCCTCTGGTGGCTGTTAGTTCTTAACTTAGAGGTGAGTTGGTGATATGCGCCTGTCATACCTGTGGCTACTTTAGAGTTAGTGTGTGTGAGTAAGTGTTCACTTAACCACCTGATTTTACCAATGGTGTCTCTCACTCTACTTCCTGACAATGCCTGCACAAGGTATGAACCCAGGTGCACACTGGAGCCTGGATAGCTGTTGTATATTTTAATATAATAATTTTTAACCTTTTTACCTCCACAACCCCACAACAATCCACCTCCCCAGCTCAGTGATTGTTGTGTGTGCCCCACCTTACTCAATATGCACATACAACCTTTAAGGCATGCTATGACTGTTGCTTTGAGCACATGTACACCAACAGCATGCCACACTGTTCACAGTTCCTTTCCATGACGTGACCTGTCTGCATATTGCAAACTGTTTTTAACCCTTGTTGTTTATCTCTTCCCTATGTTTAGGCATAGGACAAATCCCACAGAGGTAATACACACACCACTTCACACATGACATCAGCATGTTGTTGTTCACCTTTTTATAGGTCCTGATGAATCGCGGGTAACTATTGCCCATTGCGAGAAACATGTCGACCATCTTCACCCCTAGCCCCATCTAGGGTCACCTGACCTTACTCGTTGACACCTAGTGAGCTAGCCCCCTGTTTTTAATTGCAGCCAGGGGACCCCCAGAATAAAGTTAATTCCGGTACCCTTAGCTACATTTTAACATCCCTTTTCACTACCACACACCATCCTGCCCACACACCCACACCTCACCATAAGGCTGTTGGAAAAAAGATCTCCGCCAAAGAGCCCCTCTTTGAGGTGAGCCCGTCGGGGATTGCACCGCCTCCCCGACGAGGAGCAACCGCCGATGATGAAGCATGACACCCTTCTGGGTGTGTGAGGCAAATCCATCCAACAAAATGGATGCCCCAGGGTGTTACTCTTACACCTTTGGTCACGCCAGTTAGATCTTCCCTTAGTCACACATAGGAACAGTCCGGCAACTCCTTTTTGTTGTATTCGCAATATTTTAAAAGACAGTATTGTGCCCCCTAACCTGTGCACCGTTAGCTCAGGAAGTGCTAACTGTCAAGGGGTAAGGGGGCACAATACTTTCTTTTAAAATTTTGCACCCCTAAGAATTTTGTACCCAGGGCAACCACCCCTGTGGTTCCCCCCCTTACTGCGCTACTGATGTGGTGTGCTGTAATTTGCTACAAATATTCATTTTATGCTTTGAACATTGTGGGGGAGATTTACTACTATTTCATTCAGCTCAGTGCAGGAGCCATAAATGCTGCTCTGCGTGAAAGGAAGAGAGCGCCAAATTTACTAAAATAAGGCACTATCCTCTCCTCTCCCTAGCACCGCTGCACTAAAATCCGCTGCAGGGCATCACGAAGACACCTTTGTGCCAGCGTTATGTGCTGCTTTGCATTACTTTCACGTTATTTCCTGCGCTAAACAAGTTTAGCGCTGGAAAGTAAATGGAGTAAAATATTAGTAAATCTCCCCCTTTGACTCTTTCCCCAGATGTTTGGAAACTGTGTTTTTCGAATGAGCATAAGGGACCACAGCGACTCCACAAAGATATTAAATTGGAGATCGAAAACTGTACCCTGGAATGCAGGAGTGCAATGGAGGAAGCGATTCACAAGCTTGCTCTGCAGGTTTTTAGGGCCCGCTTTCGAGACCGCCTTCTATTGTGAGACGTATTAGCTTACAGTGGGCTTAGTCTGCTCATTGACTAACATTGGTTGGCTTTATTGTCACTCTCTTTTGCTTGCTTTCTTCCTCTTTTTGTGTTTGTCCCTCCCTTGGAGGATGGACACATTACTTGTGTCCTTCCACTGCTCACTTCCCACAAACTACTTTTTTTTTTGGTTAAGCACTCCACAGAGTGCATGTGGTTTCCAACCGTCTGCCTTGTAGACTTTTCCCACCCTCTCCGCCACTCCCCATCTTCCTCTCCATCACCCGCATCCTTCACCCTCTTCAGCTCCATACTAGTCTCTCTCGCTTGTCTGCTTTTTTCCACCTGCGTCCTCTGTTCTTCTTCCGCCACCCGTGCCCTCAGAGTTGCGTCTTGCATCTTGTTTCTTCCACCTACACACTCCCAGTTGCGTCCCGCCGCCTCTGCCTTATGTGTTCCTTCTGCCCCTCACCAGCGCCATCCATGTTGCTTCTGCCACTCCCTCTGCAGTCTGCACCCTCCATGTTGCTTCTGCCACTCCATCTGCACCCTCCATGTTGCTTCTGCCACTCCACCTGCACCCTCCATGTTGCTTACGCTCCCTCATTCAATACCTCTTGTTGCTCTCCAAAGCCACTTAAAAAAAGAGCACTTTTGCACGTTTCCTTTTTTTAGTTACCAATTCAATTAGGATCAATAAATAAAAAGAAAAAAAAAGCTGCCACATCATTTTGTAGGCCTGTGCTTGGATGGTGTGCACACCTACAAAATAATGCAGCCTGCCACGTCAGAGACTTTTAAAATATGTTATTCTTTTTTGAAAAAAAAATATTTTTATTTGCTTTTTGCAACATATAAACATAACAATCATGTCACATGAAATTGTCCACCATACCCTACCCCCTTCCACCCTCCACCCAACCTTCCCAGAATCTCGCAGCAAACATTACACATGGATACAGTGGTGCCTCACCTATCGCCACATTGCACAGTGCCGTCTATAATCTCCCCCGCATGTACCGGGACAACAGGGTGGCCTGACCTCCTTCTGTCACAGTCCTCCATCTAGGCCATAATATTGCCTCAATTTCCCCCACACTCTATTGAACTTCTTGGGGCACCCTCTGGTTTTGTATGTGACCCTCTCCTCTGCCATGTAAATATCCATGCCTCTTCTCCATTCATCTAGTCGAGGCGGCATGGGAGCACCCCAAGCTCTAGCCACATCTTTCTTGGCTACCACCAAAGCCAGTGTAAGGAAAATCAAGAGTGGGCGATTCCGATCCACCTCAGTTGTAATACCCAACAGAACCAGTTTAGGCTCCACCGGCAGGGTCTTTTCCAGTATTTCACTTAATTCACTCAATATCTTGGCCCAGTATTCCTGAATAACACGGCATTCCCAGATGATATGATAAAAGTCTCCCTTCACACACCCACATCGCAAACAATTAGGATCGCTGGTCTGCCCCATCAGGTGCAGTTCGTATCTATCGTAGTAGACCCTATGGAGGATTTTAAATTGTATGAGCTGAAGCCGAGACTTTATCGCGACTTCCCTGGGGTGCATCAGGGCTGTCTTCCAATCAAGAGTGTCCATCTCCTCCAGATTTAGTTCCCACGCTCCTTTCAACTTCGCCAGTCCGTCAGGCATATTGTTAATCAACGTTTTATAGGTCAGGGACACAAGTTTAGTTGGGACTTGCTCCTGCAGCAGACGGCCCAAGAGCGGTGCTTACTCCGGCAGGGGACCTGTGTGCGCCACCTCTGCACTCCATGAATGACGTACTTGTATGTATTTCAAGTACTGGGTATGCTGCAATCCATACTCCACCCTCAACGCCTGGAAGGACTTCAAAGCTTCCCTCTGCAGTAGATTGCCCAGTGCAGAGATACCAATGTCATCCCACCTTTTAACCCCCTTCAATTTATGCAGTTCCTTTAGCCATGTACAGTGCCAAACCGGAGTTTGTTTCGTAGGTTTGTGTGCCCAATCAATCCTCTTAGTCGCCCTCTCCCATGTCTCCAGTCACACGTGTTGCTGAGAGTAGTCTTCCCCTTCCCCTGCCTTCATATATGTAGTGCAGACAGGTGCGCTGCGCCATTGTCTCTCCATCCAATCTATATGTGGGATGATCTGCCGGGGCATGAAGCCAGTAATTTATTGGCGATAAATGTTCCGCCCAGTAATACGCCTCAAGATTGGGTAAGGAGATCCCTCCATTATATTGGTTTCTCTGTAATGTCTCTAGGGCTATTCTGGGATGTTTCCCCAGTCAAAGCAATGATCGGAGCTCGTCATTTATAACTTTAAAAACCTGTCTGGGAAGGGGGAAATACTCGTTCTGTAGGGCGTACAGGAACCGTGGCAGAGTTATCATCTTGAACATTGGTGCACGCTCTCGAATCGTAAGGGGGAGGGTCTTCCATCTAACTGCATTGCTAGCGAAGTTTGTAATCACTCAATGGATATTCCTCTGATACGAGAGTGATCGGTCCTTCGTCGCGTATATCCCCAGATACTTAAACCCCTCACCCGTGACCCGATGCGCGCCAGGCAGGGTAGGCCATACCTCCTCTCCCCCAAGGCTATACATGAGTGACTTGTGCCAATTTATCGTGTATCCGAATGAGAGCCATAGCGGCCCAGCAGGATGAAAAGTCGTGGTATCGAGACCTCTGGGTGGGTGACATATAGGAGGATGTCATCCGCGTATAGCGATATTTTCTCCTCGACCGTGTCGCTCCAGTTAGTTTTAAACCCTCTTATCCCTCTGTCGAGTCTTATCTCACACGCCACTATTTCAATGGTAAGGGCAAACAATAGCGGTGATAGAGGGCACCCCTGCCGGGTCCCTCTCCGTATGGGAAAATCCACCGATAACACCCCGTTAACCTTTACCCTTGCTCTGGGGTCAGCATAAAGGAGGCTTACCCACCGCCGAAACTTAGGACAGAAGCCAAACTTAAGCAATACTCCCTCCAAGAAGGGCCAATGTACTGCGTTAAACGCTTTTTCAGCGTCCAAAGACATGGGGTTCCTGAGGGTCACACACCTCCATCAACCAATTATGAGTTCTCCTCAAATTTAACCTGGTTGCCCTATCCAGCAGGAAGCCAGTCTGATCCAGATGGACCAGATCTGGAATCCCGCGTCTCAGCCGCAACGCCAGAATCGTCGCCAGGAGTTTAACCTTAAAAGATGTTATTCTTTAGCTATGCTGCACAGCATCAGGGATTCTGAGCTGCTTGGTTAACAACTATTGTGAAAACCATCAGGTCGGTCCCAATGGTGAGAATTACTGGCATTGTCAAAGGTCAAAGAGACTAAAGCTGTGTAGAACTATGCTAATCACACCAAAACAGGGGAATCATAACTGCAACAAAGTGGATAAATAGATTTATGATAATTTATTGAAAAAAGAAAACGAGGTAAGAAGAGACATGCTTCTAAAAACTACGATTTTATTTTTACATGCGTGCTTATTTCGCTCATGCTGAGGTCATCCAAGCCTTCAGCCCGGTATTTGTCAATGACGTGCTGCAGACCAACATACTGATGGTGCTTTTTGGCCACCACTGGAGCAGTTGTCCTTGTGCTGGAGTGCTTTAGAATGTAATGCAGCTCGGCCAGATCTTTGCAGCGCTGATATTCTTCAGGTACGGGATACTCTTCAGGTTTGTCTAGGATTGGATGCCGCCTTTGGCACCAGCGGGCTAGGTCCTTCGTGTGCTGGACCTCCTCTTGGAGCTTTTTGTTCTGTGCCAGCAGCCTGAGCTGGAATGCTTTCAGGATCGTCAAGCGCCGGAGGAGGTACAGCACCTTGTGACGAAGTTTCGTGCTGTCTTCTTGAGCGTGTCGAGTCAGTTCGATCAGCGAACACCGGGCTTCCTTCATGGCGTTGCGGGATAGCTTCTGCACCTTCAGCACAGCCTCTTTCTCATAGGCGTCCTTCTCCTGCAGGAAGGCGTTCTTCACCATCTGAACACTGTCCGCGTACCGGACCCTCATGCTCAGCACCTGCATCTCCAGCCTCTTGATCTCGGCCAGGTTTTCCGCCTGCAACTTCCTCATTGGCTGCAGTTCTTCCATCTCCATGGCCACACGTGCGTACTCCTGCTCCTTCTGCATCAACTGGCTTTGTAGCTCCTGGTCCTTCTCCTGGTACTCTGCGACCAAGGGTACCATTTCCGCCTGGACCTCCTCCAGGTCCTTCTTGTTCTGGTCGCTCAGCCTAATGATGAGGCCTCGGTTCCTCTTGGCATGCTTCGCCAGGTAAGAGACGTACTCTTTGTTCTCCAGCTGGATCCTCTTGGCCTCCTCCTCCAGGAAGTCGTTGTCCAAGTGTAAACTTCTCAACCTCCTCATTAACATGTCCAAATGCTCTGTGAGCGTCTTCAACTCATTCTGCAGAAACACTTCTTTCTCAGTCACAACGTGAACAAACTCACCTTCTCCCACCTTTTTCTCCTTGTCCTGGGAAGGGTCTGGTTGCTGTTTTCCCTTTTTGGAAGCAATGTCCCCCTTCCCTGCCTTCTTTCCTTTATCTGCCATGTTGGACTACTGCCTTCTCGGTTCAAGCAGGATTCCTGGTGACGCTACAAATGGAAAGAAGAGTAAATTTACAAACTTGACAAAATCACCCTAAGAGATGGGTTATAGGACATTTAAAAACCAAAAGGGCCTGCTCTTCGGGAGGGTGATAGGAATCAAGCACTGATAGATAGCTATTTGGCTTAAAATCCAAGACTGTGCCTATTATCATATTTTATATATTTATGAATTAGTATTTTTTATATGTGACTTCCTGAGGGAGAGTAATCTGAATTAGGGCACCCGCAGGAAGGAGGATGAGATTCAAGACGTGTATCACAAAGGGCAGAATAAAGTCTGATGGTCTTTCTAGATCATGCATGAGCGCACAAGGTACAGGGAATTAAATGGCAATTTGGTTAGAAGAAAAGAAAGAGAAAATGTTAAGTAAGAAACCTAGCATGAAAAAGAGTACGTGGGGCCTAATGATGGGGTATGCTCCCTCCTAGGGGAGAGTGTATTTGTTTAGCAGCTGGCACTGGAGGGGAGGAGCTTCTGTTGTTTATATTTAAATGTGATAACTTTTATGGAGACATTTTCTGCACATTTAAACACTCCTTTTATATTTTTAACCCATCAACCAGAAATTATAAAACCTCCCCTCTAATCCTAACTTTAACTACATCGCGTAATTTAGGCTATGAAATATTACTTACCCTTAGCCAAAGTATTTACCTTCAGGTATCTCAAACCCTACTCTAACTTTAACCCCATTCCTTACCTTTATAGTTTACATGTGCTAACATTTTCCCCTAATCCTAACTTTTAGCCTACCCCTTACCCTAGCCTAAAAACTCTCTCCTACCCAAAACCTAATTATAAACCTGATCTTAACCATCAAACCACCCCATCTGCTAACCTTACAATTACCCTACCATATTGGTAACCACATACTTTTAACCTAACCCAAATCTCTGCATTGTTATAAATAACTTTGTTCAGACTATTTAATTTTTGTTTTTAATTTTTTTTTTATTTAGTTGTATGTGTTTTTTTCTGTTTTCTGTTTTCCTCTTTTTCACCCCACGTTTGACCTAAAAGGATCTGGTAGATGTATGTAGTGTCAACTGATAATCACGCAATGGTAAAGCAAACAATTTAGTGGGTGACCAAGGTTGGTCTTCGTGTTCTGAAATCAGCTGGCTGGTTGACTTTAGGCCTCTGGATGCATCGGTCTGTAAGGCTGGTCTGACAGAGGCCCTGTGGGAGATATTCTTGGGCAATGTCAGAGAGTGCTTTCTGAATGAGGCGCAGATTATTACACCACATTCTTTCTTTAAGGGGGATACAATTAGGGTCTTCAATGCCGGCCAAGATGTCATTGTGGCGGTGTAGAGAAAACAAATCTCGGCACATGGTTGTGCCTATATTGCAGCTTGGAGAGCTCCTTCTTAGTTGGCTACATTTATTTGTTGTTGCAGTAGTAATACTTGGAAATCACCACTGGTGAAATCATGAGGATTTCTGTTCGGATCTACACCTACTCTGTAGGGAGGGATTATAACTACAACACCTTGACCATAGGAGCTAACCTAGGTAATTCTATGGCTTCCTGATTCATATTCATAGTTTTGTAATAGTCAGCATTAGCCCCTTAAAGTAACTCTGCTTGTTTCTTTTAGCTTGATGGCTTGTTGGGCAATTCCAAACACTTTTTTAAGCCTGCTATTAGCCTGTTAGTTGTACTCAAGCTTTGGTGGTTTAATGTAACCTTGCTTACCCTGTATTTGTTTTTCTTTTGTTCTGATGACGCCAACCTCTTCTGATCAATACCCAGAAAGTGAGCTTTGAGGTTATCCCTTCAAGCCGCAGGCTTGCTTGAGTGAGCCCTTTTCTGCCGCTGGCTCTAGACATTGTCAATCCTATTTTAGATCAGCTCATGAAAGTATTTTAGTCTCCCTTTTATGCTATTGGATGTCTGTGTGTGTTCTGTCTTTTAGAACTAGGTTCATACCATGGTGCTTGAATTTGGTTTGTCTTGACAGTTGCAGTTTGAAAAGAGTATTCCAGATGGAACAGGACTGGCCCAAAATCAGTACTTTAAATGGAAATATAGAAGTGCTCATACTCACTGTTTAGGGTGCCTGTTTGCTCCTGAAAATTGTTGGTACTCTCTCATAAATTTATTGTAACAGTGACCAGAAGTGTAGGTACCTCTCTTTCAAATTAAGGAGTAGCAGGTACTCCGTACCAGAGAATACCTGCCCATTTAAAGCTCTGCCTAAGATAGTGAATTTCTGAAAAGTTAATCTAAGGAGACGGGTATAGAATTGTAAACCACCCTATCGACTCCTGTGTCCTTCGTCTATATCAAATTCAACTTCCTTTCAAATCTTTGTTATTGTAAATAATTCAAGAACAAAGCATCAGTCCTTGTGCTTCCTCATCAAAAATCATTCAGTGAAAAAACACAGCTACAGCGGCACAATTTGTGATAAAAAAAATAGCTCTTTAAGGCAGTACATTTTATACATTCAAAATGTCACATATATTCTTATAGATTTACATCTTGTTGGATGCACTTGAAACAACATTAATTCCCTTTTAGTATACCTGTTTTATATAGATACTAGCAGCCCGTCCCGACCTTGTCCGGGAGCAATCAGGCTTCCCGGACCCCCGCCCGCCCCGACATTGTGCAGCAGCCCGGCCCCCAGCCCGCCCTGACATTGTCAAGCAGCTCGGGCCCCTGCCCGCCCCGTCCCCCCGAGCAATCAGGCATCCCGGACCCCCGCCTGCCCCGACATTGTGCAGTAGCCCGGCCCCCCGCCCGCCCTGACATTGTCAAGCAGCTCGGGCCCCTGCCCGCCCCATCCCCCGCCTGCCCCGACCCCCGCCTGCCTGGAGCCTTACCTCAGCTGCTCCTCCCCCGCGCTCCTCATTTCACCGCTCCGCCGGTCCTTGCCGCTTACCGCTCCTCCCGCCTGTCCCCCGGTCCTCACCGCCATTCCGCCGTTCGTCACTGCTCCTCCCCCGCGCCATCTCCACCGCTCCTCTTCGGCTCCTGCACGCCGCTCCTCCCCGCGCTCCTGATGTCACCAAGCAGGTCGCGGCCGGCGTAACTTGCAAGGGACTACTTTTTTTTATCGTCAATTTTTTAGATAACGTATATTTTTTTAATTTATATAGCCTATGTCCATCTGCACACCTTGACGATTACAATGATGTATCGGGTGTGTGGATTGGCGCTGTGGTTCCCGAGTTTACCCGCCTCAAAGGTGCAAAGTTCTTCCTTTATTATAGTAGTATAGATATATATAATTCACTGAAAAAACATAGGTTACAGGCCTTATATAGTTAGGAATTAGCTTTTAAAAAACCTTTGAAATTCACTCAAAAAACTATAAGTTTTAGGGGTGTTATAGTTAGCTGGAGATTTCACTCATACAAAACCATTGAAATTGCTCCTACATAGTTAGTTGTACTAACTATATTTCGCGCACCCGCAATCCACTGCTGATGATGTCACATATTAGATCATTCATGACATGGTCAGTGACATCACTGATGATATCTCAAATGACATCACTGATGACATCACTGATGACATCATCCAGTGAATGTGGTTTGCTTTGTTATTTAAATATGCATTGTATATATAGAAATTTGCATTGAAGAATGAGTGGATATATATAAATAAATATTTGGAGGATTTAGTAGCAGTGTAATTGACTGTTTACTTTACCAATTTATGGTGTCTCACTAAATATAGTGGATAGTGACTAAACTGTGTGAATATCTGTATCACTTTGTCAGTTGTTGTGTAAACAGGTTCTACAGTTGGTTACTAGCTATGTGAAAGTCTATTTTAGTTATTGATTAGTTAACTGAGTATTTGTATGGGAGAGTGAAAGTGTGTGTGGTTCGGTGGGGGGTGTGTGACTGTCCAAAGATCTGTGAATAGTTGATTCAGTAGATATATGAAGTTAAAACTACATGTTCTAACAGTTGTTTGGGTGAGTGAATCTCTTTATGGGTGTGGTGATGTGCAAATATATTTCTCAATGGTACATGTCCAAGAAACTAGAAAAATAAAAAGCAGTGTATGTGTCAATTTTTGTATAAAAATAAGTATACATAAGACTCAATTATTGTGTGAGTGACTGTATGGATAACTGTATACTTGTAATAATGATTTCATAATTCACTAAGTATGACTTACTATCTAAATGAATAGATGAAGTGGTGTTTGTATAAGTGTGTAGCTAAGTAAATATGTAAGTATGATCCATTGTTTGCATAAGTGAGTAGGATGACTTCATAGGTGAATAGGATGTGTGCTGGTGTGTAATGTCGATATGAGTGTATAAGTATTTTTGATAGTGTTCTATTGTTCATTGAAAGCATGTATGAGTGAATCTACAGGTAAGTGATTAGATGTGTGCATACATCTATGAATCACTGAGTGGGTTTTTAGATACTTGTATTGCTGTGACAATGGATTCAAAATATAATACTCTGTATTTTACAAAGAGTGATGAAAGATTTTACTAGTGTATGAAAAGGTGTATGTGATTGTCACGTGGATGATGTCATCAGTGACGTCATTTAAGATGTAATCAGTGATGTCACTGACCATGTCATGAATGATCTAATATGTGACATCATCAGCAGTGGATTGCGGGTGCGCGAAATATAGTTAGTACAACTAACTATATAGGAGCAATTTCAATAGAGTGAAATCTCCAGCTAACTATAACATCCCTAAAACTTATAGTTTTTTAAGTGAATTTCGAAGGTTTTTTAAAAGCTAATTTCTAACTATATAAGGCCTGTAACCTATGGTTTTTTCAGTGAATTTGCAAGGGTTTTTAAATGTTAGTTCCTAACTATATAAGGCCTGAAACCTATTGTTTTTTAATTGAATTTGCAAGGTTTTTAAATGCTAATTCCTAACTATATAAGGCCTGAAACATATGGTTTTTTCATTGAATTTCAACGGTTTTTTTAAATGACAATTTTTAAATGTACTAAATATTTTTTTATACTGATTTACAACATTTTTGCAGGCAGGTGTTCAGAGGGCACGCCCCCTTTTTACAACACTCTGCAGCACAACCCCTGGCGCCTTTGTAGAGAAGGAACTAATTCCCCTTGCATACTGGGGGTCCCTGGGGGGGGCAACTAGCCCACCAGGAGCCTCCAGTATAAGCCAGGGGGCTGCATTGCAGAGAGGTGTAATGAGGCCACACCCTTTTTTACACCTCTCTGCAGCGCAACCCCTGGCGTGTTTGCAGAGTAGGAACTAATTCCCCTTGCATACTGGGGGTCCCTGGGGGCCAACTAGCCCACCAGGAGCCTCCAGTATGCGCCAAGGGGCTGCGTTGGTTTGCCCCGGGGGCGGCGGTCCCCGGGGAAGTGTGGGGGGGTATTGTTTTCCCCCCACACTTCTTTTTCACTATGCCCCCGCGATTTTGGTCCCCCGAGGGGTATTTTTTTAAAACCAGACCAGGTTTTTTTAATAAAAATTTGGGTCTTTTTTGTCCTTGTGGGACCACCTGGGCAGGCCTTGGGGGTCAGGGTATATCTACCCTGCCCCCTTTTTGAGTTATTCACAATTGTTTTTCTGCTTTCTTGTGCCTCGGTCTATCGAGCACAAGATGGATGCCAACACTGCCTGGTTAGAAGTGTTGACAGCCAATGAGCATGCAGCTTTCTCGGGAAGGCATGCTGATTGGCTGCCAATGTCTGTCAACACTCCAAACCAGGAAGTGTTGGCAGCCATCTTGTGCCTCGGTAGAACAAAGGCACAAGAAAGCAGTGAAACAAAGGTGCAAAACACACAAAGGGAGCAGGGTAGAAGCACCCTGACCCCCTAGGCCTGCTCAGGGGGTCCCACAAGGACCCCCCAGACCCCCAATTATTATTATTTTTTAAATCGCGGGGTACGTGCACCGAACACGTACGTACGTGCACGGTACGCGTACGGTGCGCGTACCCCGCGATTTATTATTATTATTTTTTAAATTTGGGGCCCTGGAGGGTCCTTGTGGGACTCCATGAGCAGGCCTAGGGGGTCAGGGTGCTTCTACCCTGCCCCCTTTTTGAGTTCTACACATTTGTTTTTCTGCTTTCCCGTGCCTCAGTCTACCGAGGCACAAGATGGCTGCCAACACTGGGTTGGAGTGTTGACAGACAGTTGACAGCCAATTAGCATTCAGCTCGTGCTCGGAAAGGTACAGAGTACGGTATGCTTACAGTAATCTTACAGTAAGCTGCTGTAGATACATAATTTTTTTCTCTTTTGATTTTCTCAGGAACTACTGGAGGGATTTACACCATTTAAACAAAAGGCCCTACTGCGTACCAGTCCCTACCATTTTGCCAAGTTTGGTGTAATTCTGTTCAGCGGTTGGGGCTGTAGCCGTGACTAAACGTCCTATGGAAATTAACATGGGGAAAACACGTTTTGGGACCCCCCTTTTTTCTCAGCCCCCACTTGACGAATCCCCCCCAAACTTTCAGGAAGGCAGCGGAGCGGAGCGGGCTATCTTCTTTGAAGAAGGACTAAGCAGGTGAGTTTGAACACAGCAAATTTATTCAACATTAAGTCCCACCCCAGTGGGCTTAACCACAGGCATTCTGCCACAAGACTTAAAAGTTTGTAAAAGCATGTGCGCTGCTACCTCCGTCTTGACAATATTAATCCCTGTTAGGTGAGAAGTCCGATCAACGTTGCTGCCACAGCGCCAATATGTACCTGTAGCTCAGGCCCCTCCATTCCCAGCAGTGTCCGTGGTTCCAAACACTGAGGATCCGCTTCAGTATTGCATAATAAAGAATGTCATACATTTTTTTTTATATGGACTTGGTTTCAGGGGAACAATGGCCCACACTTTGATCTACCACACAGTTGTCCATAACATCCTTAGATAGGCGTCTTGCTATCACTGTAGGCGGAACACTCTTGTTATCCATTTATCGCTTATTGATGATAATAAATCAATGGATGATGAGACCCATTTATGTCATAAAATGTCAGTTTTCATCATGAAACAGCTGTATTTTCTCACTGGTTGATTTGTGACAAGAGAATGTACAAGAAGCGATTTTGTAGATCTTGAATAATTCACAAAAAAGTAGCTTTGCAAAGACATTGATTTTGATGTGGATTGATGGACACAGGAGTTAATTTGATGGTTTAAAATATGTAATGAATAGGACAAAGTGGCTTACAATTCTATACTCACCTCCTTGTTTATTAATAGATATTTGCAAGACAAATTATATATGGGTAAACTGGTATTAGGAGAACTTTAGCAATTCTCTTTTACCCAAAATTTTTTTACTAAATGGATTTCTGATTTGGTATTGCAGGTTCTGGAACATATAGGTTTAAATACAACATAGGCTACTTAAACAAGAATCCAGTTAAGGGTGACCAGAACTGATATTACCTGGTACAGATTTCTGGTTCCTGAGGCCTGACCCTGTATTGCTCATTTTGGCTGATGTTCTTTTATCCCTTCCATGTATCTACCTTATTGTAAATCTAGAGCTAGGCTCATGCTATAAAAGGGTGAGACAAGGACACTTCAAGAAGTATTTGGGGTGCTTCGTGATATTTCCCATTGTAAGGTGATTGTGGGAGCTTAGCAATGGTAAGTAGAAACATCTTTGTCTGCTGCATCTTCAGCAAACATGAATATGCTCCTCAGCTAAACTCTCCTTGATGAGTTAACATCTGATAAATGTCCTCCGACGAGCAAATACTTGTTTTTGAAGATCTGGCTGCAGAAGTACCAAAATGCAAAATAACCACCTCTCAGCAGGTGGCACAAAATGGGTAATGATAACTGTATGTGGCTTTACCTGATCACAGGCGATGCTGTTGACGCCTAAGCCTTTGGCTGCTGCTGAGGGTTCAGTGTGACGACCAAGACTGCTGAAGCCTCACCATTGTGTTTCTCTGGTACTATGGTCTGGACATCTCCGGGACAACAGAATCGGAATGTGGAATGAAACATGGAGAGGCTTCTATCTGCAAACCTGTAGGACATGCACAAGAGCCTGCAGGGATATAAGAATGCATTAATGATTGTGTCTTGTAAAGCAAAGTTCATCTTCAGCCTGTCCCTAAGGGCGGTCATCCAAATACAGTCTACAAAAATTCTATATTCTATCCCTTTCTCTCATAACCCAAAACCAAAATTAAAAACAACCTTTGACCTAAAAGAATCTGGTAGATGTATGTAGTGTCAACTGATAATCACGCGATGGTAAAGCAAACAAGTTGGTGGGTGACCAAGGTTGGTCTTAGTGTTTTGAAATCAGCTGGCTTGTTGTCTTTAGGCTTCTGGATGCAGGGGTCTGTAAGGCTGGTCCGACAGAGGTGCTGGGGGAGATATTTTTGGGCAATGCCAGAGAGTGCTTTCTAACTGAGGTGCAGTCTATTACACAGCATGCTTTCTTTAACTAGGGTCTACTATGCTGGCCAAGATGTCATTGTGGCGGTGTATAGAAAACCTAGGTTACTCTTTGGGTTCCTGATTCATATTCATAGTTTTATAATAGTCAGCATTAGCCCCTTAAAGTAACTCTGCTTTTTTCTTTTGGCTTGGTGGCTTGTTGGGCAATTCCAAACACTTTTGTAGGCGTGCTATTAGCCTGTTAGTTGTACTCAAGCTTTGGTGGTTTCATGTAACCTTGCTTACCCTGTATTTGTTTTTCTTTTTGTACTGATGACGCCAATCTCTTCTGATCAATATCCAGAAAGTGAGCTTTGAGGTAACCCTTCAAGCCGCAGGCTTGCTTGGGTGAGCCTTTTTCTGCCATTGGCTCTAGACATTGTCAATCTCACTTTGGATCAGCTCATAGAAGTATTTTAGTCTCCCTTTTATGCTATTGGATGTTTGGGTGTGTTCTGTCTTTTAGAACTAGCTTCATACCTTGGTGCTAGAATTTATTTGTATCAACAGTTGCAGTTTGAAGAGTATTCCAGATGGAACAACTCTGGCCCACTTTAAATGGAAATATAGAAGTGCTGAAACTCACTGTCTAAAGTACCTGTTTGCTCCTGAAAATTGTTGGTACTCTCTCATTAAATGTATTGTAACAGTGACCAGAAGGAAGTGTAGGTACCTCTCTTTCAAATTAAGGATTAGCAGGTACTCAGAACCAGAGAATACCTGTCCATTTAAAGCTCTGCCTAAGATAGTGAATTTCTGATCACTTAATCTAAGGAGGCGAGTATAGAATTGTAAACCACCCTATCGACTGCTGTGTCCTTCGTCTATATCAAATTCAACTTTCTTTAAAATCTTTGTTATTGTAAATAATTCAAGAACAAAGCATCACTCCTTGTGCTTCCTCATCAAACATCATTCATTGAAAAAACACAGCTACAGTGGGACAATTTGTGATAAAAAAATTTGCTCTTAAAGTGAGTACATTTTATACATTCAAAATGTCACATATATTCTTATGGATTTACATCTTATTTGATGCACTGGAAACAAAATGAATTCCCTTTTAGTATACCTGTTATATATCTATATATATATATATTCCTTCAGTATTCCATATTAAAGAATGTCTAATAATTTTATTTTATATGGACTTGGTTTCAGGGGAATAATTTTCCACACTTTGGTCTACCACGCAGTTGTCCCTAACATCCTTACATAGGCTTCTTACAATCAATGTAGGCGGATCACTCTTGTTATCCATTCATCTCTTATTAATGATAATGATAATAAATCAATGGATGCTGAGACCCATTTATATAATAAAATGTCAGTTTTCAGCATGAAACAGCTGTATTTTCCCACTGGTTGATTTGTGACAAGAGGATGTGCAAGAGGCGATTTTGTAGAACTTGAATAATTTACAAAAAAGTAGATTTGCAAAGACATTTATTTTGATGTGGATTGATTGACACAGAAGTTAATTTGATGATTTAAATTACGTACATGTAATGAATATGAAGAAGTGGCTTACAATTCTTTACTCACCTTCTTCTTTATTAATAGATATTTGTGAGACAAATTATATCACGGTTACTGGTATTAGGAGAACTTTAGGAATTTTCTGGTATCCAAAACATTTGTACTAAATGGATTTCTAATTTGGTATTGCAGGTTCTGGAACATAAAGGTTTAAGTACAACATAGTATACTTAAACAAGAATCCAGTTAAGGGTGACCAGAACTTATATGAATTGGTACAGATTTCTGGTTCCTGAGGCCTGACCCTGTATTGCTCATTTTGGCTGATGTTCTTTTATCCCTTCCATGTATCTTCCTTATAGTAAATCTAGAGCTAGGCTCATGCTATAAAAGGGTGAGACTAGGATACTTCAAGAAGTATTTGGTTTTCTTCTTGATATTTCTCTTGGTAAGGTGAGTGTGGGAGCTTAGCAATGGCAAGTAGAAAAATCTTTGCCTTATCTTCAGCAAACATGAATATGCTCCTCAGCTAAACACTCTTTGATGACTTAACATCTGATAAATGTCCTCCGACGAGTAAGTACCTATCTTTGAAGATCTGGCTGAAGAAGTATCAAAATGCAAAACAACCACCTCTCAGCAGGTGCAAAATGGGTAATGATAACTTTATGTGGCTTTACCTGATCACAGGCGATGTTGTTGACGTCTCAGTTGTTATCTAAGTCTTTGGCTGCTGCTGAGGGTTCAGTATGACGACCAAGACTGCTGAAGCCTCACCATTGTGTTTCTTCAGTACTATGGTCTGGACATCTCCGCGACAACAGAATCGGAATGTGGAATGAAACGTGGAGAGGCTTCTATCTGCAAACCTGTAGGACATGCACAAGAGCCTGCAGGGATATAAGAATGCATTAATGTGTATTGTGTCTTGTGAAGCGAAGGTCGTCTTCAGCCTGTCCCCGAGGGCTGCCATGCATGGACAGAGAGCTACTGAGTATATTGCTATAGAATCCTTAATTTATCTAATTGTAAAATCCCTCCCTTTTTTTCTTTTTTAGAGTTCATTCGGTTAGTGGGTTTAGCATGGGTCAAATCTAGAGGCAGTATTTGTCCATTAGCACACTATTTATGCTGTGTATAGAGCAGTAGGCTTTGTGTATCTTCTGGTGGACCTAGGCACCTGTCTGAAAAGGCAACAAGCAACATAATACTTATCACAACATGCAAGGAGCATCTGGAATTAGGTGTAAGGAGGACAAGTGATTATAATAGTTCTCTGGAACAAAAGGGGCAACCCAGTAACCCACGGATCTTGGGTGGACAGAAAATATGTAATAGGTGGAGCACCAAGGGGGCAGGGTAGCCCTTGATTTCCACTGCAATTCAACCAAAACAGAGAGAGAGATAACCTCTCACAACAATAGCTTTTCAATTATGCGTTTAGTGCATTTCATTTTATGTATCTTTTCAGTCACGAATAAATAGATCAATTTTTAGCGATTATTATGCATTACTTATATGTTAAAAAAGATAGGGTGCTCTTATAAAGTAACGGCGCAGTAAGAGTGATCAGTAGTGAAAAAGTGCATACGTGCTATGTATAAAAATATATACATGCGGCTGATAGTGATAAAAGAGTATTTGAAGTCAATGCTCATCAAGCGATTATTGATACCCACCATCAAATTCTTAAAAACACAGTCCACATATGTTGTTCATCTACATTTCGACCCTTGGGCATAAGTTATTTAAAGCAGGGTCATCATCAGGAAGTACAATATACATGAAGCATCAAAAATTGTGGTAGAAATTACATAAACCATCCTCTTCTCTTCATAACAAAAAATATAACATAAATACTAGAATATCACAATACTAAAGAATACTAATAAAGTATAACATAATAATTACTACTCTACATATAACAAAGTTACTCTGACAACAACAATATCAACACCTCTCTCCCCCCACCCTCCAGAATAATACCATTGAAGAACTGTTTAATGGAATTCAATGTCATATTCTTCCAAGTGCTCAGGTTTTTTTTTTTACCACACATCCACTCCTGCTTAGAATTTCCTTACATTCCATTTTCAAACTCTCACTCACACCTTCCTTCTCCCCCTTGTGAGAGGTTATATCTTTCTCTCGCTCTCTGTTTTGATACTACTGCTGTGGAAGTCAAGGGCTACACTTGTCCCATGGGGACCACCTATTGCATATTTAAATATTATGATAAGCAGCATCTATATTGGCCACCAATATTTTTCCTCCGCCATTTTCTTGTTTTTAACACTGCCCAAATGGCCTTCATGGCATAATTCCACAATTTTACGTTGTAAATGATCGGGTGGGATAATCTTATCCCCTCTCAATAAATTGTGCTTCCACACAGACAACTCATCATGCACTTTCCAGAACTTGTAACAATCCTCTTCCAAAAATTAACGTAAATTCCATCCCTTAACCACATATCTTTTCACCTTCTATAATGTGGCATCCTCGTCCAGTGCTTCTTGTGATTCATCAGTGGATAAAGCATTCTTCTCCTCCTCATCCATAAAAGCCACCTTCCACTCTTCACCCCTCTGTTCACTCCCTTTCTTCACTGGCAAGGGAAGTCTACCACCTTGTTTTTCACGCCTGGCTCATTGAACCATGTAGTTATAGTCCATCAATCTTATAGATAACCTCGCAATCCGAGTGATCGCTGTAAGTAATACCTCTGTGATAAGTAACTTGGCCAACGGCCTATGGTCACACCTCACCAGCACCTTTAAGCCCCATAAACAACTCCTACAGTGTTCTAATCCCCATACCACCACCAATGCTTCTCTCCCTAACACTGAGTAATGCTCCTCAGCTGGTGAAAGCACTCAAGCTGCAAACGCCACAGTGGTCTCCTTGTTTGCATTATCTTTTTGAGTTAAAGCTACCCCAATGCCTGTTAAACTCACATAAGTAGTGAGGATAGAACTCATATTAGGTAAAAACCCATGCAACTGGGCTGCTTTACATAAATTACCTTTTATTGAGGTAAACTATCCCCTTAGCTTTTCTTACCACTCAAATTTAACTTTATTTTTTAATAGTTGTCTCATCCCATAGGTTTTTTTTTTTAGAAACCATTCACAAATTTAGCATAAAATTCTATTAATCCAAAAAATTACCTATGATCTTCCTTACTCCTAGGATCTGGAGCATCCTGAATTGCTTCCGATAGAGCCTTCTTTGGCTTTATACTAACATTGCTTAATTCATGGCCCAAATAATCAAATGTTTGCATCTTGAATCTGTATCTTCTCAATTCTACATACAACCAGTTCTTTTTAAAGTGGACAATACTGTTTTCAGACAACCATCATACTTATGTCCATCTTTACCCATCATAAGGATAACTTCCTGAAAAAACAATTACCCCTTTTCCCCCTTGAATAGTTCATACATAAGTTTCCGGAATACTGCGGCCGCAGAAGCCAAACCAAATGCCATCCTCACAAACCTATAACAACCTGATGGTGTCATAAACGGAGCAAAACTTTTTTTCTCCTGGTGCAACTTGACCTGATGAATTGCTGATGCCAAGTCAATGGTCGAAAACCATTTCATCCCTCATGTCATGGCCAACATCTCATTTATCTCTGGAAGGGGACTTTTTTCTACCACGAAGTTCTGATTGAGGTGTCTCATGTCCACATATAAACTGATTCAATTTGGGTTTTCTTGCTACCACAAGGGGTTAATCCATTCGTATGCCTCCACCCTTTCAATTATTCCAGCTTTTAACAGTCTTTCTCTCTTTATCCCCCATTACCAACACATGTTCTTTACTATTAGCGTCGAGGATGATATTAAGTACCCTCTGATCTATCCATTCCAAAACTGATGGTCCTTCCTTGGCAACATACATTTTCCCCGCAGCCATCTTATTTTTTAATTCAAATTTCACTTTTCCATATCCCACAGTGGGTATTGGTTCGCCCTTGAAACTCTCCGGAGAAATATCTGCCTTGAGGAGATGATGACCTAACTCCACTTCAAATGTATTTTTCCATTGATCCCAATCCACTATACTATTTGGGGAACCTGAGTCCACAGCTATTAACACTTGAACCCCTCCTAACCTAATCTCGCAGGCATTTTAGTTAGGCTGCTTACGATTTCTGACTTGTTCCTTTCTTCCCCTTCTATGCTTAACACAATTCTTTCTGTAATATTCTATCCTTTCTTATGGCGTGTGTTCCGAAACTGAGCTGCTGTTATCCTCCACACTTCTTAGTATTCCCTCCTTGTCCTTCCTGCCATATACTTTAGATTAAGGTCCCTTGATGCCACAAGCGGAACACTTTTGATTTATTGCCGGACACCACTTACTAAATTCTAGGTGTTCACTACTGCCTCACCTAAAGCATCTTTTTACAGGATTCCTACTCTTAGATTTATAAGAACTTGTTCTGTTCTTACTGTTACTCCTGTGACTTACTCCTTCGATGCCAATACCTTGTCCACTTTTGGAATATTTGCTCGCATTTCTTTGTGTATTCGTTCTTTTCCCCAATTTAACTTTTGCCACCATTTCACCAGAAGTCTTAGCTAAGTAGTTATGCTAAGCTACTTTGGGACATCTATTGGAAACCTAAGCCTTCTTCACTAACGTCCCCAGCTCACTCAAAGTCGAGTCCCCAGGTGTCCATAATCTCTCTTGAACATGTGCACTATTTACGTGCATTATTAGCTGGTCTCTTACCAGCTCATCCCGTAGTGGCCCAAATCAGCATTTAATTGCCAATTGCTTTAACGCTGCAACATAGTCTTCTACTCATTCTGACTTTGCTTGTTTCCTTTGAAAGAATATGTATCTGTCAACTGCAATACAAACTACAGGTGAATAATAACTATCCAAGTCTGACAAAGCATTCAGAGAAATATCTTCTTCGTCTGGTAATCTACTTTTTTATCAACACTGTTATACACCTTTAACCTCATCAGAGCGTTGCACGTTCAGCGCCCAGTGCTGAACGTTCGAAGAAAGAATGCTGGCCCGTCGGCCAACGGTCGTGCGCAGCACTGGGGAGGTAGTGGTCGTGACGACCGTTGGCCGACGGCAGCAGTTAAGGGGTTAAACCATGAGCACCAAGCAAATGTAATAATATTTTCTTCTTTTTTTCCACAGACAATTCCTCTTCCTCTATCTTTTCTGGAAGACACATCGGTGGTTGCCTTCGGCGCATCAGTGCAACAGTCAGTAAACCGAGGCATTGAGTCGGCCGTTCCCCAGACGATTAACCAAGCCCTGGCAGTGGCACTCAAGCCCATTACTGCCCAGTTGGAAAGATTTGCGAAGAGGCATGGGTTTCAGGACCCTGATAATGCAGCCTCAGCGGCTGGTACCTCGGAGGGAAAAGGCAGGAACAAAGCGAAGTCATCGTCTTGACCCCATGCACAGGCCCTAGAGAAATTACCCCAAGCGGCCACTGGGGATCATCAGTACTCCGCCTCAGCGGTTACGGCTCCTGTGCCCAAAGATCAAGATACTGATGCAGGGACGGATACTACCTCTACCCCCATAACTCCCTGCCTAGGAAGAAGAAGGCTAAGACGGCGTACATAAATTTGCCCGCTCCTACCAACTTCCAACGTGTGAGCCCTTTTGATTTTAACCCCCAAGACATTGTGCACCCAAGTTATTCAGATTGGGCCCTGTCCCCAGAAGTTTCTGACTACATCCATCAGAACCTCCGCAGACACTTTGATAAGGACGTCCGTACCAGGCTCAGAGAAGAGTACCCTCGGCCCTGTATTCCGAATAAAGTAGACAATACTCCGGATATCGATCTGAACATGCTGCCGTTCTTAAAAAAGTTTGCTAGAGATCCCAAGAGGGGAACAGACCGAGCTTGGGGAGGAGGCCAAGATAAGCTCTTGGACGGCACCGGGCCCTTGGCAAAAATTTTCAGATGGCGCTAGTGACCAAGGAGGCGGGTCTCTGGTGGACCCAGACATTTTGGCTGGATGGAACCAAAGAGCCATCTGTTTCTTGGGCAATGCAAACTGTTTTATTTTAACCGAGCGATGAAAATCCTTGCTGATGAGAATGGACAGCAATCTCACGCGGAGGCGGTCCCTTAGCGGCGGGTCTCCTCTTTCGCGACAAGTTTGCGAAAGAGGTGTTGAAGTAAGTTCATGTCTTTGGATAAGGCGCAAACAAACATAAAAAGAGTATTCAAGGCTGGCCTTTTGGACGGGACGGGCGATGCAGGGGCGCTCACCAGCCCGCCAGTACTATCAGGGCCCTCCCAAAGGCGGCTACAGTCACGGTAGACGAGACTGGAACGACCGCACCAGAGGTTGTACCTTCTATCCACCAAGAAGATTTACCCATCGCCGGTACCATCGTGGGGGACAACGGGAATACTTCCAACCCCAGATTACCTCTGGTAAGAACAATCAACTCATCTCTGTATCCTCGGGGGGGGGGGTCCCACTCGTCATTTTCTGCATAATTGGGCAGCGATTAGACGAGATGCCTGGGTCTTACAAACAGTTCACGGATTTCACATAGAGTTTTTCCATACCCCAACGCAAGAAGTTATTCCATCTCCATTGTGTTTTTTCCCAACAAGACAACGTTTTGATAGAATTCGAAATAGGAGACTTGCTGGTGAAATGCGCAGTAGCCTACTGCGACACCAGGCCAGAGGGTTTCTGCAGCAATGTCTTCCTGGTCACTGACTAGTTTTAAACCTGAAAGGGTTCAATCAAATCGTCCTATACAAACACTTCATAAAGGTATTTATTTACTGACTATCATTTTGAGGCGGGGAGATTGGATATCCCCCTGGACCTCAAAGATGCTTACTTAACCGTGCCAATCTTTCCTCCTCTAGATGTTTCTTACAGTTCCAGTGGCAGGACCCATGGCTGGAATACTTGGTCCTGCCTTTCGGTCTTTACTCGGCTCCTTGGTGTTTCACCAAGTTGATGAAGCCGATGACCGCTCAGCTCATGGAGCAGGTTATTCGTCTAAAAATTTACCTGGACGACATGCTCATCATGTCACCATCCTTATCCCTAGCATCTCAACATCTTCAGATGACTGTACATTTTTTGGAGAATCTAGGCTTTGTGATCAATTCATCCACATCAGTCTGTGTCCGACTCGTCCGTAGGGTTTCTAGGTTTTGTGATCAATTCTCAGACAGCTCAACTCAAGTTGCCCAAATCCCAGTTGAGAGATCTGACGATTGAATTGAAGATGACATTAACCAAGCAGGTCATTTCGCTAAGAGCTATTGCTCGCCTAGTGGGGTTTCAAGTGTCCTCAATACAAGTAATCTTCCTGGCCCCATTGCACTACCAGGTCCTTCAATGTCTAAAGATACAGCACCTGCAGAAGGGTTTTTCATATTCAGACAAGGTTCTCCTCACAAATGAAGTTAGGGAAGAACTTGAGTGGTGGCTAGCCCACATGGATGCTTGGAACAGCCAAGCGATATTCCGCTCTCACCCAGAAGTGGTGATAGAATTCAATGCAAGCTGGTGGGGCTGGGGGCACGATGTGGAGAGATAGCCACAGGGGGCAGATGGTTCCTCCAGGATATTGTCATAATATATCAATTGCCTCGCACTCCTGGTGGATCCTTTGCGATTCGAACTCTCTCACCCAAGAAGGTGTCTTGGACAACATATCAGCGGTGAGAAACATAAACAAACTAGGGGGGAATGAGATCCCCGATGTTGGCGGAGATCGCCAAAGACTTTTGCCATTATTGCCTCTCTCACCAAATAACGGTGATATCGGAATACCTTCCGGGACAGGACAACACGATAGCGGACTGGAATTCCTGTCACTTGAAGGATTATAGTGAGACTCAAATCAAATAGCCCACCAGAAGGCGTAGATCCTTTTAGTCACACCAGTTTTAAAATCCTAACCCTGGTTCCCAATACTGTTGGAGTTGACGTGGTCTCAGATGATGTTCTTGGGCCCTCAAGGAGAACTGTATCCATTAGGTCTATCGGGGCAGTTGTCCCTGATGGCCTGGAGGCTTTCAGGCAGTGGCGGCTGGTGACATCCGAAAGTGGTGAGGCGTAAAAGCCCACGATGAGTGCCCTGTGGCGCGCCAGCGCAGTGAGTGAGCCAGACCATCCAACAAAGGCCTCTGGGGGTTCTCCCTCAGAACCCCTCCGAAAAACAAGTGGGCAAATGGTGCATACCCAAGCAAATTCGAGAAAGCAAGAAGGGCAACAAAGCAACTTTGAAACTGTAGCAATGACATCAATAAAAATACTTCATGGTAGCTGCTCACTCAGTACACTCAGAGAATTGCCATGCCACCTCAATGGACCTGTGTTATAATATACGGGTTGACCCAAAAGTACTGGGACCTGGGTAGTCCCAGTTCATACAAAATTAAATCAAAAGTACAAACTTATAACTTCATAAAGTGAACAATAGAGAAACTTCATAAGATTAAACTTAGAGAGATGCTATTTAATATACATCCTCATTTGGCAAAATAATTGCAATGTCTTTACAACAGAACATTTTTTAGAAATTCAATAACATGCCCAGGACAGGGGGCGTGGAAAGGAAAGGAAGGGTGAAAGGTAGGAATAGTACAAAATAGTCAAACCAATTATGCAATTAGATAGTCTGTGGTCTCATCTACTTTTCACAGCGAGTACCACATAAGACATGTATTACATTGTCATTTATTGATTCTGATACTAGAGAGCCTATCCTGTTACAGCTTGCACAGTCATAAATGATCCGTTGCTAACAGGTGGGAACAAACAAGGGCGTGTCGACGTTTCGACCCCAGACGTGCAGGCGACGCTATAGCCCTACGGCGGGGTCTTCCTCAGGACAGACAGTGTTAGGGTGTGAGGGTGGTGTGGAAGGGCACAAGGGGACGGTGATTTCCGTGACTTTGTCTGAAGCAGAAGGTGGGCGCAGGGCTCCTGATGAAAAAGAGAGCGTAAACCTATTTACGCTAATGCTTCGCTGTCTTACTTTCCAGTACAACGTTCCTCTTTAACAAAAACCGAAAAGGCTTCCATTATTCAACAGAGATCAGTTCCACGTTTTTATCCCGAAAGGAAGTTCGGAAAGCGGAATAAATTGTTTTACTCTTTTGGAAACGAGAAAAGCTTCCCTTCAAAAATAGCGATCTATTCCACGTTCATGTCTCGAAGAGATGCTTTTGAGGACGGAACAAATCCGTGCTAATCGGGGGGTCTCTGTGCGCGCATGGGCCTCTCAGCGCGAGGTGCAGGACGCCGAAGAAGAAGCACAGATTTGTTCCGTCCTCAAAACAATTTATTCCGCCTGCACGTCTGGGGTCGAAACGTCGAAACGCCCTTGTTTGTTCCCACCTGTTAGCAACGGATCATTTATGACTGTGCAAGCTGTAACAGGATAGGCTCTCTAGTATCAGAATCAATAAATGACAATGTAATACATGTCTTATGTGGTACTCGCTGTGAAAAGTAGATGAGACCACAGACTATCTAATTGCATAATTGGTTTGACTATTTTGTACTATTCCTACCTTTCACCCTTCCTTTCCTTTCCACGCCCCCTGTCCTGGGCATGTTATTGAATTTCTAAAAAATGTTCTGTTGTAAAGACATTGCAATTATTTTGCCAAATGAGGATGTATATTAAATAGCATCTCTCTAAGTTTAATCTTATGAAGTTTCTCTATTGTTCACTTTATGAAGTTATAAGTTTGTACTTTTGATTTAATTTTGTATGAACTGGGACCCCCCCTTCATATACTACCTCAATGGACCGTTCACAAGAACACAGTGCATGCCCTCCTTTGAAAATTGCCACTGGTGAAGCACAGGTTTGTGAAGCACTGGAGAGGGAGGGTAAGCACTCTGGAGCTTGTCATGAGACTAGCAGCAGTGCTACCCAGTCTCTCACCCACGCCAAGGACCATTCCACCATCCAGTCTCGAGCCTCAATGAACATAAACAAAACAAAACAACAATACAATACTACCTAGGTCAGCACTCCGGTACAGTGCACACACAAATAGACTGAAAAACAGAATCCGCACACAAAAAGATGCACAAAAACACAATTGGCTTGCCCGCTGATCAACCGTGCTGCAATAAATCATGTGCACATCTTCTCTTCCTGACCCGAGGTCCACTCCAAATAAATCAAATGAGCGATTACATGCTACAAAAACAATACCTGCCAATTCCATAGTCGTGTCTATGCCCACTATATCTGTTACACACAATATGAATGGGCAAGGCGCGGATTTACACAAATACAATTCAAATATGCCCATATCTTCCCACATGCACACACTACACATGCACAACAAGCTGATGTATTGGTAAGGGACTGCAAACTATGCATGTGAATTGAGGTGCAACATGCATGGCATAGCGAGCACACACAATCCCCTGACTGTGAACCCAGCCCCTCGCACCTCACCTGGAGTCAAAGGGGGTGACAAACGCTGTGCCATTGTCTTTGCGATGCTTGCCAAAGGTCCGTCCTCTCTGTCTCCGATAGGTGATGCCTTGGAGTTAGCACCAACCTTGATGCTCGACTCCTGGCCCTCCCAGACACCCTGCTTTGCACAGTGCTCTTCCCTGGTTGAACATCTCGAAGCCGCCATTGCAGCAGGCCAAGAAGAGCTGTTGGACTTTGCCCACGCCAAATTGGCTTCAAAGGGCAGACTGTGTAGCCAAGATATTTTTGTGTGCATTAATGGGCACACTCATGTGTATTCCTCTGGTTGCCTGGAGGTCAGTGGTGCAATGCAAAAAGATGCCCCTGCCCCGCAGAATGTGTCGAGGGACCCCTGAGCCTCCCATCTGCTAGGTTTGGTGGGGTGGGGGGACCACAAGGGCCGTAGGGGCCTGCGCCACACTCCTGCCAAGTGTAACCTGTTGCCTGGCATCATCACCCCCAGGCTAGAGGCCCAGGTTTTCCATCTTCGGGCCACCTGTTACTCACAGCACAACTTCATCCACACTTCCACCGTCTCGCAACCCTCTCTCCGAAGAAAACATCACAACTCTGGAAGATCAACTATCCAGACATCAACTTTTTATCTCACTGTCACAAAAGTATATCCCATCTGCTAAATATGCCCTTCCCATTAAGCACTTTGCTCTCCTAGAGCCAAGCCAACACATGCTGTACATGACCAATCAATTCCACAGTTCGAGATACCAACTCTACAAATGTTGTGGCATGACATGCCAGGACTTGGATCATCAGCTGTGACCGATTTCCCACGAGAGACAGCAAAAGGTGTACAAAATGGCATCCACCAAAGCTACAGAGCTGTCAAGGCCGCCGGCCGGCACCACAGAAGGGTGGGGGGAGGGTTGAAATGGGGCCGTCGTGCCGCGGGGGGTTGGCGAGAGGGGTTTAATAAAAAAAAGATATAAATAAATCAAAACCTACGGTCCCGCGCCATCTTCCGAAAGGGTCCGACTCCCGTTCCTCTCGTCATCATCACGAAAGGCAGCCTCCCTCCCTCTCTCCCTCCCCTCCGCCAATCACAAGCGGTGAGGCGAATCCAAGTGCGCCCCAGCCAGGCCCCTTTCTCTATGTAGGCAGCCTACATAAAGAACAGGGAGAGTGGGCGGTGTTGCTCGAGGGCAGGGGGAGTGGCTTGCCCACTGTCGCTCACACTGACAGCTTGGGCAGCCTGAGGTCGCCCAAACAGTCAGTATGAACAACAGTGGGCAAGCCACCCCCCCCCCCTGCTCCTGAGCAGGACCGCCCACTCCCAACAGCACTTCTGCTTTCTCGCCGTGCGAGAAGACAGAAGCATAAATGGTAGTTATTACCATTTATGCTTCTGCCCTCTCGCACTGCGAGAAAGCAGGGGGGGCAGCACCCAAAACGCCCCTACAGAGGAGCCGCCACTGCTTTACTAATAATAATAATAAAAGCAGCTTATATAGTGCCTGGTTACACTAAGAACAGTGTGTCCCAGCGCTGTATGAACAAAGGAACTGGGTCGCTACCGGGAGAAGAAAGAAACTCATAATTTGGGGAATAGATAGGTTTTTAGTTTTTGACGGAAGCTCTCCTCTGATGGCTCCATCCTGAGCTCAATGGGTAGAGATTTCCATTGTTAACTGGCCAGGTATTTGAAGGACCGACCTCCCATACGCACCCGGTGAATTCTGGGCACTTGAAAAAGCATACTGCCTAAAGATCTTAAATGGCGTTTGGGTTGATACTTGGTCAGTAATTTTTGGAGATATATTGGTCCTTTCTCTTGGGCAATACGGTGAGTCAGGCACATTGTTTTGAATACAATGCACTCCCGGCTGGGCAGCCAGTGGAGGGTAGCTAAAGCACGTTTCCCTGAGGACTTTCTAGACAGGTTAAGTGCCAGTCTAGCAGCTGCGTTCTGCACGCATTGCAGACGTTGAAGACCTTTTTGCTCAGGCCCATGTATAGTGAGTTACTGTAGTCAAGATGGGGAGTTACAAGGGCATGGATCAAAGATTTCCTACTAGTTGCAGGAAGAGAGTCCAGAGTCTTACGTAGAGTCTTAAGAATGCCGTAGCATTTGCCTGCAATCCCTTTAGTGTGGTGTTCGAAGGATAGAGTCGAGTCCAATCTGACCCCTACATTTTTCACCTGCTCTGAGGGCTTTGGAATGGCGCCGAGTTCTAATGGCCACCATGCAGACGACCAGATGGACGGAGTCTTCCCCAACACGAGAAGCTTTGTTTTATTCGCATTGAGGCACAGACAGTTGGTATTCATCCATCTAGCTAGGTCACTAAGACACGCCGAAAAGCTAGCCGAGGCTTCCTCGGGAGGTCGAGGGAGTGTCACTATCAGCTGAGTGTCATCCGCGTATGACACTATCTCGACCCCGTACGCCTCTTGGCCAGGGGTGCCATATAAAGATTGAATAGTGTAGGGCTCAGAATTGAACCCTGCGGTACCCCGTGCCTGAGTGATCGTATTTCCGATTTGAAAGGTGGGCAATGGACTTAGAATTGCCTATTTGCCAAGAAGGTGCGCATCCATTCGTGAGCCCGGCCCTCAATTCCCACCTCGCTAAGACTTGAGAGTAGTAGGGGGTGTGAGACAGTATCAAATGCTGCGCTCAGATCTAATAGAGGAGCGCAGCTGTCATCCCCTCATCTACTCTACCTCTTAGTAGCTCGGTGGAAAAAAGAAGAGCTGATTCAGTAGAATGATACGCTCTGAACCCTGACTGCGAGGGGTGGAGATAATGACCCTCTTCTTAGTGTTTTATTAGATGGGCATCAACTATCTTTTCCACCACCTTGGCGCAAAAGGGCAGGAGCGATATAGGACGATAGTTGTCCAGCTGAGTTATACTAAGATTGGCCTTTTTCTTGACAGGAATAACCTGCGCTGTTTTCCAGTCTTGTGGTACATGGCTCGTCTGAAAAGATATTTTAGCCATATGGCTTATATGATTTACAAGAAGTTCGGCCTGATTTTTAAAGATCTTGGGGTGAGATACGTCTTTAGGGGAGCCTGATTATTATTATTATTATTATTATTATTTATTTTTATAAAGCGCATAGTCACCCGGAGGTATCCCAGCGCTGGAGAACCCTAGAACAGTAAAACTGAGGACCGAGGCTGAGTTCACGAGGAGGACATAGGAGCTAGGGAAAAAGATGTGTCTTTAACAGCTTCCTAAAACGCAGGTATTGGGGTTCGAGACGTAGATCACGAGGAAGGGAGTTCCAAAGACGGGCCGCTTGGACCGAGAACCGTCTTCCTCCTGAACGTGCTTTCCTAAATCTTGGGGCGTTGATGAGATTTTCTGCGTTGGAACGGAGGGATCTAGTGGCTATGTAAGGGGTGATGAAATTGCGGAGAACTGGGGGGCCTTGGTTGTTCAAAGTTTTGTGCACCAAACACAAGGCTTTAAATTTAATTCTCTCCCTTATAGGGAGCCAGTGAAGGAGTTTGAGGGCAGGTTTGGCCGATGATCTGGCCGGGGTGTTGGTAATAATCCGGGCAGCAGTATTCTGAATTCTCTGCAGTTTATTCAGTGTTGCTTCCGGTGCGCCCAGATAAATCGCATTACTATAGTCCAGTCTTGATATAATAAGACCTTGGACTAGTAATTTTTGCGATTTCGGAGGAAGAAGGGGCAGGACTTTCCTCAAGGATTTTAGAAGACCGAAGCAGGTCCCTACGACCTTCTTTGCTTGCGGGGCGAATGAGAGTTCCGAGTCAATCCATACACCCAGACTTTTCACCTCTGTCTTTGGGTCTGGGGGAGGACCTAGACATGTTGGCCACATGTCCAGAGGAAGTGAAGTTCCTTTTGAGCCGAGTAAAAGGACCTCGGTTTTTGTCCCGTTTAGTTTTAGCGCTGATCTATTCATCCAGTGATGGACCTGATTGAATACTATGAATGATTCTCAGCAACTCAGTGTTATCTGGCACTGTAAAATGGTTGATGTGGCAACAGTGGTCGTTGCTAGGAATTTCGAAGGAGGATTCCGTTTTCATCCAGCAAGCCTGGGCTCCCTCTACTGGGCAGCCACATTCTTCGGCATGGTGAGCATGGTTGGGTTGGTACTTGGAGAAGCAAATGGATTCTGTGGAGGCGGATCTCTCACAAGTATTGAATTTTCTATCCAAAAAAGCGTCCGAAGGGCTGTCTTACAGGTCAGTTGACACATTCCGATCCGCTATCTCGGCCGGACATGTGCACATAGATGGTCGACTGGTAGGTATGTACCCTGTGGTATGTAAACTTCTCAAAGGACTACGAGTGGTGAATCCTCCTAAGGCTAAGTATTCTGCTTTATGGGATGTGTCTAAGATTTTACATTTATTCGATAGTTGGCCTCGTAAAGCTGAGTTCTCTTCCAGGGGATCCTCATCAAAGTCATAAGCATTAGAATATTCCCGCCCATGCGCGGGACCCCGGAAACACTATATCATATGTGCCCCACATATATATATATAAACCTATATATATAAGAAACATGCAATAGCAGCCAAATAACGTCAGAGCTGAAATATGCTGTGAAGAATGTCCACCATACATGAATAATAAGCATTAGAAACATGAGTAACAACAACAAAGAGTGTTTAGAAACTGTTTTAATGCTCAGAAAGCAGTAGAAATTCTCATAACTCACTGGAAGCATAGAAAGCTCCCAGGCTGCATTGCAAACACACAGTCTAAAAAGACTGAAAAGCTAACCTGTAGCTGCATAGCAATAAACTGACACCGTGACTTTAAGGCACCCCTGACCCCCTGTAGCCCATCATGTCTCAGGGGTGACAGTCAGGTCAGTTGTTCTTTCCGGCTCCTTCAGGAAGGATCCTGGTTACACAGCTCCACTAATTTCTGTTTTCTGACAGAAAATTACTACACTTTAAACAACTTTTTTACTTACTTTGACATTTTTCATCTTGTCAAATAAGGAACTGCCTTTTTTAAGTCAGTTTTCTGGGCTTTTTCAGTTGAAAATGCCTTCACTTTTTGATAAGTGTCCTTCTTGTGGTAACAAGAAAGCAAAATCAGACAACCACGATGTTTGTATCCTGTGTCTGCCTGAAGAACATGATCCAGGCACCTGTCTTCACTGCCAGCACCTGTCAGGAAGAACTCTCAAAGACAGGGAGAGAATTGCATCTATGGCCTGGCTCATAGGTCATCCAGAGGAAGGTCTCCGGGGAAGAAGGGTTCTAAGAAGACTAAGACATCTTCAAAACACAGGTCTGTCATCCCTTCAGCCTCAGCGTCAGGCTTGGCGCTGAGGAAAGAACCACCGGTGGATCGTTTGGCTTCAAAAAGGCCGTCGAAAAGAAGAACAGGTACGTCGACGACGTCGAAGGATCCAATTCCGTCGTCGAGATCCCCTCCGCTGCCGTCAAGCGGGTGACGATCGGCGTCGAGAGATGTGACTCCGCCGCCGTCAACCGGGCGACGGTCGGCATCGAGATCAAAGGCCCCTCCGCCGTCGTCAACCAGGCGACGATCGGCGTCGAGGGAGGTCACTCCTCCGCCGTCGTCATCCATGCGACGACCGGCGTCGAAATGTGTGTCCCCTCTGCCGTCGTCCAAGAAGAGGCGTTCGGCGTCGAGGACCAAGACCCCTCCGCCATCGACAGTAACTCATCGATCGGCGTCGAGGACGCAGTCTCCGTCAGTGTCTCTTCGACGCTCGGCGTCAAGGGTGCCCAATACCCCTCCGCCGTCGTTGCACAGGCACTCGACGTCGAGGCAGAAGACCCCGTCGACAACTGGTCATTGCTGTTCGACGTCGAGACAGAGAACTCCGTCGACGGCCGGTCATCGCCGTTCGACACCGAGGCAGAGAGCTCCGTCGACGACTGGACATCGTCGTTTGACGTCGAGAGAGAAGCCTCCGTCGACGACTGGACATCGTCGTTCGACGTCGAGAGAGAGGGCTCCGTCGACGGCCGGGCATCGCCGTTCGACGTCGAGACAGAGAACTCTGTCGACGGCCGGTCATCGCCGTTCGATGTCGAGACAGAGGACTCCGTCGACGGCTGGTCATCGCCGCTCGACGTCGAGAGACTATAGATCCTCACAGCGATCGCCGTTGAGGCATTCGAAGTCGAGATTGTTTGACCCGCTGACCCCCCGAAGGCGTTCGGCGGCAAGGGAAGAACGCTCGACGTCGAGGCATTCAGAAAGAAACTCTGTGATCATGGTAACGGAGTCAGCTTCTCGTCATTCCACTTCACAGGCGTCTGGCTCCTCAACTGCATCTTCAAAGTCCAGAAGTCCTGTGCGCAGATCTTCTGAGCGTCAGCCAGATCCTTCGGCTGAGTAAGTCAGACTGTCACCTAGATGGTACAAGTCTTTGGACCATTGGCGAGATTCTGGGGCTGCCAAACATATGCATGAATATGCCAGCCCACAACACAGGTCTCCTCATCAGAATCTGGTGGAGGAGATGGACAAGCGTAGTGCTCCCAGGCGCAAATCACCTGTGAGAACACCAACCATATCTCCCAGAAGATCCCGATCTCCCAGAAGAAGACCTCGTTCAGAAGATCGGGTCAGATCTCGCTCTCCTAGATGGGAGGAGCGTTCAAAAAGATCGCGGGAGAGGAGGCACAGTGCTCACCCTAGACGTTGACGAACTCCGTCTACTTCATCTACCTCTTCTACCAGGTCTTCCAAGAGGGATTACTCCCCTACGTTGACGGACAGTCCTACGTCCAGATCCTCCCCAGTGGATGATATTGGCACTTATCTGGATGTCCTGCAAAGAGGAGCTCAGAAGCTGAGCATTGAAATGTCTGTCCCTCAGGTTACAACAACAGTAATTTTTGAGACTTTACACAAAAAAGCTATCTCACGTCCACTGCTGCCTTTAGTCCCGGGGATTATGGATCCTGTCAAAGAGGTTTTCCTAACTCCAGCAGCTATCAGAGCGGTGCCAGCCCGCATTCAGAAGAAATACAAACCGGCCTCTTCTAACCCGGTTTTTGTAAAATCTGACCCTCCAGCAGACTCTGTAATTGTGGCAGCGGCGAGGAAGACGCACGCAGTTGCCGGTTCCTCTTCAGTCCCACAAGACAAGGACAGCAAATCTCAGGACTCCTGGGGTCGCAAGGTTTGCAATTCAGCTGTCTCCACTCTGAAGGTTTCCAGTGCGGCGGCACTTCTGGGTCAATACGACAGAGCCTTATGGGACTCCATGGAAAGGTTCAAATCCAAACTGCCAAAGGAAGACCAGCAGTATTTTGAAGAGACTGTAACAGAAGGATGTCTGGTGGCGAATCAGATGATAAGCACGGCTGCGGATGGTGCAGTGCTTGCGGCGCATTCCTATTAACATGGGGTTTGTGCCAGGAGGTCGGCCTGGTTGCGCCTTACAGGCCTGAAGCCGGATGCTCAGCATCGCATCCTTAATCTTCCTTTTTCGGGTTCCTCTCTCTTCGGGGAACATGCTAACGAAGAGATGACCTGTATGAAAACGGAACTAGATACAGTGAAAGCGGTGGGTTTGGAAAAGAAGAAAGAATTCAAACGCCGCTTCAAGACCAACAGGGGAAGAGGGGCTCAACAGAGGGTTCAAACCCCTCAGTGGTCCCAAAGTAAGAACCAGGGTAAATCCCAGTTTCGAGGTAAAGCCAAAAGAGTTAGAGGAGGTCACCAACAGTCCTCTAACACCACCAGAGGAGAAAAGGCCTGAGCAGTGGCTTCCTCTGGCGCCGTTGCACACTCCAGTGGGAGGAAGTGCTTCACAACACCTGGCAGAGTGGGTCAGCATCACAAAGGATCAGTGGGTGCTGAATATGCTGCGCAATTGATACAGGCTACATTTCCGTGCGCCTCCGAAGAGCATTCCTCCAAAGAACTCTTGCCCTCATCAGCTAAGCTTGCTCCGAAGAGGGGTGAAAGTTCTACTACAAAAAAGAGCTATAGAGGAAGTTCCTCCCGCTCAAAGAGGAAAGGGAGTTTACTCCAGATACTTTCTTGTCCCCAAAAAAGATCAGGAGGACAAGTTCAGACCAATACTCGATCTGCGACAATTAAACAAAGTCATCGTCAAAGAAAAGTTCCGCATGTTAGCGCTTCACCAAATATGCCCACATCTTCAAGCCGGAGATTGGATGTGTTCGGTGGATCTGCAAGATGCGTACTTTCATATCCCAATTGCTCAACAACATCGCAAGTACTTGAGGTTTGTCGTAGGGAACAAACACTACCAGTACAAGGTGCTACCCTTCGGTCTCAAGTCCGCACCACGAGTCTTCACCAAATGCATGGAAGTGGTGGCGGCTTTTCTTCACAAAAAGGGACTCTTCATCTACCCATACCTGGACGACTGGCTCCTAAAAGGCCCATCTCCGGTACAGGTAACGCACGATCTACAACTTTGCCTGCACCAGTTGCACAGGCTCGGCCTCCATGTGAACCTGGAGAAGTCAGTCCAGCGGCCTACACAGTCCATCCACTACCTAGGCTCCGTTCTGGACACAAGATTGGGAAAAGCGTTTCCTTCGGAGGAGAGACTTTTTTCCATGAGTCAGAAATGTGGGATTCTGCTAGAGTCTCGGCTTCCAACAGCCCGACAAGTAGCATCCCTGCTGGGTTCCATGGCATCCTGCATTTTTCTCATCCCAAACTCCAGGCTGAGATTGCGTCCTCTGCAGCAGGCTCTGGAGGACCAGTGGGACCAAGAGACAGGGTGTCGGGAAGATCGTATCACTCTTTCCCAAGCGACGAAGGAGGCCATCAAATGGTGGACTCGGAAAAGGAATGTGTCGGTGGGAGTACCGTTTCACCAACCTCTTCCATCCCAGTCTATAGTGACGGATGCCTCTCTGCAAGGCTGCGGAGCGCAAATGGGTCCGCTTCAAATTCAAGGCCAGTGGTCTGCGCAGGAGCAGACATACCACATCAACATGCTGGAACTCAGAGCGGTATTCCTAGCTCTCAAAGCTTTCTTTCCAGTGATAGAGTCCTACTTAGTCCTAGTTCAGACGGACAATACGACCACCATGTTCTATCTGAACAAACAAGGAGGCACACGATCTCGCCCACTCTCTCGAGAGGCTCAGACAATGTGGCATTGGCTTCTCTCTCGAGGCCTCACAGTAGTGGCAGTGCACCTTCCAGGCAAGTTGAACATAAAAGCAGACGCACTCAGCAGGCACTTCGAAGATCAGCCAGACAGGGTGCTAAACAACGAAGTGGTAGAAGAGCTTTTTCGTTGCTGGGGTCGTCCAACCATAGACTTGTTTGCAGACGACGAAAACGCCAAATGCCACGCCTTCGCGTCCAGGTTCCACCGGCCAGGAACGCAGGGGAATGCTCTCCTGATGGATTGGTCAGGAACATTCGCTTACGCGTTTCCTCCCCTGGCTCTGATTCCGAAAGTAGTATCCAAGCTCCTCAGGTCGAACATGGAAATGATCCTGGTAGCTCCGGATTGGCCACAGCAGTGGTGGTACCCGGACCTTCTACATCTGTCTGTGTGTCCACACAGACGACTACCTTGCAGGCCGGACCTGTTGAGCAAGATGAACGGGAGGATAATGCATCCCAACCTCCCATCACTGAACCTAACAGCATGGCTCCTGAGGTCCTGCAATATGGACATTTGAACTTGCCTCCCGAATGCATGAACATTTTAAAGGAGGCTAAGAGGCCTTCCACGAGAGCGTCCTATGCGTTCAAGTGGAAAAGGTTTTACTTATGGTGTAGGGATCATCACTTAGATCCGACTAAAGGGCAGGAGGATGTCATCTTGCCATACCTCCTTTCCCTGGCAACTGCTGGTTTGAAGTATACTTCTATTAGGGTGCATTTGCCAGCCATTGTAGCATACAGAAAATCACCTGATCAGATTTCTTTCTTTCAGGTTCCAGTGGTTAAGGACTTCCTCCAGGGGTTGAAAAAAGTTATCCCCCTGTGTGAAACCCTTCTCCTCCATGGGAATTGAACCTGGTTCAATCCAGGTTAATGTCACCTCCTTTCGAGCCCATCCACAAGGCCTCCTTACAACATCTTTCTTGAAAGGTGGCTTTTTTGGTGGCGATTACCTCTGTGCACAGAGTAAGCGAGATACAAGCCCTCTGTGCGAAAGAACCATATACTGTTTTCCATCACAATAGAGTAGTCCTAAGGGCTCATCCATCTTTCTTGCCTAAAGTCATTTCTGATTTTCATATAAATCAGTCCATTTCCCTCCCTTCGTTTTTTCCAAATCCTACGACCCCAGCCGAGCGGTCACTGCACTCCTTAGATCTTAAGAGAGTGCTCAAGTTCTATTTGGAAAGGACTAAAGGGATTAGGAAAACGAATCAACTGTTTGTGAACTATGGTTCTATGCGGACAGGTTTTCCAGCGGTCCATCTCCAGATGGATTGTCTTGTCTCTTGCATTAAATTGGCTTATCAACTTGCAGGCAAGCCTTTGTTGGGGTTACCCAAAGCGCATTCCACTAGAGGGAAAGCCGCTACAGTAGCTTTCTTGCATGACATTCCAATGTCAGAAATATGCAAGGCTGCAACCTGGAAATCGGTTCATACCTTTACGAGACATTACTGTCTCGAATCTGATTCCAGGACCGATACTCAAGTAGGGCAAGCCTCCTTGAGGAATCTGTTTGGGTAGTCTATAGCCTATTCAGACTTGTTGATGAGATTACTGTCTTATCATTCCTTTGCCCGCAGGGAAGAAGAGAGGCTCGCTATTCTATTCTAATGCTTATGACTATTGATGGGGATCCCTGGAAGAGAAGGATTAGTTACTTACCTGTAATCCTAGTTCTCTTCCAGGGGTATCCTCATCAAAGTCATAAGCAACCCTCCCGCCTCCCCGGGCAAAGGATACTCTTCAATAAGGAGATATTGTTAACCTATTTGTTACTGGGTTTGTTTTCAGTCTCCAAAAAGAACAAATGACCTAACTGTCACCCCTGAGGCATGATGGAATACAGGGAGTCAGGGGCGCCTTAAAGGCACGGTGTCAGTTTATTGCTATGCAGCTACAGGTTAGCTTTTCAGTCTTTTTAGACTGTGTGTTTGCAATGCAGCCTGGGAGCTTTCTATGCTTCCAGTGAGTTATGAGAATTTCTACTGCTTTCTGAGCATTAAAACAGTTTCTAAACAATCTTTGGTGTTGTTTCTCATGTTTCTAATGCTTATTATTCATGTATGGTGGAAATTCTTCACAGCATATTTCAGCTCTGATGTTATTTGGCTGCTTTTGCATGTTTTTTTATATATATAGGTTTATATATATATGTGTGTATATATATGTGGGGCACATATGATATAGTTTTTCCGGGGTCCCGCGCATGGGCGGGAATATTCTAATGCTTATGAATTTAATGAGGATACCCATGGAAGAGAACTAGGATTACAGGTAAGTAACTAATCCTTATCTAGGAAACAACTGTTTGCTAAAAAATGGCTATGCTTCTTTGCTTATCTGCTTGCCGACGAGTCTCTGATGTTAGAGTTCTAGACTTAACAGGTAGGGTTTTTTCCCCTTAAGACGTTTCATTTATAATTTCTGCAAGGACAAAGACTTTCTCATGGTCTATTGATTACAATGCATTTCCTGCTAATGATAAATTGTGTGTAGTAAAATGTCTTGAAGTTTATGAGGAATGTACCCGACCTGTCAGACTGGTTGGTTGTTCAAGGCTTTTAATTGCGTCGCAAAAGCTGCCAGATGGCTCAGATATATAATGACAGAGGCTGGCATTGATACTAAAGTGTGGGGCTCATTCTTTTATGTTAGGCACTAATGTACAAGACATAATGAGAACAGCTGATTGGTCATCTGACTCTACATTTAAACAATTTTACTATAAACCTGCGGGCGATATTGCTTCTATTCTACTGGACAAGCGTTAAACTAACATAATCCGAAGCCTCCGGTCCTGTAATAGGATAAAGAATTTGCTAGCATTCGCGCCAAGAATTTTGCAATTCTTTTAAGGACACAGAGGCAAAGATTATTCCACCCATTGTACAATTCATGTTAATTATTGTCATTTATTACCCACCCTGATATGATTAGTTATCACAGTTATTACTAGTTGATATTTCTGTTTCAGGAGCTGAGCCGAAGGGTGACTAAGAAATCGCTTATTTGGATTGCTTTGAAGGTGTGCTGTACATCCTTCGTCTACATGGACTTCTGTTTAGTCTGTCATGTTAATTGGCTTGCAGTTTTTTCTACAAATTTCTGTCATCATTGGACAAGTTGCAAAATTACATAGATAATGCTCGTTCAAGGCAACGAAAGAGGAAGGGCTCATGTTTGGGACTCCATATATAGGGCTATAGTCTCCATGTCTATTGGTGATGTACCATGGCATTGTGGGAAATGTAGTTTATTTGATGTGTTAAAACGTTTTGTCATTGGCTGCTTTGTTTTTCAGTAAAGGAAGAGAAAGCATAATCCTCACCTCCCTGTCCTTCATAAAATTGAAAATTCTTGGCGCAAATGCTAGCAATTTTTTGTATTCCACCTTAGATACTTGACTCAAGCACGAGTCAAGAATCTGATGGCATAAGAGAAGGCCTTTAACTCATGACGTGTCAGGGAAATAGGATTAGAGGAAAGTATGGGGCAGCAGCTCTGTCGTCCCTGCGTTCATCAAGCTTCATTTTGGCTCGGGCATCCCTCCTTCAAATGGATGCAGCTGATTGCAGAGAGACACAGTGACATCACAATATCAGTTGACAGTTGCATTGTCTCTGCAATCAGCTGTCTTCATCGTCTCACAACCTCGGGGTTCCATCTTGTTCCTCATCATCTCCAACTTTGCATCCTCAAAATTCACTAGTACATTGATGACACAATTTTACTTGAAGAATTCTCCACTCCAGACATTGAACACCTCAAGCAGTGCCTACATCTCATCCAGACCTGGATGTCTAGCTCCTATCATTTAAAAAACACAACAAGTGGCAGCTGGTCCAAACCTTGCTGGGATCTGAACCCAATGCCAAGCCTCCGTTTTCTCCCAGACTCCACACTGCCCCCCTTTAGGGCATTGTATAAGCCACAGCCCACATCATCAGGGGCTTGGGGAAATAAAACCACTTCACTCCCAACCTGGTGGATCTCCACTGGCTCCCCTGGTCACCCGGCACTATCTTCAAAACAAGGAGGAGCAGATTTACAATAACTGGTGAATCCCTTGTATCAGCAGGGATGCGCCAGTTATTGTGCGCCATGCCTCCGCCATTTAAAATGCGGCGCACCATGGGTAAAAAACAGCACAGATGCGTGACGCATCTGTGCCGTAAAAGCGGTGCATTGCTGGAGTTGCGTCGCAAGCGCGACGCAGCTCCAGCAATGCTCAGGGGGGCCCTATTCTTGCAATGCTGCGTCAATCCTTCCGCTTGCTTCAAGCAGGCGCAGGGTTTTGACGCAGCATGGGCCCAAAAGTGACTAAGTAAAATCTTGTAGATTTCACTCAGCCACTTTTAAGAGGTGTTCCTGCGCCGGAACGCCCCCCCCCGCGCCAGAATGCCTCCTTCTGGCGCAGGGCTTTACAACGTGACGCATCTCTCAGATGCGTCATGTTGTAAGAACCCCGCACCATGGCGCATCTTTTGCGGCGGCGGCGTAAAAGAGGTGTAAGGGGCTTGTAAATCTGCCCCGTAGTATTTCCCAAGAAGAAGTCTATTATGATGTACAGCCCAGCCTGTCAGGCTGTCCACTTGCCTCTTGGCAAATCCAGGACACAATTACACTGAAGATATGAAATGAAAAAAATAGAAATTAACAAAGCAAGACGTCTTCTCCGTTTATGCATCCAGAATCTGGAACACCCTCCCTGTGTGTATTGGGACGACCCAAATCCGGCTCAAATGCTGGAGAGAACTGAAGGTGCACCTCTTTAAAGAAAACTATATGATTAAAAAAGTAACAGTTCACCTGCACTCTCACAAACCAGCTTTCCTGCAAATCACTCATTGAATCAATCATTGCCTTTGGTCCTGTAAAGTGTTCCACAGACTGTAGACAAGGCTTGTGCCGTACAAATACCACATACAACCATAAACATACAACCATTAGATGGGCTGTAGTGATATGTGAAAAACGTTTTATTGTATTTTTCTATTTCAACTCCGTGAAACCGACTGGATGGCTCTCCTGTGTGTGTGTGTGTCTCTGGTTGGTGCTGCTGAACAAAGCAGGCACACTTCCTAGTCCATGTGGTAAGTCGGTGTAGTAGTTTGTTTACTTTTAATAGTATGCATGTAGAGCTTGTGTGGGGATTCAAGATCAGTATTCTGACAGAGCTCTTCCCATTGGAATTCTTACTTATTTTATTTCATGGAACTTTCCATTTTAGCATCAGTTGGTTTCTTAATGTACATTGTAAAAGCTGTTGTTGTTTGGCTCCATTAAGTATGCAGGAGTCCTCCCCGGTTTTGCAGTGCACTTGAGGGACATCTTCTATTTCATTCAAATGCAAAATCTTCCATTTGGGTTCCGGCCTAAAAACTCCCATCAACGATTCAGAAAAGGGGGTGGTGATGAACACAGTGTCTGAATTAAGCAGACCACTCTTACCAAGTCCAAAGATCAGGGCTTGATCCATCACCGTTATTTATCTCACTGCACCATCCCAGCTCAGAACCTGGCTATATGCAAATCAGTCTGTCCCTGGCCCAGTGCATCATGGGAACAGGGCAGACTAAACTACCAAGCCAATTCTTCACCAGAAAGGAGACAAGCTACCGGGGACCGGTTTCTGGCATTTCAGCCTTCTTCGGCCCGGCTTGCTTGAATCCTGATGGTGCAGTGAGAAAGGGACTCATGTCTGAGTATACCCTGCCACACCTATAGTGGCCAAAAACGATTCAGAAAAGGGGGTGGTGATGAACAGAGTGTCTGAATTAAGCAGACCACTCTTACCAAGTCCAAAGATCAGGGCTTGATCCATCACCGTTATTTATCTCACTGCACCATCCCAGCTCAGAACCTGGCTATATGCAAATCAGTCTGTCCCTGGCCCAGTGCATCATGGTAACAGGGCAGACTAAACTACCAAGCCAATTCTTCACCAGAAAGGAGACAAGCTACCGGGGACCGGTTTCTGGCATTTCAGCCTTCTTCGGCCCGGCTTGCTTGAATCCTGATGGTGCAGTGAGAAAGGGACTCATGTCTGAGTATACCCTGCCACACCTATAGTGGCCAAAAACGATTCAGAAAAGAGGGTGGTGATGAACAGAGTGTCTGAATTAAGCAGACCACTCTTACCAAGTCCAAAAATCAGGGCTTGATCCATCACCGTTATTTATCTCACTGCACCATCCCAGCTCAGAACCTGGCTATATGCAAATCAGTCTGTCCCTGGCCCAGTGCATCATGGGAACAGGGCAGACTAAACTACCAAGCCAATTCTTCACCAGAAAGGAGACAAGCTACCGGGGACCGGTTTCTGGCATTTCAGCCTTCTTCGGCCCGGCTTGCTTGAATCCTGATGGTGCAGTGAGAAAGGGACTCATGTCTGAGTATACCCTGCCACACCTATAGTGGCCAAAAACGATTCAGAAAAGGGGGTGGTGATGAACAGAGTGTCTGAATTAAGCAGACCACTTTTACCAAGTCCAAAGATCAGGGCTTGATCCATCACCGTTATTTATCTCACTGCACCATCCCAGCTCAGAACCTGGCTATATGCAAATCAGTCTGTCCCTGGCCCAGTGCATCATGGGAACAGGGCAGACTAAACTACCAAGCCAATTCTTCACCAGAAAGGAGACAAGCTACCGGGGACCGGTTTCTGGCATTTCAGCCTTCTTCGGCCCGGCTTGCTTGAATCCTGATGGTGCAGTGAGAAAGGGACTCATGTCTGAGTATACCCTGCCACACCTTTAGTGGCCAAAAACGATTCAGAAAAGGGGGTGGTGATGAACAGAGTGTCTGAATTAAGCAGACCACTCTTACCAAGTCCAAAGATCAGGGCTTGATCCATCACCGTTATTTATCTCACTGCACCATCCCAGCTCAGAACCTGGCTATATGCAAATCAGTCTGTCCCTGTCCCAGTGCATCATGGGAACAGGGCAGACTAAACTACCAAGCCAATTCTTCACCAGAAAGGAGACAAGCTACCGGGGACCGGTTTCTGGCATTTCAGCCTTCTTCGGCCCGGCTTGCTTGAATCCTGATGGTGCAGTGAGAAAGGGACTCATGTCTGAGTATACCCTGCCACACCTATAGTGGCCAAAAACGATTCAGAAAAGGGGGTGGTGATGAACAGAGTGTCTGAATTAAGCAGACCACTCTTACCAAGTCCAAAGATCAGGGCTTGATCCATCACCGTTATTTATCTCACTGCACCATCCCAGCTCCCATCAGGCATCCTGCCACAAAGCAAACTCATAACTGGCTTTGTTTACAAAATGCCCAGTCCCAGCAAGGCAAAATTGGAAGGACCAACCATGGCTATCAGGAAAGTATGGTAAAGCCATGCATTTGAGGTAGACTTGCACTCATTCTGTTCCTTACTCACTCAGCCCTAGTGGCTGTGAAATAGGATGAACAGGACATCACAAGATGAGGTGTGTAACAATGTATTATGTGCAGAGCGACAGCCTCAACCACTGAGTACATAGCAGCTCTCAAGGCCCTGAACCATAACATTCTCTAGGTTCTCGCCTAGTTCCAAAAATGCCACGCCCCTCCCTTTAACACAAAAATATCAAGAAGTAAATGTTACATTAAATAGGTTCCAATACCAAGGAGCTGCAATATATAAATGTATCTACGATAAATAACTGTAATTTTATTTTTTTAAAACAAATCATCGCTCATTCTTTGTGAGGCAACAGAAAATAAAATGAGAGATGGTTGGAACCCACATATAGGTCATGATCTATGATTTTTATGAACCATGAGATAGTGCATGTGCTGTCACTTGAGAGACATTTTGTTCGCTTTAAGCCTGCCCATTGCTTTTTATTTGTTGTCTTCACTGCACTCTTATTTGCTGGCTCCTGTTTGGTCAGGACATGCCGGCTTCTAGTGGCAGCTCGCCCACTAAGGCAGAGGAGCATCGCCCCACTGCTCTCTGATAATAACAAGACATTATTATAATTGTATTTTTCTGTGCAATTCAAAGCCAGCGTAGGGCAGGGCTGGGCTTGCTTCCATCAGAGGGCAGAGGAGTGGTTTGTACTCTCTAGGTTCGCATGACAGTTTGGCTGGCCCTCTTGGCCCGGCTAGACCATCATGCACTGCCTGAGCGACCAAACAGGCCTCTAAGACCAATCACAACACTGCTCATGCAGCATCATGAATGTCTGGGAGCCTTGGGTGCTTCCAGTGCAGAGACTGAAGAGAGAAGAAGTGGCTGCGAAGTTGACAGGTACGTTTATTTATTTGATTTTTTTTATACACATAACCACCCCCCCATTCCGAGGTAGCCCCTTTGGGTGGCTTCAATTTTTCTTATGTGCATGGCCCACATACTGCTTCCTTCCTCCGTGAGTGTCCTTCTGATGCTTGCACTTTCTGGCGTGGGCTGCTTTTCTCTTCTACTTTCAGCACTCACTAAGTGTGCATGTGTTTGCAGGCCGCCAACCCACCTTCCCCTGTCCCGCTTAGTGTTGTAGAATGCCCCTACCCCCACCTGAGTTGTTGCCTGTCGTCTTTGCTTGCCATCTCCTTCTCCCCTGTCCTGCGTTGTTGATTTACCAGTTTGCTCCTCTGTTCCCTCTGCCGTTGCTTTCTGCATCCCCTCCTATCCTGTCATTTCTTGCCTGATCCCCCACCTACACTGTTGCCCCATCGTCTTTGCTTGCCCTATCGCCCTTCCCCTCTCTTATTGTTGCATGGCCTGTCCCTCAATCCCTATCCATCATGGTTGGCCCCATAGCCCTTCTCTCCATTGATGCTTGCCCTGTCCAGGGTTGGTACCTGTGGTATAGCTTTATGTATGGTAGAATATTATAAGACTCATAGGGGCATATTAGCAACAACTATCGATAATTATCGCTATGATGGCTTAGCGGCTCGGGCTGCTTAATTTTAGACCTTGAAAAAGCGATTCCGTGGAATGGCCCTATCTACTGGCGGCGCTGCATAAGTTCGACCTGGGCGATGATTACATCGAGCTGGTAGGATTACTGTACAGGAGGCCTGAAGTGAGAGTACGCACGAGCAGACTGTTATCGATGCCATTCGAGTTAGGAGGGGCACCAGACAGGGCTGCCCGTTGTCCCCACTACTCTTCTCACTGGCGATGGAGCCTCTCGCCGAGCGTTTGCGTAGCAGTGGCACACAATGGGGCATTCCACTTGCAGATGGTACACATATAATATCACTGTACGCTGACGACTTACTTCTGTACGTCGGAGACCTTGAACACCTGCCACCGGTGATGGAGCAGATTTCATCTGCAGTCAGGCATTGTTTTATTTTTTGTGCTTCAGACAGACTGCATTTAAATTGCCACGCACCTTTTGGTGCAAGTTAAAAACATGGCACATGAAAAATATGAAAGTGAGGCCTATTCACTCTGCAATGCTTTTGCTGAATTAACATGTGTTTTTGCAATGTAGAGAAAAGTGGCCTTTTTAGCTTTGAAGATTAATAGAATGTGTTTCTCTCTTCCCAGCTCGTCCCTTGCAGTCTAAATGTACTATTTCTGTCTTAAGAGACTTTGACTTGTTGCATATTTTGATAAATATTTTCAGTTAATAACACCTCTTTTTCTTTGTTGCACATTTATTTTGCATGTTGTCATAAATAATAGAAAAGCTGCTTTACACTAGTAGCTTGGCTAGGTAAACATTTATAAGGGGTATTAGTATAGATTTGGGAAACATAATGGGCTGATTTACATGAAATTAATATTATCTTTGTGTTTGTTTTATTTTGGGGCCTACCATTAAATGGCTGCCTGTGAAACCAGCAAGGCTATGGCTTGCTTTGAAAGAGAAGAGAGCATGCGCAGACTGTGGCAGCTTGACTCAAACGGCGGAAGGAGTCAAGGACAGCTTGAACTGTACATTCTTGTGATTGTGCCAATGTACCAGCTAACTAAAGTGTCCGTCCTACTGCGCTGTGAAAGGAAGGAACTATAGAAACATTTTCCCTAGCAATTGTTGCAAACTTATAAAATGTAGTTATTCATGTATGCTTCTTTTGTTAAAACTGATAAAGTCAGGTTTTTTAGAATGAGTCAGGGTTGTGAGAACTCATGCCATCATGACTGACCAATCACATACAGGTTTTCCTGAAGTTGAAACATTTTGTGTAGTCTGCCAACATTTTGTGTATAAATTCTGACCTCTCCGGAGGAGGGGCTGGCTTTCTCAGCTCAGCTGGCTTCTTGCTCATTTTGGCTTAGGCTTTGCTTCATTCTATGGGTTAGGTACGAGATCGGCACGGGTGCTGCATGGGCGTCCGAGGAGAGTCAGGGGGAGGTTTCTTGCTTCCACGTCATATCTTGGCACTGCAGGCCACATTCTTTTGAGGTCTGGTGAAGGGCGGGCTGTCTCCCTCCCTGTTTTCCTCTTTAGACACAGACAGACAGAGAGTGCAGCTGATTAAAATAGAATTAGATGCTAAACTTTAAGTTTATGCTTTGACTATTTAATTAGGTCTGAAAAGATTTATTTGACTTATGCATTTATTTCTCTTAATGGGAGATTTTTGCAAACAATTTGATTTTTGATTAGCCTTGATTAGCCTTGCAAGACTATATTTTTCTTAGAAACACTTTAAGAGTCTTGAATGACATTTTGCGCCACATTCCTAGATGTAATGCTTATATGCAGACAGTAATATGTTCTGTATTAATGCTATTTTTTCTGTTTTCCAAATTCTGTAACCTGATTGATATTTTACTAATGAATAAAGGGTCAGAGAAAAATTAACTTTTGACTAGAAAATAAAACCCTTTAAATACTCAACAACTCTCTTGATTGGCTTAAAATAATAATTGCATTTTTGACTGTTCATCTTTATTTAAAGTCTCCTGAAGGGGCCAACACCTTTTGAGCTATAAATTAGAGGTAGCATGAAGGTTTTGCATTGAGAAACTACCAGAAGAAATTACCGCTCCATCACCGGAACTATCGGACATCTTCCGAACGTTCGAGATCATGTCGGGCCTAAAAGTCAACTGGGCCAAGTCGTGGGCGTACCCGTTTGCTCCCAACACCCCAGACCCTGAGCTTCGGATCAACGGCGAGAGGTTGCCGTGGCATCAAACCACGTTCAAATATCTGGGAATTCACATTTATAGAACTCCCCCAGCCATCTTAGATGGAAATTTGACACGAGCCATAACATCTAGCAGGTCACAGATCGCCTTTTGGAAGACTCTCCCCATCAATGTGCCGAGCAGGGTGACTTTAACGAAAATGATCGTTCTACCCAGACTCTTATACTACTTTGCGAACATCCCACTATACGTCCCGGCCCGCATCTTCAGAGAATTAGAGACCATGCTTAGAGACTTGATCTGGAACACGGGAAGACCCAGAGTAGCACTGACGAAATTGTATATTCCAGTTAGCGATGGAGGTCTAGCGGTACCAAACCTGGAACTCTATTACCTGGCGGCGCAACTGCAATGGGTAGTGGCTTGGCTTTCAGGTAGAAATCATGAGGACACAGCCACAGCTGTGGACGCACTATCCTCGCTACAGGTACACTCACTATTCCACCCGCTGACAAGCGCTAGGAAACATACCCAACTACATGTAGCGGTGGCCGTAAAATGCTACTCTCGATGCCTACGGCTTACCAAAACCACCACATTGTACGCCCCGGCGCTCCCACTTCTAGGCACCCCCAAGGCCGCGACCGTGGTCACGGAAACGGCCCTGGAGCAATGGACACGCTCGGGTATAGAAACCATGGCAGACTTATACGCTGACGGCGCCCTGCTCCCCTTCGAGACACTTTCCACCGACACAGGGTTACCGGCGGGCAGTTCTTACAACACGCTTCCATAATTAGAGCGTTCACACAGAAATGGGGAAACATTACTGAAGAACCTCCCATACACCAACTGGTTTCAATGCATACATGTCATGGGGAATGGCACACACGTGGTGCACTGGCTAACCCAAGCACTGCTCTCACACACACAACGCACCTTACAACCACTGCGGGATAAGTGGGCGGTGGACAGAGGGAAGGCCTGGACAGACAGGGAGTGGGCGTTGATACTGGTGGCAAGCCCCAAGAACATCCCCCGCAACGCACGCTTTAAACAGATCCAGTTCTACATATTGCACAGAGCGTACCTCTCCCCAGACAGGATCAACCACTACTTTCCAGGAGCAGCGACAGGGTGCCCGAGATGCGATACGGAAGGGGTGGATCTCTTACACGTGATGTGGCAGTGCCCGCAGATCCAAACGTACTGGCGGTCAGTGTTGCCGATACTGGAGCGGAGAACACGATGCCGATCCCTCACACGTGGGAGGCGTGCCTATTGGTCCTCTACCACAGAACCAAACACAACAGAGTGCCCTCCCGCTTCTGGGATCTTGGTCTTATTACAGCAAAGAGACTAATCACTAAACACTGGAAACGCGCAGAACCACCCAGGACAGAGCACTGGCGCACCTCCCTGGACAACTGGGCCAAGGCGGAAAGCATCTCCGTTCACAATGAGGAGACGGCAGGGTTGCATAAGTTCCCCATTGCGGCGCTCTGGGACGAAACACTACACTCCTTCCACAGAGAATACCAGACACCAGGAGACCCCACAGGACACGCCTCCCCAAGCGGAGAACACGGAGACGGGCGCACAACACCAGGCAATGCTGATAGTGGCCCCATTGCCGACATTCCCATCATATAGTCGGGATGGGCACCGCCCCACAACGCCCCCCGCCCCACCGCCACATGCACCCACCGCTGATAACGCATCGCCCTCCCTGTACTAGTAGGGCGAACACGGGCCGACCGCGACACCGCCTCCAGGCCCCCCCCCCACTGCAGGAACAGGTGTCCATCACGCCACACGCCATACACTTCCAAGTTTGGTAACCCCACACCTCCCCGATTTTACTATTTTCACCTTTCCTTTACACCATGATAACAAGGGTGGCATGATTGAGCTATAATTCCACCATCGTATTTCAATGTGATGTAACAATGTAACATATGCTTTGCTCCGTGATCCATGTATACACTTTTTTGAGTTTCGTGATATGGTATACTGTACAATTCATGCTTTCTTTATCCTGTGAACCCAATAAAGGATATATTTAAAAAAAAAAGAAAAATGATGGCTTAGCGGTAATATTTTTATCGCCGAGCTGCGGCGTTTTTTATCGCTTAGGAACCTTGCTATTATCAAGGTTTATCTCCTAAGCGATAAAAATGCATGACTATGGCTGAAAAGTCAGCGATATTCATGCATTACCGAGCTAATGCTCTTAGCCATGTTATCCACCTACCATTGGATAACATGGCTAAGAACTGCTCAGGGCAGGTGTTAGCTTTTGGAGATAATTGCGCTTAGCGCGAATATCTCCAAAAGTTGGTAATAGGAGATAGCGATGTTAGCGACTGTTTCCAGTCACTAACATCTTGGCACGCCCACTTTGCATGTCATTAGTGATAAATATCACTGACATGCAAAGCGGGGCCCAAGATGGTCGCTATCTCCTACTAGCTGTCGCTAACTGGTGTTAGCGGCAGCTAGGTAATAGGGAGATAATTTTATCTCCGCTTTCTTGGCTTTTAAAGCCAAAAAAGCGGAGATAAACCCCCTTGATAATATGCCCCTTAGATTCTGTGTGTTGTCATGGGGGACTGTGTTGTAGGGATCTAGAATGTGGATCCTGGGAAGGGGGCAGTTGGAATGTGGCTTCAGAGGTGGATGGGACATTCCTCTGTACTGGTTGTACTTAAACAAAATAAATACATTTTATTGCATTACATCGTTGGAAGTATGATCGTTTCCACAGTAGCCATCAATGGTGGCTAGCTGCAAGTAGCTCACTGCCCACTAAGGAACGCCAGGTCCATAAATGGAAACTCTCCAACCTCTGCACTTTCACCTCTTGTGAAGATGGTCTACATGACACAGACACCATTGGGGAATCGGCCTGCCGTAGGCCAGGCAAGTCCTAGGGCTTGATTTCTAAGCCACTGGGAGCCTAAGGTCCAATGCTGTCTGGTTTATCAGGACCCTCCCATCAGGAACGATGCCAGGTCCCTGCCACCCATACCATGCTTGGTAAGAGAGAAGCTCAAAAAGACTGGCCTGTAGGCAAGAGCCCTAGTACCTCTTCACTGCTCTTCTCGAAGTCTAGCCTTTGAGAACAACAGACTATAGCTGCTAGAAGGTTCCCTTCCATGGACACACAATCGGATAACAGCAGTGTCCTAGTCTTTTTTTTAAAAACTTTTTTTTCCGATTTTTGCAAAAAATAACAGTCAAATCCCCCCTCCAGTGTCCTAGTCTTTATTGAATCCACTACCTCATCAGCTTTTGTATCAGCTTTCCTTCCTCAACAAGATACATTTTGAAGCATCCTGCCAGGCCTGCATGCGCATCGCTTGATGTTACTCTGCCACTATGGTATCTGTCACAGTCCTCAAGGTCTTATGAGCACAATCCTACAATCCTGTAGTAAAGGTGGCGGCACTCTCTCCCTCCTTGAATGTCAAGAAAAGCCCCTCTGGTCTGGTCAGAGTTGCCATGCTTGACACCTGCCTCTACATGAATCTCAGGAGACCTCTCAGATCTTAAGCCATAAACCCATCCGACCATATACATGTGTAACAGACATTCAAGTCACACTTTTTCCTTGCATAGGCTCAGCAAACTGCTACAATAGCTTTGTGTACAACCTACGTGTGCACATACCAAAATCGCAAATTGATACTTAAACTTTACTCATTGCCTGGAACATAACTAGGCACCTTCCCAAAAGTAAAATGCACAAGTCAATTAACGCGTCAATGACCATTTACTTCGGGTTTGTATGATACTGATGTGCTCTTCAATAACACAATCAATATGCCATACCGAACCTTTCAATTGTTAAAATGAAAGCGTTCCACCTTAGGGGGACATGCCATGTCAGTTAAAACCCTAAACAATGGGCTTGAGTACCATTATAGCCCCTTCGCTCACACTCTTCGAGGCTTCAGAACTGGCACTCCAGAATCCAACATCTCCCTATGAATGGGTCACTTCCAACTACAAAGCCCATTAAGTTTCCGGGCAACTCAAGGAATGGACCAAGATGATCACTGTCCTAAATTGTACTCTGATCCTAGTGGACTCAACTAAGTCTCTAGGAATTACGCTTGATAAGAACCTAAACATGCGAACCCACATCAACTCGATGGCAAAAAATGCCCACTTTCACCTGAACTATCTCAGAAAACTAGAACCATTCATCGAAACGTCAGACCTTAAAATGGCAGTCCAGGCATTGAAAACGGATGTACAACTTTATCAGGACTACCCCAAGATTTCAATAACTCCACTAAAATCTTGTCTCAATGCGGCTGCAAAACTCATAACGGGCTCTAGAAAATTTGGACATCTCTCTACTCCTGAAGGCTCTAAATTGGCTGCCATATGAAGCAAGAATCTGAAATTAGCTTACCGCAAACATTAGAAGAATCCAGACCACTTCAGTATTCAAGATGGAAGTTAAGATCTTTCTAATGGGCAAATTACTTCCATAATCAACAGCAGACTGAACACATCTATGGGCTAATTAGAGATTATTCTATAAATCATTCGATTAATATAATCTGCTCTCTCCAGAAGATTACATAAATGCAAACTAACAGCCCCTTCCAATTTATAGAAGAGAAACTATCTGATCAATCAGCCACAATAATATTCCTTGATGTAGCTCTATAATTTGTATCCAGACTGTTTGCTGCGTACACTCCACTGTACTAAATGTCATATGATGTACTCTTTTAGGACATGTATTATTTTAAAATGTCTTATGATGTACTCTATTATTACATGTATTTTTGTAAAGTACACGTTTCCACTTAGAAGTTCATAGGTATGCTCTGTAGTTTGTTTAAAGGACTCATCTAACTAACTTCCGCAGTGATAATGCTATAGATTTGTGAAGTGCTCTGATACCCAATTGGGTCATGTTTGCGCTATATAAACCACTAAATACATAAATAAAGACAATCCCTTTCTGAATGCGGTCCAGTTCACATCACTCGTGTGTTCATGACAGTAGAAACTAATTTCTACGCAGGCACCTGCAAACATCCAAATTAACTGTTTCAATGACTCACTCAGAGATTGAACACTATCTCGACAAACCCTGTGAAAACAAATATTAGATCATTGCCCAATTATTTTGTAATGTTTTCCTGGATTTGGCCTAGACTCCGTCCACACAAACAGACAACAATTTCACTGTGTTTTTTAATAGATCCAAGAGAGTCCGTGGATAACTGGGCATAAGATAATCATGTTGTTCAAGCTGATTCTAAGGGTGATGAATGAATGAAAGATAGCGATTGCCTGGATGTGGATAGGAAAGACAACAGAAGTGTGAGAGCTAGAATAACAAGATCCCCTGGAAACTTTACCTCCAAGACAAGATTCTTGGCTTCACCATGAGCTGGACACAGGGAGGCAGAAAGTTCTGACCCCCGGCTAATTGATGGTGGGGTGGATTTCTCTCTCCCTTCAGACTGGACTTAGAAGATCTAAAATCAAAGGCACCTCAGGTAGCATTAAGTCAGTGGATCCCTTTTTGCCTGATCTCATGGGAAGGGCATCGACCCATTTCTCACACTACTTGCTGGGGACGAAGCAGTGCAGAGAAATGGAGCTTGGTTCTTGTTATCAAGGAACTCCCCAGATAGGGAATATCAGTCCGGTACTAGTGTCACCGAGGAGACAGAAGTTTAAGCAGTGGAACCGCGCCCAGACCATTGACCTTTAGGAAGAACACAAAGTGGTTTTCAAACAGCCCACCTTTATGTGTGGGTCTGTGGCTAAAATAGTCGATAGAGGTAGAAGGGTTTGACCATGGTTTATATCCATTGGCATGTATCATAAAGTGAAAACCAGGCTTCTGTTAGGCTCTTCGGGCCTTGTTTAGAGTTTGGCAGCAGTGATATTCAATCACAAATGTGCCAGATATCCCTTCCGCCATATTACAGGTGCATTATAGCCTATGTTGTACGTCATACGACAGACACGATGTCCATCACATTTGTGAAAGAGTACCCATCTGCCAAACTCAAAATCAGACCCTTTGTCTGGAACCTTGATAAAGACAGCTCGATCAATCTTCGATTTATTGTTCCGTCTGAGTGAGGTGTTGTTATACCATAAGACATTGCAGTAATGCATGGAGCGTGCAGTACCTTTAAGAACTTGTTATGAGCGAGTGAGCTCACTTGTCAAAAGTAAATGCATTCCGGTTGCTTTGTTTCCTTTCAAGTTACTGCTTTATGGCCCGCGCTGCTGTCCCGCATCGGTTGCCGAGTCTTCGTTGGCCGTCTCTTCATAAAGACAGGCTGCTCGTGGGCTCCTTGTTTATTATGTTGTACTTCACAAAATAAACACTGCTCTTATCTCCGCTTGGCTCCCGAAGTCTCTATGTAACAAGTTTCTATGTGTCTGACTGCAGTTATACAACACATTTACTTTGAATGTTTTTCGGTGAATAATATGGTCCTCATTATGATTCAGGAACTAAATACCGAATCTGGAACCAACTGCTGTTTGCACGTGAATCTGGATTACCAGATGTTTGCAAATTGCACACCCTACAGGTTTTTCCCACATGATTTTCATATAACAATTTGTACAGATTGTGAGGACAAATAGCACAAATTCCATGATTGTGCACCTCAGAATAGGGGAAACATTCCCCTGTGTTCTCCTCCATTGTGAGACACTCGGAAGAGCATTTGTAAACAAGATGCTATTACCCCTTCCATGCTGATGACGGCCCCCAGCCGTCACGCATCACGGTGCTCGTGTGCTGATGACGGCTGGGGGCCGCCATGAACACGCCCACTCAATAAAAGTGCCGCACAGGCACAGAATCGCGGCCGCGCCCAAGGGGTTAAGAGCCCAGTCGCTAGCGGGCAGAATAATTCACCACAATGAATCTGGAATAGGTTTAGGCTGCATAAGGATGGAGAGCAGTAAGGCAGAAATGAAAGAAGGCAGGGAATCAGAAAGGCAGAAGTGATGAAGGCAGAAGTAAGTGAAGGCCAGCATGAGCATTGACCAAAGCAACTGAAGGGAGTTATAGGATCAAACGGTCCAATGGGAGTACATTAGGCTCTTCCCAAATCTATACATGATGCATATGATGCAAGTTCTAAAGTTTTGTGTGACGTGACACTGCTCTACCACCCACACAAAGAACCTAGGAAATTCTTTAGATCTTGAAAAATATTAAGTTTTCACTGGTGCTTGATCTATGAAATAATAAGTGGTGGGCTCAAAGTTTTATTCAGAAGCATGTGCCGGTCACTATTACAGGTTGGGTGCCAAATACCAGGCCTCTTTTTTAAGGATCCCACCTCATGCCTCTTAAGTCCACCACAAGAAACTCCCTGCCTCTTTATCTCACTCTTGCAGGTTCCTGCTTGCTGCCGCTGTCAGTCTTTCGCTTGTCCTCCTGTCCCCTTGTGTGTTTTTCTCTTCCATGATCTGGGTTAAAGTCTGATGAGGAAAAATAAGCGCGGGGTCTCAAAAATTAAAGCCGGTGACTCCCACCTGCAATCACTGGCAAAAATTAAGCACGGTTTTTCACTATACTCATTTAGTGAGACCAGGACAAGTCCCTTCAAAGGGTGGTCAGGAAAAGAAAGTGGACTTGTTTGTGATGGCATTCACACAGGAGGACGCACAAATCCCATACCTTAAGGGTGGGCAGAATTTGTGGAGTTCCGCTAACGGGCAGAAATGGGCACGCTGAGCTATTCGTGCTGTGATCTAGCGCCAGTGGCGTGTTCCTTGCTGACAAATCGGCGCGAACGGCACCACAGAGTGAGCCAGAGGGCGCTGCTACTTGAGTTGATTTTGCTGTCACTCAAGTGGATTTTTTACTTGAGCGTCAGCCTTCTTAGCGCGGACGCTCGCAACTGCCCACATTAGAAAAATCTCACTAGATGTCCTCCTAGTGACCGCAAACCCTGCTAGGTGATGCCAAATCTCGCTCGCCAACTTACCATTTTGGAGCCTTGCGCGTATAAAAAATCCTCCACATGTAAATTTTCAGAATTTGGCTGGAACGTGGCAATCTAAGAGTTGTCAAATACAAAAATTACGCGGGTGCCGCAGAATATTCTGCCAACCCCTGCTTATAATCCACCCTGGTGTGGGTACATGAAATATGCAGTTAGCCATGCATACTTTCAGTGATACTACTAAATAGACAGGAGTTTGTTGAGTTATGTAAGATACAGGAAGAATACAGAAAAGGTTTAGCACTGAAGTCTATAGGAAGAAGCAGAACTACCTGATTAGGGTTTAGCCAGCGATGTAATTCACATATGAACTACACGCATAATCTACAAGGAATTCCTTACTCCAACCGTTTGTGGTCGTTTTCCAAGGTTTGTTCAAATTATTCTTCCTGTCTATGAATGTATATGCTGTTAGAAAGTTAAATGTGTATTATGTATTTTAAAACTTCAACTAGAGAGTTTTTTTTTAAATTATTGTACAAAACATAGCCAGATATTGGTAAAGTAAGTAGCAAGCACATATGTTGTGAGTGTTGGCACAGACGACAAGTGTTTAATCACATTGAATTTTTCAAGGCAGTAAAATATATATGGTTTTTTTTTATTGTTTAGAGCTTTATTTAACGCGACTGGACCAGAGACATCGGGTATGAGAGCGCTTTACATGAGCACCAGTTTCGTTACAGAAGGACACATTCATTTTTGTTAGGCACGGGGTGGGGGGATTAAGTGATTTACCCAGAATCACAGGATGTTGAGGGTCATTGCCGAGACTCGAACCCAGTTCACCAGCTTCGAAGCCGACCTCTCTAGCCGTAAGGCTACATCCTCTCCCAAGGTTATTGTAACTCATGAGATACCAGTGTATATATTTTACCCTTTTAGCCAATTGTCTCATCTTTGCATGCTCTTTGACTTCTTCTAAACACTCATTTGTTTACTTATTACCCTTTCCACTTGAGCCACAATATCTGCATATGTATATTTTACAGGCTTGAAAAATTCAGTTTGACGATACACGTGTTGGCTGCATCTACACTCACCATGGATGTCTTTGATACTTATTGTACCAATATCTGGCTGTGTTTTGTAATGCTGCTGGTGCTGTCATTACAAGGATCAATACACACACATACACAATATACTTTGAGATAAGATCAGAGTTTGTGTAAATAAATGTACATGCTATTGATGGAGCAAGGATTCGCACGTAAAGCGACTTGCTCTGATTCAAGAACCTCGCCTAACTTGTAATTATATTAATTCAACCTGTCCGTCATTTATTTAGCATTTACCCCAACACGCGGGTGTCCCCAGGAGGCTTGCCTGTGTGTCTTTTCATCCTAACCATGCTTGCACTACGGAAATGGCTGCTTCGCAGAAAACCAGTCTGCGCATGCGTCGGTCATACCCACGTGATGTGACTCACTCGCATTCTGGAGGGATTTTTTTTCGCTCATGCGCATTGTTGCAAACATGCCCGCTTGTCTCTAACCATGCTCTCTGCTTGCCACCGCTGCTTCTGCCTATCTGTCTTTTTGCACTAAACCTTAATGCTATAGATATTATAAAGTAAGGGGTGCAGTGAAGTTTATAACGGTATACAGTGTAATCATTTTTTTCGTATGATTCTAATTTGTTCTCGCTTTTCATGTACCGCGTATCAATGGGCCGGGGGGACGGGGAGCCGATCCATATTGAAGCTCTTCTAAACCCTGTCACGTGAAATGGGAAAAACCCCACTGCGCAGAAGCTGAAACAAGCCAGCTGGCTCCTGAAGCACGATGCGCCTGGGAACCCACCTCGAAGATGCTGCAGTCTACCTTGACCGCGCTACATTGTTGCTATATACTGTGCACTGTCATTGTTTTCTATATTCCTATGCCTGGGAACGTGAACCCAAGGGGCGGGTATGCAAAATTTAATATTAATGATGAGAACACTGAATTCTAGGTGGTGACAATGGCAAAGTCACCTCTCCTGACCAATCATAACGTGGGAATTTTGTCACTTGCAACATTTGTGGGTGGTCTAGGGGTTCCAAAACAGTATAACTAGCCTAGTGTAGCTTAGAGAAATTGTCCGACTTGTCCGAGTAGCAGACCTGTCACTGACCCTACGAACTCTATAGGTGTTTGATATAGAGTGCTGCGGAGCACTCTGTCCATACTTTCCACAAGCTCCTAGGGGTGGAAATAGTCTTAAGTGCTGGTGGAGCACTTTGCTGGGAAGATTCGAAAACCCAATCGGGGTTACTGGCAGATTACTTGCAGAGAGGGGGTAACGCAGGCGTTGCATCCGAAGCTGTAGGTGTTCGTCGTACCTTGATGAGCCCAGTCCTGACCCAAATCCTGAGGGGTATCCTGTCCTGACTATCCGTGAGCTGTACCTGCTCGCATTTTGGTATTCCTATCCTTGAGGGTCCTTGTCCCCGTCTTTCCAAACTGACCCGTGGCCAGGGTTAGTCCTCGTTCCTACCTAGGTAATTATTGACTGTGGGTTTATGTCTTTCTATCACTCTTTCTTCTCTTCTCAATAAAGCACTCTTGCCTGTAATATTGCCCTGTCACTTTTGATAGCAAATTATATGCAATTGTTTATTAGAAGTGTTCCACTTCTCTCCCTACCTGTAGGATATTATTAACTGTCATATTTCATTAGTGTGTTCCATTTTTCCCTCTCCTTTAGCATGGTTGCAGTGAATTTAGTAAGAATAGCACAAGTAGCCTAGTTTAAGTACACATTTTTAGGTTCTGCTCATGTCCCATGCCCTAGGTTTTAACTTGTAGTGAATAGCTCTGTTCCTAATACTCTTACCCTGTAGTGTTCCCAATTACTCTAATGGTACTCGCCCTAATCCATAGTTACTTTGTGGCATTGATTTTAATAATTGATGTGTTGATTTGTATTTGCCTCATTATCTTGGCATATTCATTCTGAAATTTCTTTATAAACTTAAAAAACTCATCAGGTGTTTGTGGTCATTTTACAGTATAAAGTGTGGATAATGTACTAAGTAACCTGAAACTCCCTCTGAGGCGGAAGCCGGAGGTTTGCTACTTGCTCACGCACTGTTTATTTGTTTTTTAAAAATTGTAATTCTGATTTTAGACCACTTAACTTCACGAGCTCACCTGCTGAAGCGCTGCCTCTCAGCGCCAGCCAGACCCCCAGATCGACTTGGAAAACGCCCTCTCCGCCAGCGCGGCAAAGGTGTAGCCACGCCCCCTGCGAGGCCACGCCCACCTAGGAACCAGTATAAAAACGCTAGAAAGCGCAACAAAATCATATAACCTGAAACTCCCTCTGAGGCGGAAGCCGGAGGTTTGCTACTTGCTCACGCACTGTTTATTTGTTTTTTAAAAATTGTAATTCTGTTTTTAGACCACTTAACTTCACGAGCTCACCTGCTGAAGCGCTGCCTCTCAGCGCCAGCCAGACCCCCAGATCGACTTGGAAAACGCCCTCTCCGCCAGCGCGGCAAAGGTGTAGCCACGCCCCCTGCGAGGCCACGCCCACCTAGGAACCAGTATAAAAACGCTAGAAAGCGCAACGAAATCATATAACCTGAAACTCCCTCTGAGGCGGAAGCCGGAGGTTTGCTACTTGCTCACGCACTGTTTATTTGTTTTTTAAAAATTGTAATTCTGATTTTAGACCACTTAACTTCACGAGCTCACCTGCTGAAGCGCTGCCTCTCAGCGCCAGCCAGACCCCCAGATCGACTTGGAAAACGCCCTCTCCGCCAGCGCGGCAAAGGTGTAGCCACGCCCCCTGCGAGGCCACGCCCACCTAGGAACCAGTATAAAAACGCTAGAAAGCGCAACAAAATCATATAACCTGAAACTCCCTCTGAGGCGGAAGCCGGAGGTTTGCTACTTGCTCACGCACTGTTTATTTGTTTTTTAAAAATTGTAATTCTGATTTTAGACCACTTAACTTCACGAGCTCACCTGCTGAAGCGCTGCCTCTCAGCGCCAGCCAGACCCCCAGATCGACTTGGAAAACGCCCTCTCCGCCAGCGCGGCAAAGGTGTAGCCACGCCCCCTGCGAGGCCACGCCCACCTAGGAACCAGTATAAAAACGCTAGAAAGCGCAACGAAATCATATAACCTGAAACTCCCTCTGAGGCGGAAGCCGGAGGTTTGCTACTTGCTCACGCACTGTTTATTTGTTTTTTAAAAATTGTAATTCTGATTTTAGACCACTTAACTTCACGAGCTCACCTGCTGAAGCGCTGCCTCTCAGCGCCAGCCAGACCCCCAGATCGACTTGGAAAACGCCCACTCCGCCAGAGCGGCAAAGGTGTAGCCACGCCCCCTGCGAGGCCACGCCCACCTAGGAACCAGTATAAAAACGCTAGAAAGCGCAACGAAATCATATAACCTGAAACTCCCTCTGAGGCGGAAGCCGGAGGTTTGCTACTTGCTCACGCACTGTTTATTTGTTTTTTAAAAATTGTAATTCTGATTTTAGACCACTTAACTTCACGAGCTCACCTGCTGAAGCGCTGCCTCTCAGCGCCAGCCAGACCCCCAGATCGACTTGGAAAACGCCCTCTCCGCCAGCGCAGCAAAGGTGTAGCCACGCCCCCTGCGAGGCCACGCCCACCTAGGAACCAGTATAAAAACGCTAGAAAGCGCAACGAAATCATATAACCTGAAACTCCCTCTGAGGCGGATGCCGGAGGTTTGCTACTTGCTCACGCACTGTTTATTTGTTTTTTAAAAATTGTAATTCTGATTTCAGACCACTTAACTTCACGAGCTCACCTGCTGAAGCGCTGCCTCTCAGCGCCAGCCAGACCCCCAGATCGACTTGGAAAACGCCCTCTCCGCCAGCGCGGCAAAGGTGTAGCCACGCCCCCTGCGAGGCCACGCCTTCTACCATTTACTACAAATGTGCCGCCCCCACCAGCGCAGCGGACGAGCGCAGCGGGAGCGCCTAAGGCAAGCCCGTCTGCGCCCGTCCGCGCACGACCGGGCCTAGGGCCAGAACTCCTGCCCGAATCTTCTCACCCAAATATAAGGTACTCTCGTAGAGAACTTCTGAGCCTCAGACCCCCCCCACCCTCCTGTGATTACACCCATGATCTCAAGGGACCTTTCACTCGCTGCTCCTTATGCAAGCCAGTCCAGCTCACGCTCCCCACTAAACCTATCAAACCCGCCACCCTTAACCTTGCCTCTCTAAACTGTCGTTCACTTCCAAAACATGCGACACAGATTACCGACATCATAGAAGATCATGAAATTGATATACTCTTCCTCACGGAAACGTGGCTCGGCCCTCACTCGCAATCAGACATGGTATTAGCAACACCACAGGGCTACTGTATCCAATCCCTACCCCGCCCTCTAGGTAGAGGAGGTGGTGTAGCTATCATACATCGAGAACATCTCCACTGCAAAACCCACGACGCACAGATTACCGACGCAGAAAGTCTGCATTTTACCGTTACACTCAACCCAACCACTTCTCTAACAGGACTCCTTGTTTACCGCCCCCCGGCCTCCCAGGCCCCTTCACTTGCTCTCTTCTAGACCTAGTCACAACTCAGGCCCACTCCCTATCTAACTATATGATAGTTGGGGACCTGAACATCCACCTAGAAGATCCGGCCGACTCAGTAGCCAATGATCTGATTCAAGATCTAGCGGCTTTTGACATCCGCCTATTAAACTCCGGAGCCACCCACACCAAGGGCCACCTATTAGACCCTGTGTTTACCAGCTCGCCCTCGATGCTAGCAAAGGAGGCCCTTCCCCTCCCTTGGACAGACCACTTCCTTGTCCCCTTCCAATTACCTGGAACCTTCAGGAAAAACCGAATACCCCCCACCTTCAGTAAGGACAGGACCTGGTCCAGACTCCCCACGGATGAATGGGCTAAGACCCTTGAAAAAAACATCCCTGCTCACGCTGGAGATCCAACTACGGCAGACATAAGATTCAGGGACTGGATTACCGCCTCCCTAGACCTAGTACTCCCACTCAGAAATAGGGAAGACAAAAACGGCAAACATGGCTCAGCACCATGGTATTCCGCAGATCTAAGAACACTTCGCAAAAACTGCAAAAAAGCCGAACGACTCTGGAGAAAAAATTGGCAACATGCCAATAAAGAAGCCTACCAGTCTACGGTCAAACTCTACAAAGAGGCCATTAAATCAGCCAAAGCTTCATACTATGATACGCGAATACAAGAAGCATCTAATTCAGCCCGAGAATCCTTTTTAATCGTCAAAGAGCTGATCAAGGTCCCCACCACCTCCCCCTCCAACACCCCCAAAGTTGACAGAAGTAACGAGCTAGCGAACTTCTTCAACGATAAAATCACCCGCATCCTGGCCTCCCTCCCACCCACCAGCTCCCCCAGCCTCACGGAAAGCCGTACTCCCCTCGAACAGACTGAAAGCATCTGTCGCCCCACGCTACAGACATTCCGACCTGTCACCCCCCTAGAGGTTGAGCGAACCCTAACAAAAATGAAAAGTGGATCACCCTTGGACCCTGCCCCTATCAGGTTCCTCAAGACCGTAGCCTCAGTAATTGTACCTACCATCACGGATCTCATCAACTGCTCGTTCGCCCACGGAACTGTTCCCGACAGCTGGAAGAGTGCTGTGGTCAAAGCACTCTTAAAAAAACCTCAGCTAGATCCATCGGACCTGTCCAACTACAGACCAATATCCCTACTTCCTGGCATTAGCAAAGTCACTGAGAAACTGGTAAACATCCAACTATCCCAGTTCCTTGAAACTAATAACCTGCTCCGACAATCCCAAACCGGATTTCGCCCGGGCCATGGAACGGACACCGCACTCCTCGCAGTCATTGAAGAGGCAAGGGGCTTACTGGATTCAGGAGGATCAGTGGCAGTGATCCTCCTGGATCTAAGTGCAGCCTTTGACACGGTCAACCACAGTGTCCTTCTGCATAGACTGGCGAATGCAGGACTTACCGGGACAGCAATCAAATGGATCGAATCCTTTCTTACAGGACGCACTTTTCAAGTGTGGGACGATAACCATCACTCATCCACCCTCCCACTCACCAGCGGCGTCCCCCAGGGCTCTTCCCTGAGCCCGACGCTTTTTAATGTCTAAATGGCCCCCCTCGAGGACGTGCTAACACCATTTAACATAAAAATGGTGAGTTACGCTGACGACACCCAACTAGTCGTCTCCTTGTCCCAGTTGATTGACCATCCTGAAAATCTGACTAACTGCCTCATAGGTATCCACAACTGGATCATCACTAAAATTGAATGGGACAAAGACAGAAGTAATGCTACTTGGCAAGCAATGGACAACTATCCCTCCTACACTATGGCCCGATGTGTTCGGAGAAATTCCCCCCCCAAAACGCGAAATCAAGACACTCGGGGTGTGGCTTGAGCCACAGCTCACGATGAAAACCCAAGCAACCAAAACCTCGGGCACATGCTTTGGGCTCATGCGCACGACCCGTAAAATCCTGCCCTTACTCCCACCTATGTCCAGGAAGCTCCTCATCCAGGGACTAGTGCTGTCCCGCCTGGACTACAGCAACCTGGTCTACTTGGGAGCCCCCGAGTCTACTATCACGAAACTCCAGCGGACACAGAACGCGGCAGCACGCATGATTACCAACACTCCCTCCAGAATGTCCGCCAAGCCAGCCCTCAAAGCCCTGCACTGGCTTCCCGTGCGCCAAAGGGTGCACTTTAAAGCAATGTGTACAACACACAAGCTTTACAACGGATCTGGTCCAGCGATCCTCAGTAAAATGATCACACCTTACACAGCAACCAGATCCCTACGGTCTCAAAATGAGAATTTAGTCAGCACCCCCAGATTCAAAAGAACCCGCACAGGAGGTCGACAATTCTCAGTTCAAGCGGCTAAGGGCTGGAACGCACTCCCTCGCGCCCTCAGACTAGAATCCAACTACCTTGCTTTTCGCAAAAAACTAAAGACCCATCTGTTTCCTAAATAACACCCTTCGGTCGCCTTCCCCCCTCTCTCCCCCTCATTAGGATTTCAAGTTTACATAGCGCGGGGATGCCCTTGGGTCACCAGGCGCTTTAGAAATCGCTAAAATAAATAAAATAAATAAATAAGTGTATAAGATGTTCTACTCCTTTTTGGAATCTTGTCACCTGTCCACTGCTAGCTCCTGATCCGTCAGGAGTAATGTGCCTGTGGTAAGTCAGGTACATGAATAGTAAGTGGTGTAGGAGTCACCCCCGAATTACTCATAGTAGCGTGCTAAGGATTTCACCCGGTTCATGCAAGGCATTGTCATCATAAGTTCACGCCAGGGCCCAGTGCGTGGAAATCTGGTAAACTCAGTGACCCGGGTGACCTGCGCGCTCTATCAGTAATTTTCTGGTAGCAGAGTTATGGTTAGGACTAGTTAAGATAGGTAGGCAAGATAATTGATAAACAAACCGTGAAAATAAATGTGCTGCTGTTCTATTGATTGCATTGATTCAAATATTGCGCAAATGTTTTAAAGGATTTATATGTATATATAAATGATTTTTGCATTGCTGCTATAAGTATTATATGTGATATTAACAAAAATTGTTTGTAAGTGTTCAGTGTAGTCCGAATCCCCGGGGAAGTATATAGCTAACGGTGAGCAGAATCCGGTTGGCTGGTAAGGTCACTTGTCGTGAGTCATTAGTGCAGGGTTAGGAATACCTGGAAGCACTAATTAGGATCTGTTGCCATCTGAATAAATGATAGCTACGAGTCCTTTGTATAAAACTTCCATTGTGATATCACCTAGTAAGGGTCACATGCGGAAGGAGTAATAGGGTCTCCGAGGCTTGAATGGTAAGTAAAATAGTCCGCTGGTGAAAATCTGACTTAGTATATATCCCAGAAAGAAGTGGATGAGTCAGAGGAGTAGCAGGTTCTATATTACTCGTGTGGGAGGTTAGGCAGAGAAGTCTATCCGGAGTGAATGAAAAGTAGACAGAAGTGGTTTACTTGTAGTGAAAGAAAATTTTTCTATCTATTTAGAACACTCAGACACAGTGGCAAACGTTGTGTGTTGTTGACTAAAATTTGCACTCGCACTTTAGGAAAAGTTAAAAGTTTCCGTTACCTTGTGAAGGAGGGAGTCGGTCGGAAGACTGCTCTGACGTCACTCCGTGCCGCGCTGGTATTGGTAGAAACAGCGGGTGTGTAGTGAAGCTGAAATTGTAAGGGAGGGGTGAGTGCCGGAGCGTGAGACCTCGTCTCGCGAAAAGGCCGCGCACCCATTGGACAGGGATTTTTGTAAACACAGTACTGATTGGTTGCTGCGAAATAGAAGTCGCGTTAGCATTGGAAGCACAAAGGTAAACAAAATTAATCAACAGGAGCTTGAGAGGGGTCTGGAAAGGTGTATGTGGTATCCTGAGTTCTTACCTAATCCACAAAACTTAGGCTTCTATAAGGAACAGATTCTACGAGGTAGACCGCGCATAATGTATGGAGTAAAAAGAAAAATGTCATTTGCCGATAAAATAAAGAATTTTTTTTAAACGGACAAGCCCATTAGAACGAGGGAGGGTGTAATCATCCCTCCACCAAATACTCCTGCCTCCTTCATGATGTTTGAGAAAGGGTATCATACCTGTGTATGGTTAGAAAACTGGGTAAAGTATACTGCAGATGACAGAGTCCTAGCATTCCCTATTGATGGTACGTTTAATGGCAGGATCCTGTTTAACTTGAGGACCCGCATGAACGAATTACATCCCAGACCTAGATTAACCCAGTACGAAGCCCTAGAAGAATGGGAAATTGAGGCTTTGGAAAGAGATAGACCCCGGGTGGACAAGGGAGTAAGCAAATGGTATCCGAGGGTCCATAGAGAAACCAAAGAGCAGAAAATGAAACAGTGGAGACAAAATATGATGGTAGAGGGATTGTTTCCAATGATGGGGGTATTAGAACAAGGGAAAGGGAAATGTAAAGAGAAAACCCATCACTTAATGGCCGTGGGGGACTCTGAAGATGAACACCTAGAGGATTTGTTGATGAAAAACCCCCCTCCCTATGTTGCAGAGTCAGAGCCCCTGAGTTCACCAAACCCGTTTTCTAGATATCCTAGATGTCGGAGGGATAGTGAGACAGATGGAACGGGAACGGATAGTAAAACCAGTGATGGGGATGGGTTTTGCAAACCTAGTTCTACGGTCCCGAATTACCGCCCGTTTGGAGAAGACCCACCTCGGTTGGTTACTCCGACAGCCCCAAGTATTTACCCTCCCTTGGTACCCCAAGTGTTGCATGACAATTCTGCAGAAAAGGCTTTACGTGAGCAAGAGAAGGAAGCTATAGCTAGACAGCGAGATGATTTAGTTCGGACCATAGCCCAGATACATCCCCATCCAGATTCACTGACCATCCCAGTAACTATTGGCCCCGCTATTCCTCTTTACGGGGATAGACTGGCCAGTCCTCGTCCTCCTGTTATAACCCCAATTATGCCAACTCCAAGTATTCCGCCCCCAAGAAAGGAGACACTCATAGTCGATGATCAAGAAAGTGACTGTGAGTCAGTAGTCCTAATGGATATGCCCATTAGGGAATCTAGAACCAGCATGCCAGGGGCAAGAAGTCAGAGTAGGGCAAAAGAAGTTCTGATTGAAAGCACATCAGGGGTCAGGAGTGCCACAGTAGTATCTCCAGAAGAATTGGACAGATGGACCAAAGAGTTGGAGAAAGAGACCACACCCCAACCGAAACCCTTAGAAATATATAAACTAAGGATAGAAATAGAGGAACTAATGGCTGGTAATGTAGGATTAGACCGGTTAAACTCCTTTAATGAAGAAGAGTTACTGTTTATCAGCAAAAACCTTACCCGGAACGCTCGATTGATCCATGAGAGATTGATGGACACTGCCGCAGACATGGGAATAGATGTCAGTCGTTCAAAAATCCTTCAGAAACCCTACAGAGCAGATTTTTCCGACAAAGACTTAGAGAGCTTGAATGTAGTAGGAAAACAAATCCAGATAAAAGAATTGCTGAAACTCCTACAGAAATGGGGGGATGTAGAAAAATGGAAAACTCGGTGGGCAAAGAAAAAGGAAGACAGCAGGGCAAAATCCCAAGCTTCAGAATACGTGCTTAAAGAAGTAGGTCCCGCAGAGAAATTGTGTCCCATGAGAGAAGTCCCGGGGGGGAAATACGTCCATGTTCCTTGGTCCCGACAAGACATAGTGTCATTTACTAATGACTTCCCGAAATTACGGGAGAAGCCAGTCGACTGGTACAGACAGGTCGAGCGCTTCATAAAAGTTCAGAAATGTCTCTTGAAAGACCTGGATGGGTTTTTCGACATTGTAGTACCGGTAGATTTGTGGACCGAGTGCAAAATTGAAATTGATTGGCCCAATGACGAGTATGCGAGAGACCCCAGAACCGGGGCTCCCTCACCCGAAGTAATGAGGAAGTATGATCAAGTCATACAATACCTCAAGAAAAAGGTGCCCGCAAAGGAAATCGATTGGACCCGGATAGATAGAACTACCCAAGAGCGCGATGAAACCATCCACTCCTTTTATGAAAGGTTGCTGCAAGTATTCAAAACTTACAGTGGAATCGATAATGTGGACATGAAGGACATGACCCATTTCAGTTACAGATTCGTGCTAGGATTAAGGCCTGAAATATCCCAATGGATTCGAGACAATAAAATCAGTTGGCAGGGAAAGCCCATAGATGATGTCCTCAAGTACGCCAAGTACTGCGAGGATGAAATAGAAAATAAAAAGAAAGCCCTCAAGGAGAAAGTTATGTGGGCACAAGTGAAATTGGCTGAACAGCAAGAAAAACAGTTAAGTAAATTAAAGTCTAATAATAATGCCCAGAATACCAATGCTGGGGGAGGAGGAAAGCCCCGGGTAAAAATGAGTCGGGAAGAGGCTATGAAGAAGTTCCCCTGCCATGGGTGCGGTCAGATAGGGCATTGGAGAGACGAGTGTCCACACCTACAGGCTGGTAATGCCCCTATAAATGGTTTAAATCCACAGGTGCAGAAAGAGGGGACAAGAAAGAACCAGCAACAGGTAAAGCTACCTCCAGTACCTCGTGCTCCTAGACAGAATTATAAGAATCAGGGTCAGCAGAATGAAAGGGCGGAGGTATGGGAAGGAGAGAATGAGAGAAATGCAGTAATTCCGCAGTACTTGTTAAGTGATTCCTTCCTCTGTGATGATCAAGATTGACGGGGCCTGAGGGGGGAGGACAAGGAGTGCGTACTTGGCGCCTCCTTACCGGTAGACCAGACTGGACCATACATTAAAGGAAAGGTTGAGGGAAAAGACGTCACCTTTCTGTTGGACACTGGTGCTACCCGGTCCACTGTGAGAACAGTGGATGTTCCTAACCTACCCCTCTCGGGAGAAGCAATCCAAGTAGTGGGTGTCTCCAATCAAATAATCAGTACTCCAGTAACTGAACCCATGGAAATCTTCATAGGAAATTTTAAAGAAATGCACAGATTTGTGGTCTGTGATTCCAGTCCTGTGAACCTGTTAGGACGTGATTTGTTGTGCAAAATGAACTGCACCATCTTTTGCACACCAAAAGGTGTCGAAATTCAGACCCCCGATGAAGATGGCTTGTATAAACTGATGTTAGTGAGACCTGACACTGAAATTAGACCCTTGTCTGTTGATGACTTACCTGAAGAGCTCCAGTTAAGAGTGGTACCCGAAGTATGGGATTTCACGGGAAGAGATGTAGGCTTAATGGCAAATGTGGACCCAGTTAAAATAGCAATAAAAACAAATGCTGTATACCCCAGAACAAGACAATATAAAATGAGTGCAGAAGTAAAGGCAGGAGTCGCAATTGAAATTAACAGGTTGCTTGAAGCAGACATCATACAGGAAGTAATGAGCAGTCCCTGCAATTCGCCCATCATTGGGATTAAAAAGCCTAGTGGAAAGTACCGGGTAGTGCAGGACCTACGCAAGGTAAACCAAATTGTTGTACCTTGCTGTTCCATTGTGCCCAACCCTGCAGTGATACTATATCAGATTCTTCGGAATGCGGAATGGTTCACTGTCATTGACCTGTGCCATGCATTCTTTTCCATCCCATTGCATCCAGAAAGCAAGTTCCTTTTTAGTTTTGAATTTGACAGCCATGTCTATGTCTGGAATCGTGTCCCCCAAGGGTACACTGAAAGTCCATCGATTTTCAACCAGATCCTAAAGAAATGCCTTGAATCTTTAGTACTGCCAAGAGAGTCCGTTTTGGTGCAGTACATAGACGACCTTTTAGTGGCATCTAAAACTCAAACTGACTGTGTTACGGACACCATTGCCTTGCTGAATCACCTAGGAAAGGGAGGACATAAAGTATCACCAGACAAATTACAGTTCTGTAGAAACTCAGTAAAATATCTGGGGCACCAGATAGAGAAAGGGATCCGAAAAGTCACTACAGAGAGGATCAAAATAATTCAAACAATGGACCTACCACGAACGCAGAAAGAAGTAAGAATGTTCCTAGGAGTTGTGGGGTACTGCAGCCAATGGATTGTAGGATTCGCAGCTCTAGCCAAACCTTTGATAAAAATGACCAAGAAGGGAGTGGAAGACCCAGTCAGTTGGGACAGTGAAAGCATGTCCGCCTGGGTAAAATTGCGAAATTGTCTATGTACCGCTCCTGCATTAGGTATGCCTGATTATTCCAAGAACTTCGAACTGTTCTGTGACACAAGAGAAAATTGTGCACTCTCAGTCCTGACCCAGGAGCATGGGCTGGTCAGGAGTCCCGTGGCCTATTTTTCGGCCACTTTAGATCCAGTGGCTGCTGGATTATCCGGATGCCTGAAGGCAGTAGCTGCTACTTGCGTCAGTCTAGAACAGAGTGAGAATATTGTCATGGGACATCCTGTCACTGTGTATGTTCCACATTCTGTTGTAATCCTACTGACGAGAACCAAGACCCAATATCTTACACCTAGTCGGCTGACTAAGTATGAGAGAATTTTAATTGGTGCTGAGAATGTAATAATTTCCCGGTGCAATGTCTTAAACCCTGCAACACTGTTACCTGTTCCTCTGGACGTAGAAGCAGAAGATGAAATGGAGCATAACTGCATCGATTTAACAGAATTCAGCACTAAGCCCCGTCCTGACATAAGAGAAATAGCTTTACTTGATGGGAATCTTACAATCTTTGTGGATGGCTCGTGTTTAAGACATGAGAATGGAGGTCTGAGTGCTGCCTATGCTGTAGTCACATTGACGACAACCCTGGAAGCGTCTTACCTATGTGAAGTAAAGTCTGCCCAAGTAGCAGAACTAATCGCATTGACAAGAGCTTGTAAGCGGGGTAAGAACAAAAGAATAACTGTTTATACCGACAGCCAGTACTGTTATGGGGTTGTTCATGACTTCGGCCAACTATGGTTACAAAGAGAATTCATGACTTCCTCAGGTACCCCTATCAGAAATGGAAAGGTGGTACAAAACTTACTGGAAGCTATTCAATTGCCCAAAGAATTGGCTGTGGTCAAATGTGCGGCTCACAGATCCGGAAATGATAATGTGACAGCCGGAAACAGGTACGCTGACCAAATCGCCCAGTTTTGTGCCCGACACCAAATGTCCCTCCAAATTGGGTTATGGGGTGGTGGAAACAGCTGCCAACTGATGTTGTTTGAAAATGTGTCAACGTGGGAGGAATTGAGAGACTTACAACAGGCAACAGACAGGGAAGAGAAAGGCAGATGGAGGGCGAATGAATGCAGAATAAGGAATGATGGTGTGATGGTAAACTCAACTGGGGTGCCTGTACTGCCCGACAGCCTGGTAGATCCCATGGTCAGAATGATACATGAACCAACACATATGGGAAGGGACGCAATGTGTCGTGTGTTTGACAAGGTGTTCTATAATTCAAGATTCAGAAACCAAGCGGAAAGGCTTTGCCAGAGGTGCCTAGTGTGTCAGCAATTCAATGCAGGAAAGAGGACTGTAGTAGAACAGAGTACCATTGGAAAGGCAGTAGGTCCCTTTGTCAGGATGCAGGCGGACTTTATAACAATGCCCAGATGCAAGGGATATAGATATGTCCTGGTCATAGTTTGCCTGTTTTCCAGGTGGGTGGAGGCCTACCCAGCAAAGAAAAATGATGCCTTGACTGTAGCCAAACTGTTACTCAGGGAGTTGATACCTAGGTATGGAATTCCTGAGACGATTGAAACAGACCAAGGTGGGCATTTTGCCAACGATGTCCTAAACGAACTCTGTACAGCATTTAAGATGAAGCAAAGGCTGCACTGTGCATACCATCCAGAGGCTTCTGGGATAGTTGAACAGATAAATGGCACGGTAAAGTCCAGACTGGCGAAAATGTGTGATTCCACCAAAATGAACTGGATAGAAGCTTTGCCCCTTGTGCTGATGAGTTTGAGAAGTATTCCGAACCGAAAAACAGGCCTGAGCCCCCATGAAGTGCTAATGGGGAGAGTGATGCGACAGGCATGGGTACCTGGACACAAACTGCTAAGTATTTCTGATGATTTGGTACTAGAATACTGCAAGCAGCTGGGTGACCAAGTGCGTTCTATCTCTCACCAGATTGGAGAGACAGCTGACGACTGGCCAAAGACTCCAGCACATAAACTGCAACCTGGTGATTGGGTGGTGTTAAAGAAACACACCCGGAAGAGTTGCCTTGGACCAAAGTGGGGAAAGCCTAGACAAGTGATCCTTGTCACCACAACTGCTGTAAAGTGTGCTGGTGTACCGAAGTGGATCCATGCCAGCCACACGAAGCGGGTAACTGGAGAAAACGCGACTGAAGCTGAAGGTAGTCCAGCTGAGGAGACTCCCGAAGAGGGTCCGGATCTCGCTGACATCGAACTACCGAGCACAAGTCAAGACGTTGATTGGTTCCCTGCTGACGGCCAGGTTCTTGATCCAATACGAACCAGAAAATATTCCTACCTAGACAGTGAGTGGGATAGTGCAGGTGAGACAGAACTAGAGGACGAAGGTCAGGTCATCGAGAATCACATCAAACCTGATCAGGAAGTAGGCCAAGTAGGGACAGATCAAGCCATCGACACTCCTCCTGAAACTCAGGAGTCTGGAAAGGGACAGATAGTGGTCAAAGTTGAAGTTCATGCGGAAGAAAATGAAGGGAACCAAGTGCATGAACAGGAGCAGATAGAAATAGATGAACGTGTTCAGGAGACAGAATCCAGATCGCCTGAAATTAAAGAACAAATACAATTCCAACCTGAACAAGGCCAGCTTAGGGACCAGGCAGAAGAAATAGATGAAAGACCTGGAACTAGTCAGACAGGAAGGGAAATAGACTCTGCCAACACAAGAGTGCCACAACGAAGTGAAAGCAAAAGAAGGCACGAGGAAGGCCAAGTTTCCTCGACCACTGAAAGCTACAAAAGCAAGGGTGAACCCCGATACATCAAAAGACTGAGACTCCGAATAAAGACAGTTGAAGAAAAACTAAAAGACCGAAAAAGGGCTGAAAGTGAAAGGAAAGAAGCCCGAGGAAAGTCTATCAGAAAAGGCGACAGAGTAAAGAAACAGAACAGATTGTATCGTAGCCCTGAATGGACTTACTTGGTATTGGAAGAAATTGATGAGCCCAACCACAGTGGCAAAAGTGACGAAGAGTCCATTGCTGATCAGAGTTCTGACGAAGACCCTCCTTGAGACAAACCCGAGTGAGCCTTTGGTGTAAAGAGACCAAGAGGGGTTGCAAAAACCACCTGTAAGCTATAATGTCTGATTCAAGTGTCAATGGAAGGTCCAGATTTAGTTGTTGCAAAACCTGCTGTAAAATATGCTTATGTAGTATAGCTATGTTGATAGTGATATGGATAGGATTAACAGTCTTTATACCTTTTATGATAAGTAAAGATCCTAACTTGTCCCCTACTGAACCTGAGACGCTAGACACAGACGCTGTACCGACTGAAGAAACACCACAAAGTTTAGAAAAACGTGACAATGCAGTTAGTATGAGACACACACGACCTAAATTAGAAGCATCAGATGAGGGAGGACTGCATTTTCGCAAAATGAGAAACAGGACACATTTAAATGTTTTCGCTAACCTTTTAGTGCATTATGTAGAGGCTATGGAAATAGAAGATTGTTATGTCTGCATGAAGCTACCCACTTCTGTAGCTGAAGGTGTGACCTATCACCATTTACCCCTAACCTATGGAATTTCCTGTAGTATATTAGCCAGCTTGTTTTATAGAAGCACTTTACAGTACTACTAATCAAACACTGACGTAATCTTTTCAGAACTCCCTATTCGGGGAAACCTGAACCTTGTACATATTAGAAGTGAGGTGACCCGCTACATGGGAGAATATTTCCTGACCATAGGTGAAATAGACTTAAACGAAGCAAGACAAGCTAATCTGACCTGTTCCTTGCAAGAGCAGGAAAAGATGTTTATAAACATGGCAGACAGAAGGAGGGAAAAGTTTCAGAAAAAGGCAAATGACGAAAAGGATAGAGTCCCTAGGTGGGCAGAGCATATGGACAACACCTCACAAGGCGAAGCTAATCCTGCTTTGTTGCTGGATTTTGAACGGAAAGGGAAACTTTCTCTCCATAGAGAAAGGACAGAATATTATAACAATGTATTCATCGGTTCCAGCGAGTGTGAACATAATTACAAGGTAATTGGAGGTTGGGGTTTCAAAAATGGGTCAGAACCTGTGTTTCCCGGAATTTATTATATATGTGGGAACAGGGCTTATTTCAAATTGCCAGATCACTGGTATGGAAGCTGCTACTTTGGCATTGTCTTCCCAAAAATATACCATGTGAATAATGCTGCTGGAAGCAATGAAGAGACTAATGGCTTAGCGCGTAGAAAACGTGAAAGTGTAGGAGAAATTATAGGTGATATTTTTAGTGCACTGATACCTGGAATGGGGGTAGTTCTGAATACTCACAGAATCTGCAAATTGTCTACAGTAGTGGATCGGTTATCAACTGACACTGCTGCTGGATTCCTGCTGGTCAATACTGAAATGGTTGCGATCAGATCAATGGTTTTACAAAATCGCCTTGCTCTTGACACCATATTGGCAAAAGAGGGCGGAGTCTGCAGGATGCTAAAGGCGCAACATTGTTGCACCTACATACCTGACAAAAGTATCGAACTTAAGAAATATGTAAAAAATATAACTAATTTGGAAAAGGAACTCAAACCATTAGAGGTTGACAGTGCCTGGACGAGACTGACTGGAGGTCTCTCCTCTATAGGTAGTTGGTTTTCTAACTTAGGTAAAAATCTTCTATGGAAAATACTGATGCCAATAGCTGGAATAGGTGTGGTTGCACTGATCATATTCATTTGCTGTAAATGGCAAAAATGCAAAAAGTACACTGTAAATAAGAGAGGAGTGAAACGAAATATTGATGAGTTAGAATTAGAAGAATTGAAGAATCAAATCTATAAAAAAGCGAAAAATCACCACTCTCATAGAGAAGCCGAAAGAAAACTCAACAATAAGTCTATTGAAATAGAGATGGATGATATGAAAGAATGAAAGTTGGCATCTGTTTCCTTTATAGTGATGATAGTAAATATCATCAAAGAGGGGATTGATGGAGCAAGGATTCGCACGTAAAGCGACTTGCTCTGATTCAAGAACCTCGCCTAACTTGTAATTATATTAATTCAACCTGTCCGTCATTTATTTAGCATTTTCCCCAACACGCGGGTGTCCCCAGGAGGCTTGCCTGTGTGTCTTTTCATCCTAACCATGCTTGCACTACGGAAATGGCTGCTTCGCAGAAAACCAGTCTGCGCATGCGTCGGTCATGCCCACGTGATGTGACTCACTCGCATTCTGGAGGGATTTTTTTTCGCTCATGCGCATTGTTGCAAACATGGCCGCTTGTCTCTAACCATGCTCTCTGCTTGCCACCGCTGCTTCTGCCTATCTGTCTTTTTGCACTAAACCTTAATGCTATAGATATTATAAAGTAAGGGGTGCAGTGAAGTTTATAACGGTATACAGTGTAATCATTTTTTCGTATGATTCTAATTTGTTCTCGCTTACTTTTCATGTACCGCGTATCAATGGGCCGGGGGGACGGGGAGCCGATCCATATTGAAGCTCTTCTAAACCCCGTCACGTGAAATGGGAAAAAACCCACTGCGCAGAAGCTGAAACAAGCCAGCTGGCTCCTGAAGCACGATGCGCCTGGGAACCCACCTCGAAGATGCTGCAGTCTACCTTGACCGCGCTACATTGTTGCTATATACTGTGCACTGTCATTGTTTTCTATATTCCTATGCCTGGGAACGTGAACCCAAGGGGCGGGTATGCAAAATTTAATATTAATGATGAGAACACTGAATTCTAGGTGGTGACAATGACAAAGTCACCTCTCCTGACCAATCATAACGTGGGAATTTTGTCACTTGCAACATTTGTGGGTGGTCTAGGGGTCCCAAAACAGTATAACTAGCCTAGTGTAGCTTAGAGAAATTGTCCGACTTGTCCGAGTAGCAGACCTGTCACTGACCCTACGAACTCTATAGGTGTTTGATATAGAGTGCTGCGGAGCACTCTGTCCATACTTTCCACAAGCTCCTAGGGGTGGAAATAGTCTTAAGTGCTGGCGGAGCACTTTGCTGGGAAGATTCGAAAACCCAATCGGGGTTACTGGTGGATTACTTGCAGAGAGGGGGTAACGCAGGCGTTGCATCCGAAGCTGTAGGTGTTGGTCGTACCTTGATGAGCCCAGTCCTGACACAAATCCTGAGGGGTATCCTGTCCTGACTATCCGTGAGCTGTACCTGCTCGCATTTTGGTATTCCTATCATTGAGGGTCCTTGTCCCCGTCTTTCCAAACTGACCCGTGGCCAGGGTTAGTCCTCGTTCCTACCTAGGTAATTATTGACTGTGGGTTTATGTCTTTCTATCACTCTTTCTTCTCTTCTCAATAAAGCACTCTTGCCTGTAATATTGCCCTGTCACTTTTGATAGCAAATTATATGCAATTGTTTATTAGAAGTGTTCCACTTCTCTCCCTACCTGTAGGATATTATTAACTGTCATATTTCATTAGTGTGTTCCATTTTTCCCTCTCCTTTAGCATGGTTGCAGTGAATTTAGTAAGAATAGCACAAGTAGCCTAGTTTAAGTACACATTTTTAGGTCCTGCTCATGTCCCATGCCCTAGGTTTTAACTTGTAGTGAATAGCTTGTTTCTTAATACTCTTACCCTGTAGTGTTCCCAATTACTCTAATGGTACTAGCCCTAATCCATAGTTACTTTGTGGCATTGATTTTAATAATTGATGTGTTGATTTGTATTTGCCTCATTATCTTGGCATATTCATTCTGAAATTTCTTTATAAACTTAAAAAACTCATCAGGTGTTTGTGGTCATTTTACAGTATAAAGTGTGGATAATGTACTAAGTGTATAAGATGTTCTACTCCTTTTTGGAATCTTGTCACCTGTCCACTGCTAGCTCCTGATCCGTCAGGAGTAATGTGCCTGTGGTAAGTCAGGTACATGAATAGTAAGTGGTGTAGGAGTCACCCCCCGAATTACTCATAGTAGCGTGCTAAGGATTTCACCCGGTTCATGCAAGGCATTGTCATCATAAGTTCACGCCAGGGCCCAGTGCGTGGAAATCTGGTAAACTCAGTGACCCGGGTGACCTGCGCGCTCTATCACTATCACAAACGTTGTAACTTCTGTGATACAACAAAGGAATACGTTCTACGCCAAATATTGTAAAATACAGGACCTCATCACAAGTCTTTGATTGTTTGATTTATCTTTACCACTAGTTCTGTTTAAGTGTACTTTTTTATTGTGCTCCAGACAATCTGTTAGTATTGTGAGTGATATACAGATCAACAAGAGAGAGAGGACTAGATAAGCTAGCCTGTATCCCCAGTTTATATATGTAAATCAATAAAGGCTAGCTAGTTTAAGGGAAGTATTAAGGAGACTCTGGTACGTCAGCAGTGACAATATGTGGGAAAAACACTGTTTTCCTTTGAAAGCCCTCACCCACCGACCTAGTCGGTGGCATGCTTCATCATCGGGCCCACCACAGTGGCACCGAATGTGCCCCGGGTGTGCTTCAACGCCAGGTGACTGCGGAGCTGGTATGTTGCTGAGTGTGCAGTGAAGGGGTGTGAAGGTGAGAAATTAAAATGCTATCCAGGAGGTCCCAGCACCCGAGGGTATTAGCAATATTTAATGAACTGGGCCTCTGTTAGCAGGTTAAAAGGCAACAGGACGTTTTAAGGGAGAGTTACAATGACCTCCAGCGTCCAGTGTGGTCTACATGTTTCAGCCAGTGCCTTTGTTATAAGCTGGCTTTCCTCAGGACCAAAAAGGGTGAAAAGTGCAAATAATAATAAACTATATTAAGTGAGTGTTGTTGTTTTCTCTATGTGTCGCGCACGCTAAGGCGCTGTAACTGTTAGAGGGGGATTCCCTCAAGCTTTTCTACACAGAACACATAGGACAAAGACAAGACGTACAAGGAAGAGTCATATTAGGTTTACATTGAGTAAAAGAACCACTTTTAGCCGACTTGTAAGGTGGTGTTCGACCTATATGCGGCTAAGGTGAGCTCATTGGGGACTCCATAGAGCTTGTGAGGGTATATTCAACCGTTACGTCCATGGGCAGTGTTTTTGCCCCTAGTGTGGCAGGATTGTACGTGGCCCACTTTGAAGACACCCACGTACAACAACCCACTAACCCCTTCTCTGCCAACATACGGATGTGGCGTCGGTATATCGACGATATACTCTTAATATGGAAAGGAGACCAAGAATCACTGGACAGCTTCATGCTCTGGGTCAACCAATTGGACCCCTACTTACGCTTCACATGCACCAGCAGTACCACTGAACTACCCTTCCTGGACCTGAACATCAAACCTGACAATGGGAAGCTAACCACCACCACCTACTACAAACCCACAGCAAGGAACTCACTGCTTAGGTTTGACAGTTTTCACCCTCGACACCTGAGGGAAAACTTGCCCTACGGGCAGTTTTTACGCATTAGGCGCAATTGCAGTAACATCCAGGATTATAAACAACAGTCCAATGACCTAGTTCACAAACTGAGAGACCGTGGTTACCCCACCAGGATAATAAACCAAACCCGCAAAAGAGCAAGGAATCAAAATCGAGAAGCCCTCCTGGAAAATTACGACAAACCTGAGGAAGAACCAGTCCTCACCTGTGTAACAACGTACAACGCAGCATCGAACCAAGTTTCCAACATTATACAACGGCACTGGAAAATTATCAACTCTGGCACAAGACAATGGGAAAAACCACGCATTGCTTACAAAAGATCGACCAACCTAAGAGACCAGCTAGTCAACACCAGGCCACGCACCAGCAACCAGAACAGAGACAACACAATTGTTAACGCATGGGGCCTGCCCAAGATCATCGGACACCAACCCTGTAACAACTGCAGCGTATGCCACCTAACATCCCCGTCCAAAACCCTCAATCTGGAACCGGGCAAAACCTGGACACAACGAAATTTCACTAACTGCAACTCTACCAACCTTGTCTACCTGATAACGTGCAGATGCGGCCTGAGATACATTGGCATGACCACTCGTAAGGTACGCACAAGAATGACCGAACACAGGAGTACAATAAGATGTGGGAAAAATATAAGTAAACTTACAGATCACTTCCTGACCCACAACCACACACCAAATGATTTCTCCTGGACTGTCATTGAGAAATTTGACAATGCCAAAGACGAAAGATTCCTTCTACAAAAAGAGCAACGCTGGATTTACCGCCTAGCCACACACATCCATGGCCTGAACGATGCCATTCCATGGAATAGCCTAACAGTATAACCATATCATGCCCACCCATACAGCTTGGGCTGTGAGCCAGTAATAACCTCCCCGGTCCTACTCAGTAGCACCTAGCACTTCATGTGAGACACTTGTGCCCCTGTCCCCCTGCATGAGCGTCCTCCCTGACCCCTTCTCTCCAACTAGTGATCCCCCCCCTCTACTTAGTATTTCCTAAGCTTGATGGGCATTACCCATTCTCTACACAGTGGCCCAATATTTCGTTCACAATGTCCCTCTAGGTAGCGCATAGTCAGCGCTACACACACCTGTTAAACTCACAGGTTGTTCTCTTTGCCCAGCGCTTGTGTTTATTTACTTGTGCCAGAGCTTAATACTTTGTCTATTACAACGCTCAGGCCAGCGCACATCCAGCGCTATGCACACCTGTTCTCACACAGGCTGCTCATACATCCCAGCGCTTGCAGCGCTCACCCGGCGATGCCCAGAGCCCCGTTTCTTGCGCATGCGCATCGATGCGCCCAGCCTTCCGCGCATGCGCGAGCCCACGCGCTGCTCCCCTGCACATGTGCAGTTGGTCGCAGCATGATAGGGCGTTTTACGCGCATACCGCCTTCTCTTTCTACTCTAACCAGGTGAAATAGATTACGATTAGAGCATAAAAAGACAAACATTGCGGCCCAGTCACTGCATTTCGGGCGCCGCGGATGGATGAATAGGTCCTAGGAGGAACCAGACCGAACTACTCGTGAGTAACCCTCTAAATCCGGCAAATGGGGTAAGAACTTTCTCTCCCTACAGGTTAGAAAGCCTTGTATGTCTCATTTTTATCCCTACAGGGTCTCTTTCTCTGCCAGGCGACCCATGAGGCTTTTTACACTGAAATAACAGAGTGAGGACTTAGTACTATTACTTCCCTGTACCTCACCTTGTGATTTCGTTTTTAGCCCACCACCCCTCACTAACGGTTGAATATACCCTCACAAGCTCTATGGAGTCCCCAATGAGCTCACCTTAGCCGCATATAGGTCGAACACCACCTTACAAGTCGGCTAAAAGTGGTTCTTTTACTCAATGTAAACCTAATATGACTCTTCCTTGTACGTCTTGTCTTTGTCCTATGTGTTCTGTGTAGAAAAGCTTGAGGGAATCCCCCTCTAACAGTTACAGCGCCTTAGCGTGCGCGACACATAGAGAAAACAACAACACTCACTTAATATAGTTTATTATTATTTGCACTTTTCACCCTTTTTGGTCCTGAGGAAAGCCAGCTTATAACAAAGGCACTGGCTGAAACATGTAGACCACACTGGACGCTGGAGGTCATTGTAACTCTCCCTTAAAACGTCCTGTTGCCTTTTAACCTGCTAACAGAGGCCCAGTTCATTAAATATTGCTAATACCCTCGGGTGCTGGGACCTCCTGGATAGCATTTTAATTTCTCACCTTCACACCCCTTCACTGCACACTCAGCAACATACCAGCTCCGCAGTCACCTGGCGTTGAAGCACACCCGGGGCACATTCGGTGCCACTGTGGTGGGCCCGATGATGAAGCATGCCACCGACTAGGTCGGTGGGTGAGGGCTTTCAAAGGAAAACAGTGTTTTTCCCACATATTGTCACTGCTGACGTACCAGAGTCTCCTTAATACTTCCCTTAAACTAGCTAGCCTTTATTGATTTACATACAGTATTGTGAGTGAGGCATTCCCCATAGCCGGCTTCACCCTTCTGGTAGTACGGTGCCATCTGATGACGCACCTACTTACATACGTATCTGGTCTGTGGGATGTGCGGTTAATCATATCCACCACTATGAATATAAAGTTAACAAATTGTCAAACTGGTCTGTAAGAGAGACTGTGTTTGGTAGCCTGGTCTGACCCATGCCAATAGTGGCCTCTTACTGCCATGCTACACGTCTAGCAGACTGGTGCAACCAATGCGTAACTAGAGGGGTCTCCTTCTCCATACCATAACTAGGCACAATATACTGTATGCATTGTTGGCTCTTATCGATTTCAAAATGGTCCACAGTGAAGAATAGTGCATGCAATGCGATTAACAATTTCAAGGACAACGTGACATGTGATGTCATATAGGATATCACGGTTGTGTATGTTTATGTGGCGTTAAGATAACACACTAATCCTAAAACTTTTGCATTACTTTTTGATGGTATTACCATAATGGTACATAGTATATGTACACTCAACGCTAATTAGGTTTTGATTTGATTAGTCTGAGCCAGCACACACAGACACATGCATATGTTCTGCCAGACCATGCTCCTAGAAGCTGCTGCAAGTGTTCCTAGGCTGTCAGATAAACCAGGCAAGATAAAACAACTAGAACTGTAAAGCAATAACATTTTGGGGAATTTAGCTGTATCTTAAATTACATTTCAAATATATATAATTTATGAAATTACATACCGTTGTCTTACTAGCTATTTTGCAAAATAATTTCCACGTTCTGTAAAGATTTTTTAATGTATATACAGTTTTCGAAAATAGCGCTACTATATTTTCATGCCTGTAAAAATGCTTCCAGTGTCTTTCCATGTGTAATGAGTTTGTCAACTAACCTTCCTTTATGCTTCCTTATATTACAAAATATTCTTACTTTTGACGGAATCCTTATTTGAAAAACAGCATTCGTTAAAATATCAAGTGACTGACTGTTATAAGAAGCCGTAATTATGCCAGAAGAAAAAGAGCATTTCTTTCAGGAACTACTTAAAAAATGTCTAGAGCACCCTACGCCAAACCCCCAAAAGACACTTCACCGCTATGGCATATAGGCTTGTGAGATGTCTGGTTTTAATTAGTTCAACCATTTAAATGTTTTCTGTGATGTGGAATTGTGGAGTTTTATGTAATTGAGCAATCAAGCAATCAAGTACAAAATCACAAGCAAGTAAAAAAGTGGATTTGGTATAAAAGTGACTTTGGAACTTTAACTATTGCATCTCTAGTGGTAGATACCTTAACGTGATTCAAACATCAACGAAGGTACCTGCTCAAGCATGTGACAATATGGTGACATCCAACCCCCTTTTAAGCTTTAAGGACAACTTTCTATTAATGCGGCTTGGATACACACATATAAATAATTTCACTGAAGTGGTTGGGCATCTTGCTCTTAGTCCATATATGAGGCTTTCAGGCTAGTCTTCCATGTGGATTCTCTATCTTCAAAGCTGATGGTGTCGTAAAAGTAACCTGATTGGATGGCAGAGAGGGGTGGAGCCACTTAGACTGGACCATTCTGTCTTTAGGGGTTTCTCCGGCCAAGAGTCTTCTTGCTGGTGTGGCAACAATTTCTCCTTCGCCAGGTTTCTGTTTGAGGTCAGGACAGATTGCTGGAGGGTGGCATTGTGAGCTGAGGAATGTACCAAAGGAGACACCGCTATTACGGCTGCTTCTTCTCAGTCTTGGCAGGACACTGGATTTTGTATCCCACCATGTAGGCCTGGACATACACACGCACCTGGTTAATTCTGCAGGAACAGAGAAAGAAGTAGGCATCAGTCCAATAGGTGCCGCAATCGAGTAATATGGTACTACATAGGCTTTTACATTAAGGCACAAGTTGGCGCACTGACGCGCCTGAATTATGTGGGTGAAATGCAAATACACACCCTACCCAAAGGTGTACTCCAGGCAATGCACTTCACTTCCGAATATTGACATTTTAACAAGACTTCATTGAACATAATCCTGTACACATTAGCCCCTTTACGACATTTATGCTGTTTGCTTTACTCATCCCCTTTAGTTTATGATTTCTGCTTACCTTTACACATCTCCTGCTGTCTCCTCTTTCCATGATATCCCCTTGTGCAGGGTGTTATCTGAAAATGATTTTTCTGCTTATTTTTTGAGGGTGACTGGCAGTTTATGCGCTATTCAATTGCAATCAATGTAACCAGCTAAGGCAGAGAGCGTCGCCCCACTGCTCTGTGAGTAGATGAAAAAGGAAAAAAAAAATGATGATAACAAATGTTATCATTTTTATTTTTCAGTCGTGACTTAGCTGGTTAGGGCTGGGGTGGGGCGGCGTTTGATATCACAGGAACAGGGGGAGGAATGGTGGCGCTCTCTTAAGTGCACCTGACAGTTTTGGCCAGCCAAACAGCACTGTATGGTTGTAGAACATGCCCAGTCTGAGCGCCGAACCATGGTGCTCAGACCAATCACAACGCTACTGTAATGCAGTGTTGTGATTGGCTAGTGGAGTCTGGGCGCTTGTGTGCTTCCTAGTTCCTGGAACCTTCCTGCTCCTGGAGTGACGAAGAGGCGGCAGCCGGCATGAAGTTAAGTGGTATTTGTTTTCATTTACTACTCCACCGCCCTATTAAGGAGCGGCCGCCACTGAATGTAACAAACTTTACTTCAAGGATAAGAGAGACCACTGCCGCCAACGTAAACACTTGACATTTAAGAAATGGATACGACTGATACATTATCACTTTTTCCTTGTAATGCAGAGGTACAGACATGCACATACATATGGTCGGGTAGACATACTTAAATGTATATTTTATAACAGATTCACATAATGCAGCAACCAAATTAGCTGCACTGTAAAAGAGGAAAAACACTGTTCAAGTTCAAGTTCAGAAATTTGTATAGCGCACTACTCACCCAGAGGGTCTCAAGGCGCTTGAGGGAGGGGGGTGCTTTACTTATCGAATAACCAAGTTTTTAGTTGCTTTCTGAAGGAGAGGTGGTTCTGTGTAAGGTGGAGGTGGGTGGGGAGAGAATTCCAGGTCTTGGCCGCTAAGTAGGAGAAGGATCTTCCCCCCATGGTGGATCTATGGATGAGCGGAATTGCGGCATGGGCTTGATTGGATGATCGTAGTTGGCGGGAGGGGGTGTAGAAGGAAAGTCGCGTGTTGAGGCATTCGGGTCCTAGGTCGTAGAGGGCTTTGTGTGCGTGGGTGAGGAGACGGAACGTTATTCTCTTGTTGACGGGGAGCCAATGGAGGTCTTTCAGGTGGACGGAAATGTGAGCTTGTCGAGGGATGTTCAATATAAGTCTGGCTGAGGCGTTTTGGATGCGTTGGAGTTTTTTCTGTAGTTTAGCTGTGGTTCCAGCGTAAAGGGTGTTTCCGTAATCCAGTCGGCTGGTGACCAGTGCGTGGGTGACCATCTTTCTTGTTTCGGTGGGGATCCAACGGAAGATTTTTTTGAGCATGCGTAGGATGTTGAAGCATGATGATGAGACGGCGTTGGCTTGTCTGGTCATCGAGAGGGAGGAGTGCAGGATGAAGCCCAGGTTACGTGCGTGATTCGTAGGTATCAGTGCGGTTCCCAGGGCCGGTGGCCATCATGAGTCGTCCCAGGCAGAGGGGGATGACCCTAAGATGAGGACTTCCGTTTTGTCCGAGTTTAGTTTTAAACGGCTGCTCTTCATCCACTCGGCTACTTCTTTCATTCCTTCGTGTAGGTTGGTTTTGGCGGTGTTTGGGTCTTTGGTGAGGGAGAGGATCAGCTGGGTGTCATCTGCGTAAGAGATGATGTTGAGGTTGTGTTGGTGCGCTATGGATGCGAGGGGACTCATGTATACGTTGAAGAGGGTGGGACTGAGTGATGATCCTTGTGGTACGACGCAGATGACTTCAGTGGCCTCTGATCTAAAAGGGGGGAGGCGGACTCTTTGGGTTCTTCCGGCGAGGAACGAGATGATCCAATCCAATGCTTTCCCTTGTATTCCGACGTTGCTGAGGCGTTGTATGAGGGTGCTATGACAGACTGTGTCGAAGGCTGCGGAGAGGTCAAGTAGGATGAGGGCAGCTGTTTCTCCGTTGTCCAGTAGAGTTCGAATGTCGTCTGTTGCTGCGATGAGGGCGGTTTCGGTGCTGTGTTTGGCTCGGAAGCCGGACTGTGAGGGGTCGAGGGATTTGTTGGATTCAACGAAGGTGGCGAGCTGACTATTGACGGCTTTCTCAATGACTTTGGCAGGGAATGGGAGGAGCAAGATGGGGCGGTAGTTTTTAAGTTCAGTGGGGTCTGCTGTGGGTTTCTTCAGAAGGGCGCTGAGTTCGGCATGTTTCCAGCTTTCCGGGAAGGTAGCGGAGTTGAGGGAACAGTTGATGACATCGCGGAGATGCGGTGCGATGATGGAGACTGCTTTGTTGAAAATGTGGCGGGGACATGGGTCGGTTGGCGATCCTGAGTGGATGGAGTTCATCAGGCGGATGGTGTCTTCGATGGTGATTGGGTTCCAGGTGCAAAGGTTGTTAGAGTGCGGTTTTGGTTCGGAGGTGGGTGGAGTGGACTGGTCTTCGGACTGGTTTTGAAAGCTGTTATGTATGTAGGCGATTTTGTTGTGGAAGAATGAGGATAGAGAGTCGCAGAGGTCTTGGGAGGGAGTGATGTCGTTGGTGCCGACGGTGGGGTTGGTAAATTCTTTGACGATGTTGAATAGTTCCTTGCTGTTTTGGGTGTTGTTGTCAAGTCGATCCTTGAATGCTGATTTCTTGGTGGATCGGATCAGTTGGTGGTGTTTGCGGGTGGCGTTCTTGAAGGTAGCCAGGTTGTCAGTGGTTGGGTTTTTTCTCCAGGCTTTCTCTAGCGTGCGACAGAGCTTCTTGGATTTCTTAAGGTTATCGTTGAACCAGGGGGCTTTTTTGCTACCTTGCTCGATTAGATGGTTTTTCAAGGGTGCTAGTTCGTCGGCGCTTTGGGTGATCCATTGTGTGCGGTTGGTGGCTGCTTGGTTTGGGTCCGATGATTTGGCAGGAGGGTTTCGGTGAAGCGATGTGAAGAGCTGGTCGGTGGTGATTTTGTTCCAGTTTCTTCGAGGAATGGGTTGTTGGGGGTTGTGGGTCGTGGTCTTTTTGTAGTTGAAGTGAACGCAGCTGGGGTCCGTCCAATGGAGAGCTGTGGTGTGATCGAAGGAGATGTGCTTGCTGGAGGGGAAGATAGGGTCGAGCGTGTGTCCGGCAGAGTGGGTGGGGGTGTCTACAAGTTGTTTGAGTCCGAGATTGGCGAGGTTGTCCAGGAGGGTGGTGGTGTTGCTGTCGTTGTTCTTTTCCAGGTGGAAGTTGAGGTCTCCCAGTAGAATGTAGTTCTCGGAGAGGAGGGCATGTGGGCTGATGAAGTCAATGATGTCTTCGCAGAATTGTGTGCGGGGTCTTGGTGGTCTGTAGATGAGGGTGCCTCTGAGTGTGGTTTTGGGGTCGGTGTGGATCTGGAAGTAAAGGTGTTCGGCGGCTGCGAGGTTATCGTCGGAACTGGTCGTGATGCGGATGGTGTTTTTATGGACGATGGCGATGCCTCCTCCTGTTTGGTTGGTGCAATCTTTTCGGATGATCTTGTAGGCGTCTGGGATGGCTATGGCGATGTCGGGCGCTGATGAGGCGTTCATCCAGGTTTTTGTAAGGAAGGCGACGTCCGGAGATGTAGTGTCGAGTAGGTTCCAGAGTTCAATGGAGTGTCTGTGGACCGAGCGGGTGTTGAGCAGGATGCACTTTAGGTGGTTAGAGTCGCAGCCCTGTTTGGAGTTTGTGGATTTGGAGTGTGTTCTGATGCAGACGAACTTGCAGGAGTGGCAAGTGAAGGGTCCATGGGTGTGTCCTGGGGTAGCTTGGTAGCATTGTGGTGTGCGGCCGGGGTTAAGGGCAAAGAGGGTTGCGGCGTTGTATGTTGTGCGGGTGGAATGGGTTTTGCGGGGGCCAGGGGGTCTGGCGCTGGGCGCGGACGGGCATAGACGGGCTTACCTTTGGCGCACCTTTGGCGCGCATGGGGCGCGACCGCTGCGCGCAAAGGCATCTGTCATATGTGGATAGTGGAGTGGGGAGAGGTGAGGGAGGAGCAGCTGGGAGGCGGGAGCGGGGTGGAGAGCTGGGCTGGGAGGCACAACAACAAACAAACAAAATGGCAGCAAGCCAAAAGCCTAACACAACGAGATTGGGGCACAATGGCAATGGAGATGGCACCAGCACAATCAGGCACAAATCGATTACACAGTCAAAGGCAGCAAATTGATTAATGATTATTGCGCACTTTGGCAGTATAGCGCTATGATAAAATTATTCTGCAATATAGCGCTACGATAATTTATTCATCAATCAGGCACAAATTAAAGCAGAAGTAATGCGAGCTATGCGCTATTGATTTGAAGCAAAGAGCAATTTGGCAGTATAGCGCTACGATACCAGCTTCTGGGTCAGAGCAGGGAGCAGCGTGAGGAGCGACCACTTCTGAGGAGCTCAGGACGGTCACAGCGCCTGAACAGGACGGTAGAGCCTAACTTCAGTGGGAGGGAGGAGCAGCTGAGAGGCGGGAGCGGGGTGGAGAGCTGGGCTGAGAGGCACAACAACAAACAAACAAAATGGCAGCAAGCAAAAAGCCTAACACGACGAGATTGGGGCACAATGGCAATGGAGATGGCACCAGCACAATCAGGCACAAATCGATTACACAGTCAAAGGCAGCAAATTGATTAATGATTATTGCGCACTTTGGCAGTATAGTGCTATGATAAAATTATTCTGCAATATAGCGCTACGATAATTTATTCATCAATCAGGCACACATTAAAGCAGAAGTAATGCGAGCTATGCGCTATTGATTTAAAGCAAAGAGCAATTTGGCAGTACAGGGCTACGATACCAGCTTCTGGGTCAGAGGAGGGAGCAGCGTGAGGAGCGACCGCTTCTGAGGAGCTCAGGACGGTCAGCTTTATATCGATTAAGATTGGCCTGCTGCCTGCGCTGGCACTCTAAAATGCGGCCTTACGCCATGCACAGCCTTGCAGAGGCCATTTTGTGCAGTGTAGCATAAGGTTTGTACTTGAAGCTAATACTTACAGTATAGAGTCCTACGTCTAGACATACATAAAAGGATTCTGCCCACGGGATGCACTACAGCACACAAGCATTTTTCCTAAAGCCAGCCTTATGGGGTCATTACTTTTTGACACAAAGCCCGGTTTAGCAATTTTAGTCGATAGGTGCTTTGTGTCAAAGTCTGTGGGTTGCAGCAGTGATCCTCCCAAGTAACACCCCGTTATAGTCCCCTTGAAGCAAAGTAGCACAATGCAGTTTTTCTGCAGAGCCAAGGGCACCAAAATCGATTTTGCACTGGAAAGTAAATACCAGTGTGTCACTTTCTGATAGTTTGAGTCACTTTTTCACTTTGCGACTGAGCCTTATTGTCTTGCCTAGTGGCAGCATGTAGCAAATCTGGAAGCTATTTCTGTGGTCTCTCTGTGTTCTCCAAGAATTTTACAGATTTTCTCTCCTTCACTTTTACGCGGTCTGTTCCTTTCTTAGGCAACTTCAAAAATAGAGTCTCATTATGTAAACAGTGGTGCTAGAATTTGACGTCTGTAAAAGTGCTCAGCTGTATTTGAGTGTGTTGTGCCAAATGTTATTTATTGAATTACGACCATCAACAACAAAAATTCTTCATATGCTACTATATGAAGCTCGCATCAAGCAGTTTACTACAGACTGGGTAAATTACTGATGATAAAAGTCAGCGTTTTAGACGCCTATCTGTTTATGTGATGGGCCAATTTTGGTTACACATGCCAGTACTGCTGAGAACTGCCAATACCGCAGACACAAATGTTGTTTACCCGATTGCTATGTTTGTGGTTATTTCTTGAAAACCTCTCTACCTCGGGCAGTAGGATGTGTTCAGGCTAGGTGCAGAACCCTGCACTCTCTATTTTTAGGTCTCGCCTAGGCAGCGCGCATGCGCTGCTCTAGGAGATGACCTTTTGGAATCGGTCTACCCTTTTCACAAACTTGTGCATGCCATGGCATCCACCTTGCGGGAGCAAGCTGCTGCGAGCAGGGGCCATCTGTTAGTAATTAGCATGGCCGCGCTTGTTGCTTTTGCTGGGTAAACTCTCCATTTGTCATATCAGTTGTGTGCAGCAGGTGGCGCAGTTGTATTACTTGTTACTAAAACAGCACACTCCTACAGGCTTGTTGTCTATATTAGACTGGAACATTTTTAGGTTTGGCTTAAATAGTGTTGTGTGTGCCATTCATTCATGACAAACGTTGCGGAGATACAAATAATAGATGTTGAGGTGCGGCAATTGAAATTACAATTTTTCCATTAATTTAGAAAAAGGTGTGCAAGAATCAAGCTTTAGGAAACCAGTTTAGCTCTTATTCTTTTATTGATGTTATGCGTCTTTTACTACAGACATTTTCCGTTTTTGTACTCACTATTTTCACAAGCTAATCTTCATGCGAATGTGGCATATGCTGTTTATTTGGTGCGACTTGCACTGTTAGAAATGGAGATCTGTCTTTACACAACTACTTGTAAAGTGGGCATTAATGCATATCACTGCACTTTTATTGATGGTAACAAGCCATCAGTTTCAAGAAGATTATTTTTTACATTCCTAATCGCATTGGAAGGATGTATTGCTTATGACCCAAAGCCTGCAAAGTAATGTAAACATTTGTTTATGAAAAGATTTGATAAACCAGCAGAGTAACATAATTACAAAGAATGTGGTAGTGTTTGCTTTTTACTTTATCTACTATAGTTGTTTAGTTACAAAACTGTTTAATAGTTTTGGAGGCAGATAAAAAAACGTAAGTGAAACACCAAGTGCTTGTATTGTTTAGAAGTGCAGGAAACCCGGTAAACGTAATTTTGGTTTACGCAATCAATCAATCAATCAATCAGGGGTTTATATAGCATGCTGCTCACCCATGAGGGTCTCAAAGCGTTTGGGGAGGGGGCTCCGGATCAGTCGAAGAGCCAGGTCTTGAGGTCCTTCCTGAATGTGTGCAGGGTCAGGGAGCGTCTGTCATTCACCGGGAGCTCATTCCAGGTCTTGACTGCGATGTAGGAGAAGGCTCTTCATCCAGTTTTGTTTCTGCGGATTCGGGGGACCTCTGCCAGGACGAGGTCAGCGTAGCGGAGCTTTCTCTTGGGTGCCTGGAAGGAGACTCTTTCGTTGAGGTATTTGGGTCCGATGTTGTTGAGGGATTTGTAGACGTGGGTAAGGAGTTTGAAAGTGACTCTCTTCTCGACAGGGAGCCAGTGGAGGCCACGTGGGTGTTGGGTCATGTGCTTGTGCCGTGGAGTTCCGAGGACGAGCCTGGCTTCGGCGTTCTGGATGGTTTGGAGTCTGTGTAGAAGAGTTCTGTAGATTTTGGCATAGAGGGTGTTGACGTTGTCAAGTTTGATGGTTATGAGTGCATGGGTAGTGGTCCTTCTGCAGTCGGAGGATATCCATTTGAAGGTCTTACGGAGGATGCGAAGGCAGTTGAAACTGGCGGAGGCGATGGCATTGATCTGGCGGTTCATGGAGAGGGAGGAGTTGAGGATGGTGCAGAGATTCCGGGCTTGGTCGGTAGGGATGGGTGGGCTCCCGAGGGCGGACGGCCACCAGGTGTTGTTCCAGGTGGAGGTGCAGGGTCCGAGGATGAGGACCTTGGTCTTCTCTGAGTTGAGCTTCAAGCAGCTGCCTCTCATCCAGGCTGCCACATTCGTCATTCCTTCCTGGAAGCAGAGTCTGGTGTCTTCTGGATTCTTTGTGAGGGAGAGGATGACCTGTGTGTCATCGGCTTAGGATACAATGCTGAGCCCATGCTGTCTGACGATGGTGACGAGGGGGGCCAAGTAGATGTTGAAGAGCGTAGGGCTGAGAGAAGATCCCTGAGGTACTCCGCAGTTGATATCGTTGAGTTTGGAGCGGAAGGGAGGAAATCTGTTCCTCTGGGCTCGACCGGAGAGATGGATTGGATCTGGTCGAGGGCGGCTCCTTATATCCCTGCGTCGTGAAGTCTGGCTGTGAGTGTGTGATGTGAAACGGTGTTGAAGGCCGCAGAGAGGTCTAGCAGGATGAGGTCCGCTGTGTGTCCCTGGTGCAGTAGCATGTGGATGTCATCAGTGGCTGGTAGGAGGACGGTCTCGGTGCTGTGGTTGCTGCGGAATCCAGACTGGGAGGCACCTAGGATGGAGTTATCTGTGACGAAGGCAGTCAGCTGGGTGTTTACGAGTCTCTCAGTGACTTTGGCCGCGAAGGGGAGGAGAGAGATGGGCTGGTGGTTTTTCAGGACGGTGGGGTCTGCCGTAGGTTTCTTGAGGAGGGGTTTCACCTCTGCCCGTTTCCAATCATCTGGGCAGATGCTGGATGTGAGGGAGGCATTGATGGCGCGACCAAGTTCGGGCGGGATGGCGGCGGCAGCCCTGTGGAATATGTGTGGTGGGCAGGGGACCATAGGTGCTCCTGAGTGAGTCCTCTTCATGAGCGTGGTGATGAGTTTGATGGTAGCGGGATCCCAGGATGTGATGGTCGGTTTGTCGGCGGTGATGGGTATGGGGTGGCGTCAGGAGCTGGTTCGCTGAAGTTGTCGTAGAGGTCCTTGATCTTAGGATGGGAGTAGGAGCTGAGCTTGTCGCAGAGTTCCTGGACAGGTGTGATGTCTGTGGCTTTGCAGGTGGGTCTTGCTAACTGCTGTATGACGTTAAACAGTTCTCTGGCGTTGGTCACGCTGGTCTGGACTTTGTCTTTCAAGAAGGTCCGTTTGGTGTCTCTTATGCGCTGGTGGTATTCTTTTAGGGCATTCTTGTGGTTGATCCGCGCTTCCGTGGTTTTCTGGTTTTGCCAGGTATTTTCTAGGCATCTTCAGGCGCGTCTGGCTTCTTGGAGCTCTGTGGTGAACCAGGCGGCCTTCAGAGGGTGTTGTTCGTCGGGGAGGTGGAGCGGTGCGAGCTTGTCCGCGCAGCAGGAGATCCAGTGGTTAAATTCCCTGGCTGCGGTGTTGGTGTCAGGTGTGGCAACAGGGGTGTTTTGACGGGGGTGGAGTTGAGGAGTTCCTCTGTGACCTTGCTCCAGTTCCGCCGTGGTGGGCGTGGGGCGGGCTTGTGTGCAGTGGTGGTGTTGAAGGTGAAATGGACGCAGTGGTGGTCCGTCCAGGGGGGCTGGGTAGTGTGGCTGAAGCGGATGTTAGTTCCTTTCGCGAAGATGGGGTCGAGGGTGTGACCTGCTCTGTGGGTGGGGGTGTTGACAAGCTGCTTCAGTCCTAGGTTGGCGATGAGAGTGCTGGAGTCGGGGTCGTTGCTGTTGTCGAGGTGAAAGTTCAGGTCCCAGAGTAGAATGTAGTCTGTGGAGGCGATGGTGTGGGGTGCGGCGAGCCCGGCGATGGTCTTTGCAGGCTGGGTGCGCGGTCCTGGCGGTCTGTAGATGAGGGTGCCACGTAGCTTGGTCCTGGGGCTGGTCTGGATCTGGAAGTGTAGGTGTTCCGCATTGGACTGGTGGTCACTCGAGCTGGAGGTGGAGAGTCGGAGTGCGGTCTTGTGCGCGATGGCGAGTCTCCCTCGCGGGCAGTCCTTTCTCTGGAACTTGTAGCCTTCGGGGATGGCGGTGGTGATGTCGGGGCCGGAGGTGGCGTTGGTCCAGGTCTCTGTGAGGAAAGTGACGTCGGGTGAGAGGGTGTCAATCAGGTCCCAAATTTCTACGGCATGTCTGTGCAGGGAGCGCACGTTGAGGAGGATGTAAGTCAGGCTCTCCGTGGTGCTTGCATCGGGCGGGCAGTCGACGGTCGTGGGAGCTTTGTCAACGCTGAAGGATCTGCGGCAGGGTTTGCAGGAGAACTGCCCGTGGGTAGTGTTTGGTGAGGATCTTGCGAGGTCGGCATTTCATGCGTGGTTGAGGGTGGTCAAGCCGTAGCGAGGGGTCTAGGAGAACCAGGGTTCCTGGCGCTGGTTGCGGTCGGGTCATGGACAGGCGCAGACAGGCTTGCCTTAGGCCATGCTCTGATGCCAATGCTTGTTCTTCTACCTGCAGACCTGTTTAAAGGCTATTTCTGCCCCCCGTCCCCCACACACACCTACTCCCTCCTGGTACGAAGCATACACCTTTGGGTGGTGAAGCTGCTGTGGGAGGGACTAGGCAGTCACGTAAGCAACACATCAGTTCTTGAGCCTCTTGTCATGTGTGTGTTCCCCTGCCTCTCTATGAGTCTGTCAGGCTTTTCATTCTGCCTAACGTACTTCTTTTTCAATTTGACTATATTTGCTGTGCACTCCCCTGATAATTAATACTGTAGATATTTCATTTTACCCTTACTTAATTCCATCCTCCCTGGTTTTGTTGCAGACAATGTTTGGTGACCACGCCACAAAAGTTGTTAAAACACTGAGGGACCACATGCATCAAAGTTCCATTTTGCATTCCCTAAATAGCAAATTTTAGGTAATTGAGATTCAGGGAATGGAAAATGGAATGTAAGAAAATAGCTATTTCCTAATAGTGATTCCTACAGAGTCGCAATTGTAATCAGCGACTTGATATTAGGTAATACTACTCCATTCATTCCTATGGGCCGAAAGGCCCATAGGTGCGTATGGTTTTGAATTACCTAATGTGCGATTACCTAATTAGTAATCGAAAATTAGGAAATTCAAAACTAAGGCCCCCTGAAGCACCCCAAAAAATGTGCACATGTAAAGCGCATACATGCCCTAGGAGCATGTGTGCACTACATGGCACTTTGAAAAATGCATTTTTTCAAACATTTCTATTTTTTTTCAAAAATTACACAGTTACCATCGAGTTGGAGTCGTGGTAATAGCATTTCCCAAATGACCAGTTTGCATTTAGAAAATGCTTGGAACATGTGCTTTGGGAATTGCAAATTGCGATTTCCTATTTGGAGTCGCAATTATAGGTAATTGAAAAAATTCATACATCTTGAAAGGCTATTTTGCATTCGCAAACTGCCAAATTTTGCGATTTGCACCATTTGTTATTCAAACTAGGTTAATACATGTGGCTCTAAATAGGTGAATAGGTTGTGGGAAGCTGGGTAGATGAGGTTAAATCACCTCATTTTCAGAGTGATTTGGAAGAGACAAAAATCTGTGCACTTTATTTATCCTAAAGCCCTTCATGGGAGATAGACAAGTGCCGGGGAGGGTAAATTAGCAGAAATGCTTGTGTGCATGACACACTGGAATAGATGCCTCTAACATCAGAGACAGTAGGAAGTGGATTTCTATTGACAACTCTATTGACTATAGGGCTCCCTTATAGAGAGTGGTAATTTACCATACACAGGGTATTAGAGACCCAAGGTAGAACCATGAGTAAGGGTGAATGTGCACTCAATATGCTGACAGCTGTGCCTTTCTGCCATCCTACACTTCCAGCCTTTTTGTGTCTTGTTCCCCCAGCTCCTCGACGTCCTCCACCTACCAGCGTCACATGTTTGTCTTGCTTCACGGGGACGAGCTGGATGGGGTATGCACTCGAAGAGGTACATTTGCTAAAGTTTTGTGCAGCTGCTCGCACAGCACAAGGCAAATCACAGCGCCTGCTTACTATCTGTTAGACAGGCCTATGAGGGCAGCACAAAAATGTGTTGTGCTGCACAAGGGCGTGCAAAAGCATTAATAAACCTACAGAAAAGGGTAGCTCCATCCTTCTGCACAATGGTTACTGCCCTCTCACTAGGTTATGTGGATACTACTGGTTTATGGCTTTATGTGGCTTTTGAGGGGGGGCAGGACTTTTTAATTGCACCAAGGGGAGAGGAGACTGCCCTTTCTCTCTTAGGAAAACCAACTCTGGTCCCCATCACTCATGGCCTTTTCTTCGATTGGTTTCTGTGTAAGTGCAGTCTTTGAAGATCCAGATGATGTGTGGATGTGGCCTCTGAGAGTGAAGCAACTGTAGTACGAGGGGCTGGTTACCTGGAGCATCCGCGGTGTAGTCTTGCGTTTATCTGGTTTCTCAGATAGAATGTATTTAGCCAAGGATCTTGTGATTAACAGACTCTGGAGAGGCCAGTGCAAGCTCTCTTCTGCTAGTCATCAGTCTGCCTACACTTAGAATGTCTCGCTTTGGTCTCCCAACCCACATCCCACTGACATCGCTTGCTAATCTCTCCCGTCAGCTCAGATAGACTAGGAAAGGGCCTGTGAAAATGGTCCTTGCTTTAGTTAGCTGTTGCATTTAATTTTGAATTTGGCACATTTTATGACAGGACTTTGGCTTCCCACATATTTGTAGAATGCACTATCACCCGGAGAGTATCCTGGTGCTGAGCAGGTTCACAGCCATGCCAAGGGCAGGCAGGCATTATTCAAGGAGCCAGGTCTTTAGATGTTTGTAGAACTTTAGAAAAGAGGAGGTGGTTCTGATGTGAAGTCCTACGCTGTAGGAGCGATGTAGGAGTAGGTCTGATCTCCAAATCTAGGTTTTTGCCTGCTTGTGATGTGTGCATGTAGCAGTCCGGCTGAGTTGAGTGTCTGTATGGCTTATGAAAGGATATGTGGCTATTGAGGTAGGCTTGGTCCAAGTTGTGAAGTGCTTTGCACTTGAGTGTGAGGAGTTTGAAATGAGCAAGTTTGTATATCGGGAGCGAGTGGAGCTCTTTAAGGTGCAACGTGATGTGGGTGCTTAGAGGAAGCTTGAGGGTGCGCCTGGCTGCTGAGTTCTGGATGGTCTGTAATCTTCTGGTGAGTTGTTTTATTAGCCCAGCATAGAAGTGTCATCTACATCTACCCTACTTCCCTGTAGTGTGAGTTTGAGTCTGTGGCCGACTGGTTGCATTGCAACATGAACTCCTTTCACTACTGTGGTGCTTTCTTTCCTGGGCCTCGGAGGAAAAAAAGGTTTCACCATACCCTCTAGATCCTTGAGCGTGCCTTACAGTATGTGGGTCTGGGCAAGCTGAAGCCTAGACTGTTTAAACTATTGTCCCAAGGCCCAATCTCCATGTGTTAAGCCTGTTAAATTAGTGACATTGGTGCCACCTTAACTGTTTCTTTTGTGTGCTTGTCCAGCGGGTGCCCCAGATGCCTGAGTGCACGTCTGATACACAGAATCCAGATGTGTTGCAATCATCTCTGGGTGCAAACTGTTGGTCCTGTCTTCTTTGACAGAACCTGTGCCAGTCCTATGAACAGTTTGGATATCCTGTCCATGAATCCTCTTTCAGCCCCCTTGACCAGCTAGAGAATAACCCTCATTATAGTTTAATACCCAATTCCAGTTGGAGTGGTATGTTCTTGGGGTGCAGTATTTAAGAACATCAAAGCAGTATCTACAAAAACAAGGTCCCCTATCTCACCCTACTGGTGCTTGTGATCTGTTCCCTGTGCAACAAGAGTGATCGGGACCCTAACACTAGCAAGAAAATGCGCCCCAACGCCCATTTTTGATAGTAAAATAGCCATATTCGGGGTGCAGTGGCCCTCACACCATTGCCTCAGTGCCACTATACCTGCTGCACTAATGGTAGTGAGTTAAATGAGCCTACATATCCATCTTTCTCCATGCGTCTCTGTGAGGAAGCTTTTTCTGTCCATTCGTAAATGAAATTATTAGCCCCCATATAGTGCCCCCTCCCCTGGGCCATATCTTTGATGCTATCCAAGGAGCACGCTCCTTTCCACTTTCCCTATGGCCATTACTCTGAGACCCCAGGGGTCCTGATGATCAGGGCTCTACGGATTAATAGGATCCTGCTGGTCTCATCCCTGTCACCCCCTTGAAACCCCTGAAACGACAGCTGCATGTGAATAGTGGTTGAAGTAAGTGGGGTGTATGGGAACGCTGGTTCCTGTGCTTTTTTAATTATACAAAACAGTTCCCACACTTATGTTAAAAACAATAATCTCTGAATGGTTAGTGAAGACCTCTAAGGGCTTCTGGGTGAAAGTGAAAAGAGGGAGGCGGTCTAATGTAAACATAATGGAGGGATAGAGAACTAAAGAAGAAACAGGTTTTCTCATCAGGTCATCTGCTGCCTGCGAGAAATGTAAATGTGTGAGATTGGTTAATCTTTACATGTAAAGTGAGTATAGGATTTAATTTATAGAGTGACTTAATCTTCATGGTGACAGTTGTATTCTTTTTGAGAGGTGATATAAGAGTGTTGACTTTTGGAAAGCATCCTTTTAGTGGTCTTAGAAAATGTGTGCACTATAGACAATCTAATTATCTATTACTGAAATATATTCTTTGAAAGCACTTGTTTTAATTTAAACACCAAATAATTTTGTGGCAGCCTATCTTATAATGTATATAATACAACTGTATGACTTACATATTCACAGTGCTTTCTGTTACAGGCAGGGACTTCATAGCACTATAAATACACATGTCACTATTTTGCACTGCACCAACCAGGTTTCAAATTTGTAACTCTCTGGTCTCACAAACAGGCACCTGCAGTGACCGCATTAACCAATTTAGGTTTCATGATGTAAAAGAGAGTATTACTAATGATTAGTTTAATTCACTTTATTTTCCATTTAAAACATGCATTATGTTATACGCAGTTGGCTTAAGGTGAAAAAAAAAACCCAACAACATACTAAAAGAATATTTTGTTCTTTTTAGCCACATTTTTGACCCGCCACGACAGCACTCAGGATCACAGTTGCCATACTTTTTTTATGTACTTTAACTCCTGGGTGTTAATGAAGGCATTAGAAATGCAACAAATAAACAAAGTAGGACCTCCAAACCATCTTTATCTTCAAGTACTTGCTATGGCGTTTGCACCCCCTTGGGAACACAGCCATGGATCCCCAGTGGTGCGCCGCACCATCAGATGAATTTTCTCTGAGTTACAGGGTCTTTGCATCCAAGCTGCTCATCGGCTGCACCGGCGCAAAGTATTGATAAAGCTGCCCCTTAGTATTGCAATCATTGACACTGGCTACTCTCATTTTATGAGCAATGGTGGCAGATGGGACTGGAAGAGAAAAGTGTGAATCCTGATAAAACGTTCGTATAATTCTTTCATCAATTTGGCGCTCTGTTTGGTCATAGTAATATTTCAGCATTTTGGTAGTGTTGGTTGTTGTAATGTTTCCATCTGCTGTTTAACTGATAAACATTTGTGGGAGAATCTTGGGTTTCCTGGTTTCACAATCAAGAGTTCAGTCACAAGATGGCTTCTACTGTTCTTTGGCTCAGTCATGGACTGCCTGAAACTTCATCTGCTACAACAAAACAAACAGTGGACGCTAGTTGAGGCTATCAATCCATTAGACAGGGAGGGAAAGAGCAAGGACTTCCTGGAGTGAATGGAGCTGTGTGCCACAACTCCGGGTGTCCAACGTAGCATAGGAGGGTCCAGCAGGTCTATCAAAACTGCTTTCCTTCCTCGTTTAGAATGAGGATTTCTGCTTATTCTGACTGCTCAATCCACCCTTCCTCTGGGTAAAAGATGGATGTTTGTTTTGCAAGACTTAAACTTTGCATTTCTTGAATTGCTGTATTCTTCAAGCAAGTGAAAGTGATTTGGGGGCTAAAATATTACTGGTTTGGGATGGAAGGGTTTAATTAAGAATTAAAGAAGTTGAGAGGAGGGCAGGTTTCTGAACATTGCATACTAGTAAACTTCTTAATCAACAGATATAGATGTTAGGTGCTTTTCTTTCCTATTTCAATAGGGCAGGGTATAGTGTGACATCTAGACTGATGTTACAGGAATACCTTGAACCATTCTCTCAGCCACCCAGACAGCCCTTTCTGGGCCAGACCCATGCATCCTTACTGGAATACACTCGCGATGAGTAATGCACTCTGCCATATCTGGGAAGGGTTCAACAGGGGAGGAGGCAATAGCTGCATGGTTTGCAACGAAATGCGCCCAAGAATAGGCCAACATTGTGTCGCTGGAAGAAATGAGAAAAGATGCAGCTCTGCCTCTCTTGTTAAATCCGTGCATTTTGATCCCTCTGGCTCGCCCATGCTCTCCATCCTCTAGTTGCTTCTGCTAACCCCATCACTTTTGCTCACCTGTATTTGGTGCACAGTTGGATTCCAAGAGGCCCACAGCGGTCCACGAAGCTTTCCTTCACACCCTGGCGGATGGCACGTGCTGTGCTGACCTTGGTCGTCACAATTGGACAAATCCTAGAGAAGGATGTACATGAACACTGTTGGTATTACGTAACTGCAAGGCAAAGGTTATGCTTCACATACTTTACTATAAATGTTATTGCTACCAGCTGGGGAACATGTTCGTAGTTGCCTCGTTTCATTTCCCTGGCACGCCACACTCACCCGCACGGTATCGTCCACAGTCAATCTATCCAACAATTAGTGGTTGATAACGAGACCTGTTAAAAGTCATTATTACTGGAACTTCTCTGTGGCTCCACAATGCCCTTCAGAGCCGGCAGAGTTGTGTTCAAACTGTTCGGAGCGACAATAAGACCGCTAACAGTGCAGTCCAAGAATCAGGATAGAATATTATAACCTTTGTCACAGCCAAGATAGAATGTTACCTTTAAACCTAGGAAGGATATCTCAGCCCATTCCAGAAAAATCCAAGAAAGAAAAGTTACTTGTAATCCTATTTCTGCATCATAGGCATAGTTATAGCATTGATAAGCACTGCATATTTCTGCCTGGTGGTGGGATCTCTCACTGCTTATAAAGTTATGGGGACCCATAGGATCCCTCCCACTAACAATCTTTAGGTACAAGTTTCACCTAATGGCGGACAAGTATCTTTTTCAACAGCAGTTTCACAGACCTTTGTATTGCCCATTCCCATGTGCACATCCTCATCACTCCTCTTATTAAGACAGTACAGAGTCAGTGTATTGTTTGGCTGAGGGGTCTGGGGGAAGCTGCTGATAATGGAAGAAATCCATATATCACGACGAGCGGAGTCACAATAAGGGTAACTTAATTCGGCTTCCACGTCCTGGTTCTCTCCCTTTATCAAACTGCGGGTAGATTCCACAGCATCTGGAATAGAAAGAGAGGAGCAGAATTCAACAGCTCACACCCGAGCGAGCAGGTACATATTGTATCACTTCGGAGAAAGCCTCAAGAAAATAATGTCTGCAGATTGCTTCAAGGTTAGAAATCCCATGTGGCCACCCAATATATTTCTGTGACAGGTATGTGCATGCAGGATCCCACAGAAGCCTAGGGGCTCCAGGTAGGGTTCTCACACACTGGATGACAGGCCTCTTCCATGTACATTATAGCATTGGAAGATGATCTAAATCACAATGGCAGCATTACCCACAACTGGGGTGGTCCCAAGAGGTCACACAGATGTTGGCCTGAAGAATGCAGAGCTGGGGTTCTAGTCTTGGAGGTTTTGAATTGTTTCCAAAGCAGAGAATGCCTGCTGATGAGTGACAAATGTGGGAAATACATTTCCTCGTTCAGGTGAGGCTCAGTGAGCACCTTGGGGATACAAGTAAAAAGATTAATTGGGACAACATTTAGAAAGGTCTCCTTAGGGAGGAGTTCAAGCCGCTGGATGGTGTGGCCTTAAAGGGATTGCGCATGTATCTGACCAAAACTAGGATAAGATCCCAGAAAAACAAGAGGCACTTGACTGGAAGTAACAGGTGCAAAACGACCATCAAAATGTTATGTGACATCAGGTGGACCTTACCGATGTCAACTTGTGAACCAGATTATTTAAGACGTTTGAAAATAATTTGATATTTTCCTTTGTCTCAATAGTGAGACTTATCAGAATAGCAGGTGAACTAGATGTTAAGCTTCCTGAGGTCAACCCTCATCACTGGGTTCAACCCAAAACTATAACCATTGTTGTATTGTAGTAAAAACTAAAGTCCATGTCCTTGTCTCTCGACTTTAAGCAGGTGTCGACATTCTTCAGCATTGTTACCCAGGTTCATCAGGATAAGATCTCAGTTCATGTGCCAAGGAGGAACTGGCTGCCGTTCAAATCCATTGGTCATTGTGAGGCATCTCCTGATGATCCTTCTGCTACCTCGCAGCAAAGACCGTCACTGCTTTAATTCAGGAAGGACCTCAAGACCTGGCTGTTCGACTTAACAACAGAGCCTTCGACGGACCAGCAGTCCACCCCCCCCCCCCCCGTCCCACTCCCTCTCAGCGCTTTGAGACCCTTATGGGTCGGGCTTTGATTGATTTATCACCATATGCCGTGTTGCTCAGCCAAGTCAGGGTCCCAAAGGGGCTTTCTTTTAAACCTCCACTTCCTCTTGGATGATCGAGAGAGGTACCGACGGCCTCAATTTCCCGAGTAGGTTGCCGGTTGAGGTGAGGTCTTCTCCCACATAAAGCTGGGAAAGGAAATTTATGTCTCAAGGATACATTGGGGCTCCAAGGTCCAGTGAGACTCCTGTTTTGTAAAGTATTCACTTATTCTACTTTTTCACACTTTTTCACTTCACTATGTCTAAATGCAGTAGCTATTCCATCTTTTGGTCCTGAAGAAAGCCGGATAATTGTTCCTATAGGCTGAAACATGTCGATCATCTTGCACAACGCCACTCTTTAGTTATAAATCTCCACTACAGGGCGTGGTTTTTAATTTTGACACTTGGACAATCTCCATTAAACATATTTTTTGTCTAAGTAGTTAATTTTATCTTCACTTTCACATGAGCACTGCACTTCATTCTTTCCACTCTTTGAGCATTATTTTGGCTAGAGTTTCTCAACATCTACATCCGCACCGTCACTTGATGGTTTGGGCGGTAGTTGGATTGAGTACCAACTCCCATATGACGATACTCCGCCAATAAGGGTGGTCGGATGGGAATTTCTCAGCCTGATATGACTCATAATGTATGATACGTCGTCTCTTCTTTCCTGAGTTTTTCTGTGCAACAACACACATTCTTTGACTGGGCATCTCTAATCCGTGGTTTGGCTTTCTTTTAAGCAACATATTGATGTAGATCTGAGTATGGTACAGGTTAGCTAATGGTGGCTTAATCAATTGTAAGCAGGCATACAGCATACTCAGTTCTCTAACTTCATAGGTTCATCAGGTGGGATATATTTATTTTTGTTCACCCAACTTCTAGCACCATCAGTGCTCCTGACACGCCTGAATATGTCCCATAATGTATAGTATAAGGACTGGACTTCCAGACAGCACTCTCTCCTTCAAATGATACTCTTGTGACCTTGAAACCATGTACAACTTCACACTCACACAGATTGCAACTTGCTGTAGTTGATCTTGAACCTGGGATTAGCAAGACACTGGAAATGAGGGGCATTAGCTCACCACCATTTACACTAAATGACATGTTAACGCGTATCTATGAACCAGGGCATAATGTTAAAGCTCATCCATGAACCAGGGCGGGAAATTGAAGCTCATCAATTAGCCAGAACAGAATGTTAAAGCTCATCCCAGGGCATAAAATTGCAACACATTCTAATACCCGGACAGAATGTACATCCTATTTCAGAACCAATAAACAATATTACACTCCACACCAGAACTATAGCACAATATTACAGCTCTTCTCAGTACCAGGACTGAATGTTATGGCCAGTCGTAGAATTAAGACAAAACAGAGCAGCCCACTCTAGAGCACGGACCAAGCTCACCCATGAATGAGGACATAATGTTAAAGCTCATCCATGAACCAGGTCAGAATGTTAAAGCTCATCCATGCACCAGGTCAGAATGTTAAAGCTCATCCATGAACCAGGATAGAATGTTAAAGCTCGTCCATGAACCAGGTTAGAATGTTAAAGCTCATCCATGAACCAGGATAGAATGTTAAAGCTCATCCATGAACCAGGTCAGAATGTTAAAGCTCATCCATGAACCAGGTCAGAATGCTGCAGAGAGGCGGCAGACCCGAGAGCAGAGGACGGCCCGGGACCAGGGTTCGATTCCCGGCGCGGCAGGTTTCTGGACCAGGGTCAGCGGACTCGATAATTCTCTCGCCTCGGTGCCCACTCTGATCAGCGATCACACTCGGCAACTCTGGGCATTAGCTTGCCTCATCTTCACTAACGGCCCCACCAAACCGCCGGGGATGCCTGGTCTCACCCTGGAGATACCCATTAAGGGACCATCTCTCAGGGAAGCCAGGAAGGGTTTCGCAGTGGTCAAAGCGCCTTGGGACCCTCCGGGTAAGTAGTGCGATATATAAATGCCTATACATACATATACATACAGCCCATACCAGAACAGAAATGTTACGATCCATCTTTTTACAAGGACTTATCTTTGGTTTCTCATATTAATTTTTTTTTTACTACTTGAGGATAAGTCTAATGGAGGATGAAGACAACTTCGTCTGGAGCATTCACAATTTCTCAGATGGGCTTAGCTCTAGTTTCTAAGTGTTCTCACATTTTCTCATCAAACGAACATCTTTCTGGTTTTTGCTAATTTAGTCTCTGCACTCACACATTCTCACTTGTTCAGCACTTTAATAACAGGGCGTTAAGTGCTGAAATCACAGCTTCTCCCCTGAGCATATATCAGTTCTCGATTTGTGAACTTGTCCAATTCCCTGGTGGATATTCCTACTCAACCCATATCGCTTCACCAGTTGTTGGAAGAACACAAATCATTATTTGAAGATAGACTATGATAGGTGAGGGGCTATGAACATAAAATCATCCTCCAACAATAGGCTATTCCTGTTACACAAAGTCTGGCATGTTCCATTAAGTTTAAGGAATACGTTATGAAGAAAAGGTCATAGGACCAATAGACACCTCTCATTTAACCTTTCCAAAGAAGGAAACTGGAGACATACAATCTAAGGTCTTTGAACAGATATATTTTAGTTGGCTGTTTTCCTCTCCCTAGAATTCGAGTAATCTTAGCTCAGTTAGCAGGGGCGAATGTGTTTTCTTCAGGTAGAATTGGACAAACAATCATTCATTTAGCGCTCAACACTCCCTTTAGTGCCTTCAGATTTCTATGTATGGTGTTTGAGTTAGCCTTAGCGGCATCTGTCTTCCAAAAATTGATGTTCAAACTTTTTGGGAATTTAAAAAATGTACTGGCCTATCAAGATGATATGTCATTTTTTTCTGACACGATGGAGGAGCATGCACACGTGTTGGGTAGTGTACTTGATGTTTTGTAACATAATTAATTTACTGTATGAAAGGATAAGTGTAGGACTAGGGTTGAGGAACTGAATATTTGGGTCATTGAATCTCTGGTGAAGGGGTCAAATCTAAACTGACTTTGTAGAGGTTATTAGAAGTAGTCCAGCACATGAAGGATCAATTAAAGTGTTTCTTTGGTCTGTCTGAGTCACATTTAAAGACGAATTAGCTTTGAAAAATGAACTATTGAGGAGACTCTTAGGAAAAGTAGTTCAATGTGTTTGGGACCCGAAAAATGTGCAGCGTGTGAAAATTTGAAAGATCTTATTGTTAAAATTACAGCTTTAGGTATATTCAGGGATTATGTACAGTCTATTCGGCTTTTTGATGCAGGTGGAGTTGGGTTAGGAACAGTTCGGATGTAAATGTGAATGCATGTGTCTTGTAAAGCGCACTGCTGCCCTGAGGCGTCGTGGCGCTGTAGACCACTGGGGAACCTGTCCTGGTTTTCCCTGTGAGATGGTCCCTACTGGGTATCCCCAAGGTGAAGCCAGGCATCCCCGGCATATGTGGGGGGCCGTTGTAGAGATGAGGCAAGCTAATGGCAGAGTTGCCGAGTGTGATCCCTGGTTAGAGTAGGCACCGAGGCGAGAATTATCGAGTCCGCTGACCCTGGTCCACGACCCTGCCGCGTCGGGAATTGAACCCTGGTCCCGGGCTGATCTCTGCTTCCGGGTCTGCCGCCTCTAACCAGTGAGCCACACCACTCCACTGTAATTTGTGGATGGGAAGGAGTATACCATAGAGTTGGCTAACAAATGTCTTTCTGCAGCAGAATGTAACTACAGCACCATAGAAAAAGAAGCGCTGGCTTGAGTTTGGGCTACAAATCATTTCCCTACTGTTCTGTGGGGGAAGAAATTCATTTTGGTAACTGATCACAAGCTGCTGGCTTACTTTATCTTCCTGTATTTGTTTTGTTCCGGGTTGTGAGGGTGGATGTGTGTTATGTTGGTGAGGGTTCCAGACTTCTGCAGTTTGCTGAAGGCTGGAGCAATGACAGGTGTGCACGGTCCGCTGTCTTGGATGGCTTGCATAAAACCTCTTTTAACTTCACGCCACCTGCATACCTGCATGAGCATAACAATCTCCCCTCACATACAACTCTTTTTTTGGTTGGCAGATTGTTGAACTCACATCTTCTCACAGCGATGGCCAGCAGTTCCTTCTGGACATTCACACTTATTGAACTGTTTGCAGATGGCACCGTGCTGACAAGGTGGGATGCATGGCTCGATCACAGCTAGAGGGAAAAAAAGACTAAGTGAGAATAGACTGTATGCTAGTACATGTGCAGAGGAATAAAAAAGAAGCTTAGGTAAGCAGAGGATCCCGGGTCCAGGGCAGTGCATCAGCTCCAGAGATAGAGATAGAAAAAGCACAGGAACAATGTGAGCAGAGGATCCAGGGTATAGAAGAAGAGCAGGAAATGTGTGAGCAGCAGATTCATGATCTGGGGCAGTACATGCTGCTTCAGAATTAAAGGGAGAAAAAGAGAAGGAACTTCGTGTGCTGTGTCTGTGGCAGTACGCGCTGCTCAAGAAGCAGAGGTAGACAAAGACCAGGAACTAGGTGTGCAGATGGTCTACGGTCTGACACAGCACAAGCTGCTCCATAAGTGGAAGCAGAAAAAGACCGTGGACCTCATGTATGAGGCTGTGCGTCACTTTTACGCAGCCGGTGCGTCACTTTTTGTGACGCACCAGTGGTGTAAAAAATGTGCCTTGTTGCGCCATATTTACAAAGTGACGCATCTAGGTAGATGCGTCACTTTGTAAACCCCCTGCGCAACATTATACCTGCACCAGGTATAATGTATGCAGGGGGGGCGTTTTGACGCAAGAAAGGGTCATGGAAGTGACGCCGTGAAATCTATAAGATTTCACTGCGCCATTTCTTGGACTCTAATGCATCAAAATCTTACACCTGCTTCATGGCAGGTGTAAGACTGACGCAGGCACTAACAACATGGGACTTGCCCATGTGAAAGTACACATTGCTGGAGTTGCGTCACTTTTGTGACACACTCCAGCAATGCGTCACTTTTGCGCCTACAGATACGTCAGAAATACTGACGTATCTGTAACTCCTTGCGACATGATGCGTCATATTATAAATATGACGCATCAATCATGACGCAAGGAGTGCGCACTGAGAAGTGACGCATCGCTGCTTTCACGCAGCGATGCGTCATTTCTCATAAATGAGGCCCCAGGAACTGTGTATGCAGATGATCTAGGGCCTGGTCCTTATTATTAAGAAAATAATTGGTAAATGGCACAAATTTTAACACACGTGCTTTGGCTGAAGACAGCAGATGCAGTCAGTCTGAGGCTTATCAGAAAAGATTTTTTTCTTCAGGCATAATTTTTCACATGGGCTGGATCTAGGAATAGAAGCAACTCCCAGGAGCTACAAATACAACAGAATGTGCTTCATAATGCTGCATTAGCTGTGATTTTGCCACATAATGTAGTCAACTCCACCTAATTTAATCCTCCACTACTGTGCCTCCAAGAATAATTAATAACAATCTAGTCTGTTTCTTGATATTACTGATTAATCTATACACTGTAGACTACAAGGTTATAGCTGTTTCCTAACAAATATTAGAAATATAATGTTTTTTATTAAAAATGAACTTTTAAAAGTGGGCCTTTACAACCTGCTCCTGAAACCAATAATGTTTAGGCCCCCGTTATGCTTTTAGTTACAAATGGGAAAATACTTTCTTCCCTTTTGTACTCCATCATTGACCTTTGTGGAGCTGTCAAAACAGTCTTTGGCACCAAATTGCAGTTTACTAACCAAGGTGTCAACTATGTCCATTTTTATTAGAAAAAACTTTTTCAGGGCAGAGGTCAGACTGCTGCAGCTTGATCAGCATGGCTGAGCCACTTCAAAATCTAATACCAGATGCCCAGAGGAAAACCAAATAATAATAAAAGGAGCAATTTGGTGGTATGCAGCAAGAAAATGTAGGGGCTTATTTATGAGCAACAGCGTCCCTTATGGGCTGCCGTTGCATCACTTTTTGTGACGCAGCGGCGGCGTAAATAATGCGCCATGTTGCACCATATTTACAAAGTGACGCATCTAGGCAAATGCGTCACTTCGTAAACCCCTGCTCTACATTATACCTGCGCCGAGTAGAATGTATGCAGGGTGGGCATTCCCCCCCAAGAAAGAGTCGTACAAGTGGCACAGTGAAATCTATAAGATTTCACTGAGCCACTTCTAGGATGAAGTGTGGCTCAATGGTTAGAGCGGCAGACCCTGATGCAGAGGTCAAGCCCGGGACCATGGTTCAATTCCCCACCTCGGCGGGTCTTGGGATCAAAATTCCACGGACCTGATAATTCTCGCCTCGGTGCCTATTCCAATCATGGAGTCCCACTCTGCAACTCTGGGCAATAGTTTGATTAATCTCCACAATGGCCCCCACAATGCTAAGGATGCCTGGCCTCCACCTTGGGGGTGCCCAGGAGTGGACGCCTCACAGGGAAAGCCAGGACGGGATCCACAGCGGTATTCATACAAGCGCCTGAGACGCCTGCGGGTGAGTAGTGCCCTATACAAGTATCAATTTACGTTTTTTACAATTTACATGCCAATGCGTCAAAACCTTGTACGGGTGACGCAGACCCTTCACATGGGGCTTGCCTCATATGAAAGAACACATTGCTGGAGTTGCGTCTGTTTTCCGACACACCCCAGCAATGTGCCACTTTTGGGCCGACAGATACGTCAGTAATACTGATGTATCTGTCATTCCTTGCGACATGATGCGGCAGACAGTTAATATGACACATCCATCATGTCACAACGAGGGTGCACTGAGAAGTGTTGCATCGCTGCTTTCCCGCAGCGATGCAACACTTCTCATAAATGAGGCCCTCAGTTTCTCATAGTGGAAAACAGTGCTGTCACCAGCTTCACAGAGGACACAAGAAAATGGGTAGAGCAGGGAAGGTATTTTTACTGCACCTACTTTATAGAAAGGGAAGTGTGGAGGAAGCGACACGGTAAGAAAAGACATGGGGCCTGATTCACAAAGGGCTTCTGCAATCGTGGTGTTCGCCCCGCAGTCATGGGGGAGTCTCTGCACTTGTGGCGGATTATCCACAATTTTCATTGCGAAGATTCTGCCCTGAGTGAGGAGACTTCCCCGCGACTCCGAGGCCGCCACCACGAGAGCGAAGGTCATTCGTGAATCAGGCCCTGATTACGACGCAGAGTACTCAGGGAAAGTCTCACGGCAGAGGGCGATGTTATCTGGTAAAGGACTTACACAATACACAAAAAGAAGGTACAGGGTGTATCAAGGAATCGGTCATCTCAACTACTTCATAAGGTACAAAGACTGAAGGACACTGTGGATGAGTCATGCTTTACACCAGCCACACAGTACACAAAATGAGGAGCAGGGTGCATATAAATATTTTCACCTTATAAACCTCAAACAATCTATAGAGTGCTGGGTAGGAAAAATACCTTTCAAGAGATCAGCCTCAAAGAACATATAGTGGAAGAGGCAGGTATAAGTTGTGGAGACGATAGGGCAGGCTAGAAAAAGGCCATGCTGGAAAAAGGCCTCAAATTCACATAACACTTGGTGGGAGGCACAGACTGTCACATGCCTTAAAGGACAAACAGACAGAGTGTAGTAAAGAGCTGTTTCTCACCTGTTTCACACTGGTCTCCCACAAAGCCAGGCAAACACTTGCACTTGTTGAATCCTTTGCACCACCCTCCATTCTTGCATTGGTTCTCACAGAGAATTGGCTCTAGATGAGGCAGAAAAATACAAAAACACTTGAAGTGAAAAACAATGTCTGAGTAAAAGATGGGGAATGGATCAGTTTAGATCTGTGTGGAGCGGGTGGGATCATCTCTGGGGTGAAAAGGTGGGGCTACATCTTGGTTGGGCCCAGGATTACTGGGAATATTGTCTGCAGCTGTGCCCCATCTTTAACTGTCATGTATGCACATTTAATCACACCATTTTCTAAGAGATAGGCCAGGCCCAAAGCAGTGGAAAAACAAAACTGCAAGGTAACATAAATCATCTGGGATCCACTTTATAGATCTGTCTACCTGTGGGTGCGCTTGCGCCAGTAAAATTTTATCATTTTCAGTGCTCCTGACTGCAAGTACTCAGGGCCACATTTACTATTTGTTTCAAGCGACGCAGCGCAGCACTGAATTGCGTGAAAGGGCCATATTTACCATGAAATGTGGGTGCTGCAGTACAAAATACCTTGCTTGGACTTTTAAATTGTTCCCACTTTGTATGTGTGCTGTGCAGTACAGCACATATGTTTATGTTAGATATGTTTAAAGAAAAGAAAACTTTTCTCCAACTTTGCCCCAGCCTCAAGCGGAATTGCAAAAACAACAGGTGATGGACCGAATGAGGATCAATGTCACACATTCAACCCAGTCAAAAGATCTGGGTCCTAATCCATCGTTTTTTTGCACTCCACACCATCCTGGGTTAGACAATGGCGATATGCAAATCAGCTCTGACCCTGTGCCCCATGGGAACAGTCCAGTCCGAACTACAAAAGCCATGTCCTTCCCAGAACGGAATCAAGCATCCGAGGACCGGACCGGTTTCGAGGTAACACCTCTCATCAGCCCGGCTAGCTTGACTCCAGTGGTGTGGAGTGCCTGGGACCCACGTCTGGGCATCCCCAGTACACTTATAGCGGAATTGCAAAAACAACAGGTGATGGACCGAATGAGGATCAATGTCACACATTCAACCCAGTCAAAAGATCTGGGTCCTAATCCATCGTTTTTTTGCACTCCACACCATCCTGGGTTAGACAATGGCGATATGCAAATCAGCTCTGACCCTGTGCCCCATGGGAACAGTCCAGTCCGAACTACAAAAGCCATGTCCTTCCCAGAACGGAATCAAGCATCCGAGGACCGGACCGGTTTCGAGGTAACACCTCTCATCAGCCCGGCTAGCTTGACTCCAGTGGTGTGGAGTGCCTGGGACCCACGTCTGGGCATCCCCAGTACACTCATAGCGGAATTGCAAAAACAACAGGTGATGGACCGAATGAGGATCAATGTCACACATTCAACCCAGTCAAAAGATCTGGGTCCTAATCCATCGTTTTTTTGCACTCCACACCATCCTGGGTTAGACAATGGCGATATGCAAATCAGCTCTGACCCTGTGCCCCATGGGAACAGTCCAGTCCGAACTACAAAAGCCATGTCCTTCCCAGAACGGAATCAAGCATCCGAGGACCGGACCAGTTTCGAGGTAACACCTCTCATCAGCCCGGCTAGCTTGACTCCAGTGGTGTGGAGTGCCTGGGACCCACGTCTGGGCATCCCCAGTACACTTATAGCGGAATTGCAAAAACAACAGGTGATGGACCGAATGAGGATCAATGTCACACATTCAACCCAGTCAAAAGATCTGGGTCCTAATCCATCGTTTTTTTGCACTCCACACCATCCTGGGTTAGACAATGGCGATATGCAAATCAGCTCTGACCCTGTGCCCCATGGGAACAGTCCAGTCCGAACTACAAAAGCCATGTCCTTCCCAGAACGGAATCAAGCATCCGAGGACCGGACCGGTTTCGAGGTAACACCTCTCATCAGCCCGGCTAGCTTGACTCCAGTGGTGTGGAGTGCCTGGGACCCACGTCTGGGCATCCCCAGTACACTTATAGCGGAATTGCAAAAACAACAGGTGATGGACCGAATGAGGATCAATGTCACACATTCAACCCAGTCAAAAGATCTGGGTCCTAATCCATCGTTTTTTTGCACTCCACACCATCCTGGGTTAGACAATGGCGATATGCAAATCAGCTCTGACCCTGTGCCCCATGGGAACAGTCCAGTCCGAACTACAAAAGCCATGTCCTTCCCAGAACGGAATCAAGCATCCGAGGACCGGACCGGTTTCGAGGTAACACCTCTCATCAGCCCGGCTAGCTTGACTCCAGTGGTGTGGAGTGCCTGGGACCCACGTCTGGGCATCCCCAGTACACTTATACCGGAATTGCAAAAACAACAGGTGATGGACCGAATGAGGATCAATGTCACACATTCAACCCAGTCAAAAGATCTGGGTCCTAATCCATCGTTTTTTTGCACTCCACACCATCCTGGGTTAGACAATGGCGATATGCAAATCAGCTCTGACCCTGTGCCCCATGGGAACAGTCCAGTCCGAACTACAAAAGCCATGTCCTTCCCAGAACGGAATCAAGCATCCGAGGACCGGACCGGTTTCGAGGTAACACCTCTCATCAGCCCGGCTAGCTTGACTCCAGTGGTGTGGAGTGCCTGGGACCCACGTCTGGGCATCCCCAGTACACTTATAGCGGAATTTCAAAAACAACAGGTGATGGACCGAATGAGGATCAATGTCACACATTCAACCCAGTCAAAAGATCTGGGTCCTAATCCATCGTTTTTTTGCACTCCACACCATCCTGGGTTAGACAATGGCGATATGCAAATCAGCTCTGACCCTGTGCCCCATGGGAACAGTCCAGTCCGAACTACAAAAGCCATGTCCTTCCCAGAACGGAATCAAGCATCCGAGGACCGGACCGGTTTCGAGGTAACACCTCTCATCAGCCCGGCTAGCTTGACTCCAGTGGTGTGGAGTGCCTGGGACCCACGTCTGGGCATCCCCAGTACACTTATAGCGGAATTGCAAAAACAACAGGTGATGGACCGAATGAGGATCAATGTCACACATTCAACCCAGTCAAAAGATCTGGGTCCTAATCCATCGTTTTTTTGCACTCCACACCATCCTGGGTTAGACAATGGCGATATGCAAATCAGCTCTGACCCTGTGCCCCATGGGAACAGTCCAGTCCGAACTACAAAAGCCATGTCCTTCCCAGAACGGAATCAAGCATCCGAGGACCGGACCGGTTTCGAGGTAACACCTCTCATCAGCCCGGCTAGCTTGACTCCAGTGGTGTGGAGTGCCTGGGACCCACGTCTGGGCATCCCCAGTACACTTATAGCGGAATTGCAAAAACAACAGGTGATGGACCGAATGAGGATCAATGTCACACATTCAACCCAGTCAAAAGATCTGGGTCCTAATCGATCGTTTTTTTGCACTCCACACCATCCTGGGTTAGACAATGGCGATATGCAAATCAGCTCTGACCCTGTGCCCCATGGGAACAGTCCAGTCCGAACTACAAAAGCCATGTCCTTCCCAGAACGGAATCAAGCATCCGAGGACCGGACCGGTTTCGAGGTAACACCTCTCATCAGCCCGGCTAGCTTGACTCCAGTGGTGTGGAGTGCCTGGGACCCACGTCTGGGCATCCCCAGTACACTTATAGCGGAATTGCAAAAACAACAGGTGATGGACCGAATGAGGATCAATGTCACACATTCAACCCAGTCAAAAGATCTGGGTCCTAATCCATCGTTTTTTTGCACTCCACACCATCCTGGGTTAGACAATGGCGATATGCAAATCAGCTCTGACCCTGTGCCCCATGGGAACAGTCCAGTCCGAACTACAAAAGCCATGTCCTTCCCAGAACGGAATCAAGCATCCGAGGACCGGACCGGTTTCGAGGTAACACCTCTCATCAGCCCGGCTAGCTTGACTCCAGTGGTGTGGAGTGCCTGGGACCCACGTCTGGGCATCCCCAGTACACTTATAGCGGAATTGCAAAAACAACAGGTGATGGACCGAATGAGGATCAATGTCACACATTCAACCCAGTCAAAAGATCTGGGTCCTAATCCATCGTTTTTTTGCACTCCACACCATCCTGGGTTAGACAATGGCGATATGCAAATCAGCTCTGACCCTGTGCCCCATGGGAACAGTCCAGTCCGAACTACAAAAGCCATGTCCTTCCCAGAACGGAATCAAGCATCCGAGGACCGGACCGGTTTCGAGGTAACACCTCTCATCAGCCCGGCTAGCTTGACTCCAGTGGTGTGGAGTGCCTGGGACCCACGTCTGGGCATCCCCAGTACACTTATAGCGGAATTGCAAAAACAACAGGTGATGGACCGAATGAGGATCAATGTCACACATTCAACCCAGTCAAAAGATCTGGGTCCTAATCCATCGTTTTTTTGCACTCCACACCATCCTGGGTTAGACAATGGCGATATGCAAATCAGCTCTGACCCTGTGCCCCATGGGAACAGTCCAGTCCGAACTACAAAAGCCATGTCCTTCCCAGAACGGAATCAAGCATCCGAGGACCGGACCGGTTTCGAGGTAACACCTCTCATCAGCCCGGCTAGCTTGACTCCAGTGGTGTGGAGTGCCTGGGACCCACGTCTGGGCATCCCCAGTACACTTATAGCGGAATTGCAAAAACAACAGGTGATGGACCGAATGAGGATCAATGTCACACATTCAACCCAGTCAAAAGATCTGGGTCCTAATCCATCGTTTTTTTGCACTCCACACCATCCTGGGTTAGACAATGGCGATATGCAAATCAGCTCTGACCCTGTGCCCCATGGGAACAGTCCAGTCCGAACTACAAAAGCCATGTCCTTCCCAGAACGGAATCAAGCATCCGAGGACCGGACCGGTTTCGAGGTAACACCTCTCATCAGCCCGGCTAGCTTGACTCCAGTGGTGTGGAGTGCCTGGGACCCACGTCTGGGCATCCCCAGTACACTTATAGCGGAATTGCAAAAACAACAGGTGATGGACCGAATGAGGATCAATGTCACACATTCAACCCAGTCAAAAGATCTGGGTCCTAATCCATCGTTTTTTTGCACTCCACACCATCCTGGGTTAGACAATGGCGATATGCAAATCAGCTCTGACCCTGTGCCCCATGGGAACAGTCCAGTCCGAACTACAAAAGCCATGTCCTTCCCAGAACGGAATCAAGCATCCGAGGACCGGACCGGTTTCGAGGTAACACCTCTCATCAGCCCGGCTAGCTTGACTCCAGTGGTGTGGAGTGCCTGGGACCCACGTCTGGGCATCCCCAGTACACTTATAGCGGAATTGCAAAAACAACAGGTGATGGACCGAATGAGGATCAATGTCACACATTCAACCCAGTCAAAAGATCTGGGTCCTAATCCATCGTTTTTTTGCACTCCACACCATCCTGGGTTAGACAATGGCGATATGCAAATCAGCTCTGACCCTGTGCCCCATGGGAACAGTCCAGTCCGAACTACAAAAGCCATGTCCTTCCCAGAACGGAATCAAGCATCCGAGGACCGGACCGGTTTCGAGGTAACACCTCTCATCAGCCCGGCTAGCTTGACTCCAGTGGTGTGGAGTGCCTGGGACCCACGTCTGGGCATCCCCAGTACACTTATAGCGGAATTGCAAAAACAACAGGTGATGGACCGAATGAGGATCAATGTCACACATTCAACCCAGTCAAAAGATCTGGGTCCTAATCCATCGTTTTTTTGCACTCCACACCATCCTGGGTTAGACAATGGCGATATGCAAATCAGCTCTGACCCTGTGCCCCATGGGAACAGTCCAGTCCGAACTACAAATGGGACGCCCCCTTGACGCAGAGTACAGCAAAGCTGTTACTTTGCATTAGTTTAGGGCTGCCCTCCAGAGCAGCTTTTGTGGCAGAAATTATATCCCAGATCAATACTTTGCATCACGTCTGATGGTGACATCACACTAGTGCAACATGTTGATACGTTTGGCCCTCAATGATTTCAAATCATTTCACTAAGGCCAGCAGGTCTTTTAGGGTTTAGTGGGCCTTTATCCTAACACAATGAGAAACCTAAGCAATTGTTTGCAAAAATATCACTTGCATATATAAATTCCTGCAGCCTTTCTACAGAGGACGAAAAGAATTGCCTGATCAAACCTGTGTAGTCAGGCACTAAGTGCCATCCTTATTGTCCTGTTACTTGTCACAGAAAGCACTTACAGCTAGATTCATCAAAGAGCCGGTTTGCAAGCCCTTAATAGCGATTATTAAGGAATCGCTATTAAGGACTTGCAAAACGGGATTCATGTAGGAATCGCTAAATAAATTGCGATTCCTACACATTCCTTATTTGCTATTAGCAATTTGCTAATCGCAAATAAGATAGCGATTTCAAGGGTGCCAGGGGTGTCCAAAGGACACCCTGTAGCACCCATGAAATGCAAAATTGCACAGGTGTTGCGCACACACATGTCCAAAGGACATGTGTGTGTGTAACATGCAACAGAGAAAAATGCACTAAAGTGCATTTGTCTATTTTTTCGCTATTTACCACGAAGTCAGACTTTGTGGTAAATAGCGGCCAAATATTGCGAATTCGCAATTTAAAATTGGTTAATGAATTGCATTTAAGGAATCTCTAATAGAGATTCCTTAAATGCAATTCCTCGCAAATATGCTATTTCGCAAATAGCGATTTTTGCATTTGGGATGATGAATCCCAAATGCAAAAATTGTGCTCGCAAAGGGCCAGATTCTCAGAATCTGGCCCTTTGCGAGCGCAATTTCCTTTCATGAATCTAGCTGCTAGTCGCCACTTTGAAAATCTCACCTCTTTGGCTTCTGTTTTCTTATTAAATTAAGCCCTCATGGAGGTTCGTTTTAGTACCTGTACTTCCCTGTACCTTCAGCTACACTTTCCCACCTTTACTTTATTCTTCCTTTACATCACACACCTATACATTTCTTTGAAATAAACTTTACTTTGTTCCCATTGTTTCCTTCTACCTTCCCTTCATGTCTATTCCCTAACACTGGATGTTACCATTATGCTGGTTCCCAATTCAACCTTATTCATATTTTTTATGTAGTTATATTGCTTTAAATTAATACCAGCCCTTATGCTAACCCCAATTTGAATTACATTACAGTAATATTAAATGTAAAACCATCCTAAATTTAAAAAAAGTCCAAACATAATTTATTTACAGATAGATAAGTGATTTTTATTAAACTTAATGCTAACTATACTCCTAGGGGCAAGGATTTGCAACAAGAAAATGTGTTTTTTAATGTACTAAACCCATTTAGTGATTCAGTAGTATGTTGGCGAATCACTAAATGGGATTAGCAAACCGTTATGACTAGGTATTACAAAGGGCCTTTTTAGGGTGTTCCTTGAAATAGTGATTATTTATGGTATTTAAATCTGGTCGCACAACATTAATATTTACCAGCTACTGCAAGGTAGCAGCAATCCCATTCACAAACATAAAGTGGTCCCTTGGGGGTGGTCAAAATCTACTTTGTGAATTGTCCAAAATCTTTTGGGAGGATTAGGAAATGGCCCAGGTACCTCCTCTACTCTTAAATTTAGCTTGAAAAACGTTTCTCTTTTTTAAATCTTCATGTGTTTTCCGTAAAGAAAAATGGGCCGTACAGATAGCTTTCTTTAAAAGCAATCACAGACATGGCGGTCTGCTTACCCCATCAGTCCATCATTCCTGTCATTGCAGTGAATTGTAGTGAATCACATTTTGTAACCTACCACATTAATATTCATGATGTAGGTCGGAATTTGCGCCCATTGCGTTTCAGTATTTTATGAAAGGAACTAATAGTACATAGGGTGGTTCGCAAATACCATTGGATTTATAAAACGTGGGTGTGCAAATTGCGATTAATTTTGCAAATCTTATCTTAGTACATCTGGCCCCTTATGGTTTAGACTAAGTCGTGGTATACCTCAGCAAATGCAAATAAAGTAAACTTGCTATTGAGTAATGGCAGGTGACTAAATTTCAGGCAACGGAAAGAGGGCAAAGTAAAGATCGGACAGCCTCTCTAACCTACTGCTTCTATACAGAGTCACAAAGAGAAATAATTTCAATATGTAGAAGTAGTACTGTGCATGATTGCTGAAGACACCTTTGTGAGGATAAGGTTGCACTGCCGCTCTAGAGTTGAGAGTCGACACACCCGCATGGCATCTAGTGGGTGAAAAATAGGGTGGGTCCAGGCTAATCCTATCTTACCTTTTTGGCACCGGGCACCCTGCCAGCCCACAGGACAAACACACTTGTTCACGTCGATGCACTTCCCTCCATTCTGGCACGGAGGTGTACAAAGCGCTGGAGAAGAGAGAAAACAAATCCCAGGGATATGTCATCTTTCACACACCACAATATGAAATTATGTACTCAGATATACTGATGCTGCAGACACAGTCTAATAACATACCCAGGTATCACCATGCTGCAGGCATAGTCTAATAGCATACCCGGGTATCCTCATAACAGTTTAGAATAAATATCGGCTAAAGTACATAATACCGCTAAATTACCTGTTTGACTCATTATTGCCAAGTGAATTTCAATCGTAGCGCTAGACTGCCATAGAGCGCGATTTTAGAATATTATAATTGCATAGGCCTGTTTAGATCGTCTGTGTCTGTACTTGCATTGCGCCCACTGGGACTTTACCCCAATCCTGCTTCGGTGTTTGGCTTGCAGCCATTTTTGTTGTTGTTGTTGTGCCCCCCTGGCCGGATATCCTCCACGCACCCGCCTCCCAGCTGCTCCTCCCTCGCCCCTCCCCTTCCACTAACCATACATGACAGATTCATTTTCGTGCAGCGTTCACGCGCAGCGGACGCGCACCATGCGCGCCGAAGGTGCGCCAAAGGTAAGCCCGTCCACGCCCGTCCGCGCCTGGACCGCGCCCAGTGCCAGACCCCCTGGTCCCCGCCTTACCCAGCCCACTCGCTTCATGTATGACGCCGCAACTCTCCTCGCCCTTAACTCCGGACACACACCACAATGCTACGAAGCTGCCTCGGGACGTACCCACGGCCCCTTCGCCTGCCGCTCCTGCAAATTTACCAGCGATAAGACCCATACCATATCCACTAACCCCAAACACAACTCCGACTCTAACCACCTGAAGTGCATCCTGCTGAACACCCGCTCGGTCCACAGACACGCTACTGAACTCTGGGACCTAGTTGACACTGCTTCACCGGACATCGCATTCCTCACAGAAATGTGGATGAACTCATCATCAACACCCGACATCGCCATTGCCATCCCTGACAATTACAAGATCATCCGGAAAGACCGCACCATCCAAACAGGAGGAGGCATCGCCATCGTCCATAAGAACAACATCAAAATCACGACCAGCTCCGACGAAAACCTTACAACCGCCGAACACCTCCACTTCCAGATCCACACCGACCCCAGAACCACACTTAGAGGCACCCTCATCTACAGACCACCAGGAACCCGTAAACAATTCAGCGAAGACATCACTGACTTCATCAGTCCACATGCCCTCGCCTCCGAGAACTACATTCTACTAGGAGACCTCAACTTCCACCTGGAAAAGAAAAACGACAGCAACTCCACCACCCTTCTTGGCAACCTGGCCAATCTCGGCCTCAAACAACTTGTTGACACCCCCACCCATAGCCGGACATACGCTCGACCCAATCTTCACCTCCAGCAAACACATCTCCTTCGATCACACCACAGCTCTCCATTGGACGGACCACAGCTGCGTTCACTTCAGCTACAAAACCACCTCGACCCACAACCCCCCACAACCTATCCCCCGGAGAAAATGGAACAAAATCACCACCGACCAACTCCTCACTTCGCTCAACCAGAATCCACCCGCCCTCTCATCATACCCAAACCAAGCTGCCATCAAATTCAAACAATGGATCACTCACAGCGCTGACGAATTAGCACCCTTGAAAAACCATCACACCAAACAAGACAACAAAAAGGCCCCCTGGTTCAACAATGACCTTAAGAAATCCAAGAAGCTAAGCCGTACTCTTGAGAAAACATGGAGAAAAAACCCAACCACCGACAACATGACCACCTTCAAATCAGCCACCCGCAAACACCACCAGCTGATTCGATCCACCAAGAAATCAGCATTCAAGAATCGACTCAACAACAACGCCCATAACAGCAAGGAACTATTCCACATCGTCAAAGAATTCACCAACCCCACCGCAGCCTCAAACGACATCACTCCCTCCCAAGACCTCTGCGACTCGTTATCCTCCTTCTTCTACAACAAAATTGCCGACATACATAACAGCTTCGAAAACAGTTCCAACGAACAATCCTCTCCACCCCCCTCAGAACCTAAACCGCCCTCCAACTACCTCAACGCCTGGAACCCAATCACCACTGAAGACACCATCCGCCTAATGAATTCCATCCACTCTGGCTCGCCAACCGACCCATGTCCCAACCACATCTACAACAAAGCAGACTCCATCATCGAACCCCATCTCCGTGATGTCATCAACTGCTCCTTCAACTCTGCTACCTTCCCAGAAAGTTGGAAACATGCCGAAGTCAGCGCCCTCCTGAAGAAACCCACAGCAGACCCCTCTGAACTTAAAAACTACCGCCCCATATCCCTCCTCCCATTCCCGGCCAACTCGCCACCTTCCTGGAATCCAACAACTCCCTTGATCCCTCACAATCCGGCTTTCGAGCCAAACACAGCACAGAAACCGCCCTCATCGCAGCAACAGACGACATCCAAACACTACTGGACAACGGAGAAACAGTGGCCCTCATTCTACTCGACCTCTCCGCCGCCTTCGACACTGTCTGTCACAGCACCCTCATACAACGCCTCAGCAACATCGGCATAAAAGGTAAAGCCTTGCACTGGATCATCTCGTTCCTCGCCGGAAGAACCCAGAGAGTCCGCCTCCCCCATTCAAATCAGAGGCCACCGACGTCATCTGCGGTGTACCACAAGGATCATCACTTAGTCCCACCCTCTTCAATGTTTACATGAGTCCACTCGCCTCCATCGCACGCCAACACAACCTCAACATCATCTCCTACGCTGACGACACCCAGCTGATCCTTTCCCTCACCAATGACCCCAACACCGCCAAAACCAATCTCCACGAAGGCATGAAAGAAGTAGCCATATGGATGAAAAACAGCCGCCTAAAACTTAACTCAGACAAAACGGAAGTGCTCATCCTAGGATCATCCCCCTCTGCCTGGGACGACTCATGGTGGCCTTCGGATCTGGGCTCTGCACCCATACCCACAGACCACGCACGTAACCTAGGCTTCATCCTAGACTCCTCCCTCTCGATGACCAGACAAGTCAACGCCGTCTCACCCTCCTGCTTCAACGTACTTCGTATGCTCAAAAAAATATTCCATTGGATCCCCACCGAGACAAGAAAGACTGTCACCCACGCACTGGTTACGAGTCGACTAGACTACGGAAACACCCTCTACGACGGAATTACAGCCAAACTACAGAAAAAACTCCAACGCATCCAAAACGCATCGGCGAGACTCATTCTGGACATCCCTCGCCAAGATCACATTACCGGCCACCTGAAAGACCTCCACTGGCTTCCCGTCAACAAGAGAATAACATTCCGTCTCCTCATCCACGCACACAAGGCCCTCTACAAACTAGGACCCGAATGCCTCAACACTCGACTATCCTTCTACACACACACCCGCCAACTAAGATCCTCCAATCAAGGCCTCGCCGCAGTCCCGCGTATCCAAAGATCCACCATGGGAGGTAGATCCTTCTCCTACTTGGCGGCCAAGACCTGGAACTCACTCCCCACTCACCTCCGCCTCACTCAAAACCACATCTCCTTCAGAAAAGAACTTAAAACCTGGCTATTCGATAAATAATGAACCCCCTCCCCAAGCGCCTTGAGACCCTCTGGGTGAGTAGCGCGCTATACAAATTCTTGAACTTGAACTTGAGAGAGTTGGTGTCTGTCAGAGGTGGAGAGGGAGGGTGTTCCATGCTTTAGCCATGAGGAAGGAGAAGGAACAACCTCCTGTTCTGGTCTTCTTGATGAATGGTACTGTTGCGAGGGAGAGTTGGGCTGAGCGGAGGGATCTGTGGGGTGCGTTGAACGAGAGGCGATGGTTCATGTAGGCTGGGCAGGTGTTTTGGAGGGCTTTGTGCGTGAGAAGCTTGAAGGTGATTCTCTTTTCGATGGGGAGCCTGTGTAGTGCCTGTAGGTGTTGAGTGATGTAGCAGTGGCGCACTAGGTTTAGGACTAGTCTGGCGGCAGAATTCTGGATGTTCTGGAGTTTGCGGTGAGGTTCTTGTTGATCCTGGCGTAGAGTGTGTTGCCGTAGTTCAGTCTGCTGCTCATGAGGGTGTGGGTGACTGTTTTCCTGTGTTCAAGGGGGATCCAGTGAAGAGTTTTATGTAGGAGGCGGAGGGTGTGGAAGCAGGACAAGGTGACGGCGTGGTCCTTGAGTGGGGGTAGTTTCCCGAGTGCTGTGGGCCACCAGGTATCTCAAGGCATCAGGATGTGGGCCTATGATGAGGATCACGGTTTTGTCTGTATTCAGTTGTAGGTAGCTGTTCTTCATCCATCTGGGGACTGCTTTCATTTCTTCTCGAAAGTTGTATTGCGAAATGTTCAGTTCATTGGATAGTGAGAGGATGGGTTGCCTGCCGTCTAAGTACGATACGATGTTGAGTCTGTGTGATCTGATGATGGGAGCGAGAGGGGCCATGTAGACGTGGAACATTGTAGGGCTGATGGATGATCCATGGGGGACTCTGCAGGTGGTTGGCGTAGGCTCCGAGATAAACGGAGGTAGTCTGACCCACTGCGACCCACTGCGTTCTGTCAGAGAGGAATGAGCAGATCCAGTCGAGGGCTTTGTTTCGGACTCCTGCATTGTAGAGTTTGCGGGCTAGGGTACGGTGCAAGCCTGTGTCGAAGGCCGCCGAGAGGTCCAGGAGGATGAGGGCCACAGTTTCACCTTTGTCGAGTAGAGAACAGATGTCGTCAGTTGGGGAGATGAGGGCGGTCTCTGTGCTGTGGTTTTCCGTGAATCCTGATTGGGAGGAGTCGAGGATGTTGTTCTCGTCGATGAAGGAGGCGAGTTGGCTGATGACAGCTTTTTCAAGGACCTTTGCCGGATTGGGAAGTAGGGAGATCGGTCTGTAGTTCTTTAGGTCGGTGGAGTCCGCCAATGGTTTCTTTAGGAGAGGGTTGACCCCCGGCGTGTTTCCAGTCATCTGGGAAGGAGGCGGTCTCGAGGGATCGATTGATGATTCTTTGTAGCTCGGATCGATGATGTCTGCGGCTCTGTTGTAGATGTGGTGGGGGCAGGGGTCTGTGGGGGCCCCTGAGTGGGTGGTCCTCATGGTCTTTAGGGTGTCCTCAATGCTGAGGGCGGTCCAGCTGTCCAGCGTCGGCTGTGCTGTGCTGGAAGCGGTGGTTGTGGCACAGGTGCTTTTGGCATATACGTGGCAATCAGCATTGTTAAGAAAACAGAAAACCTTTCTGCTTCTGCTTTAGAAAGAAAGAAAAAAACAACCTGCGCGTCAGCTGGAACAGCTGCCTCATCCCAGAGAGAAGGGGGATTGCACAAGAGGGTGGGGGCATGGGAGTCGCGCCGGGGTCCAGTTTTAGGGCTCAGTGCTTGGGCCAGGTGTTTTTTAAGGGTTGGGGCCAGAGGGGTTGCGCTGGGGTCTGGTTTTAGGGCTCAGGGCTGGGGCTAGATTTTTTTTTAGGGGGCTGGGGCTGCGGGCTGCGGGCTGCGGGGTATGTGCCAGGGGCCAATTTTAGGGCTCAGGGTTGGGATCGAGAGAGGTGGATCTACATTTTGAAGAAAAACCTTTACTATGCATATGCCTTTAATATTCTTGCTTTTACAACTACATTAGTTGTAAAGGCATGTGTTGTAAAATCATAATCGTTGGTAAAATAAGCATGGTAAAGGTTGTGTGTGGTAATGGCAATCACGTCATAACAGCATGCTCTACAGCGGAATGGTGTGTTCCATCATACATCAGCTGAAGCCATAGTCTAAGTTGAGGCCAAGGTCGGTCTACTCATGCAGCAGACATTGTCTAATTACATGCAGGGTCTACTCATCGTGCAGACAACGTCTAATCATTTATTATATTATGCTCCTCCACGTAGAATATTCTTCGATGGAGTGATATATACCCAACATGCTTTTCGTTTGGGAATCTGCAGAGATTTAGTAGTGGTTAGGGAGGAAGACTAGCGGTGTGAAATAGGAAATCAAGAAAAGAATCAAGCTTTCTCATGGGGGTGTTTTTCAAAGTTCTGAAACTATTTCATGGTTTCACATGTAAGTAGATTAGCTGGTCTTTTTTTACATTTTCATTTTTACATTGACTAGGGAAAATGTATTTTATTTTGACACCTTAAGTTTATTTCTATAGAAAAGTCTTCTACTAATACCCTGCTATTACAGAAAATGAGCTGTAGAGGTGGCTGCAATTTTGCTTATCCTTTCTTTGTAAAGTGTCTGTTCGGTGTAACCATTGCATATTGGTTGTCTTCAGGTGGTTTGATGGTTGTCATTTAGAGTGTCGTTGGGACACCGTACTTCGAAATCCAGGCCTTTCTTATGACAAACAAATTGTTTTGTCTTGGAAGGAGTAGGAATTTACATTGACAGCTAAAGACAGAGGCAGACTAGTGCAGGGCTCTCGAGTTTCCCGGGTCCATGTGTGATTAGCTCAAAGAGTTCAGGTGTGTTTTTTGCATTCTGGGGTCTGTAGTCTTGGTCTTATAAAGGGGTAGACAGGACTAGGGATCCAAAAATGCAACAAGAGAACCTATGCTAAATGCACTACGCACACATGGCTCCAGAGAACTTGAGAGCACTATTGGTGTTTCCGTTTTTAGCTCTATAATGAGGCAGTACATGCGCTGTCGCTTGTGAGGCATTTTGTTTTCTTACAGGGGGCTTAGAGCCTGCACGTTTTTCTATCATTGGTTGGCTTCACTGTCACTCTCATTTCCTTGCTTCTTATTGGTCAGCTGCAGTTAGGCTTCCTTCCTCATCATGTGTTCATTCCTCACATGGGGCATAGATTACACGTGTCCTTCCACTGCTCCTTTTGTTAGTCACTACTTTTTTTTATATGTGTTTAAGCCCTCTACCAGAGTGCAATCTTTGTTCTGTTGCCTGCCTCATTTGCTTCTCCTCCCCCCTCCTCTATGTTGTTTTATCCCCGCCCGTCCTTGCTCGTACTTATTGCTTCTCACTGTCCATTGCTTGCCACCCACTCACTGTCCATGTTGCTCTTGCTCCAGCCGTTCCTTTGTAGCTTACCCCACCTGTCTGTGTTATGTTCCCTTCTGCCCCACCTACTGGCTGTAATCTCATAGACAGACTTTTTCATGAATTATATGAATTTGCTGGCAGGAAGACGGCCAGAGGTGCTATTCAATACCGCTGTAAACACTATAAGATAGACTTGGGATATAAACTCTTGATAGAAGGGTAAAGAGTTCCTTGTACTGTGTTTAGTCTTCTGGCCTCAAATGATTGATTCACACAACTCGCCAAGTATGTTTTGGCATCTCCCCAATCCTGAAGTAAATCAGCACTTGAATGATAGTGCAAAGGTTCTTATCACACCCCCTGTTGTTCCAGTTCTGCCTCTTTCTGTCCAAAAATCTTCCAACTACAGGGAGGCAAAGCCGGTGTGCATCCCATAGGACCAGTGCGCTAGGTTTGCACTCTTGTGTCCTGGGTGTCAAGGCACAGCACACGATGTGACCCTCACTGCAGCTCCCTTCCCCAGGCAGGACATTGGCAGACAGTGAGGCATATCTAAGGACACTATACAATTACAGTTACAAAACCAATATCCCAGGATCTGTTATGTTGCAGACATAGACTAGGAAAAGTACCATGACTTTTTCCTACCCTTCATTTAACCACTGTAGGCAGAGAGTGCTTAGAAGCTGCCGTAGGGTGGACTTAGGCATTATATAAAACATAATGATTGATTAGCTGATGTGGTTCGATGACTGTGACACAATCTCATAATGTTACCTTCTTTGGAGATGGTAATTAGAGTTCCTTATAACCAGCATTTGTCCCTTATTGCTAGTGCAGTAAAGGAGTGTGTAAGTGCTTTATGAATTTGGGGCACTGTGCATTTGTCAGTATCATAGAGACTAGAGGCCTCATTTAAAGATGAGCGGCTAGCCCTCTAGGCTGCCTGTGTGGCAGAGGGCTACTTGAAGCTAGTCTTTGTAGCTGAGAAAAAATATAATGGCCATGATACTCAAGGAATTTTCTCTGGTTGATTTTTCCTGCCTGGGACCACCATCCCCCGCACAGCTTAGTAGGGCGGCCTCCCCAATGTACTCTCAGCAGCGGCTTAGTGGGGGAAGGGATATCACCACTCAATGGTGTAGCAATGCACCCACTACACCCAGCAATGCCAATGGACAGATTAAATAGTTCTTAATGACCCTTCTTCACTATTATCCGTGCCTCGCCATCACAAGACAGAATCAGACGTAAATAACACAAGCATCGAAAATGCAATAGGTCTCGCCTTTAATTAAGGTAAAACCATTTGCTTTGCTAATGATATTGTATAGCAAAGCAAATGACTAACTTAATGAAAGGCGAGACCTATTGCATTTTTAATGCTTGTTCTATGTTGTTTGCTAACATGAGAAAGCATTTTTACCACACTGGGACCGGAATGACATGTATATTTCCTTTACTGTAAACAGTAAGTCAGGCATGTTATGTCGACATAGTGAGAAGACTCTCCTGTTATGAGTACGGCCCGATAAGGTGCTTGCAATATGTGCAATAAAAACGGCATGTTAGCAGGATAATTACAATTACAATGCTGATCCTGACATGATGATGTGAGTCTCATGTTTAATCTAGAGCATGTGGCTACTCTGCTGCTTGCTGATACAGGCCTAAGTGACTCTAATGCGGTAGCCTACTCTGCTGGAAGTGTATGATAAATGCAAAAAACACAGTTGATGGACAGAATGCAGAACAATGTCATACATTCACCTCAGTACAGAGATCTGGGCCTAAATCCATCGTTTTTTTGCTCACCATGCCTTTCCAGTTTGAACCCAGCCATATGCAAATCAGTCTTGACCCTGTGCCCCATGGGAACAGTCCAGCCCGAACTGCCAAGCCAGGTCCTCCCAGGACTGGAAACAAGCATCCGAGGACCGGTTTCGGGCTTTCAGCCCTCATCAGCATGGATAGCTTGATTCCAGTGGCATGGAGAGCACGGGACTCACGTCTGAGCATACCCGTCCCACTTGCGGTGACAAAAGCAAAAACAACAGATGATGGACAGAATGCAGAACAATTTCATACATTCACCCCAGTACAGAGATCTGGGCCTAAATCCATCGTTTTTTTGCTCACCATGCCTTTCCAGTTTGAACCCAGCCATATGCTCAGACGTGAGTCCCTCGATCACTTTGCCACTGGATTCAAGCAAGCCGGGCTGAGGACGGCTGGAATGCCAGAAACCGGTCCGCCGGAAGCTTGTTTCCGGTCCAGGGAAGACATGGCTTGGCAGTTCGGGCTGGACTGTTCCCATGAGGCACAGGGTCAAGGCTGATTTGCATATCGCCATTGTCTGACCTAGGGTGGTGTGGAGTGCAAACAAACGATGGATTTAGGCCCAGATCTTTGTACTGGGGTGAATGTAAGACATTGTTCTGCATTCTGTCCACCTATGAGGCACAGGGTCAGACTGATTTGCATATAGCCATGTCTGAACTGGGGTGGCAGAGTGGGCTAAAGAACGGTGATGGATTAAACCCAGATCTTTTGACTGGGTGTGAGTGTTTGATTGATTCAGATGCTCCGTCCATCACCACCCCCTTTTGTACCGCCTTTATCCGCCATAAGTGTGGCAGAGTATGCTCAGACGTGAGTCCCTTGCTCACTTTGCCACTGGATTCAAGCAAGCCGGGCTGAAGACGGCTGGAATGCCAGAAACCGGTCCTCGGAAGCTTGTTTCCGGTCCAGGGAAGACATGGCTTGGCAGTTCGGGCTGGACGGTTCCCATGAGGCACAGGGTCAGACTGATTTCCATATAGCCATGTCTGAACTGGGGTGGCAGAGTGGGCTAAAGAACAGTGATGGATTAAACCCAGATCTTTTGACTGGGTGTGAGTGTTTGATTGATTCAGATGCTCCGTCCATCACCACCCCCTTTTGAACTGCCAAGTTAGTCACTTGAGAAATGTTGGGACTGCAATTAGAGGATGTATCGCTAGGTGGCAATCAAGGACGCTGAAAGATAGAGACAGTGCAGAAATGTGTTGTGCTGCTGATTTACAAATTGAAATTGTCTCGCAGTTGGCATACATGATATACGATACAGGCATGAATGCGGAAACTATGTATAATTACAATTACTGACATGATGTACAGAATGGCAGTTTTTGAATTAAGTTGGGGGGGGGCCGTGCGGCGTGAAAGGAAAACAATGAATCTGACGAGGAGGGAGTGGGAGAAGGGAGTGGAGGAGATTCATGCGCGCGCTGTAAGGCTTAATGAGCCATTACAGCAAGCCAGATGGCAGCTGTGCATGTAGCGCGCACTTGTGTGCGTAATAGCATGCTGGGGGCTGGAAAAAAGACTGTGGGTAGCACTTTTAAAACCAGCTACTACATTTCTCACCAGGGCAGAGCATGCACTGTCTCTAGCGAGACCTAAAAAGGGACAAATGGTGGCAACAAAAACAAACATGGTTGGAGAAAGAAAAAAAAGGTAAAGGGAAAAAAAGAAATCAGAGGCAAATAGACTTAGTGCAGAAGAAATAAGGAATGAATGTAAAGAAGGAAGGGGAGATTGAAAGAAGACAAGAGTACAAAGGAAGAATTGGGGCAGCAAATCCATTAGACCACCCTATGAACGGGTCAGGGTTGTATGTTTCGATCGGTCATGTAATACAATATGATTCAATGTTAGAGGTATTTTTTTATATGACTATACTCTTGCTGTCAATTAATTGTGGCAGTGGTTGCTCCATCGGAATACAATTAGCGACTCCAAAACCTCTAAACGGAGTGCATAAAAATCCCTTTTTGAGTGAGCAGTACCTCTGTCATTTTATGGGAAGCCCCCACTCCACCAAACTTGATACTGCAGGTGACTCTTGGTCTTAACCCATTTATCCCGAGCCAGATCATTCATTGACTAACCTTAAACATTAAAGAACCCCTGGTGTTCCATAGATTGACCCACGCTCATTGATCTCTGCTGGCTGCTTCTTCTGCTGTCCACAACCAGATGCATCTTCTATAAAGAACCCTGAAATGCCCCAAGGGGGATGGTAGTTAGGCTTTTCCTTGCAAATGGTAAAGTAGAAGAACTTGAAATCTTTAGAAGTTGGTAAGAGCAGGCGACTTCTGTGTTGTGACTTCTCACTTGAATCTGTTGTTTGTGCGCCTCTTTAAGGGTTTCTGTTCTAAGAAGGTCTACAAAAGTCGGAAAAACCCAAAAAAGTTTAAAGAACCTCGTTCAGTGATGTAGAAGCTATGGGCCAGATGTTTTTCCTGACTCCTAAAATGGGATCGAGAATGGTTACTGTTTCAGTGTTGGAACGGTGTGTGCTATAGGCCACCTTGAAAAGTTACAGAGACCTTAACCCCTTCGATGCTGGTGACGGAACCATTCCGCCATCAGTCACGGTTGAGCTGTGCTGATGACGGAATGGTTCCGTCACAACCACACCCATTTACATAGGGGCCCAGCACACTGAGGAAATCGGGGCCACACGGAAGGTGTTAAAGGAGGTGGTAACCCATTCACAAGAGGGAAAGGCTCCACTGGGACTCCTTCCCCTTGTGAACTGAAAAAAAGGTTTGTTGGGGAAAAGACAGTAGTCCACTGGACAGCTGTCAACTCAAACAAAAACAAATTTCTGTTTTAAACCCAGCCCTGTTACCTTGTAGGCAAAGCAGCTGCATTATAAGAAAGGTTTATTTAACACAGGTCACGGACATCATACACTGTTGACTCCAGCAGGCCACTTTCCCTGTGATGCCCTCCAATGGCAGTGAGCCATAATCTGTGATTTACGGCATTCATTGTCATGATAAGTCTGGTTCTATCCTCTATGTTTTGTAATTTTATGGACCACTCAATTAGTAAGATTCTTTTTGGTGGCAAAAACATAGTGATCAAAATTTGAGGCCAGTATTTTGTGGCTAGTTTGTGTACATCTGGCCCTAAGTAATCTGCTTTTGCTGTGTTGAATCTGTTTTAGCTTGTGCATAGCACTGCTTTTTGGGTCTTATACAAAGATTTTTAAAGTGTGTGATAGCATTTCAAAGTCACTAGTTTGTGCCTCACCATATGTTTCAGGCCAGAAGCAGAAAGTGTATTGAGGTTGCTTGTATCCTGGAAAACTGAGCAAAGCAGCGGGACCTGCCCCACTTCATATCAGGTTCAGGCTGAGCGAGTAGGCAGGGACCTTGTTCACCTGAGCAGGGTTTACTCCTCCCCCTCCCACTGACACATGCCCATGAAGCTAAGGTCACTTGGCCACTAGAGTTAGACTTTACATTGGACTAGTCACCTGAGTGCTAGGACTAGTGCTCCCATTGGTCCATTTTAGGGATGTATGATTGATTTTAGATCTTCAAGCTTCCTATTTGGACCTAGGATTTATGACTTACAGTTGTGACTGGAACGGAAACTGAGGCCCTTGATTGGTTCCAAGGTGTCGGTGTTATATTGGTTCTAAAGCAAAGACAAGTGTTTTTATTGTTGCTAGTGTTTCTATTTTTTGTTTGGCTTAGACCTTGGGTTTCTATTGGCTACTAGGGCTTAGACTTATATTGGCCATAGGCCTATAGTTTCAAGGCTCAGGGCTTGTGATTTTTAATGACTATCAGATTAGGGCTAGGATTTCAATTTGTTACAGGTCTTAGGGCTTGAGATTTTTAAAATATTTTTATTAACAAAGATTCGAGAAACCAGAGCAGACCGAGATGATACCATGATGATAGGGTTGCCATGTACAAAAAACCACAGTTGATACATTCTCAGGAGGGCTTGAGATTTTTATTAGCTCTAGGGTTAGGGATTCCATTGGTTGTAGTGGTAGAGGTTTCTATTGGTTATAGAACTTAGGACTTGGGTACTTATAGATTGCTAGGGTTAGAATTTCTATTGGTTTTAGGGCTGGGCCTTCTAAGGGTTGGGTTTCTGTTGGTTTTAGAGCTAGGGTTTGTATTAGTTATAGGGCCTAGGGCTCACACTGATCCGGGTCACCTATTCACTAGGGCTCTTGCTCCGTTTTTAAACTAGGGGCCTGATTCACAAAGTGCACTTTTGAGCAAATAAATACAAATTAATTTAAAAAATATATATAATGGGCATATCATTTACATAATATTAAATATTAACTATTTTATCATTAAATAATCAATATGTACTATTTGTACATATTTTGTAACATTAATTTATATGCATTCATATTTCTAACTATTTTAAATAATTTAATTTAACATTATGGGGTTTTATTTTAAGTACCTTAAACCAGTGATACTCAAAGTACGACCCGGGGGCCGCATGCGGTCCTCTTGACCTTTACATGCGGCCCCCTGAGCAGCAGCAGCAGTGGGCTGCTCTTAACTCGACTGAGCACTAACATTTTTAAAAAATTACATCTACAGCAAGCACTTATTTAAAGGTTGATTGCAGTTAAACAAAAAGAAGTAACTAGCCCTTAACTTTAGGAATACCTTCATTTTTAAAGACCCAAAGCGTGTAAAAATGCAATAATCTTTTCAAAATTGGCCTGTAGAACCATTTCACCTTAGTAAATCAAATTATAGCAGTGCATTCAGAAGTATTTTTTTTAAGTGATGGTTTTTCAAATATGAATTTAGAAACAATCATGCTTTCCACCCCCCACCCTGACAACATTGGCATTAGTGATTACATCCAAACACTGGAGATGGTTTTGTACAGCACGCATCCTGAAGTCAAGTATTTCGAGGTCCTTTTACATATGATAATAAAGAAAAAGGAAAGAAATTGAAATAAAACAATTGCCCAGGGTCACACAATATGGTCAAGTGGAGAAGCCAGGATTCATCCCAGGTTTTCTGGTTTCACATTGTGCAATTCAGTTCAGCCTGTAGATATACAAGCTTTGCTTCTCCTATGCCCACTTTACTCCACTCTTCCTCCCCCGCTGGCATCAGTGCGGCCCTCAGTCACACCAAAGACCAAACTTTGCGGCCCCCGGGAAAATGTTTGTGGGTACCCATATTCCCATTATGTTCTATGGGAGATCTGAATAAAGCATTCAACCTCACTAATTACAACTATGCAGACGACACGCAAATCATTCTGAAAATGTATTGCCTAGAAGACCTCGACAACTCAAAACTTTATTGCCTTCGTACCATAAACAAATGGATGATGAGTAACCACCTGCAGCTTAACACCGCAATGCCAGAGATCATGACTGAGGGCAATGCCAAGATTATCGCCCTACTGTCATATGGGCCTGAGAATATGAGCCCTCTAACTATACCCAAAGATGTGAGAAACCTAGGGGTAACCATTGATACAGACATTCCCATGATACTGCATGTCAACAAGGTCACACAAAGCACCTTCTACACAATCAAAACACTGTGGCACATCTTCCTAGACCTGTGAACAACGAACAACAAAAGCTACAATCAATCTTCATGCTCGTAATCTCCAATATTGAATAGGCCGATAGCCTTTACCTTGGCGCATCCAGATTTATCATACACAAAATACAACTCATCCAACATGCTGTAGCAAAGCTTCTTCTCTGCCTTCACCCAAGAGAAAGCATGACTCCAGTCCTACAATACTCCACTGGCGACCTATATCTAGAAGGCCATGTTCAAGGCACTCTGCACTGTCCACAGAGCCTCCCAAGTAAAATGACTGCTATATTTACAAGTTAAATTGTAGCAATGCAGAGAAAACAGGACACTGCACTACAGGTTCACATGACCAATCATCATACCACCTTTCCAAAAGAAACCCGTAGGAGGTACTGCTTTTTCAGTATAGACCACCAAGAACTGGTATTGGCGACCAGTCAAGATTCGAAGCATTCAAAGGAATATACACTTCAGAAGACAGTTGAAAACATTGCTTTTTCCAAGCTAATTACAACATCCAACAACCTTGTGATAGAATACGGAAATATATTTGCACTTTCAGGTCCAATCTACGCTCTATAGTATACATATAAGCAACTGCCCAGTAAGCAAATTAATTTCTATATGCAGATACATTTTTAAGAGCTACCCTATGGCTAGTGAGGGTATTATACAGAAATGTCAATTCATTAGTAACCCTTCTCACCTGCACTAATACTAATACCACTCAGCGGTCAGCCGCCGATTGTAGTTCAGGCAAGCTACATAATAAGTACCTTATAGAGCTTAATCCTCTTACACTCACATAAGACATATCTGCTATGGGTTTTGCGCATCATCCAGTACTGTACAAGCCCATAAACCAGCCATCATTGCTGAACAGACATTGAATAACAGAAGAAATCCGTCACATACTGCTGGCCATTCAGAGGACTCAAATCTCATCCAACACTACAGGCCCCAGCTAGCTACATACTGTGACTGCTTCTTTACATCTCACAATGACAACCAGTTATGGGCGCATAGAAACCAAGTCCATCCCAGCAGATTTCCCCACTGTTTCTCTTTCCATTTGCCTTCGATTGGACAACCCAGTGTGGTAACTAGCTAGATAGACTATCATGACATAAAATTCCATAGTAGGGCCTGTAGAGTAGCTGAAAGTTGCCAGCTTCATGAAAACCATAAATTGCATGTCAATATCACACACCTCTACATCCACGACACTGCTAAATGCTTTGTCCCATAACATGATAATCGGACCTTGATGGCTATCACACATGACAATGAAACACTTCCCACACAGGAACAACAAGAAAGACAACACCTTTCCAACCACACACTCAATATGGTGCGGCATGCCACCCAGGAAGGCAAGAGCTTCATGACCTCACATAGGTGCAGAAAGTGCCTTACAAAGATCCAAATATTGCAATGCAATACATCATAATAAGAATAGTGGGAAACAATGTGCTTTTGATTTGGTTGGTTCGGTCTCAGGGTTCACCACATTACTGAAAATGTAAATCGGAGACCCCTTCAAAAGCAGCTGTGAATAACTTACGCGTGAGGCACTGGACCCCCTTGTAGTCCGAGGGGCACTGGCAGGTTTCCGGAGCAACGCATCGACCTCCATTCGCACATGGCAACTCACACACAGCTGGGGGGGATATAGAAATTCGTGTTAATCACTGGCATTTTGTCCCCATCTTCAGACCTACATCCACCCTTACATTCCTGGCTAGAAGGTGCACACTTCGTACAGTGGCAGGGCTATGTAAGGTAGCAGATGGCTGCATTACCAGAGTATCTCCAGGAGATACATGCTGGACTTCCATTTGGTGTCATGAAAATTTCCAGCTTCATGTAGTTAGAGTAAGTACCTCTCTCCAAGTCACTACGGATGGTATCTTTTGTCCTGAACTTTGCACTAAAAAATCATTGTTTTTAGCTGTGCTTGTCTATTTAGGTCAATGCACGAATTCATTAGACCACCAAACGAAAGTCCTGAACTGGAAACAACATCCATAATGAACTTGAGAGAGGTGATCAATATAGCCCTTAATAGCATTTTAGCCTGCTAGACAGCAGACCTAATATGGGAAGAAAGGGGTTTTCTGTCCTCCTTGGCTGACTTAATAAAGAACTTCATTCCAGTCCATTCTTTTTCACCCACTATTCAATTCTAGCCAAAGGTCCATCCTACACTAATCAGTACCGACCCTACTCCTCAAGGACCAGCTAACGTTGCTTGAGTTCCAGTTCATGGTGGTCTGGGCCTGGAAGTCTGGGCTGGACTGTTCCCATTGCAGCAGAGTCGAGACGGATTTGCATATGGCTGGTTTCAAACTGAGGGGGTACGCTGAACTGGGATGCGGCCCGAGTAATTACAGGTGGCTGAAATTGATTAAAGCATTCCACCCTTCACTTTTTTGTATACTCCATTTACAAAGTGGGGAAAGAAGGTTACTGGCCAGCAGTTGTAAAGTCCATTTCTTACTTTTTGGTGACATACAAATAGTTGAAGGGTGCAATATAAATGCTAATAACATGCCACAGTTTATTATCAATGAAGCCCTTCCAGTCAGTTGGCACTAAATGCTATTGTAGTGCTTAATCTTTTTATAATGGACCGTTGACATCAAAGCCTGAAGACTCCACTAACAGACTGAATGAAGAATTTGCTGCGACACAAGTAAAATAGCATTTTAGCGCTCCACATCTGTATTTGATGCTGGCCGGACCGTCTAAATGAGTTTTGCTTGGGAGTTCATGTTTGTTGACCTCAAGCTGGATAGGGGGTGTTTGTGAACTGATTACCATGTATCCTGATTGCCCTGAAGGTCTGCAATGTTGGAGGGTCATTGGCATATGCACCCTCCTAGGCACTTATGAGATAGCCTTACCTGTCTGGCAGCCAGGACCGGTCCAGCCAGTAGGGCAGAGGCAGGTGTTGGACCGCATGCATGTCCCGCCGTGAGCACAAGGTGGGGCGCACATCGCTAAAGGGATGAAAAAGCAGATATGGAAATTTCACTGTACAGTACGTTGAATCCAGCATCAATCCAGAGCTTTCCAGCATTGTGCACTTTGCATAGGTGACCTCAGGAGTCCACAGTATACAATGGCGCTGGCACCCACTGGATCTTGAAAAAGTCATGCATCTCTTCCATGACACCGTAGCTCTATTTACAATACCTGCCTAGTGGACATGTCAAAGGGACTGTGTTCCTTATACCCAGTGTCTAGTGTGTAGCAAGACAGAGAACTGTCTTTACGGTCCAAAAGTGCCATTTCAGCCATTTTTCAGTTGCTGTTAACTTGCCAAGCTAAAATGCATATCTAAGTGGTATGCAGCTGAGATGTGATTTATTTCTCCCTAGATGCATTAGAGCAGGCAAGACTGGCAATGCTTGGATTTGGTTTAGTGACAAGCTGAGATGGCCCTGATAACTAGAGGTGATTGAACAGGTGCCAAAGTAGGGAAGACCTGCCACACACATTGTACGCAAGCGTGGCACTTGCTCTCCTGCTAAGAACCAGCAACTACCTACATCTAATCCCAGCTAAGAAGTAACAATGTCAATCACGGTGAAACAAATCCTCACAACCAATCCATAAAGCTCTCGACTACTGGCTCATCTATAGACTCTCTACATCTAGCACTTAGCCCCTTTAGCTTGGGAGGACATGCAGTGGATTCTTGGGTTTACTGTATTGAGTTGAGTGATGAAAAATCAAGAAATGCACCTCTGCGCCAGGAACCGCATTCTCCTAGATCACAGGGAAACTGAAAACAAGGTTTAAACTGAAAACAAGAATGTCTAAACATGAGCAATTTTTCACACAAAAGTGTAAATTGGTTGCAAAAACTCAGTATTAACCTGGTGCAAATATCATTTGCCCCGGGCAGTCTCTTATATTTATGTAGACTGCAAACTAAAGTAGGGTAATAGAATTTGTAGAAGCAAATCTATCAATAGTTGCAGAATGAGCTGGAATGTCAATTATGATGCAATTTGCTTAAAAAGGTAGCTGCTTAAGTAGGCGGCAATCAGACACTTAACTTTTCACTCAGTTGTCCAGTCGTGTTGTCCCCACTGTTTTTAGGTCTCGGACCGTAGGCTGCGCTTGCGCAGTCTCGCTCCGAGATTTAATGTCTCCTAAAGTGGGACTTGAACCCGCCCCTCTTCTCTATTGGCTGGCTTCCAAAAACGGAGGCCAGCCATTGGAGGAGAGGGGCATCACTCTGTTCATGCCCCGTCTTTTTCGGATTCAGGGCGTGCTTTTTGCAGTTTTCTCGCCGTGACGTCAGCCGTCAATTAACAGCAAAAACCACGCCCCCAATGCGAAAATGTCGGCGCTTTTCAGACGCCATTTCTGCTCGACCGCCGCCGCAAGAAGTCGAGAAGCTGCCGAGTCCTCCGGTGAGTGATTGGTGTCCTGCCCCCTCGTTGCTTGTGCTTGCTGTCCTGCCCCCCTCGTTGCTCGTGCTTGCTGTCCTGCCCCCCTCATTGCTTGTGCTTGCTGTCCTGCCCCCTTGTTGCTAGTGCTTGCTGTCCTGCCCCCTCGTTGCTTGTGCTTGCTGTCCTGCCCCCCTCGTTGCTCGTGCTTGCTGTCCTGCCCCCCCTCATTGCTTGTGCTTGCTGTCCTGCCCCCTCGTTGTTCGTGCTTGCTGTCTTGCCCCCTCGTTGCTTGTGCTTGCTGTCCTGCCCCCTCGTTGCTCGTGCTTTCTCTACTGCCCCCCCTCGTTGCTTGTGCTTGCTGTCCTGTCCCCTCGTTGCTTGTGCTTGCTGTCCTGCCTCCACGTTGCTCGTGCTTGCTCTCATGCCCCCCTTGTTGCTTGTGCTTCCTCTCCTGCCCCCCCTCGTTGCTTGTGCTTGCTGTTCTGCCCCCTTGTTGCTAGTGCTTGCTCTCCTGCCACCTCGTTGCTTGTGCTTGCTGTCCTGCCCCCCTCGTTGCTCGTGCTTGCTGTCCTGCCCCCCCTCGTTGCTTGTGCTTGCTGTCCTGCCCCCTAGTTGCTCGTGCTTACTGTCTTGCCCCCTCGTTGCTTGTGCTTGCTGTCCTGCCTCCTCGTTGCTCGTGCTTTCTCTACTGCCCCCCCTCATTGCTTGTGCTTGCTGTCCTGCCCCCTCGTTGCTTGTACTTGCTCTCCTGCCACCTCGTGCTTGCTGTCCTGCCCCCTCGTTGCTTGTGCTTGCTGTCCTGCCCCCCTCATTGCTTGTGCTTGCTGTCCTGCCACCTCGTTGCTTGTGCTTGCTCTCCTGCCCCCCTCGTTGCTTGTGCTTGCTGTCCTACCGCCTTGTTGCTCGTGCTTGCTGTCCTGCCCCCCCTTGTTGCTTGTGCTTGCTCTCCTGCCTCCCCTCGTTGCTTGTGCTTGCTGTCCTGCCCCCTCGTTGCTTGTGCTTGATGTCCTGTCCCTCGTTGCTTGTGCTTGCTCTCCTGCCCCCCTCGTTGCTTGTGCTTGCTGTCCTGCCCCCTTGTTGCTTGTGCTTGCTGTCCTGGCCCCCCTCATTGCTCGTGCTTGCTGTCCTGCCCCCTCATTGCTTGTGCTTGCTGTCCTGCTCCCTCGTTGCTTGTGCTTGCTGTCCTGCTCCTTCTTTGCTTGCGCTTGATGTCCTGTCCCTCGTTGCTTGTGCTTGCTGTCCTGCCCCCTCGTTGCTTGTGCTTGCTGTCCTGCCCCTTGTGGCTCGTGCTTGCTCTCCTGCCCCCCTCATTGCTTGTGCTTGCTCTCCTGCCCCCATCGTTGCTTGTGCTTGCTGTCCTGCCCCCTTGTTACTTGCGCTTGCTGTCCTACCCCCTCGTTGCTTGTGGTTGCTCTCCTGCCCCCCACCTCGTTGCTTGTGCCTGCTGTTCTACCCCCTCGTTGCTCGTGCTTGCTGTCCTGCCCCCCTCGTTGCTTGTGCTTGCTCTCCTGCCCCCCTCATTGCTTGTGCTTGCTGTCCTGCCCCCTCGTTGCTTGTGCTTGATGTCCTGTCCCTCGTTGCTTGTGCTTGCTCTCCTGACCCCCCTCGTTGCTTGTGCTTGCTGTCCTGCCTCCTCGTTGCTTGTGCTTGCTGTCCTGCCCCCCCCTCGTTGCTCGTGCTTGCTGTCCTGCCCCCCTCGTTGCTTGTGCTTGCTGTCCTGCCCCCTCGTTGCTCGTGCTTGTTGTCCTGCCCCCTCGTTGCTTGTTGTCCTGCCCCCCCTTGTTGCTCGTGCTTGCTGTCCTGCCCCCTCGTTGCTCGTGCTTGCTGTCTTGCCCCCTTGTTGCTTGTGCTTGCTGTCCTGCCCCCTCGTTGCTGGTGCTTGCTCTCCGGCCCCCCCTCGTTGCTTGTGCTTGCTGTCCTGCTCCCTCGTTGCTTGTGCTTGCTGTCCTGCCCCCTCGTTGCTCGTGCTTGCTTTCCTGCCCCCCCCTCGTTGCTTGTGCTTGCTGTCCTGCCCCCTCATTGCTTGTGCTTGCTGTCCTGCCCCCTTGTTGCTCGTGCTGGCTCTCCTGCCCCCCCTCGTTGCTTGTGCTTGCTGTCCTGCCCCCCTAGTTGCTTGTGCTTGCTCTCCTGACCCCCTCGTTGCTTGTGCTTGCTGTCCTACCCCCTCGTTGCTTGTGCTTGCTCTCCTGCCCCCTCGTTGCTTGTGCTTGCTGTCCTGCCCCCTTGTTTCTTGTGATTGCTGTCCTGCCCCCCCTCGTTGCTTGTGCTTGCTCTCCTGCCCCCCCTCGTTGCTTGTGCTTGCTGTCCTGCCCCCTTGTTGCTTGTGCTTGCTGTCCTGTCCCTCGTTGCTTGTGCTTGCTCTCCTGCCCCCCTCGTTGCTTGTGCTTGCTATCCTGCCCCCCCTCGTTGCTTGTGCTTGCTGTCCTGCCCCCTCGATGCTCGTGCTTGCTGTCCTGCCCCCTTGTTGCTTGTGCTTCCTGTCCTGCCCCCTCGTTGCTTGTGCTTGATGTCCTGTCCCTCGTTGCTTGTGCTTGCTCTCCTGCCCCCTCGTTGCTTGTGCTTGCTGTCCTGCCCCCTCGTAGCTTGTGCTTGCTGTCCTGTCCAACCCTGGTTGCTTGTGCTTGCTCTCCTGCCCCCCCTTGTTGCTTGCGCTTGCTGTCCTGTGCCTCGTTGCTTGTGCTTGCTCTCCTGCCCCACCCCTCGTTGCTTGTCCTTGCTCTCCTGCCCCCTCATTGCTTGGGCTGCTTTCCTGGCCCCCCTCGTTGCTTGTGCTTGCTCTCCTGCCCCCCCTCGTTGCTTGTGCTTGCTGTCCTGTCCCTCGTTGCTTGTGCTTGCTGTCCTGCCCCCCTCATTGCTTGTGCTTGCTGTCCTGCCCCCCTCGTTGCTTCTGCTTGCTGTCCTGCCCCCTCGTTGCTCGTGCTTGCTGTCCTGCCCCCTCGTTGCTCGTGCTTGCTGTCCTGCCCCCTCATTGCTTGTAGTTGCTCTCCTGCCACCTCGTGCTTGCTGTCCTGCCCCCTCGTTGCTTGTGCTTGCTGTCCTGCCCCCCTCGTTGCTTGTGCTTGCTGTCCTGCCCCCCCCCTCGTTGCTTGTGCTTGCTGCCCTGCCCCTTCGTTGCTTGTGCTTGCTGTCCTGCCTCCTCATTGCTTGTGCTTTCTCTCCTGACCCCTCGTTGCTTGTGCTTGCTGTCCTGCCCCCTCGTTGCTTGTGCTTGCTGTCCTGTCCCTCGTTGCTTGTGCTTGCTCACCTGCCCTCCCCTCGTTGCTTGTGCTTGCTGTTCTGCCCCCTCGTTGCTTGTGCTTGCTGTCCTGCCCCCTTGTTGCATGTGCTTGCTCTCCTGCCCCCCTTGTTTCTTGTGCTTGCTGTCCTGCCCCCTTGTTGCTAGTGCTTGCTGTCCTGCCCCCTCGTTGCTTGTGCTTGCTGTCCTGCCCCCCTCGTTGCTCGTGCTTGCTGTCCTGCCCCCCCCTCATTGCTTGTGCTTGCTGTCCTGCCCACTTGTTGCTAGTGCTTGCTGTCCTGCCCCCTCGTTGCTTGTGCTTGCTGTCCTGCCCCCCTCGTTGCTCGTGCTTGCTGTCCTGCCCCCCCTCATTGCTTGTGCTTGCTGTCCTGCCCCCTCGTTGTTCGTGCTTGCTGTCTTGCCCCCTCGTTGCTTGTGCTTGCTGTCCTGCCCCCTCGTTGCTCGTGCTTTCTCTACTGCCCCCCCTCGTTGCTTGTGCTTGCTGTCCTGTCCCCTCGTTGCTTGTGCTTGCTGTCCTGCCTCCACGTTGCTCGTGCTTGCTCTCATGCCCCCCTTGTTGCTTGTGCTTCCTCTCCTGCCCCCCCTCGTTGCTTGTGCTTGCTGTTCTGCCCCCTTGTTGCTAGTGCTTGCTCTCCTGCCACCTCGTTGCTTGTGCTTGCTGTCCTGCCCCCCTCGTTGCTCGTGCTTGCTGTCCTGCCCCCCCTCGTTGCTTGTGCTTGCTGTCCTGCCCCCTAGTTGCTCGTGCTTACTGTCTTGCCCCCTCGTTGCTTGTGCTTGCTGTCCTGCCTCCTCGTTGCTCGTGCTTTCTCTACTGCCCCCCCTCATTGCTTGTGCTTGCTGTCCTGCCCCCTCGTTGCTTGTACTTGCTCTCCTGCCACCTCGTGCTTGCTGTCCTGCCCCCTCGTTGCTTGTGCTTGCTGTCCTGCCCCCCTCATTGCTTGTGCTTGCTGTCCTGCCACCTCGTTGCTTGTGCTTGCTCTCCTGCCCCCCTCGTTGCTTGTGCTTGCTGTCCTACCACCTTGTTGCTCGTGCTTGCTCTCCTGCCTCCCCTCGTTGCTTGTGCTTGCTGTCCTGCCCCCTCGTTGCTTGTGCTTGATGTCCTGTCCCTCGTTGCTTGTGCTTGCTCTCCTGCCCCCCTCATTGCTTGTGCTTGCTGTCCTGCTCCCTCGTTGCTTGTGCTTGCTGTCCTGCTCCTTCTTTGCTTGCGCTTGATGTCCTGTCCCTCGTTGCTTGAGCTTGCTGTCCTGCCCCCTCGTTGCTTGTGCTTGCTGTCCTGCCCCTTGTGGCTCGTGCTTGCTCTCCTGCCCCCCTCATTGCTTGTGCTTGCTCTCCTGCCCCCATCGTTGCTTGTGCTTGCTGTCCTGCCCCCTTGTTACTTGCGCTTGCTGTCCTACCCCCTCGTTGCTTGTGCTTGCTCTCCTGCCCCCCACCTCGTTGCTTGTGCCTGCTGTTCTACCCCCTCGTTGCTCGTGCTTGCTGTCCTGCCCCCCTCGTTGCTTGTGCTTGCTCTCCTGCCCCCCCTCATTGCTTGTGCTTGCTGTCCTGCCCCCTCGTTGCTTGTGCTTGATGTCCTGTCCCTCGTTGCTTGTGCTTGCTCTCCTGACCCCCCTCGTTGCTTGTGCTTGCTGTCCTGCCTCCTCGTTGCTTGTGCTTGCTGTCCTGCCCCCCCCTCGTTGCTCGTGCTTGCTGTCCTGCCCCCCTCGTTGCTTGTGCTTGCTGTCCTGCCCCCTCGTTGCTCGTGCTTGTTGTCCTGCCCCCTCGTTGCTTGTTGTCCTGCCCCCCCTTGTTGCTCGTGCTTGCTGTCCTGCCCCCTCGTTGCTCGTGCTTGCTGTCTTGCCCCCTTGTTGCTTGTGCTTGCTGTCCTGCCCCCTCGTTGCTGGTGCTTGCTCTCCGGCCCCCCCTCGTTGCTTGTGCTTGCTGTCCTGCTCCCTCGTTGCTTGTGCTTGCTGTCCTGCCCTCTCGTTGCTCGTGCTTGCTTTCCTGCCCCCCCCTCGTTGCTTGTGCTTGCTGTCCTGCCCCCTCATTGCTTGTGCTTGCTGTCCTACCCCCTTGTTGCTCGTGCTGGCTCTCCTGCCCCCCTCGTTGCTCGTGCTTGCTGTCCTGCCCCCCTAGTTGCTTGTGCTTGCTCTCCTGACCCCCTCGTTGCTTGTGCTTGCTGTCCTACCCCCTCGTTGCTTGTGCTTGCTCTCCTGCCCCCTCGTTGCTTGTGCTTGCTGTCCTGCCCCCTTGTTTCTTGTGATTGCTGTCCTGCCCCCCCTCGTTGCTTGTGCTTGCTCTCCTGCCCCCCCTCGTTGCTTGTGCTTGCTGTCCTGCCCCCTTGTTGCTTGTGCTTGCTGTCCTGTCCCTCGTTGCTTGTGCTTGCTCTCCTGCCCCCCTCGTTGCTTGTGCTTGCTATCCTGCCCCCCCTCGTTGCTTGTGCTTGCTGTCCTGCCCCCTCGATGCTCGTGCTTGCTGTCCTGCCCCCTTGTTGCTTGTGCTTCCTGTCCTGCCCCCTCGTTGCTTGTGCTTGATGTCCTGTCCCTCGTTGCTTGTGCTTGCTCTCCTGCCCCCTCGTTGCTTGTGCTTGCTGTCCTGCCCCCTCGTAGCTTGTGCTTGCTATCCTGTCCAACCCTTGTTGCTTGTGCTTGCTCTCCTGCCCCCCCTTGTTGCTTGCGCTTGCTGTCCTGTGCCTCGTTGCTTGTGCTTGCTCTCCTGCCCCACCCCTCGTTGCTTGTCCTTGCTCTCCTGCCCCCTCATTGCTTGGGCTGCTTTCCTGGCCCCCCTCGTTGCTTGTGCTTGCTCTCCTGCCCCCCCTCGTTGCTTGTGCTTGCTGTCCTGTCCCTCGTTGCTTGTGCTTGCTGTCCTGCCCCCCTCATTGCTTGTGCTTGCTGTCCTGCCCCCTCGTTGCTCGTGCTTGCTGTCCTGCCCCCTCGTTGCTCGTGCTTGCTGTCCTGCCCCCTCGTTGCTTGTAGTTGCTCTCCTGCCACCTCGTGCTTGCTGTCCTGCCCCCTCGTTGCTTGTGCTTGCTGTCCTGCCCCCCTCGTTGCTTGTGCTTGCTGTCCTGCCCCCCCCCCCTCGTTGCTTGTGCTTGCTGTCCTGCCTCCTCATTGCTTGTGCTTTCTCTACTGACCCCTCGTTGCTTGTGCTTGCTGTCCTGCCCCCTCGTTGCTTGTGCTTGCTGTCCTGTCCCTCGTTGCTTGTGCTTGCTCACCTGCCCTCCCCTCGTTGCTTGTGCTTGCTGTTCTGCCCCCTCGTTGCTTGTGCTTGCTGTCCTGCCCCCTCGTTGCATGTGCTTGCTCTCCTGCCCCCCTTGTTTCTTGTGCTTGCTGTCCTGCCCCCCTCGTTGCATGTGCTTGCTCTCCTGCCCCCCTCGTTGCTTTTGCTTGCTGTCCTGCCCCCCTCGTTGCTTGTGCTTGCTCTCCTGCCCCCCTCTCGTTGCTTGTGCTTTCTGTCCTGCCCCCTCGTTGTTTGTGCTTGCTCTCCTGCCCCCCCGTTGCTTGTGCTTGCTGTCCTGCCCCCTCGTTGCTCGTGCTTGCTGTCCTACCCGCCCTCGTTGCTTGTGCTTGCTCTCCTGCCCTCCCTCATTGCTTGTGCTCGCTGTCCTGCCTCCTCGTTGCTTGTGCTTGATGTCCTGTCCCTCGTTGCTTGTGCTTGCTCTCCTGCACCCTCGTTGCTTGTGCTTGCTGCCCCCTCGTTGCTTGTGCTTGCTCTCCTGTCCTGCAATTGGCATTGTAAATGACAATGCCATTTATTTATGTTTTAAAAACAAAAACATAAATAAAAATAATGTCATAAGCAATGCCAATAGCTCTAACTTTAAGAATGCTGAGACCATTGCATTGTAAATGCTTGTTTATTAAACTTTCAAGAATAAGCATAATACTCTTTATGGTAAAACACTTTTGAACACCATTGAGCACCGAGAATTGTGTAGCATGGACACTCAAGCAGAATACTGAGGGAGAAGGAGGCAGTCATTCACCCAAAACAAAAAGCTTCAGAGGGCTGGAGAGAACCTGTCAAAACCGATAATCCCTCCCCACAGCACCACAGGCCCTTTTATTTAACAATTATGGGGAGAGGATGTAGCCTAACAACTAGGGCGGTCGATCTCAAATCTGGGGAACCAGATTCGAGTCTCGGAAATGACGCTCAACACCCTGTGATTCCGGGGAAAATCACTGCGTAACAAACATGAATGTGTCCTTCTGTAATGCAACTGGTGCTCATGTAAAGCGCTCTGATTCCTGATACATTAGGGTCACGTTTACGCTATATAAAACTACGGGGAAAAGACAAAACAACACAGTAGATTGAAATATTTTAAAAGCGATGTTAGTAGAACCAGATCCAGATCCAGTTCAGGAAACCTTCTTCTGACCATGTTTCCTACCTGAGCAGCCCGGCCCTGGATACCCAGCGGGACAATCACACGTATCTGGCGCCACGCAGACTCCGTAGTTTTGGCAGGGAGGGTTACACACAGCTGGAAGAAACGAACAACAAAATGCACCTGTGGTTAATTTCAAGATGATGTAAGCATTAACCCCTGTACATTCCTGCCCCCAGTGAGATTCTAAAAGAGCACATGAATCCTCACATCTCCTAAAGAAGTCCCAATTGTCCTGAAGAAGTTCTAAATATTCAATAGTACACCCACATGCCCAAAGTAAATGTGCATGTGGGTGTACTTGTAAAGCACACTGTGACTCCAAGGAGTATCCTGGCGCTGAAGACCGCTGGGGAACCCGTCCTGGTTTTCCCTGTAAGATGGTCCCTTTCTGGCTGTCTCCAAGGTGAAACCAGGCATCCCCGGCGTCTGTGGGGGGCCGTTGTAGAGATGATGCAAGCTTAATGCCCAGAGTTGCCAAGTGTGTTCCCTGGTTAGAGTAGGCACCGAGGCGAGAATTATCAAGTCCATTTGACACTGGTCCACGACCCTGCCCCGCCGGAAATTGAACCCTGGTCCCGGGCCGTTCTCTGCTTACGGGTCTGCCGCCTCTAACCTGTGAGCCACACCACTCCACAAAGTAAGGGCCTGGTTTAGAGTTTAGAGTTTGGCGGACCATCAGCCGTATTACAAGTCTTTTTATATCCTATGACATTTGTAATATGGAGGAAGGGATATCTGTCAGGTTTGTGATGGAGTGACCTGTCCGCCAACTCAATATCAGACCCCAAGTCTCATATGTCTGCGATGGACCTAAATGTCCTTGAATGACAATTACACTTTGGAAAAGCTCAACATTAACTAGTGACATTTGAAATGTCCAGGAGAAGCTTTACTACAAAGAGAAGTAGTTACACATCTCCTGCTTGAATGAAGAATCCAAGGAAACCCCTCATAGTTGTGGTGCAGTGGGTCGCTCCCGCATCCGGGCCCCTGTGTCCCTGCACCTGCTCTACTAATAAGTCTAATGCCCCTTCTGGGGAGCCCGTCTCAGGTTATACATTTGACTGTAGGACAGAAATTCCAAGGAATCAATCATCTGGAGGACTCTATAGACAAGCCTCTTTTTCAGAAGAGACTTTTTTTTTGTTAAAGGGTCTGAAATCCCACACGTGGGTGAGACACGAAGACGTTCCATGAAGATGCCTTGATAGGAAAAGTGCCCCACAGCAGGACATCAAATCCCACAAGGTATTCTAACTGCCGCTTGTATTTCAAATAACGCACGCTTGCACCGTGGTGTTGTTTAGGGCTATAAAAATCCATTGACGCTATTTCCCAAATCACTTGTACCCATTTGTAGTTGCTTTTTAAGGATTAAATAAAGAGGCAACCAAGCACACATACTAGTGCCCCGTGCACATCCCAAACTGTACTTTAAGCAAAGTTAATGTCCTGTTAATTTAGTGGCTGGACAAACATTTCAATCTCTCAATTATATTCATTCACATTAACAAAGCCATGGATTACACTCTCGCATTTAATTGCCAAAAGTTTTAAATACATGAATAAAATTAACTTAAATTGATTGGTACTTGGAGACCAGAGCTATATTACTGGCTAATAAAACTGACCTTTAATATGACTTAGGGGCCCTCGAGTTTTACACATTCATATTGCTCTCTCCACCCCTTTCCTCCTCCATTTATTAGGGTTTGATATACTTCCACATAGATTGATCTTCCTATGTTTTTTTTTTCAGTTTTATCACCCTTCAGCACTGGCATGATTTTTAATTAATTGACCAAGTACATACAGGGTGTTCTGCCCCTTTTTCTGCTGTAGAATCAAAACTTTCACAAACCAGAGCTAGAGTCAGTCAATCAACATCTTGGTCTGTATCCTAAGTCCTTAGTTATCAATAGGAAGGAAGAGGAATGGCTGTCCTATCGGTTCCCCGAAACAAGGTACAGTTTATCAAAAGGAGATAGGACACTTGTGACCACTTTTTCCAAGAGATTTGAAAAAGCCCTCATAAACGCTGCGTATCTCGAGAAGCGGTATATTTTATTCTCCGCCCCACGCAAGCGTTATGGCAACAGTCATTGGGCTTGATCAGTCAGTGTCTTGCCAGCCTCACCCGAGGCGATCTCTGGTTTTTTCGTGGCAGTATCCAGAGAAAAGCGAGTTACCCCACTGAAGCTGAGTGATAAAAATAAAAAAGTGTGCAGGTGATCATAGGCTTTATTCAGTTCACTTGACCACTTATTAAAAATTATTCTGTATGCTCTGGGGATAGTTAGGAATCCTTAGCATAGGTCAATTAGACAAAAAATAACGTCGACATGTTTCTGCTCTGTCGGCCCGAGGGTCTAAGAGCTTTCGTCAGGACAAATATACAAGAAAACACAGAGTGAATAAAAAATGATGTCACACTTTTGACATAAAGGGACTCTATTAATTAATAGTCTTACCCTTGAAGGTTTTCATATACCTTAAAAAGAAATCAACCGCATTTCAGCAGGAGGGTTCAGGCCGCTTTCGAAGCGTACTCCGCGTCTTGTGCTGGCTCTGCCTCCTGGACGCCATTAGGCAGAGCCAGCACAAGACGCGGAGTACGCTTCGAAAGCGGCCTGAACCCTCCTGCTGAAATGCGGTTGATTTCTTTTTAAGGTATATGAAAACCTTCAAGGGTAAGACTATTAATTAATAGAGTCCCTTTATGTCAAAAGTGTGACATCATTTTTTATTCACTCTGTGTTTTCTTGTATATTTGTCCTGACGAAAGCTCTTAGACCCTCGGGCCGACAGAGCAGAAACATGTCGACGTTATTTTTTGTCTAATTGACCTATGCTAAGGATTCCTAACTATCCCCAGAGCATACCGAATAATTTTTAATAAGTGGTCAAGTGAACTGAATAAAGCCTATAATCACCTGCACACTTTTTTATTTTTATCACTCAGCTTCAGTGGGGTAACTCGCTTTTCTCTGGATACTGCCACGAAAAAACCAGAGATCGCCTCGGGTGAGGCTGGCAAGACACTGACTGATCAAGCCCAATGACTGTTGCCATAACGCTTGCGTGGGGCGGAGAATAAGATATACCGCTTCTCGAGATACGCAGCGTTTATGAGGGCTTTTTCAAATCTCTTGGAAAAAGTGGTCACAAGTGTCCTATCTCCTTTTGATAAACTGTATCCTAAGTCTGCAGCAGTGCCCTGACCTGCCCTATGGCACTGGGGGAACTAAATGCAAGCCACTTGTCATGTGTACCCTTTATGTAGCCTGGACTGTTAATATGGTTTGAGCAACATTACAGACTATTTAGTCAAAACAATAGAAGTTTTCTGAGCCTTACTTATTTGATCTATTCGGGGAGATGGCAGGCCTCTAGGTAAACTGGGGCAGGTTCTGTTTCTTCCCGTTGTGCCGGGTTTAAACAGAGAACCGGGCGGTGCCGGCCTATGAGAGCCTCCCATGGAGTTTCAAAACCTTTCTGTATCTCGGTGTGAACGTTCATCACAGGGACATGGGCTTACTGGATGGTGATCGCGGTAGGGCGCTGACCGATTCGCCAATCTATGCGCTTCTGGACCCAGCTCCCCCTATCGCCTTTGGGAATGGTAGCAAAGATGCTGGTTTTCCCAAGGCACTTATATTTCTTTGCAGGTCTCCCAGTGATACCAACCAAATCTTTTTTCAGGACTCTATGGAGCCTAGAGTCGGAGCTTATATGAGGGACAGCTTGGAAGCGGGTCTCTATTCTCATGCTGCAGCACCCCATGACTGAAGGGGGCTTGGGGTCCCAGATCTGGAACTGTATTTCACAGTTGCCCAACTCCAGTGCTCTATGCGATGGCTCGCTGAGGTCAGAAATGCAGAGGATGGGCTGGTTAGGGCAGAACTAGGAGCCATGAGCATACCTGAATGGCTGCTCTTGACAGAACGACCGGCTAGAGGACTGGGTAGGCTTAAGCATGTGGCCAAACTTGTCTCGATCTGGTATGTACACCCCAACAAGTGCCGACCACAGAGCGAGCGCTGGTCTCCTCTGGAGCATGCTGCTATGAAAGTGCTACTACGGGGATATGATCCTACTCCTTGGCGGGAGGCTGGGATTACCCAGCTGGGCAACCTTTACAGTGTCGGTGTTCCGTTATCCTTTCAGGGCATGCCGGCCTTGGAGACGGTCTTTTCCTAGCACACAATGCACTAGTGGCAGCGATTGGGGACACTTGGGCACTGGGGCAAACCGAGCCGCCGCTGCACTTGGTTCTGCAGTGTCTCTTGACTCATGGTTCAAGTCGCCAGAAGGTATTGGCATTGTACGTAGCACTGCATCGGGTTGTAAAGATTTTTTGCTTTGGGCTAAACCCAAATGGGATGAGAGCCTGGGCACCGAGATGACCACCAAACAGTGGACCATGGCCTTGGGCAGGAAAGTGAATATCGAGTAATGTTATGTTATGTTAAGAGGTGGTCTTATAGAGCACTCAGCTACTCGGGAAAAGTGTCCCGGCACTATGAGACCTGCAGGGCCAGGACCGAAAAACGCAGAAGGCTACTGTCCAAACAGCCATGTTTTGAGCTCCTTCCTAAAGGAGAGCAAGTTGTCTAGCTTCCTGAGGGACAGTGGCAGTTTGTTCCAAAGCTGTGGTGCCAGAAGTCTATATGAACGTCCCCCCAAGCGGGCTCGTTTAATTGCAGGAACAACAGCCAATGCCTGGGAAGCAGATCGAAGGCTTCTGGACGGATAGTAAAAGCAAACTCTTTTTCTTAAATAGAAAGCGCCAGTGCCATGAAGAGATTTAAACGCCATGGTAAGGGTCTTAAAAAGAATGCGTTCGCGCACCGGCAACCAGTGGAGCGAGTTTAAAAGAGCAGAGATGTTGGACCTACGACTGAGGCCAAAGATTGCCCTTGCGGCTGAGTTTTGGACAGATTGTAGATGGGAGAGGAGATACTCCGGGAGGCCGAGATAGAGTATGTTGGCGTAATCCAACCGTGATCCAATCAAGGCCTGTACGGTAATCCTACTATGGGCATGTGACAGAAAGGGAAGGAATTTCCTGAGAATTTTTAGAAGGCCAAAACATTGTCCTACTACACTGAGAATCTGGGGTTTGAGAGTCAGTCCATTGTCCACTTTCACACCCAGATTTTTCGCCATGGAGGTAGCAGAAGATGGAGGAAACATGTCGGCAGGCCACCAAAATTTCCAGTTGGCCTCTGGGGGACAGCCGAAAAAGAGAACCTCTGATTTATCAGAGTTACACTTGAGTTGATACAATTGGAACCACAAGAAGACTGCCTCGAGGCAGCTCATGTTGTTAGCGCCGTTAAAATCTGTGTTCTTATCACAGGTGAAAAGAAGCTGCGTATCGTCGGCGTAGGATATAATCTGGGCTCCATAAGACTCGACCAGAACAGCCAGGGGGACATATATATATTAAAAAGAGTAGGACTCAGGATTGATCCCTGTGGGACTTTCACCTCCAAAGGTGGAACTGGGGCTAAGAATGGAGGGGCCCAGATTGATTGTTGGCGGTTGGATAGAAAGGACGCAAACCAACTGAATACCGTCCCCCTCAGACCGATCTCCTGGAGTCTTGGGAGAAGATGGTTGTGGGGGACGGTATCAAAAGCCGCCGACAGATCTAACAGAACCAACATCGCCTTCCCACCGTTGTCCAAGACCTCCTTAATAGATTCAATAACCTCCAGCAGCGCTGTTTCCGTGCTCAGATTTGAGCGAAACCCGGACTGAGTATGATGGAGGATATCATGAGCCTCTAAAAAATTTGAAAGGGTGGAGTGGACTTGTTTTTCTATAACTTTGGCAAAGGCCGGGAGTAACGAAATCGGTCTATAATTAAGATTGACAGCAGGGTCAAGGTTGGTTTTTTTTTAGAAGTGGGAGGATATGAGCCTTTTTCCAAGGGCTAGGAACAATACCAGTTTTAAGAGAGAGATTAAGAACCGGATTGATTAGAGGATTGATGACATGCGCTATCTTGGCCAGGAACTTCGTGGGGCATGGATCCGCCGGCGAGCCAGATTTTAATTTGGATAGAAATTCCAGTGATGCTTGTGGGCAGAGGGGAGGAAAGTTAGTGAGCAAATGGCGCTCGGGAGTCAAGAGAGGGGCAGGGAGATTTGGTCTAGGATCATTTGGTGGGCAAGTCAACATAAATGAGGCTTGTATGCTTTTAATTTTGTCAGCAAAGAAGTTGGATAATTGTTTAATCCATAATTCCGAGGGAGAAAATTTGGATATTGAAGTAGAAGGGGAGGGAAATTCCTTGACTATAGCAAAGATTTCATTACTAGTATTTGCTGCTGCTTCAATTCTTTTAGAAAAATTAGACTTTTTCTCAGTAATGATGTCTTTATGGTAAATTTTATCAGGCGACACACGATGGAAAGAGCGAGTGGCAGTGGGCTGCGGGCTAGAGCCGCTAATGGCCGTTTTGGTCACACGCGAGATGTCGAAATTCACTAAATAGTGATCCGACCACACCGAAGGTAAAGGAGGGGAAGAAGTAATAGGAATAGTAGAGAAAATTTGGTCTAAAGTGTGACCCTTATTGTGAGTGGCTGTGGTTAGATAAGGGATAAAGCCAAAGGGAGTTGTAACATCCAGAAGTTTAATGGTATCTGCCGCGTCTGCCACATCCATATGGATGTTAAGTCTCCCAAAAGCAGGCAGTGCTTAAAATTCATAATTATTGAGGAGATGGCAGTGTGAAGTTCATCGTGAAAAGATCCTGCCTAGCCAGGTGGCTTATACAACAGTAGACCGGAGCAAGAATGATGGGGCGAAAACGACAGACAAAAACCAAGAGACTCCACCCCATGAATATCTTCCGTAGGAACAATTGAGCAAGTGTAACGGCTATCCACCACAATTGCAACTCCTCCTCCCTTGCCCACCGCCCGGTCCTTCCTCAAAATATAATAATTTTGGGGGAGAGCATTAGATAGATCAGGGCCAGAAGAATCTCCAAGCCAGGTCTTAGTCAGGAAAAGACACGCGGGGTTGGACTCAGTTAGTAGACTGAACAGATCAAAGGCATGTTTGCCCAAGGACCGCGTGTTAAGTAATATACATGAGTAGTTTTTTTGAAGGTTTTCCCCCGACATGTCCGAAGCATCAGGATATAGGGAACTCGGAGTTTCCATACTAGATGGTTCATTGAAGTGTGTCCAACCACAGCAAGGGCAGCGTAAGTCGCCCTTGAGATTATTGGGGAACACAGGACAGCAACAACCAATATTGTCTCATAGAGTTTTTAAGTAGCCTGACTCATAACTGAGCATATTACCAAGATTGGCGGCTAAAAATCCATCCATTCGCCCAACACCGGCGCCTCCAGGACGCTGACGGGCGCAGACGGGCTTACCCTTGGCGCACCTTCGGCGCGCATTAGGCGCGCCCGCTGCACTCGTCCACTGCGCGTCCTCGGAGGCATTCAAAAGATATAGGATATAGGAGAGAGGAAGTGAGTCAGAGGGCGCTAAAGACTAGCGTGCTGACCGCAATTACACCCAAGATGGCGGCCGCGCTGTAAACAACGTTTTAGCCGGAGTGCAAGATCAGGAAGGGGTAAAATGGTAAAATGCTCGCTTCAATGTCAGCGCAACAAAATGTTAGACAGTAGCATCGAAATGTTAGACAGTAGCATCGAAATCACACTGTCAACAAGATTTTAAACATAAGCTTAAATGACACACTGTCGCAGAATATTTAAAATACAAAGCCAAAATCGCAAATGTATCAACTAGCCTAGCGCGCGCGTTCCCGGCTGAGCCTCAGGAACAGGTAATGCCCGCTTGAAGTTCACCCTGCTCAATTACTTACACCGCACCTACCTTACTCCACACCGCCTTCACAGCATATTCCTATTGGCGTTTCCAGCGTGCGCTGTTGTCACGTTCCTACACATAGTCTGGGAATGCCCACCACTGATGAGCACGTGGACCCAGGTAATGGAACATGCATCCTCAATCAATAAATCAATCAGGAGTTTTATAGAGCGCAGCTACTCGCTTGCGAGGGTCTCAAGGCGCTATAAAGGTGGGGGGGGGGGCAACTCCGTGGCATGTTGGGGTCATTCGAAGAGCCAGGTCTTGAATTATTTTCTGAACTGGGGCAGTGTGGGGGTTTGCCGGAGGGGGAGGTCGTTCCAGGCCTTGGCTACGAGGTAAGAGAAGGACTTGCCTCCTGTTCTGATTTTGTACATGCGTGGGATGGTGACCAGAGAGAGGTCAGCTGATCGGAGGTGTCTCTTGGGTGCGTGGAAGGAGAGGCGGTCATTAAGGTATGCTGGTCCGCTTTGTGGAGGACCTTGTTGGTGTGGGTGGGGAGCTTGAAGGGTGTTCTTCTTTCTTTCAACAGGGAGCCAGTGGAGATTGCAGAGGTGTTGGGTGATGTGGTGGTGGCGGGGGATGTCTAGGAATAATCTGACTGCGGCATTCTGGACAGTCTGGAGCTTTCAAAGTAGTTTCTTGTTGATTCCGGCATAGAGAGTGTTGCGTAGTCCTGTTTGCTGCTGAAGAGGGTGAGCATGACAGTTTTTCTGGATTCGGGGATCCATCTGAAAGTTTTTCGGAGTATGCAGAGGGTGTTGAAGCAGGCAGAGGATACGGTGTTGATCTGGCAGTTCATCGTGAATGCTGAGTCAAGTACGAGGCTGAGGTTTTGTGCATGGTCCGTCGGGGTATCCTCAGTGATAGGTGTCTGTCTGCCTCCGGGCCCACCTCTGTGTCTTTTGGGAATCACGGAAAGCACTAAACGCAACAAACACTACATGAAACTAGTAGATCTGGCACTGGTTATTTTCGAGTGCCTTTGCCTGGAAAGCCACCCATGCGCCTACGATCAGGTTCTGGCTACAGGTGACTCACAGGTGTGCCCTGGCGGAGGTGGATGCCATGAAACATGACCGTGGGTTGCGAAGGGGTTGAGGGGTGGCTACACTCTGGGACACCTATATCCTCAAATTATTTGTCTGTCTGAACCTCCCCTCCCTCCCCCACACCGACAGTGAAGCTAGAAGGATCGTACCATGGAAAAAGCCGGACTGAGCCTTTGGGTGTCCTGCTCCCGTGTGCACACACACTTCCTGGCTATCACTGGGGACCCCACGTCCAGATGGATGGACTACGGTCAGGCTACTCCTACTCATACCATTTTTCCTGGTGTCCCCTCCCCCCCGCATGACCCCTCGGCTATATTTGTTTTCATTTTGGCAGCGTACTCCTCCATTCATGAGGCCACAGCCTTATTTGGCTGCAAATAGCAGCCCCAGTCAGAAGGTTCCTATGGTTATTGTTTAATTTTTTTTATTTCTGGAATACACATTGGCTTCTCCTCCATGGTGAAGGGTGTATTATGTAGAACTGGGAAGGCATCCTATTCTTTACCTGTGCCTCGTCATCCTACATATTATTGCAGTTCCTGCTTCCACACAGTTGATAATGTATACTTGATGTTATGGCTCTTTTTGCCCATTTGATACACATTGCTCATTATTGTGCCCTGTACCATTTGTGATGCTTTAAGACAAATAAAGAAATGTAAACCAAAAAATAGAGGTTTTTGAACAGCACACATTCTGAACGCAAGTCTTTAAAGGTGCTCTGATATGTGATAATGAACAAAAAGGAGATTTGATGAAATAAATTATTTGCTTAGGCTCACACAATTTGGTCAAATAGGGATTGATCCCAGATTTTCCAGGTTCACAATGTGCAACTCAGCCACTATATTGGTATCTCTTTCTGGCATCAAATGTTAATGCTTTTGGCTTATTTTTTAGAGATTATAGCATGGGTAATAGGCAGAATCCACATTGTATTTTTAGTAAGTTTACATAGCGCAAATCTTACCCAAGGACATAACAGTCCTTCACAACAGCCACAGACTACGCTACTTGTTTTTATTTTGGCACGGGGAGATTTGCAAGGATTCACAGGATGCTGAACCCAGGCTGGGATTGGAACCCAGCTCCTGGTGATACATGATCATCAGCTGTAGCCACTAGCCCACATCGCCTGTCACTGAAAGTTCGGCTAGCTTTTGGGCTTGAGGTTCCCAGAGGACCTCGAGCTCAGCCAGAGGCAGGCCTTTGGCCTGCGGTTTACGTGGCTCGATCACCTCTAGTAAAGCTTGCGTTGCTTCTGACATGCTGTACCTGTTTTGCACACCACCACTGCACACAATGAACATTATCTGTATGAAGCTATCATTGTTTTGATGTTCTATACCTATCTTGCTTGTGTAAGGAAGCTTGCACTGCTACTGTCCATGTGGTGTACATACACTATGAGTAAGGAAAGGGGGCACTGCTGCTTCTGTAATGCTGTCAAGTTTGTGTGCATAAGAAATCTGCTGGTACTGTACCATTTGTGAACTAGGGCCTGTCTCTGTGAAGCACAGACTGCTGTTATATCTGCTTTACCTGTTATTTGTTCAATAGTAAAGATTCTGAAAAAAACTTTTCACTATACAAAAACCAATTTATTGTCTTTGCCATTGCTTGTTATCTCTTACTGCTGTCCATCTACAGTGTAAGCAGGCACCAGAAATCACAAAGAAAATTACACTTCCTTACGTTTGCACTTGGTTGCATCATCAGTGCGTACAACGAAGCCCAGGGAGCAGCTGCAGTTGTATGCCCCGGGGTGGTTCTCACAGACCTGCTCACAGCCTCCGCGAGTGAAGTCTCCACATTCATCAACATCTGTATGGAAGAAGCAGAGTGTTCAGAGGAAGAGAGGGGATCACAGGTGCTGGGACTCCATCCATTAGTAACATTAGGATATAATAAGCATAATATGCGGCCAATTGTTGAAAGAACATATACCCCTCTCCCTAGAACCTCAGAAGATGGTGCAATGTATGTTTATCTGCAGCAAGCCTGAGATCAGTCTTGTATGAAAAAGGTACTTACCAGTAACAACAATTATCCAGCATTAGTGTCTTTCATACATTCACATGTTTGAATTATTCTCATCATCAAGTTGTGAATCCTCTTTGAACTTTATAGTATTAAAGGCAAACATTTAATACAGTACGCAATATAGACTCATTTTCAGGTTTCGCCTCAGACAGCACATGCGGTAATGCGAAATCTCTTGTAAACAAAATAAAAAGCTTAAATGACCTTAGAGCCCACCTCTTACTGACCATTACTTACCATTGGTTTGCTTTGAAGTCACTCTAATTTCCATAGATTCTCACTGGTCATCTCCTCCTGCTTCCACTTTCTCTTCCTGTCTTCCATGGAGCATGGACCAAGTGCAGATTCCTGTCTGCAGCCAGTGTGGTGAAGCGCTTGCAGAGGTATTTTTTTATTTTTAATATAGCAGTCCATTAGAATGCTTGTGTTTGCAGGCCCTCTCTATCCCTCCGTCCCACTTCTTTGTCCTTGTTGCTTGCCCCAGTCCCTCTCACCCTCTCCCGTGACCTTGTTGCTTGTCCCCACCCCCTTTCTCGACATTGATGCTTGCTCTGTCACTCTCACTCCCTCCTGCTTAGTCGTTTGGTTGCCATTAGCATTTGCTGCTCTGCAAAATGTCTAAAAAGCACTGGCAAAGTCAATAGATCTTGGATAGGCGAAATCTATTGGTTTATGTAAATTCCTGTTTGATTTGGCATACAGCCAATGAAAGAGAGGTACTTAAATTCCATCTGGAGTGTGTCTCTATATGCTCAGGAAGGAGATGGGTGGACTACATATGACTCATTGAATAAGAACAACTTCCAGAGTACACTAGTACCCTAAGAAAAAAAGTTGTCTTGGTGCTTTCTGTCTGCGAAAGACACCATCCCTGGAGAACTGGAGTGACAGGTGTGTAACTTTTTCTCCTCTAGCATTGCATCTTTCACAGAAGCAGGTGCCTTGACTTGAGACGAGCAAGCTGGAAATGTGGGAATGAGATACAATACTGTATCAGTTTCAGGAGAGATGCCCACCTTATGCTTCATCCTATATTTAATAATGTGGGGTCTGTTCTCTAAGTCCTGAGACAGTAACAGGTTGTTGGGCAGCGCTCATGTTCAGATTGCTGTTTACCAGCAGCGTCCCAGTATCTCAGATACTATTTACTCCAACTGGATAGCCAAGTTGTTCGCCAACTGTAGAAAAGCCAAGCAGGAAAACCGACAAATCAGGATACAGTATTGGGTTCTGCAGTTCAGATTGTGTATGACGCAAGTGATTCCTTACAATAAGCAATGTCAGAGCAACAGCTTTAAACTATGTCTGTTAGTTACACATAGGACAGTTGACACTTACAATATGGAACAGAACAAACACCAGAATGTACTGGTGGGTTCTGGTCCTGAGATGTGCCTACTAGAACAATTACAATTTTTATGAGGCAAGGTTCTATTGTATCAAATAACATTGGTCTAATGGCCATTATCTAACTATAAAAGGTCCCTTGGCTATGGCTAGTTTTCTTCAGAAGCGCTTGGTACACAAATTGTTTGCTGCAACAATTGCAACAGAGTTTAGAAGTTCTCATCAATGTGACAAGTGTGCCTGTATCAAATCCGCTATGATAATTCAGCCCTTTTGCACCAGCTTTTTGGGCAGCCCAGGGTGCAAAGAGACTCAACTCAGCGGGTCGAGCCAGTGGGTCTGAAAAACACTAGTCTTTGTGTCTCCAATACAGAGCCAAAACCCAAAGTGAAACCTCAGTCAAGTGCAGGAGACATATCCAAGTGAAGAGGACTGGTCCTCCAGGGCTCCAGTGGCCAGTGTAAAGGTCACTGCATACGGTACAGGAGAGACCAGTCATTGGTCAGTGTTGTTGTAGTTCTGGAGTTGGACTAACACCTCAGGTATGTTGTCTGATGGTACCAAGGCTCAGGGGCTTCTATCTACAGAAAAGGCCAGCTGCAGAATAGAATTTTTGTTTTGGTGGCACCCATAGCACATTGGGCATCTGCAGCTCAATTCCTCAGTCCTAGCAGGCTTCAGTCTGCTGGGCTTTGCTCCTAGTCCTTCTAGTCAAGAGCCTTCTCATCTCCACACCTCACAGGTCATCTTTCTTTTCTTACAGGGCAGGTCATAGCAGTGCTTTCTCTAGAAGCTTGGTTTGCTCCTAGCTTTGAGGGGAAACATGTTGCAAATAGAGGTTATTTTTGAAGTTCAGCTAAAGTACGTGTTCCTGAGTTCATGTGACCATTATGTATCCTTCCTTACGGACAGTACTAGTGTGAACCAGGGTCAGCTAAAAATCACAGTACTTTTAATATTTGCTCCTTTGCAACATCTATTGATAGGGAAAGTGACGTGCACCATGAATCCCTGGTATTACAGGTACAGAAAACAATCTGATGCATTAGAGCTGCATTTTTGCTGTACAGTACGTTGTGGACTTTCTTCTAAGACAGCGGGAAAACAAATGTGTTCTCATGGAGTGCTTAGCCAAAAAGAAAAAAGTAGTGCCTGAAAAGTAAGCAGAGGAAGGGCACAAGCAGTAATGCCATGCTCCAGGGGAGGGACAAACATAAGAAGAAGGAAAGCCCACAAGCTAACGAATGAGAACCAAGCAAAAAAAGTGACAATAAAGACGACCAATTGTAAAGAATGGCGGGGGGGCTCTAAACCCAATGCAAGCTTACAATAGGGGTGGAGGCAAGATGGCGGCCGCTTAGGACGGCCGGGAAGCAGCGAGACCGAGGAGATGTCGGTTTGGACATAGTACGGCAATCAGGATTAAGAAACTACCAACCGTAGACCCACGACCCACGAATTGCCATCAGCGAGGACGAATAAAGGATTTAAAGGATCGTATTAAAACTGGTAGAGGGAAAGAAAAAAACTCCGTATGCTCCTTACCTGCCGCCGGCCGCTCAAGCGGCTTCTATGGGAGCTAACGCAGGTAGCGAGGAGGTTCACGTCGGGAGGCGTGTCAGGAGCGGGACTGCTTGCGGAGTTTGTCGAGCAAGTGGATCGGAGTTCGCGTAGCGGGCGGAGCTCGCTGTTGAGGAAGCGGCGGCGGTTTTGGAAGTTTCAGCAGACGAGCGTGCAGCAAAAGACGGGGGAAAGATCACGGAGCATCCTGGAGGCTGCCGCAGAGGTAGAAGAGAGAAAGTGGAGCAATACACCAGGCGGTAAGGAGCAGTTTGGAGACAAGGAAAGGAGGAGGGAGATTATGGCTCCAAAAACTAGTGCAAGTGCCAAAGCAGCTGCAAGAAGGAAGGCTGCAGCTGAGCAGGCAGAGCTAATGGCAGAGAGGGAGGCAGATGGGAACAAGAAGAAAAAGCAAATATCCCCCGCTAAAAGAATGGCGCAGCAACAAGGGGCAGTTAAGGGTAATCATGGCACCACCCCGATTTCAGACATTTTTCAAAAACTCATCAAAGACAAGGACTCCAATAATGAGGCTATCGCGGAGTTGCCGGAGGAGGGTGGTAGTCCTAAAGGCACTGGTGGGGTTGCAGAAAATGTGTTGGAAATACCTGCTCAGCTTGATGCTTCTACAAATAAAGAGGAGGACATTAAAGGGAAAGCTGGTTTAGTGGAAGAAGCTGTGGATAATACCACTGTGTCTCTGAATCTGGACTCCGATATAGCCCCCCTGGTGCTGGAAGATGCGCTGGAAGAAGAGGCCAGCGAAGGTACAGGCGATAAGAAGGAAGCCCCCAGTGAGGCTTTCTTCTCAGTTTCAGAGGGGGGGGAATGGTCGGAGGAAGACGATGATAGTCTGGAGCAAGAGGACAGTGGTTCAACTACCGACAGTGAGTTGGAGAAGGAAGATTTCAGCCCCCCGACAACCGCGGTGAAATCCAATACAGGTGCAAAAATACATGGACAGAAACGGGATCATCCGACGACTAATTCTGTGCTGGAGAGCCCGGGAGGGGAAGCAGCACAGATGTCTCTTCTGGAGGTGATACACCAGGAAATAATCGCACATAGGGAGGAGGCTCGACAGGAAAGTCGCAAATCACAGGCGGCGGTCAAAAAAATGCAAGGAGTGGTAAGGAAATTGACTAAGGTGTGTGTGTATCTGGGAGAACGGGTCACTAACCTGGAAGAAAGAGTGGTGTCGACGGAAGCAGAGACAGCGGCAGCCTTTAGCAAGGTAGATCAACAGGGTGAGCAGATGATAGATGTGCAATGGAAGCTGGAGGCGTTGGAGAATAGGTCTCGACAGAATAACCTGCGTGTACTGGGGATACCGGAAGGATCAGAAGATACAGACATGAGAGCCTTTGTGGTTAAACTATTCGAACATGCTTTCACAGAGCTGAAGGGATGGGATTGGGCAAAGGAGATTCAGAGGGCGCATCGCATTCCCTTTAAAATTCACAAAAATGCCAAGGAGGGAGATAAGCCCAGAGCAATTTTAATATTTCTTGGTAACTTTAATCTGAGGCAGGCAATATCAGAGAGGGCAAGACTGGACCTAAAAAAGAATGTTGATGGTTTCTCTTTTTTTGTTCGCCCGGATTTCTGCCATGTCACGGTGGAGAGACGCTGGAGATTAAGGCAGATGATAAAACCATTTCAGGACAAGGGTATGCAGGCGTACTTAATCAATCCGGCACAGCTGAAAATAATTAACGGTGGGAGAACCTTATATTTCTCCTCCGAAGTGAAAGCTAAGGAATATTTGGACACACAAGGGGTTTAGTAATATTCCTTAGAGGTGATCAAGTATAACAACTATAACTTTTTGGTAGATATGATCAATGTCAAAATCGGGTGAAATGGAAATCAGCAATAATGTGTGGGGTGTGGTGTGTTGTTTAGGGTGGTGGGGACTACAGTGTCACAGGTACTAGGATGGGGTATTAAGAAATCTCCTCGGTCATTACTGCGAAACATCACGTGCACAGACCAGCAGGTCTGAGCGCCTCTGAAAAGAGGGGGTGGGAGGGGGGGTGGAGGGGTCGAAGGGGGAGAGGGGAGGGGAAGTGAGGAGGGGGAGGGGGTGGCGGGGGAAGAGAGGGAGGAGAGGGGGGAATAAAAAAGAGAAAAACTTTGAGATGGAAATGGGTTTGATGTCGGCATTCAGTAGATTCATGGATAACAGACAGGTCAGAAGTGGCAACTATGATAATAATGTCAAACATTAAGATATTTACCATCAATGTAGGGGGGTTAAATGACTGGAAGAAACGACAGAGATTGAGCCACTTTGCTAAATTTAATAATATAGACATATTGTGTATACAGGAAACCCATCTGCCCTGGGCTAAAAGGAAGCTATTGAATATGCACGGATATATAATGCTTGGATGCTCGTCGCAATCATCTACAATAACGGGGGTGGCCATTATGGGGAAATGTAATGTGGGGGGGGGTGAGACGTACCAAAACGGATGGGTCTGGTAGATGGGTTCTGGTAGAACTGAATCTAGGCATTACATTGTGTGTGATCTATGGATCAAACGAAGATGAGCCAGCAGTATTTGACGAGCTGGAAGAGGAGGTGGCTAATTGGGGTACCCCCATGGTAGTGTGTGGAGACATGAATATATCGGCTGATTGGAGGCAGGGAGGTAAATATACAGGACGTAAACATAAGGTATTTAGGGCATTAGGCTCTCTACTACAGTCGCATGGTTTGGCCGATGTATGGGGGGAAAAAGTGCCTGGGGATCCAGGTTTTACTTATTTTTCACATCCAGCTCAGAAATATTCTAAGCTGGATTATTTCTTTGTTTCGTTGGGGGAGCTATGCAATGTTAGAATTGCCAAGCTTCCAAGAATAGTCTCGGATCACAACCCTCTGATATTGACATACAAGGTGCATAATATCCCGAGGAAAACAACAAGGTGGACATTCGAAAGGAAACTACTAAATGATGATAGGTTTGTAAAGCACCTTAAACAGTGGGCGAAAGAGTTTTTCGACATCAACAGATATAGCTCATCCCGAAATGGAGTGTGGGAAGCCTTCAAGGCATCCTTAAGGTGGGAGACGATTAGCTGTTCCGCCAGGCTAAGGAAGGAGGATAGAAGTAAAGTGGAGAAACTCATCTCAGAGTTAGCAGTGTCAGAGAAACAGCATATAGAGGAAATAGGGTCAGGCAAGGATGGCAGCGAAACGGCTAGAACTTTGGCTCTGATCAAGGGAGACATCTTAAAAGGGGTTATGCAAAAGGAGATTAGAGAATATCAGGCGTCTCGAGCAAGGAGATATGAGACAGGTGAACAAGCCGGCAGAGCATTAGCGCTGCGCATTAGGCAAGAAACTAATAAAAATAACATCCTCAAGATTGAAGATAATGGGATAGAATATACTGACCCGAAAGAGATAATGGGCGTGTTCCAGAAATGTTACCAAAAACTATATGATCAAGAGACGGGGGGTTACCATCCAGTCAAGGGTTCGGGCTTGCATGTCCGGTTTTAGATGACAAAGACAGGGAGCAGTTGGAAAAGGATATAACCCTAGAGGAGATAAGGACTGCAATACAGGATCTAGCAGCAGGTAAAGCTGCAGGCCCAGATGGGATACCGATGGAAGTTTATAAGATCTTAGGGGAGGAAATTCTTCCACTGCTCGTAGACCTATTTAACGGTATAATCTGCTCTGGGAAGATCCCTGATTCTTGGAAACAGACCAATATTGTAGTATTCCATAAAAAGGGTAAACCAGAGGATAATCCGGGCTCTTATCGGCCAATATCGCTGATAAACGCGGATACCAAACTTTATTCTAAGGTGTGGGCAAAGAGGTTAGGGGGGATCACTGGCCAACTTGTCTCTCCGTGGCAGCATGGGTTTGTTCTAGGGAGAGGTACCACGGATCACACTTCGCGTGCGATCTCGCTATTTGATGCTATGGCTGTCACGGGGGGAGAAATGGCCATGATCCTCCTAGATGCCGAAAAAGCTTTCGACCGTGTGGTCTGGGAATTTATGTGGGATGTTCTGGTCAGAAGAGGTTTCGGAGATAAGTGTAGGAAAGCAATAAAGGCTATGTACACGGATCCGGTAGCTAGAATCACAACTATGGGCTTGCAGTCGGAAGAGGTGGTAATTAGAAGAGGTACCCGTCAGGGATGCCCTTGCTCTACTATACTCTTCTCACTTTATATAGATCCCCTAATTAGGGAAATTCTAGCTTCAGATAAAATCTCCCCTGTTATAGTAAATGGGCATACCACCAAATTATTGGCTTATGCGGACGATTTGGCAATTGTCACCACTAACCCGCAGACAGCAATGCTGGAATTGAGTCAACTGGCTAACGCTTTTGGAACCCGCTCTGGGTATAAGCTGAATGAAGAAAAAACAATAATAATTAGCACAAATAATATCTATAAAGTCGACCAGAGGTATGTGGAGTCTGCAGTATATCTCGGGGTGAGGATTAATGCAAATGTGGAGAAAATCATACAAGAAAATTATGTACCCCTGATTGCCACAATAGATAAAGAATTAAGAAGAATAGATGTTTTACACCTATCCCTAATTGGTAGAGTGAATGTTTTGAAGATGTCAATGTTCCCGAAACTTTTGAACCTATTTCGTGCCATACCTCTGCTAGTAGAAGAGGGTCTGATGAAGAGAATGGAAGCTGTCTTCTCCCAATTTGTGTGGCAATATGGGAAAATACGTAGACCTTTGGCTCGACTATCTGTGCCACTGGAGAGAGGGAGACTGTCTGCACCAAATCTGAGGCTGTATCACTGGGTTTGTTTAATGATGCAAATGAATGTCCTATTTAAATATGATGATATAGCGGTGCCGATTGGTTTGTACAGAACCCCCACAATATATGAATTGCTAGTAGGAGAAAGAGCATTGGGGCTCCTAACACGAGAAATAAACTTTAGGTATTTTAAAAGGAATAAAAGTAAAGTGATGCTTAGTGCTTGGGGCACCTGGAAGTCAATAATGAGATTCCTGAAGATTCCGAAAATTAATAGTACATTAGACCTGTGGCGGTCAAACCCATTTGTGCATCTTGGACAGAATAGTAATAGTAGGTTATGGAAGGAGCTGGGTATTAGCTGTTTGGGGGATGTCATGGTTGAGGATGATTTACTGGGATTTGACACACTTCAGCAAAAGTTTGGTATACCTGCTAGTCAATGGCTTTTATATAGACAATTGGAGCAAACAGTTAAGTCAATCAGACCCAGGATATTAATTCAGGAGCCTAATTCGATTGTGAACTATGTAAGGAATGGTGGCAAGAAGATTAAAATCGGGTATAGCGATCTCTTGCAGGGTTTGGGAGATGACATCGGACAAATCGAATCAGCTTGGGCCCAAAGAATTGGGGATCCAGATATAGACATTGATTATGCTTTAGCAATGAATAAGAAAATATTAAGAGCTTCAAATCTAAAAGCACAGCATTACAAGACGCCTGCCAAGCTGTTCAAGTGGGGTAAGAGAGAAAACGATAGGTGCCCCAGGTGTGACCAAGGCCCTGCAGATCTATCCCATATGTTTTATAATTGTCAGAATCTCACTCCAGTTTTTAAAGAAATTGAAAGGTTCCTAACGGGGCTGCTAGAGCAACAGATCACTCTATCCCCTACTATTGTTTTGATTGGCAGGGATGAAAACCTAAAACTAGAGCAAGAGGCCGAAGCATTTATTTTTCTATCTATGGCTGTTTTTAGGATTTTAATTTCGGCTGGATGGAAAGACTCTGTAGCCCCCACTTTTCAGATGTGGTTAACTAGGCTTCTGGGAACTCATAATATAGAGGAATGTTTGTACGATTTTAAAGGAAAGAGGTCGAGAGAATATGGTAAGAAGATATGGGCTCCTCTTAGAAATTGGAGAGAAGTCAGATGAATAAGAGTAAGCAGAGTAAGCAGATCTATTGGCGACGTTGATTGACTCCCTTATGTACTACTGTTCGAAAACAAACATGGTTTTATGTCTTTTATCATTGTAATTATAAGACGTATATAGCAATTTCAATGTCTGATTTTATCCTGTTGATTAATGTATTTTTTGATACCCGGAACCATCTCAATAAAAAAAAAATATAAAAATTGAGATACTTAAATTCCATCTGGAGTGTGTCTCTATATGCTCAGGAAGGAAACGGGTGAACCACATATGACTCATTGAATAAGAACAACTTCCAGAGTACACTAGTACCCTAAGAAAAAAAGTTGTCTTGGTGCTTTCTGTCTGCGAAAGACACCATCCCTGGAGAACTGGAGTGACAGGTGTGTAACTTTTTCTCCTCTAGCATTGCATCTTTCACAGATGCAGATGCCTTGACTTGAGACGAGCAAGCTGGAAATGTGGGAATGAGATACAATACTGAATCAGTTTCAGGAGAGATGCCCACCTTATGCTTCATCCTATATTTAATAATGTGAGGTCTGTTCTCTAAGTCCTGAGACAGTAACAGGTTGTTGGGCAGCGCTCATGTTCAGATTGATGTTAACCAGCAGCATCCCAGTATCTCAGATACTATTTACTCCAACTGGATAGCCAACTTGTTCGCCAAATGTAGAAAAGCCAAGCAGGAAAACCGACAAATCAGGATACAGTATTGGGTTCTGCAGTTCAGATTGTGTATGACGCAAGTGATTCCTTACAATAAGCAATGTCAGAGCAACAGCTATAAACTATGTCTGTTAGTTACACATACATAGGACAGTTAACACTTACAATATGGAACAGAACAAACACCAGATTGTACTGGTGGGTTCTGGTCCTGAGATGTGCCTACTAGAACAATTACAGGTTTTATGAGGCAAGGTTCTATTGTATCAAATAACATTGGTCTAATGGCCATTATCTAACTATAAAAGGTCCCATGGCTATGTCTAGTTTTCTTGAGAAGCGCTTGGTACACAAATTGTTTGCTGCAACAATTGCAACAGAGTTTAGAAGTTCTCATCAATGTGACAAGTGTGCCTGTATCAAATCCGCTATGATAATTCAGCCCTTTTGCACCAGCTTTTTGGGCAGCCCAGGGTGCAAAGAGACTCAACTCAGCGGGTCGAGCCAGTGGGTCTGAAAAACACTAGTCTTTGTGTCTCCAATACAGAGCCAAAACCCAAAGTGGAACCTCAGTCAAGTGCAGGAGACATATCCAAGTGAAGAGGACTGGTCCTCTAGGGCTCCAGTGGCCAGTGTAAAGGTCACTGCATACGGTACAGGAGAGACCAGTCTTTGGTCAGTGTTGTTGTTGTTCTGGAGTTGGACTAACACCTCAGGTATGTTGTCTGATGGTACCAAGGCTCAGGGGCTCCTATCTAAAGAAAAGGCCAGCTGCAGAATAGAATTTTTGTTTTGGTGGCACCCATAGCACATTGGGCATCTGCAGCTCAATTCCTCAGTCCTAGCAGGCTTCAGTCTGCTGGGCTTTGCTCCTAGTCCTTCTAGTCAAGAGCCTTCTCATCTCCACACCTCACAGGTCATCTTTCTTTTCTTACAGGGCAGGTCATAGCAGTGCTTTCTCTAGAAGCTTGATTTTCTCCTAGCTTTGAGGGGAAACATGTTGCAAATAGAGGTTATTTTTGAAGTTCAGCTAAAGTACGTGTTCCTGAGTTCAAGCGACCATTATGTATCCTTCTTTACGGACAGCACTAGTGTGAACCAGGGTCAGCTAAAAATCACAGTACTTTTAATATTTGCTCCTTTGCAACATCTATTGATAGGGAAAGTGACGTGCATCATGAATCCCTGGTATTACAGGTGCAGAAAACAATCTGATGCATTAGAGCTGCATTTTTGCTGTACAGTACGTTGTGGACTTTCTTCTAAGACAGCGGGAAAACAAATGTGTTCTCATGGAGTGCTTAGCCAAAAAGAAAAAAGTAGTGCCTGCAAAGTAAGCAGAGGAAGGACACAAGCAGTAATGCCATGCTCCAGGGGAGGGACAAACATAAGAAGAAGGAAAGCCCACAAGCTAACGAATGAGAACCAAGCAAAAAAAGTGACAATAAAGACGACCAATTGTAAAGAATAGGGAGGAGGGGGCTCTAAACCCAATGCAAGCTTACAATAGGCCTTTTCACAACCAGACAGTGCTGTCTGGTCCTGGTAGGCAAGACCTAAACAAGATTGATGGGATCAGTGCCTTTTGTTATTTCAAAGATGCCTGAGGTTACTTTCAGGGCTAACGCTAAACACTCCTCACACGTCACCCATAAACATACTCTAATTCCAGCCTTGAACTACCTCCTTGCCTGTTTGCAGTGGCAAGAAAGATTTATTAAGGTCTACTGCTTTTACACACAAGTGGAAAACGTTGCAAGTGTTGTAATACTGTGCAAGGGATATTTCAATTTCATCCACCCATAGCTATTAGATGGTTTGACTGGTTCTACTCCAGCTATTCTGTCTTTTCAAAGGAAATGGCCTGCTGATTTCTGAGCACAGAGTCTACCTCTCCTCACTGGCGCGTGCCATCTTACCATCGCAACTCTTCTTGTTGGCATTGAGGATCCATCCCTCTCGGCAGCTGCACTCATATCCTCCTTCCAGCTTGTCGGTGCACAGCTGCTCACACCGGCCATTCTGCAACTCACAGGAAGTGATATCTGAAGGCAAGGAAGACAATGCTTTTACTACCAGCGATCGTTCTTAACCAGTGGCACTAGCACAAATCAAGAGTGAATATGAGACTAGAGACACTTCCGCTTTCTGTCTTGGTAGTGCGTTGGAAGAAATATTGAGGAGTGACATTGTCAGCGGTTGTGGTTAAAGGTGGTTTGTAGTAAGAAAGCTAGTAGAGAGACTGAGGCCGACAAAGAGTGGGCAGGATAATTTCTAAGAATTTAGCGCTCAAAAGAAAGATTCAAGAGAGACTGAATATTCCAATAATTTCAATAATAAATTGCTCAAGGAAACCCCTCACAGAAATATCACTTAAAAACTAGAACCACAGTACAATTTTTTGTCTGTATGTCACCATAATTCATTTAACAATATCATCAGCTTTCGGTCTTCCATTTTTTTTGTCTACATTATCAATCTGAAACAAAATATCTGGAGATGTGTAAGAACTTGAGCTCAAGTGTGTCTACCACTAGTAAAGCACAGGAGTAAAGTGCTTGTTTGCTGCCCCAACCTGACTCAATGCGACAATGTGTTTCCCTAGAGCACTTGGTTGCCATTCTGGGGAGTTGGGGGTGCTGCTACAAAATAAATGTATAAACGTATTTATAACAGAAGAATGAAATGTGTGAAATAAGGGTAAGTCAGTTGAGAAATTAGACTACAGGAATGAACCAACATACCCAAACAATAAACGTTTTTGCCCTACAGCTACTACCCGTGACTCGCCCATTGCTACCCCACACTGAACTGAGCCTTGCTTGTAATAGGGGCAGATAGAGAAAGAGAAAGAAGATATTCCTGAACCATTTAATCTGCCATGTTTGCACTAGGGGGTCTGACATAGAGCACTACAGGAATCTAAACATGTCTAAGTAACGGTGCAGTCATTATACACCCTAAGCCCAGGTGTGGATGCTGCCCTGAGAGTGCCAGATGACTTACATACTGCACGCCTTGATGTCCATCATAGATAACATTTTATATGTGTACACGTTTGAATATTTATATCTATGTGCCTAATTGTGAGACATAAGCTTGCGTCTCTATTTCTGAAAATGGCTTAGTAAACAAAATGCTTATATGGGAGATTATTTTCTTTTTAATAAAACTAATTAGATTTATTTTTAAGCACAATAAAACCCATTTGTGGAAAAGTCAACATTAATTTATCCCCAAAATGGAAAAAAGGAAAAGTTAAGTGTGGTTGCAACTGTGATGCTAAATTATGTTGATAAGATGACAGGTGCATGATAATGTCAACTGATGATTGCAACAAATGTAATGCTTCATGCATACCCCAGTTTTTGTATTGGAAAAATAACAACAACATTATTACACTAAAGAAATAGAAGAGATTGGTGCACCTAAGCCTCACATTTTACAAATAAGAATTTTGATACTATTTTTTATTTAAGAATTCTGTTGCTCCACTATTCAGGAATGTCCAGAATTGTCGGTTAGAAGGTTCATTTTTAGGTCTCGCCTAGCAGCGCAGTACATGCGCTGTTTGCACCGCGAGATCTAATGTTGTTTGGTTTCTTTTGGAAGTGGGGTCGAAGCTCCGCCCATGCTTTTCATTGGCGCGCTTTACACTTGTAAGTTTAACGCCGGCTTTTGATTTGGATAGAGGCTTGTTTGTTCCCTCCCTGTCTCCTTTTGGGCTCGCCCACCCGGAATGGATACTTTGCTCGGCACGGCTTCCCTTTTGCTCGCGCACGGTGTCTCTTCCGCCTTGCTGTACGTTCGCAGACAGTAAACCCGGGACGGTGGCAAGACATGCAATCTCATGACGTGTTTTGAATATCACTGTTTTAAGTGGTGTCCTCGCATATTGTATGCTACACCCTTGTCATGTTTTATCACTTATTTTCTCCTGTTACGTAGTGCGTGTTGCGATTTTATGTTACGTTTTTGGCATTCCTAAAGTGCGCAGCCTGAGATTAGGGACTCGAGGCGCATTCTGGAAGGTTAAGTACCAGAATATGGAGTTTTAGTGAATGCTCATGTTACTAAAATATCGTAGCCAGATCATTTAAAATGTTGTGTCCAGAATCTGGATCACTGATATAGCACAGTTTGCTAGTCGATGTTCTGCACACAATAGTGTTGCAGCGTGATGTTTTCATGCTGTGACGTGCAGCCCCCTGGTTGCTGTTCTCTTGCACTAGTTCTGGCTGGTGTTTTACTTTGTGCTTCTGGTGTGCCTCTTGGTTTCGCATCGGTGGCTGGTTCACGGAGTTGAAGTGTGTGATGTTGGTGTTGGGAAGGTGTACCCTGGGCTTTGCTGATTTTGTAGACACACACACCCCAAACCGGTCAGATGTCCGTTCCTGGAAGGTGGCAGTACTTTGGGTGCACTGTCGGTGTCTGCGTGCAGTGGATAAGTTGTGTTACACGTGTGTGTGTGGTTCTGTGTCTTTGAAATGGATGTGTGTGGTGTTGTGCCTAATGAGTTGTTTGTGTATCTGAGTCAATTGCCTCCACAGTGGTTGCTGGGGTGGGCGTGCCGGCTGGCTGAATGACGTGTTGAATTTATATTGAATACGATTCAGAATGTTCTCTCAAGAATTGTTTTTTATTTTTGTCTTGTGCCACGCTGTTCTCAGGCTTTAAGTTATAGAGAGAAATTGTGTGCGACGTTGTGTTTCTGTGTTGCTTAATTCGGTAAACAACTTCACAATAGTTCCTATAGAGCTGTGCTTGGTATAAGGTATGCTGGCTAGTATGCTGTGGGTAGGTGTGTGCGGAATATGTGTGATTTGCTTTTTTTGTGATCATGCAAACTTTTGAAAGGAATGACGTGAAATTACACGTAATTGCCGAGATCCGTCATTTCACCCTATATTTTAGTGTAAAAACCGCAAGTGGCGCGAGCATCAGCTCCTCGTGTTCTGGCCCTTCTTGTTATTCCCACGTGCTGCAGGTACCATTTTGGTGTGAACGCGTAATAACGCACCGTGGTGTGATTCCGGTAATTTTGCATAACAAGGTTAGCACAGAGTCCCCCGTTACAAAAGGGACGCTAGTGTGATTTCTCATAAGGTAAGCAGCAGTAGCTATTTTTCTTGTGGAACATGCCTTTGGTGTACTCTGATTGGGTCTTTTGTCATTTAGATAAAAAATAGTGACCCAGGACATTATTCATCGAGCTATGGACTGTCTTGTCAGTGTTAAACCAGAGAGGATAGATCTGTAGCTAACAAACAGATGTTTTGATGCTATATATCTTTTATCAGGGTAATAATTCTAGGGCTCCTTTAAAGTTTAAATTATGCTGCAACCCTTTTCCTGGGAGGTCGGGTTAGCAGGAGAAAAGGTAAAGACATGGTCAGAGTAATCCGAAAGTCTGAAATAACTTTGAAACGAAAGTTGGATAAGTTCTACAATACACAAGAGCAACATATTTACAAGAAGCTGTGAGCTTTGGTGGAATGGCTTGCCAGCTATTAGAGCCTCTAGAAAAGCTATCTTCCCAGACATGTAGTGTGGGCGTGACTTGTGCAAGAGTTAGAATTGGGTACCATAAGCCTCGGAAAGACTATATTTATTTACCAGGAGGGACAATCTTCTGTAGGAAATCTTTAACACTGGCAAGAAGATGTTCAAGGGTGAAATGGGAATGAAGGGCATTTGACAGTTTCTATGGCAATAACAGCTGCCACATGCACTTATAAAGAGGAACATGTAGGCTAGAATTAGCACAATGGAAGTAGTGCTGTTTAATCTCTATGCATGCCACACTTAAATGCATACGATGGCTTTGGTAGGGACTCTTTGTCTCTTTTAAAACATTCATGCTTTGAGATTGTAGATTCAAAGTTCTGTATAGATTCAGGAGCCAGGCGGTCAAGCTCTGTGGCTGTGATGAAGGATCTTCTCTGCTGGACAGGAGACCCAGTCTTCACAGAAGGCTCCTACATGGCACTTGGGACAGGAGCCGGAGGTCCGGACACCACCACTGGTGTGTTAAGTAACTGGCAATAAGGATCATCTTTATCCTCAGTGTGTTCGGAGAAAGTCTGTAATTTGCACGGTTTTAAAAAGCCACACCCAAGGGTCAGTCCCTTGTATCCACCTGCAGTGGAGGCAAAATGTGTTTAAATGTTAACCAGTCCTTTTTGTACCAAAAAAGGTGCTATGGACTTTTAATGAAGACAAAATGGCTGCCTGTCGACACTTGCAATCATATAACAAGATGGGGCCCATTAGTGAGGATCACCTCGGAGACTATTGTTGACAGAAAGGTTTTGGATCTAGTGGTGTCATCGGGGTCACAATGGAACACACTTTTTACTCCATGCTTTACTGCTGATATTAATATACGCCTACGTTTTAAAATGATCTGTCTTTCAATTCTCCATACCTGGTGGGAGCAGATATGCACTTTGAGCCTGATTTAAAATGAATTTGCTGTGCATAGATGTCACTTACTTTTGTAGGACTCCTGGGTTACTACTAAATTGCATGAATAAGCCAAAAGTACTCCCGGCTCAAGGGTGGAACCTAGTAATGAAAGTTTCAGCAAAAGCTATCTGTCTATCTGTTGTTTCTCAATGACTTTTTACCAGCAGTTCATTCTGTGGTGTCTTCAATCATGGATTCTATGGAAGACTTTGAAAGATCTGATTTCAAGAACTCTCCTTCAGAAATAAAGTGTTTTAACCACTGTATTTTGAGAAGAGAGATTCAGCCACTCCTGATGTGTCTTCCACCTACATACATTTGGTGAAGTGATATGAACATATTTACCTTCACACAGACCTCTGAAGCCATAGCAGGAATTCCAAAGCTGTGAATATTACCAAAAGCACAACCCAGACAGCTAGATAGCTGAGACAGCTACATCAACAGCACATATGTAATCCTGCTCAATTTAAAACTAATAATAGTACATGTTAAAATGAAGCAGGAGGTCACTGTTTCCCATTCCCTGTAGACCTGTTGCCCTCAATTTCTTCACGGGAACAGGGAGCCTTGCACCCTTCCCAATACGTACTGTGCACCCTCATACTCACTGATGCAGGTCCTGTTGTCCCTGTCCAGGGCGAGGTGGATCGGGCACAGGCAGTCGTGTCCTCCCAGGGTGTTGCTGCAGGTGTGAGAGCAGTCTCCATTCTGGATCTTGCACTCGTCGACATCTAGGCACGAAAGACACAGAACAGCTGCTATGACCAGTTATATACAAGAGATGGTAGGATCACACCCTCCACTTTGAACCGACCCATATTGCTTTTGCCTTTTAATGTCCAGGCCCTCCCCTAACTAATCCTGCAGGATACTTTATAAGGGTCATAGAGCGGTGCCCATCTTCCCACCATCAATATCAGAGAGTTTACTTTGACTAATGGTCAATGTACATAAAGATAGACAGAGTGGGTTGAAAAATGTTTAAAGAGCTTGAAAGTTAGCCAATGTATTTTGCAGTAGTAAAATTACATTGGCAATGCTCACTGAGATGGAGGGTTGGTATCCAGCTAAAGTATACATAGGTGAGTAAACTGGTCAGTCAATGTGTTACAGATTGAAGCCACAAAGAGGTCTACTGATCACCTGAAGAACAGCAGGAAGCCATGGCAGAAGGGATGCCTCACCTGTGCACTGCCTCTTATCCACATGAAGCTGGAAGCCCTTTTGGCAGAAGCACTCATAGGATCCATCCGTGTTCCGGCAAATCTGCCCACAACCACCATTCTCCACCTGGCATTCATTGACATCTACAAGAGAAGGGAAGAAGATCACTACAACAAGAAGAGTTCTGCATCCACTGGAGTGGGATAGTTCCAGGTGATGCACGGTGTCTACTCCATTCTTCAAAAAGACAGCATAGTCATGGGAAGCACCACCATTGTGAAGAAACATCTCATGAGGTTATTGACCTACTGCTCAGACACAGACTTCCAGGCTCAACCAATTGAAGTTCCACCCCAGCAAATGTTTCATGGGTCATTACCTGGTTATGAGAGCACTCTCCAGAGGCGTGAATTAAACTCCAATTAAACTCCAATACAGTAGCACAGTACCTGGAGTGCTCTGTGGACGGTCTGACTCCTCTGCCTGGTGTCTCTATTTCTGGAGTGATTCGTGATTCAGCAGGGCTAACTTGAACCTTTACTTCTGCTGTAGAAAATGAACCCTGGAAGTCTCCTCTACCTCTACTTCCTCCTCATCTTTTGCCTGCAACATAAACTTAATTGCTAGCTTGGGGTTTTAGAGCTTGTCATCACAATTCTCACCCAAGGGCAAACAAAACCTTCATAACACCACAAAACCTTCATAACACCACATCACGCACATTAAAAGGTCCATTACCTGCCCCTTCAAATGGCTGCTTTGGCCACTAGAATTAGACAGGAAAATGGGAATATTCAGGAGGCGAACTATTAGTGACATACTTCGTCCAGTGAAATTGTCTCTCCATTTTCCAAGTGCTTGGAGTCGAAATGTGAATCGGCTGCTGTTTCTCCATAGTTTGTAGATTTGTGGACACGTCCTGTTACCTAATAACCGTGCTTTGTGGAAATGGGTCTTGGGCTGAGCTTAACAGTTTGGCAAACACCCAGCTTCCCTCTCATCTCTTTCAAGGACATTGCCTCCTAGTTTGCTTCAGGGACCAAAAGAACCCACATGCTACTGGGGTTGGTCTTCTTCATACTCCTGAGGGTGAGCCCTTCACCCTCACTGGAGTAAGGTGCCACTTTCCATGTGTCACCAATCTGAGACAGATCTGCCCCTCTGCATGGCTCCCGCCTTGGCCCACCCCTTAGAAAGTGACTGGTCAGGGACTGGATCTTCTCGGCTGCATACTGAAAAAAAGTGCTTAGGCTCCTCTGAGATCACCCCCAGCTCACAAAATATTCCATTTGCCATGTGTGGGGATTCCTGATGCTTTGTGTCTGATGGATGATCCCAGTGTTATTCCAAGCTGAGTCCCATCACACTTAGCCATGCGTCCCAAAAAAGCAGATGTGGGTTCCTGGGCTACATGGAACAGCGACTAATTGCACAGAACAATGGGAAAAATGTATTTTCGCCCTTAGTTCAATGTGCAATTACACGCAGGAAAAATTTATCAGAGACCCACCGACTCAGGGTGAAGCTCCTGCTGGAAATAAGACAGAGCTTAATATGGAGTTTTCTTCTGTAAAAAAAGGAAATTTACAGGTGGCAATGCCCAAAGAGCACCTTCAATGGATTCCGAAGTATCCTGATAGCAGGTGAGATAAGAATGTTGCAGATGATACAAGGATGTAATGGGCCATTGATACCCCATGCGTGACAATTATTGAGTGTAGCTGAGGTAACCTTGAAAAGGAGTCTAGGAGAGGGCAGCCTGCCAGGTTCAATGAAGACAAGTGCAAAGTCATATACTTGGGAGCAGAGATCCTGTGGAGCCCTAAGGGATGGGTGGGAAGATCTGAGTGATGAACAGGAGGGTATTGTGGCAAAACTTTGAGAAAGGATAGAGCCTTTCACATTAAGGGAGAGGCTTAATCAATGAGCAAAAAAGTGGAGGGTGTGGGTTAACTGCACACATCCTTAGTGGTGCTTCATATTTAACCTATGCATCCAATTTTGAAAACCTCTTCTGGTGTATTGTGTCCTGTATTCTACATAGACAACTACAAAATACGTTGACCTCTGCCTCATGAGGTTGGTGGACCTCCCAGCTACCTTTGACACCATCAACCATCCCACCATCATCCATAACCTGAAGACTCAGATAGGATTCAGTGGGAATATACTTCACTAATTCCTCTCCTACCTTTCCAGCCGACACCAGTTCATTAACATGGGAACCTCAAGCTGTCAAAAAGTCCCTATGACATGCGGAGTTCCCAAGGTTTCAAACTTTCTCCTTTCATCTTCAACTTCTGCATGCAGCCAGTTGAGGCTCTACTCACACATAACAGTATCACAATTCACCAATATACCGAGGATGCAAAATTCTACCTGAAAGTCTCCTCTGCTTTAATATCCAACCTCTCGAACACTGGCTGCACCACCTCCAGACCGGGATGACCATCGCCTACTAGAAGCTCAGCATTGTAACTGGTTCAATGGCATGAACCTTGAGAGCTTTGAATACCAACTTTTTCCAAATCGCAAGACACTTGGGGCCATATTTGCAAGGAAGTGGCAGAGTTCAGCGTTGGCCTCCTTGGCTTCACCACAGCTGCCAAGGTTTCACAATGCTTATGCGTGACATTTTTGTAATTTCAGTGTAATTATTAGTGACTTTCAACGACTATGAGTGACACTTTCTATCAAGCAAATTCATGCAATGAAGACAAGGCAAAAATATAAATATAAGAAATTAAACCTATTGGCCAACAAAAAACTCTAAGAACATCTTAAAACTGCTGCAAAGCACCAGGAATGGAAGGGCACTGTGGGACCCGACTGTACCGAACAGGATGGGAGGCGCTCTAGGGCAGATGTCTCAGCTGCCTCGTAATAAACTATCATAGTTAGTCACTTGAGCAGGTTTCAGAGACTGAGGCACTTGAATCCACAAGCAACCATGGAGCAGCTAAAAAATGTGATTGTCTGCTGGGCCTGCCCAACGAGTGAAAAGCTGCGGGTAACTTGGGGTGAATAACTGGACCGAGCTGTCACGGGGGGCCGGTGGCAGCAGACACAGTAAGCACAAAAGTACATGCACACGGAAGTGTCATTGCCAATAACAAACAGGCCCCAAACCCGCATGGAGCCGGAACAACAGCGAGAGGAGGAAGAAGATTCTCTCATGGGCCAAGTTGGAACTTGGGGTAGAGGGTTGCAGGAGGAGGAGACTCACATACGACGCAGCAAGAACTTAAAAAAGAGCATAGAAGTGGTCCTAAAAATAGCAAAAGCCATAAGTGGGAAAATTGGACATGTACAGGCATAACCAGGTCCGAGATACCCAAGCTAGGGTCGAGTCCTGGAAGAGCGAATTGTCAGTGAGGTTGTGGAGTCAGAGGGCGTAGTGAATGAGTTAGGGACGGAGGTGCAGGCTTAACAGACGGTTACAACAGAACAAGAAGGTGAGCGGTTCAAACTTACTGGAAAGTTTGTGGTGTTGGATCAGTCCCCTTCAACTAACCAAGGCTTAATTCATCATTTTCATTTAATGGGGGGTTCCAGAAAGACCATTGACACTTTCTAGGCTGATGCAGAGATTTTTTTAACAATGATTCGGCAGGCATGGGGAGGGGGGGGGCGATGGGCTGCAGCTGCAGGTGGCTGTTGAAGGAGTGTCAGAGGGAATGGAGTCGCAGGCAACCCTCTTCCCCCTCGCTTTAATAAAGAGAAAAAAGTTATATTTCCTTCCTCTTAGAAAAGGGAACTTTTTAATGTGAGTGTTGAACTTTTTGTGTACAAAAAAAACCTGGCTCTTCCCATTCACATAACTTTGACACAGACCACTGCTTATTCTCAGCTGCCTGTTTACTCCAACCTGAAAGAAGTGAGACTCCAATCTCCACACCCTTCACTCAACACTCACCAATAGGTGTAAATAGAACCAGCACCCTTTCGACCATGCAGTCCGAAAGGCAGCTGAGGAATCTAGAGTGAATCGCAGTTCATCGCTGCGTAGTTAGAGGTATTATGACGCTATAAGTAGCTAAGCTGCCCAACGAGAGCTGTAACTGCTGTATGTAGTATGTTAGTTTATTATTAGTTTATTATTTATATAGTGTGTAGGATTATAACTCTTAGTAAGTATCTCTTTAAGACGTGTGTATTCTTTGAATGCACTCATGTTCCACATTCCAGTCATGCTGTCACTGTATGTTCTTTACTTTACTGTTGGTTAGTTTCCTGTTGGTTGTGGATCTAACCAGACGTGCTTTACTTCTTGGAATAAATCTTCAAGAAACTACTTTACCTGATTCTTCTCTTCATTCAAAATACTACAGTGTACTAATCTCAAGTCAGGCCGGGCTGCTGACCTGAGTGTTTACTCATTGAGGTCTCAAATGACAGATGTCATTCTAGGCCTTGGGGCCCCAGAGCCCATAATCTTTTTTCTGGCTAGGCTCTATGAAAGATTGTTAACATCTGTTCGGTTTGGACATAGAGGAGAATGTACCCCCAAATGTAAGGTAAGATATGGCATCCGGCAGGGCTGCGTCTTACCTCCCATGCTTTTTATACGTTTTATCAATGAGGTTGACGCAGTTCTTAAATTAGTGAAATCGGATGCACCACAGGCGGATGGCATAGATGTGCCGGTGCTGCTATATGCGGATGACGCCGTGCTCTTATCTAGGACCCCACTTGGCCTCCAACGTCTTATAGATTTGTTTGTTGATTTTATAATGGGGAGAAAGTTGCAGATTAACAAGAGTAAAACTTATGCTATGGTTTGTGCCCGAGCAGGAAAAAGACCAATTCCTTTTTTTTATAGAAGGACAGAAAATCCAGACGGTGGATAAATTCTGTTATTTAGGGATAACTTTTGCTGGGGACTGTACATGGTCTCAAGAGATGCTGAACGTCTGGGCAAAGATGGCCAAAAACGCCCACGGTGTTTTTAGATTTGCAGCGAAGCTGGGTGACCGCCGAATAAGAGACATGTTACATATTTATTTGTCTAGAAGGACCTCAATTGCACTATATGGTGCGGGGGTATGGGGTCACTTTTCTAATAGTAACTTACAAACCGTGGAAATATGTTTCTTAAAAAATTGCTTAGTTTACCGCCCTCAGCGTCAACAGAACCTATTCACAGGGAAGTTGGCATCAGCTAACTGTCAGATTTAATAGCACTTAGGCCCTTACTGACCTGGAGATTAATGTGGCGTAAGGAGGAGACCACTTTCAACAGAATTATAATTAAAGACTGTCTCCGCCTGGATAATTGGCCTAAGATTCCCTTGCTGAAATATATTGTACATAGTTTTAATGAAGTTTTTAAATTAAACATTTTGGATGACCCTAATGCTGTAGTAGAATTGCCGAAATCAGAAATTAAGAATTTGTTCCTGTCCCATAGGAAAAGAAGGCACATTAAAAATATTGAGCATTTATCAACTTGCCAATTCTATATTCTTTACTCAGATACGGAGGGTTTCCAAACTTATTTGAGCCAGGTAACCAGAATCTCACACAGATATGTACTCACCAGATTAAGATTCGGGCTTCCTCACCATCTGGTAGCATTTCCACGTATAAAAGAGTACCCAGCTTCCCCTTGCCTGTGTGACGGCCAAACCAAACAAAGCACCTTGCACTTTCTCCTCATTTGTGACTTGTATATGAATTTCCGTATAGCATTTTTAAAACCATTGTTTTTAAAATACTGCACTTTCACTACAGATGCTGCTATGAGGTTGATCTTTACAATGCAATAACAGGATATATTTTTTTTTACAGCAACTTTTATCCTTAAATCTATTCAAGCAAGGAAAAGTATGATGTTTTAATTGTATTTACCATTGGTTGGATTTTTATCACTAATTGTACAGTAATGAATTTCTATTGATGTTTTTCTTTCTCTGTATGTGCTTTTATGGTTGTTTTTTAATGAACCAAATAAAGCTTATTGAATTGAATTGACAGATGTTATTGTTTCTGACTCAGCTGTGTGCTCTGGGCTGCTGATCCACTCCGCGGCTGCTGCAGTTAGGTGTTCATCTGGTGGAGTCGGGTTCTGTGGCGGGATTTAATTAGATAAAATAACCACCTGCGGCACAACACACGGTGTGAGGAGCACTGCCCATGCCATTGCCAAACCATAATCACGAACGGCAGCCACTGTGGGCACCAGCAGGTCGTCCTGCCCATTACAGTGTCTTTTACGAAACTCATCTCCTGACCTCCCCTAGGCTGAATGTATCGGTAGTAGCCATTGGGCACTGACTCTCAGACGTCAGTAATGAAATGTATCAATTAATGCAGCGTGCCTTGTTGGGTGAATCCTGTTACATAGTAGCAGCTTAGAGCTGTGGACTCTGAGCCAACCCCTAAGCCTGCTGGGAGGAGCGCGGACGGCATGCTGCCATTCCAGTTTTTGTTTCACTTAGTATGGTGCAGGATTATTAGCGCTCCGCTTGACAGATGAGAAGGTGCTATTATGTGTGACTTTCCATTTTAGTGTGGTGATGCAGACCACCACACTGGAATGTGTTAGTCTAACGCCTGATCCGTGGTACTTGGCAGGACTGCCATGTGTCACTGCCTTCGGCTAGACTTGTACTATAAATATACTATAATTATACCACATTCATATATAGAGTTCTGGTAGCGATAGCTCTAAAATATTGTGTCTAGTTCTACAGGCCAAGGTTCGAATACTGTGTCCAGTCCTGAAAGCCTGTCCCAGAATATTGTGCCTAGTTCTGGTGGCCTTAAGTAGTTCTGTCTACTTATACAGCCCAAACCAGGAGTACTGTGTCCATTTCTAGAGGACTAATCTTAAGCGTGGTATCCAATTCTGAAAGCCTCCCCCAGTGTATTGCATCATATTCTGTTGGCCATATCTCAAGTATTGTATCTAGTTCTAAAGGACAAATCTGGAGCACTGTGTCCAGTTCCAGAAGACTAATCTGTAGCGCTGTATCAGGTTCTGAAAATCTTTCCCAGTGTATCCAGTTTCTGGTGGCCTAATCTATAGTATATATAACACTAAGGGGGAAAAAGAGGCTGAGAAGGGCCCACACCTGCCTCTCCAGTAACTATGAAACACAATGATTGCCACTAATGGTGCTATTGCAAGCTATGGGCGGAGGGTAGGTAGATGGTGCCCCGAACAGGTGATGAACCTTTATGGCTCTATGTACTGCTCCAAAGTCATTTATGGGGCAGAGGTATGGGGCTTTGCTAACATTACGCAAATTCAGCGGGAAGAAAATAAATATCTACGATCTATTTTGAAAGTCCCACAAAGTACCCCTGCTGTTATAGCACACAGTGAATTAGGGAGGCCATACCTTGAAGATTTGGTGAAGCTCAGACCCATCCTGGCCTGGCTGAAAATTTGGACAAATCCTGAGGCGTCCCTAAGTAGGGAAATTCTAAGTGATTGCCTAGGAAGAAATAAATGTATGAGCATCCCATGGCTCAATTATGTAAAGGCCACCCTAGAAATCCTGGGCTATAAGAATCTCTTTGTCGACCCGGTAGTAATTGTACCTCAGGATAAAGTGATCGTGAAGAGAGCCTTTTTAGCCCAGAAAATAAAACATAGAGCTGAGGTCAAAGGGTCCAAAAAAACTGTGAGTGACTATAATCTTGTTAAAAGTACATAGGGAATGGAGCCATACTTATACCTTATGTACAATGCCCAGGACAGATTTTTAATGTGTCGTTTTAGGCTCAATTTATTACCTTATTTATTAGCGTCCCCGTCAGGGTTTCTAACTACAATTGAGCAGAAGGGAACCTGCGGTTGCGACAATAGGTCCCCGCAGGACTCCCTTCATTTTGTATTATTGTGTTTTTTTTACTCAATGCCCAGGCGCAGATTCTTGGTAGATATTTTAAAACAAGCTAAATTGAAATATGCTAGAGCTGCTATAATTTATTTACTACAAGCGAGTGACCCTTTTACATTATGCTGTATTATGAATTTCATTAAAGTGGCGGTCCGACTGAGGGTAACTACAGGGGGGGATTGATTGATAAGACCTCCAATGTATCTATACGGTCTTTTCTCTCTTTTTTAAAAATTAGATTGTATTACAAGCAGGGTTTTGATAATGATTTAATTGGATTTTAATTAATTGTATATATATGTGCTTTTATGGTGATTTTTAATCATCGAATAAAGAACTCTTGACTTGACTTGACTTGATAGCGTGGTGTCCTCATATTGCGAACATCTGGAGAAAATGCCAGAGGCAAGTCAAATGATTCAATAGTATTTAATGTAAAGAAGAATCTTATGCTTTTTTTATCTCCTACTGAAGGTGACAATTCCAAGAATTGGACTAGGTGGGCTCACTCACGTAATTTGACATGCTTCATCAGAGGCCACCTCGTCCCACCCTGGTTGGATGATAAAACCAGAGCAGACTCGACCTCGAGATGGGCTATCCCGATGGAGTTCTTAGAAATTCTGATCTTTTCCTAGAGAACAAGGTTCCAGTTGTTAGCTAAAAATATCGTAGGGTATAACACAAAAGTATTCTTTTATTACCGTAGTACCCTGGATATAGATAAAAAGATTACCGTTAGTTAATAGCTGGGTATGGAAATGGATGCTATGATCCTTGCATACCACTAACTTTAATCATCGTGTTTCTGCCCTTTCCTAAAAGCCTAACAGGTCTTGGGCGTTTATCAGGTTAATACCTGCTTCTCTACTCTATCAGAAAATGAGTTTAAGAGGGTCGTTAGAAAATGCAGAGAGGACCTACCTCTCTGAGGTTAGCATCTGGCTCAGATACCTATACTCTAGTGGTGTTTCGCCTCATTGTCTATTATGGGGGGCACCTTCTGTAGTCACACATCGTCAAGGAGAAATGCCCACTTGGATCCTACCCGTCTCCTACCAACAGCCGACTGGTAGGATCCATAGTATTGCATCTGGTTCTAGTGGGGAAATCTTGAGTGCTGTGTCTGCTCTTGAAAGTCTCTCCAGTTCTTGTGGCCTTCTGTTTCAAGTAGAGTGTCTAGTGCTTTAGGACACATTTGGAGTACTGAGTCCAGCTCCGGGGGGAGGATGGGGCTAATATTTAGCTTAATGACTACCACTGTAGGTCTCAGCGTATATTTAGTCATGGTTTCGGGGGTGCATTTGATTAACAATAAACACAATGAGATCCCAGAATTGTCAAACAAAACTAGGATTGTCTGAAGTTATACAGGAACAAATAAAAGGAAATATTTTATAAGAACATAGTGGAGAAAAATAGAGACAAGATGGATAACAGAGGCAACTGAATCTTGTTTTAGAAAGGAAATATTTTTACAATTAAAAGCTTTCAATGCAAAGAACAGCTTTAGAGAAGGAATGAGTATCCACAGGATGTCAACACCTTTACCAAGAGATACAGCGGTGTAATTAAGTATGAGGAAACCTAAAGACCAACAATCTCTCTGTGCCTGAGGACGTAACTGACAGACTGGAGTTGTTGGGTGTTTTCTGCTATCATGTTCTATGTAACAAAAGAAGACTGCTCTCCACAAATATTCTTCCCAAGGCCATCCTACCTATCCCAAGAGCACAGAAGCTTGTCCTCTATGTCTCCCACCTTCCCTGGTACTCTCACTAGAGAGGGGAGAACTACCCGCAGCAGTTGTGAACATTGAGACATGTCTGGGGCTCCAGTGCCACACTGTACAACTGTGGTAAAATGAATGTTTACGTTCAAAGCCTCCTAAACCTAAGGGAGGTGGAAGTGAAGGGTGGCCAGAGAAGGGATTTTTTCTACCAGTTGGCCCACTGTGACATCACAATTGTGGAAAACACCCTCCATGCTGAGGCCAATATGTCAAAGGCCCTCAGAATGATATGGTTTTGCAGAATGCTGTGTTTCCGCAGATACTTACCAACCACAGCTTTAATTCCAGTCAATGCTGGTGGCTGGGACAGCAGGTTGTCTTCTTCTAGACTATATTATCACACTGGCCAAGGGGGTCTCCAGAATCTGCAGGTTACACTGTGAGCTGCTTGGTTAACACTCACAGAGGATGTTACATTAGACCAAAACATATGAACTGGATAATCACACTTGTATCCAATGGTCCACTTCAGACAGGCAGTACACCAAGGATACAATTGTTTTCACCTGATGCTCTGCCTCTAAACAGAAGCGATTGTGTATTACCTGCAGGCCAATGGGCTTCTGTAGAGCTGCTGACAGCTGCACCCCCACTGTACTACACATGCCACCCTGGCTAATGGCCAAAGGAGGGCAATCATGGCTACCACTTCCCTGCAGCAAAATGTACAGTGATGTACACATCTCCCTTCTGTTCTCTTACTTCGTTCTTCCTGGATCACTTCCTTACCTATGCCTTCCTACCCCATATGTGCTTGTCCTACAATCCAGCCGTACCACATATCAGATTTTAACCTACCTGTACAGTTTCTGCCATCCTCGTGAAGGGTGTAGCCCTGATTGCATTGGCACTGGAAGCTGCCCATCTCGTTGTGGCACTGGTGCTGGCATTCTGCATTGCCAAGTGAGCACTCATCGATGTCTAAAAAATGAAGTAAAACACATGATGTCCACGCAGCAAAAGGTGCCTAAAGAATAACCCTAGCACACCTGGGCAAACATAAAATGCCATTGGTTCAGATCTCTCAAACCACCTCAGGCCTCCAAAAGATACAGACATATCGAAGGGAGCGGTCAAGTGCATGACATTTACAAACAATTTCTGTTAGAGAGGAACACCAAAAATTGTAAAGGGTATAATATTCTGGTAATAGAATGCATTTTAAAAGCATGTCTACAACTATATTAAAAATTGCCTCCACCTCATGTCCGTTAACTCTAGGTGTGCCACAAATGTTTCTTGTTCTAAAAATTGGGTCATGGTTCTAAAAGGTTTGGGAAGCACTGCCCTAGAAAACTTAAACAGACAGAGCAACACTGAAGACACCCTCTATAACACCAACAACTCTTTCCTCGGTGGGAATGTGCAGACATTCATTTTGTGTGGACATAGCACCCTCCAAACAAGACAAACAGAATCCATTGCCATCCTCTGATTTCACTCAGTTTCCATAAGAAGAAAACTGCCAAACTCTTCAAATATGGACTCCAGGAAGGAAAGGAAGCACAAGTTTACGAGCTGGACAAAATTACGCGAGATGTTGTGACAGAACTTCTAAATGCCCAGAAAACCAGTGTGAGCTAGAGGTCCTGGCCAGGGATGTCATAAAACAACATGAATTTGAATTTTTGAATTTAAAAACACTTATAAAGCGCGCGTTTACCTAGCGGTTTCTTGGCGCTGGGGGACTTTAAAACCTGAGTGGTAGCTTTGAGAAAGCTAGACTGGGAATCCTTGCAGAAAGTGATGGGTTTTTAAGGCCTTACGAAATTCAGGGTAAAGTGGGATGGATCGGATATTGAGGGGGAGGGAGTTCCATGACTCTCTAATGTAACATCTCATGCCTGAACATGCCACCAACAAACACAAGAATATGCCTGTTGAAGGAGATAATGGACAAAATCAATAATGTATCAGCATATCCACAGGATATTAAGAATACTTAAAACTTGCTCCAAACCTTGAAATGCTAGGTAATTAGGCCAGTTGCCAAGCTCAAGCACTAAAGCTTGGCAATGGTGCTAGTTCTCCACCTCAGCTTTTCCTCAAGGCATGGAAAGAAAGACAATTAGAAGCATCCTCAAAATGTGCCGAGTAGAAGACGTAAAAGAATGTCTCGAGGGCGGAGGAATCCTAGTCAAGAGACATAAGAGTTGTAATGGAAGTATATGTGATTGTTGACTTGGCTGACATCATCATCACTGGGAACAGTGACCAATGTAGTTTGTCTGACATATTTGCATTGATCCATGTACCTGCTACCACAATAGGATAACAACTCTCAATTGGTACTGCTAGCATTTATTGAGATTGGGCTGCACAGTCATAAAGCATTGTAATCTTGACGATGAAGGGTTTAATTGTATACCCAGTATGTTGAAGGTGATGTGTCACCACAGCATGACTAATGTTGCTTCACAGCAGTCAATCAAAATCAATCAGGCGTTTGTTGACCGCGACTACTTACCCTTAAGGGTCTCAAGGCGCTAGGGATCATGGCACTGTAGTTTTGTCCAGAGCTTCTAAAATATACACAGATCCATGTTGCACAGTATTTGCATATTAATAGTGTGCTTCATTTTACAGCTGCGGTACAGGTGCCCATGTCTATGTGAGCCCACCAGGTGTACACAAGTGCAATCAATTGACCCGCAGATGCTTAAGGTTGACTGAGAAAACCCATGCATCAGTCGTACTGTCTGCTCTGTGGTGCCTGTTGTAAAGGATTCTAGCGCTGTTGGCATTTTCAGGAAGTGGAGGGGGGGGGGGTAGCAGTGGATCCCTCTCTTGTGAACCACAGAAACCCATTAAGGTGAAAATATGTTTTGAATGGTGTTCATATTAGGCCTGTATATCGCTGGATCTCAAGCAGACTCCTATTTATGGGTTCCAGCCTTACTCCATCAATACTGCCCCTTGTCCCTCGTTGCTGCGCCAGTTGAGGTGCATTCGTGGCCTGGTTTTCATCCTCATGCTGCATAGTTTATAGTAGCTGAATTTAAATCTGGCATGGCATGATATAGTGGCCTAGTAGTGCTGCATCCATGGTGGTGTACAATGGAGTGGGAGTGTGAGCTGCTTCATGCAACCCGTGAGAAATTCATCCGTCCATGATCTGGATCTGTGTGCAGGTGTCTGATTTTATTTTTTCAGGTCAAACAGTGCATGTACTGTGGTTTTTGAATTACTGTGTTGGCCTTGCTTCTTTGTTCTGTTTTACAATTTCTCTTTCATTCCCGACAATGTCAGGATTTTTTACCATCCACCTTTGACTGGAGGTATTTGAAGGTGGTATATTCCACTGGGTTTTTATGACCTGCCCCAGAGTGGGTGTAATGCAAGGCGATGGTGATCAGTGATAAAATGGCATTCAAGTGTCTGGTGGATGTGTTTTCGGAAAAGGACCAGTATGTCCGAGTAGTGTGGATACAAGCAGTGTGTCCCCACTTGAGGGGTACATATCCAGCCCCCTCACATAAAAGCACCAATTCCATCATGCTGCACACTGCAGTGGAACCACCCATTCACTGACAAGTCTGGCCTTATTGCCACAGCATCCTCAGCCCTAACTACTTCTGAAAAAAGTCACCTTTTCAGAACCCCCAACCCATTAGAATTACCAAGCTAGTGTGAGTGTGAATTGAACTTTACTTCAGGTAACAGGTCATCCGCAGAACAGCCTAACACTGTCACAAGTACCAATGTTGTCATGTACTCATCATTACTCATTCAACAATAAGGTTCACAACCCCACAATAAACTCTTTGCCTCACCCCTTCAATAAACCATTGAGATGTTCAAGTTACTGTACTCACCAAAACAGGTGAACCCATCGCCATTGAAGCCTTGGTAACACTGGCAGAAGTAGGAGCCAATAATGTTGCCACAGCGGGCATTGGTGTCACATCCGTGCTTCCCCAGGGCGCACTCGTTCTCATCTGCGGAGACACATGTTTCTTGTAATCATGCTATCTGGTGGGATACCAGCATTTTCAAGATGTACAGCTTGGGCTGAAGTCTTTGCGATAGAAATTGCAACTTACAATTGCAATGACGCGGTTGAAACTTACAACCTATTAGTGGCAGAAAAGGGCAACCGGGCCCATGTGGCTGCCCTTCATACTTCCAGCAATTACACACTGCTATGATAATGCTGTTAAAACCAGAAAAAAAGATATTTATGGTGATACTCCGCCTTTACCTTGATAACCATCACACTAACACAATAAGTATACAGAAAGGACCATATACTCGGTTTTCCATGACCTCAACATGTCTCCAGGATCCAACCTGCTGGAACTAGAGTTAGATTGCAAATCTGCCAGCTCAGGTCACAACAGTTGGAGGTCATTGTAGGTGGAGGTAATGGCCATTATCTAAGTAATGATCATATCTGTGTAATGGCCATATCAATGTGATGATTTATGTTTGGAAATAATTGTTTTCTTTGATTAAATAACACATTTATTAAAACATTTAGCGCCAAAATATCCTACCAGGTGAGTTGTGCGCTCTACAAATACACATAAGATTTAGAACATTTATGCATAGAAACAACATCACCCATTATGGCACTCATATTTATTATTCGAAGGTATGAAAAGCTGAGTGAGTCCTTCCGGGGCTGAAAACTGCAACTTGCAGGTCTTGCGCTGATAGCAGCAGGTGCTTAACACACAGAGCCGTCTTAGCAGCACGAAAGACATACTAGGTCACCCACTCACCCCATGCCACCATTTGCCGCTCTCCATCTCCAGCATTCCGCCCATGATTCTGTATCCGCCTGCACTGATCCTAGACCTTCTCAGATGCTGTGAATGGGGTTGCCCCTCCATCTCTGCTGCCAGGTTGCGTTGGGACCAGCCTGTGTTTCTATCAATAAACTACTTTTTTCCACTATCAATGCCCACTTTTTTTAATCTTATTTAACACTGCTACTCAGATTATTTTTAAGAGCTCCCAAGTCTGCAGCGAGAGGAACTGAGGCACATGAAGCTAATATGTCAAGACTCAATCTGATTTGGTGAAGTGTGGAAGCTCTGATTATAAACCTTATCCCTGGATTCCTAAGACAGAACTCCCTATCCGTACCCCTTCTTTGACCTTCTTCAGCCTTTTGCTATAAAAATTTGTTCATGAATCTCACTTATATTTTAATATTTTGAACCATACTTCTACCCTTGAGAAAATGTAATATAAACTTTTCAGATCAATGCATATTTAGGGCCTGAAATGTCTCTGTCCTCCTCTGTATCCCTTCCAGGGAAGGCTCCAATTCCTTACTAGTAATCATCCCTACTCTTGGTCCTACATTTCTTTATTACAGTCTCCACTTACAAGGTGTGTCCCACCTCCGAGGCAAGAATCTCCAATAGAAAACCTGAAAATGCCTTCCCCACCCATCCTGGCAATAAACAGGGTCAGCGTTCCCAGCATCCTCCGGTGCTATAGAAGTCCAACCCAAGGCCGAGGTGGGCCATAAGGCCTGTGATGAGAAACGAATAGGACTAAGAGTAATGAAGATTACCGGTAACTAAAGTGGGACCCTACCTGTACGTCCCTCTTCCTCGTTCTAGTCCTTACTCATGAGTAACAGAAAGACCCGTGATGATCTTCAGGTGGACCAAATCCAATCTAAGTCATGAGGCAGCACAGCTCATGTGACCATAGGTGCAAAGCAGCCACCAATAGGCGGTTCAAACCTACTAGTAGCTCCTGAAGTATTCCTTCACTGCTCCACCCACTACCTTTGAAAGTCAAGCAGGTACAGGCAGGATCCTAAATAAGTGGCGTGGAAAAGTACTGTAGCTCTGGAAAACCTGCGGTAAAAGACTATTCACACCCCATGCGCTACCCAGTAATGCTGGCTGTCACAGAACATAGAAAACAGACTTAACATTGCTCAACATTGAGAAACAGATGTGAAACATCCTCAATGCGACAGCGTTAAACATCAAAACACACTGAGACTGTGAGAGTCCCTTCAGCGTTTGATGTTCATCACTGCCTCGTGGTTGATGGGTGTACATTATCTGGTGTATATGCTACACCAGATAACTAGGAGTGTGCTTTATAGAGTACCGACCTTCGCAGTGGGACCCGTTGCCTCTGAACCCTGCAGGACAACCACACTTGTAGCTACCAAGGACGTTTTCACAGACGCTCGGGCCAGGGCAGATGCCAGGCTGCTCGGTGCATTCATTGACATCTGGAAGAGAGAGAGAAGAGGTTCAATGTTAGCAGCACCCAATCACAGGTAGAAGAAGTAACCAATCACAGGTGTGAGCACAGCCTAATCACAGGTATGAGCAGCGACCAGTCACAGGTATGAGCAGAAGCCAATCATGGATATAAGCACTGACCAGTTACAAGTAAGAGTAACAAACAATCAAAAGTGTGAGCACCAACCAATCTGAGGTACGAACACCAGGAAATTATAGGTGTGAGATGAGGAGTAAAGCATATACGATGACAGGATAGAAAAACAAGATGTGGCTGACCACGGTTCAGCACCTCAATTTCTAAATTGAAAAAAAGAAACAATTAAAGAGTCTGTGCAACACTTCCGAAGTTCGCCGCACTTCCACTCCACTGGAGACCAGATGAATGAATTCATAAAGAGAAGGAAGGTGCACGAGAAAGGAGTCAGTAAGCGTCATATAAGTCCCCAAAATATATATCCTTTATTGTGGCAGTAGTTTAAAATTGGACATCAGCCAACGGGTTTCGTTCCGAATGGAACTTCGTCAGGGCTCAAATATCTTAATCCCGGTCCAATTGGTGTAGGTGCTTCAATATATTCTCCAAGGTTTAATCAAAATATATAGAAGCCTAAGTTCGCAAGCGCCAAAGTCTGTTGAACTATGCAGTTAAAATGTCCCAAAATCTTACAAAATTGGATGGCCCAACGTGTTAATCTGAATCCTCCATATCCACAAACAGGTTTAGTTACAGGTCGACGTCCACAGTAACGGTCCCTCATCCGGATTTTCAAGCTTGGCTGATGTCCAATTTTAAACTACTTCCACTACTTCCACAATAAAGGATATATATTTATTTGAAGTTTACTGACTCCTTTCTGGTGCACCTTCCTTCTCTATATGAACCTATATGATGACAGGTTCACACCACCTAGTAACGTGAACAAGACCACCAACATAAGAAACAAGTTCACCCCCTGCATGGCCGAAGCCGCTAACTGGATAAGAGTCAACTGTCTCAAGTTCAACTCCAACAAGACAGAAGAAGTGATCTTCGGCAAGCACACCCAACCATGGGACTCAAGCTGGTGGCCATTAGAACTCAGACCTACACCCAGCACACATCCTGCTCACCAGCAAGATGGACTATGGGAGCACCCTTTACACCGGGATCACAAACCAACTCACTAGAAGACTACAAATCATAGGGAACTCGCCAGCCAGACTCATCCTCGACCTCCCACACAGAACACACATCACACCACATCTCAGGGTGCTCCATTGATACAAAGATGCACTCATTTAAAACTCCTCACACACACATTTAACACCTTTGCCGCGGGGCTAATTCCCCTGCGGTGCTGGGAGAGGGGGGTTGCGCGCAGCGCCACGGTTCTCGTGATGAGCTCGGCTCGTCACGCTGCACGGTGGCGCTGTGCTCATGACGAGCTGAGCTCGTCATGACCACACCCGTTTCTTAGAACGCTCAGCACAGCGGGGGAATTATCACCGCGTGTGAGCGCCGCGCGTGTCATGTCAGCTCATCATGAGCACACAGCCACCGTGCCTCAAGACGAGCTGAGCTCGTCATGAACACAGAAGGGGTTAAAGTTCAGCAGACCTCAGTCCCCACCTGCCTGAACAATTGCATCTCTTTCCACTAACCACCCAGACACCTCCGCTCTGCAGGACTCTGACTCGCACACATCCCACACATATACAGAACCAGAAAGGATGGGCATCCTCTTACATGGCTCATAAAATGTGGAACAAACTCTGACTCCATATCAGAGCCTCTCCTCCCTTCTTGAATTTTGCAAGAAGCTGAAGACCTGGCTTTTCACCAACCTTCCTTAGGCAGGGCTAGGCACACACACCTGCTCAGCATCAGTATAAGCTCACAGGGGATAGTGCACTTTGCAAATATACATAACATGTGACTCTGTAAAGCTGAATATATAAATAATACTATATGTATTTATATAGAGCACAAACCTCCTTCTAGGATATCTGAGAATCAGCCAGGAGACCTGTCTTTCAAATGTATGAAGATCATAAACCCGTAGCCATTAGGCAGCACACAAACCCACTACTGGCCGCATGCTACACAAGAGCCTCTACTCCAGGCAATGACCGCAGGCCTACTAATCAGGATGACCATGTTACTTTGAGAAATATATAGGCGCCGCCCTTACAAAGTGAGTCAGAGTGACCGGAGAGCCAGTCTGCAGAGCCAAGGGCTCAGTGTAGGTGCTGCAGCAGCGCTCCCATAGCATACTCCAGCTAGGCCTCCCACATGGAAAAGGACCCTCAGAGCTGTGGCAGGTTTTAAGGAAAGTCCAAGTGTTGGGCGCTTAAGAAACTGAGTCCTTTTGATCCTGGACCAGAGGGTCTCAAGGGCAGCGACAAGGACTGGTGTGGTCCGGACCTGGCTGGTGAAAGCAGCTGATTTGGAAAAAGCAACAATAAGTGGGCAACATGTCTGGGCCACCAGAGAGGATTACCATCTCTTTCAGATTAGGCTAGCCAAAGCATCCCATCCGCCTGTGAGCCACCATCTGCTCCAACGACTGGAGGGTGCATGAGCCATACACTGCATGCAGCAGCTCAGTTTGCTCTGCAGCGTGTCCACCCAAGCAAACCGCTACAGAGCATCAGGTGAGACACAACTTCATTGCATTGCACAGCTACCCTCCAGGAACAACGTCGCTTAGAGGCAATAAATGCTCATAGGCGGGGCCACTGGAATATGGCATGGGACCAAAATATGTGGCAGGGTTTACTAAATTATGCATCGAGAAAAGGCAAGCAATGTGACGTAATGCGATACATTTTGTAATAGCATTATTTAATTATTTTTACATTTTTACACATAATAACGCTGTTTCGGCAAAAATGTCACCTTATTAGTACCGCTTTAACACTCAAATACAGCAATAACCAAATGAAAGATGACCAGTCAACCTTTGCAAAGAGATTTCCACTGCTCTTGAACATTTGTCACCCAGGGGCGTAGCAAGGTCAGGTGGTACCCGGTGCGGAACATTTATTGTCACCCCCCGGCTTGACAAAATGGCAAAAATATTTGTTTAAAATTAGTCCAGGTTTTTACTTTGAATTCTGGAACTTGTAGTCTTCTTTATTCCTTTATAAAACAGGACTGTCCCAGAATTCAAAGGAAAAAATCTGAACTGTCACATTATACATGTACTTGGGAAACTCCACAGCTATGGATAATGGAGGGTGCCACTAATTCATTACATGAGCATTCCTGACTTGGGATCAAGACAGAATATCAGTAACAAAAATATTGTGTGGACTGAATATTGTGCCAAAAATATTGAGGACCAAAATATCGAGAAGGTGAGTGCAAATAGGTAAGTATAGATTTACTATTCTTAACTCCAAATCGACGCACCAGGAAGATATATATATATATATATATATATATATATATATATATATATATATATATATATATATATATATATATATATATATATATATATATATATATTGTCAAGATACATTGATGTGGAGTTATCAATAGTAAAACTTTGCTTACCCATAGAAACTTACCTTCACAAACTTTTTGTTCTCGATATTCTTGACACAATATTTTGTCCACACAAAAATTGATTCCCAATATTTTGCCTAAACATCCTGACCTTGAGGTTCCGTGACGATTGTAAGTGGTGTTTTCGGCTCGCACGAATATGGTCGAGTCTGGTATCTATGAACCACAAATAACGAGTTTAGTAAGTGTGCGCAGTTTCGCTGCGCTAACTTAAACCGTTCGTTTGTTATGTGGGTTTTTCATCTGTACCCACGGGTTCCATCTTAGACACGGCATCCATTTTGTCTCTTGCCCTCAAGTAGCCAGCGAACGGACGCTGTCCGCTTCGCGACCCTGGGACTCCCAAGATATTTGCGGAAGACACATGTTCTTTGAAAGTGTCTTTATGACGAGGGGGATGCTACTGTAAGGCAGATGGCGCCGCTCGAGGCTCATCTTGCCGCACGGACTTATTGTCTCAGCCGTGCATCTCATTAGGCACGTCTCTTTGATGCCTGTATCTCGTGTTTCCCGATACCTCCCCTTTTACACCCTTTCCGATCTCCCCACTGTCTCCGTCTTCCTCTGCACCTGTCTTCGTTCCTATTTCGATCTATTTTACTGCTGATTGGAATTTGCTAATGGTGGGAAGATGGGTTTTTACAGTTGGGAACCGCCAAATGTTTCCGCACTTATGTTCCGGACCTTGTGTGTTTCAAAGTGACCAAAGCGACCCCTCTGGGGGATAATTGTGGGAACCGGGTTGTAAACTTTTGTGCTCAATGTAATCCTATGGGTAAAAACTGTATAAAAGGAGCGATCCACAGAACCAATTTGAAGCAGTCTCCCCGAACTACACTCGATGTACTTCCTGTGATTTCTGTGTTCCCTGCAGCAAATAAACCTTGAATCTTTGACGTCAAAGGAAGTGTCCCGTGTCTCTGTGACTTGTACGCCGGAGCAGGTTACCCACGAAGGTTTCAGGTGTTGTGCCCTGGCACCGCTGGGTCTTAAAGAACCCAGTCCTTCAGTTGGCGCCCAACGTGGGGCTGCATCAGTGGTACCGGTCCAAGCCCGACGATCGTGAGAAACTTCGTGTGAAATCTCCGAGGGAAGGTGCACTCCGCTTCATCGATCCTGTTGTCGAGATAAGTGGCCCGAAGACTTTTCCCGCGAAGATTCCCGCCTCCTGACGGCTGCGACGGACTGCTGCCCTGACTGTAGACCTGTTTTGGCGCCTGGCGTAGACCTTGGTATAGCGAGACGATTGACGGGCCTTCCTGGTGACGCCATCGATCTTTGAGTTAAGTATTTTGTGGGTCGCTCCCAGAGTTCTTGGTTGATTGACACTTTAGCGAGCGTCTTTGTTGTTCACGCTGTGTGAGTGTTTTTGTCGGTGACACTTTGCTAGCGTACTTTGTTGTGTTGTTTGACGACTGCAGCCGCCAAAAACCGAGGGTTTTGTTCTTTGCTGGGACTTGGTAAATCCTGTAACCCTTGAAGTTTGTGAAACTCGGCTAGTGTGCAAGATGCCTGGTCGCAGTACTTTGTTCAGTTGTTTTAGACCTTGTGGTGCGGATTCCCGACTGGAGGATTCGTGTCCGATACCTCCGGTTGGAACTCCTACTTATGACTTGTATAGTAAACATGGGCTAGGCCCGATTACCTTTAATGATTATTGGATTAAATATACAAAGAAAGACGGCGACCTTCGTTGGCCACCTCACGGTAGCTTCGAGGCGTCGATCTTAGATAATCTAGAAATGAAATTGTTCGAACGTAAATCAAGGCCGGCCATGTTTGATGCCTTTCGGTTGTGGCGCAAAGAAGCCCGACAGAAAGAGATCAGACAGAATAAACGTAGTCAGCGAGATAATGTTGCTACCATAGTGAAGAAAGCTGAGCAGTTCCAGCGTGATAAGGAGGATAAGGATAAGGAAGTGTTTGACAGACTACAGCGTATGTCCATAGATAAATGTTATCCGTCTTTGCCTACGGAGTCGGATAAGAAGGAAGAGGCAGTTGAGGATCCTTTAATGTCCTATCTTATGAAATCGCCACCTCCGTACGTACAGGGTACCGCAGCTCCTGTGGTCCCTGCCGTACCTGTTCTTCCACCTATTGTTCCTCCGCCTGTTCCTCAACCTGCACCCGTTCTTCCGACTGTTCCTGCTCCTTTGTCTGTTTCAATCCCTACTGCTCCTCCGCTTCCACATACTCCTGCTCCCGCTACTGCTCCTGTTTTGTTAACCCCTGTCGTTGCTACTGTTTCTACTCCTTCTCTTGTTAGCCCTGTGTCTTATTCTTCTCCCTCTACTCGTAGTCGCAATTCTCCCCTTGCGACAAGCTTCTTTTATTCGCTCGGACCTGTTCATGGGTCTGCTGGTTCCGACGGTCCTCAGAGACGTAGTCAGCTTCCTGGAAACAGAGAACGCGTTGCGCTATATAATATGGCGATGGGTTGGATGGTAAACCCTCTTAGAAATCCACCCCGTGTTGTCCTCGAAACGTTTAGTCAATTCAACATACCAACTCAGAGATATGTGTTTGACGAAATGTGCAAGTTCCTACACGACCAGATAGCGGCCGATGCGCCTGACGAGGTGCTGACCGCCCTGTCTGAACTTCGGCTTCAGTTCGCAACTGGACTGATAGTAGATACTAATGTCCGACGTGCTATTGAGCGGTTGCTATCTCTTCGTCCCGCTCCCATTCCTCATGCACTGTTTGTTGAGGATATTGAAAAACTAGACGAGTCTGGCCAATATCCTATGCGTGAAGTTCCGCCGGTTTGGGTACCGGCTGATCCTAATGCTAATCCTGCGACAGTGGCGCATTTCCAGAGAGTGTGGATACATCTCCCATGGAAACGTTCGGAAGTGTTACAGGTGAAGCAATCTTTGCCTGACCCACGCAAGAATCCTACTGGGTATTACAAAGAATTATCACAGCTTGTAGATGCTACGGTGATGAATCTTGCCGATATCGATATGTTGTTTGGCAATGTCGTACCGCAACCGGTATGGGCTAAGATTCGTCACCAAGATCATGCAAATGAATTAGGCGGTGATTGGGCTGCCATTACAGCGGCAGATGCTGGACAAGTGGCTGCTGCTAAACCCGACCAATTGATTACTGCTCTTCCCCAGCGAATCATTACACTGATGAAGACTCTTATGCCAGCTATGAGGGTAAACTGGGACAAATTGTCAGCTTGCAAACAAAAGAAAGACGAGAGTGTTTCGGACTTCTTTACAAGGTTTGAGGAAGCGTTCATTGACCACAGTGGACAGGATATGGGTACTGAGGGTGGCCAAAGGTTGTTTGTGGATAAATTTGTGTCAAATTTGTTGCCCGATTTGAGCAATAAATTAAAGAATTCAGAGAGTGCATGGGCCGTTTCTACCTCAGCTCAGATATTGGCTACGGCACAATATTATGAGAATAGGGAGAAAGAGGAGAATGACCGTGCTGATAAAAAGACGAAAGAACTGAAAACTAAAGTGTTGTTGCAACAAGCGTATCCGCCGCGTTCTAATCAGAACGCACCCCAACAGAATAGATCACAGTCACAATCGAACAGATCCCAAACCCGTAATGATTCCTCCTTCCAAAGATCCTCGTTAGGGTACAATCAATGTGCTTATTGTAGACAGGAAGGACACATTAAATTCAATTGTCCTGCTTTAAATGAACGTAATAGCGGTAACTCGTCTAAAGGAGGTCGTGGGGGTTCACAGCAGGCATCACGTGGTAGAGGTCGTGGTGCTCAGAACGATCGTTTAGACAACTCATCTAATTCTAATAACTGTTTCGATCAACGTGGATCATCGCAAGGACGATCTGCGCAGTATAATGTAGACGATTATTACGTCGATCAGGGAACTGACGACAGTAATTACTAGGACAGCCATAGACAAGGAGAGGGAGTGGTATCAGTTCCGGTTGATCAGAGAGGGCCTTACGTCGCAGTTGCTACATCGGGCGTCGTTGAGCCTTTTCTGTTGGACACTGGTGCAGCGAAAAGTTCTATCATGCATTCGAAACTCCCTGGCGCACCTTTGTCTGGCTTAACAAATGTTTCCGTTGGATTCTCTGGCGCCCCTGTTAGCAATCCAGTTTCTCGCCCTTTGCCCCTTCAAATTGGGCCACGTGAGCTCCAAGCTCCGTTGATTTTGACTACTGGTTGTGGTGAGAATCTTTTGGGCCTGGATTTGCTTAAACGTTTGTATGCAACTTTGTATTGTTCTCCTGCGGGTGTAAAGCTTACGTTAGGAGAGAGGGTAGTCTCTCCCATGTATTTGTCCCTCGATAAGCTCCCACCGGAATTGAATTCTCTTCCTGCGTCTTTGTGGGCAACAGGTCCAAATGATGTGGGCCTGCTTGATATCTCTCCTTATGTTGTTCAACTGAAATCTAATGTGCGATTGCCACGTATTCCCCAATATCGTATCTCCCTTGATGGTGAACGAGCACTGTTAGCGATCATCTATGATCTGATCGAGAAAGATGTTATTGAAGAGACTCGGGGGAACGTGTGCAATAGCCCTGTACTGCCCATTCTTAAACGTACAGATCCTACCAAACCGCCTGTTTATCGCTTTGTTATCGATTTACGGGAGGTAAATAAAATTGTGGTTCCTCAATTTCCTGTTGTGCCTGACATCACGGCGTTACTGACTCTGATTCCAGCTACTGCATCATGGTTTTTCGGTGATTGACTTGAAAAATGCGTTTTTCAGCATCCCGATTGCCGAAGAGAGCAGGGACCTTTTCGGTTTCTCTCTTGGAGGACGTAGCTTCCGGTTCAAACGCGCTCCTCAGGGCTACTGTGAAAGTCCATCTATTTACAGCCAAGCCTTGAAGGGTCAACTGGATGCGTTTAGGTTGCCGGTTGGTGCGGCTTTAATCCAATACGTCGATGACTTATTGGTGGCTGCTGATACTCAGGACATTTGCAAAATTGCTACGGTGTCATTGCTGCAACATCTCTGTGAGTTAAATCACAAGGTGTCACCTTCTAAACTCCAATATTGTTGTCAAGAAGTAACCTATCTAGGTCACTTATTGTCAAAGGAGGGAAGGAGATTGACCCCAGAGAGAATTGCAGCGATTGCGCGAATGGCTGTGCCAAAAACCCAAAGGGATGTGCGTGCCTTTCTAGGTATCACGTCGTACTGCAGGCAATGGATTCCTAATTTTTCATTGCTAGCGAAACCATTGGTGGCTCTTACGTGCAAGGATGTCTCAACTCCTTTACCATGGACGGAAGAATGTCAGAAAAGTTTTTCTGAACTACGTGATTCATTGTGTTCGGCTCCTGTGTTAGGTACCCCTGACTACGGTAAGCCGTTCACGTTATATGTTCACGAGAGGGAAGGTTGTGCTTTGAGTGTCTTAACGCAACCTTTTGGTGGTAAGCAACGTCCATGTGCATATTTTTCCTCGACCTTAGACCCAGTAGCTAGAGCATTGCCGAGTTGTTTAAGAGCAACTGCGGCAGCTGCGGTCTCCATCCGACAATCAGCAGGATTGGTCATGGATAATATGCTTACGGTGATGGTTCCGCATGCAGTCGATACTCTTCTGAATCGAACGAAAACTCAGCACTTGACGAGTGCGAGGTTGTCTGGGTACGAATTGACGCTCTTGGCAAGCCATATTCAGATAAAACGTTGTAATGTCCTAAATCCGGCAACTTTGTTACCAATTAGTGCAGAGTCAGATGAAGTAGCAGAACATGACTGCTACTTGAGGACTGAAGAGGAAACGAAAGGTCGAGTGGACCTTAAAAACACCCCATTGGAAGATCCGGATGGCACTCTGTATGTGGATGGGTCATGTTTTAGGTTGCCGAATGGCGATGTGACTACTGCTTATGCTGTTGTAACGTTGAACACTGTTGTTGAAACTGCAAGGTTGAATCAGAATTCTGCCCAAGCTGCGGAGCTGATTGCTCTTACTAGAGCATGTGTGTTGGCGAAAGGGAAACGTGTGAATGTGTACACTGATAGTCAATACGCTTTCGGTGTAGCGCATAGTTTTGGACGATTGTGGCGAGAGCGTGGTTTCTTGACGTCGCACGGTACGAAGATACAGCATGGCCAGCTTGTGAACGACCTTTTGGATGCATTGACTTTGCCTACACAAGTTGCGATTGTTAAGTGTAGTGCGCATCGTAAAGTGACGGATGATGTTGGTCGTGGTAATGCGTTTGCGGATGAGACTGCTAAGGAGACTGCCCGGAACCTTAGCACTCGAATGTATGTGACGAGTTCGGTTAGGTGGCCTACAGAATCGAATATGTGTGAAGACACTATTGAGAGTGTGAAAGCAATTCAGAATGAGGCCACTGAGATTGAAAAGACGAAGTGGAAAGAAAGTACGGGAAAGTTGGATGCGAATGGTTGTTGGATTGATTTGTCGGATCAGAAAAGATGGATGTTGCCTGATGCGTATGTGCTGGCTGTTGTGACAATGGCACATGGGTTAGCACATATTAGCGCGAAAGGTATTTGTAAGTTGCTGTCTGTTGTGTGGAAGAATGATGGCATTACGAAATGTGCTGAACGTCTGGTGAAGAATTGTATGGTGTGCATAATGTACAATCCTGGCAAAGGAACCCCAACTCCCCCTGGCAGTTTTGCTCCTCCTTCGTATCCCTTTGAGGTGATTCAATTGGACTTCATCCATATGGAGCGATGCAATAACCTGAAATACGTTTTAGTTGTGGTTTGCGCATTCTCCCGATGGATTGAGGCCTATCCCCTCAAAGACAATACTGCTTTGTCTACTGCGAAAATCCTACTGAAGGAATATTTTCCTCGGTATGGAATGCCTAGAGTCGTGTGGTCAGATAACGGAAGTGAGTTTGTTGGAAGTGTGATGAAGAGTGTGTGTAAGGGCCTTGGAATAAATCAAAAATTCCACAGCGCCAATCATCCCCAGTCAGCTGGATTAGTTGAGGGGTACAATGGCACCCTTAAACTAAAGTTAGCAAAGATTCAGGCTACGACTGGTCTTTCGTGGCCTGACGCTTTACCCTTAGCATTACTGTCAACTAGGGCGACTGTACACTCCCGAGTAGGGCTTAGTCCCTATGAGATAGTGTTCGGCCGTCCTGCGAATGTGTGGGGGGTTCCTAGGCCAGGAATGTTTTCTGATCTTGAGTATCCAATGTTGATTGACTATTTACATGACTTGACTGCTAAACTGAGGTTAATTCACCAACAGGTTTACGACGCATTGCCGACGCAGACGGAGGGTCCAGGCCACCAGCTCCAGCCCGGAGACTGGGTGGTAACTCGCAACTTTTCACGCAAGAATAATCTGGACCCAAGGTTTACCGGACCTTATCAGGTACTCCTGGCCACGAGGACTGCCGTTCGTCTTGAGGGGCGTAAAAACTGGGTGCATGCCACCCATACTAAGCGAGTCCCTATCCCTTTGCCGGCAGACCCGTGGGTAAGGAAAGGCATTGCGTCAACAGAAACAGAAACATTGCCGGCGTTTGTGCCTTTCAGCGACGCACAGCCTGTTGGAGAATCCTCAGCGCAGCAGAAAGCCACTGTTGAAAAATTGTTAGCAAAAGACTCAAGACCAGGACAATCAACTGATCAGCAGGACGTTGTCTCTTCAACGGATCCTTTGTTCGACGAGCAGACACGTCCCGGGAAACACAGATATTCTCTGCGATCTCGCACTAAGGACAAATAAAAAATTTTCTTGCTTTGCTGAAACTGACAACTGCATTATCCTCGTTTCCCGTGATCAGTTTTGAACATTCGTATCACTGTGAATTGCGTACATATATATACATTGAGTTTCCTTCCTTGCATTTTTTTACTTCCACAGCTGAGAGACATTGTGCTTGTACATACATATTGTGTGTTGAAGGCCGTAGGGCCGCGCGCGTACTTCCTTCTGGACAGTAGGTCTTGACGCTAGGTTAAAGGCCGTCGGTTCCTAGGAACTCCTGGGGATTGACTATTGCTGCACAGAACGAAGTGCGTCAAGAAACGTTGCGGACGGTCGTAGGGAATGGCATTCTCGAAGCTGAATGATTTGGAGGGGGCTCAAGTCTATAGATTCAAGCTGCAGCAACTTAGTCGTACTAAATGTTTCATATTTCAATTGTTTGTAATGTTTTTGATCGCTTCTGCACTATTGGCGGGTGGGGTGTATTACACGATGTCTTATTTCTTACCTGCTACACCTACTCCCACTCCTTACCCTAATCTTACCTCGACTGTTTCTCCCCATTCCTTTCACATGTTACCGGAACACGAGCAGGCTAGACGTGTAGAATTCCGCAACAATTCCTTTATTCAGCTCCTCCATCAGCATCAGTTAGTGGTTAACACCACTAATTGTTGGGTGTGTGGGTTGATGCCACACACTACGGACAAGGGAATTCCATATCTGGTGTTACCGTATAGTTCCCAAGGGTCAGCTCGAGCATTTCAAACAATGTTTCGAAGCGCACTGGGTTTCCACCCCATTCGAGAACCACGTTCCCCCTACTCTGGTCCTACCTCGTATCAGAAGCCTTTATCGATAGCCATAGAGGACTTAGATAGTGAGATCTATGATCCTTCGCTAATCCCTGAAGAAGAGGTACAAGCCTATAAGGTCCTAAGTAGAGGTGAATATAGTGTGTTCACTAGTGAAAAGCAGCTTAAAAGCTCGCCTCCAATATGGGTCGTACCCCACACTGGTAATTTTTGTCTTATGGGTCGTGGCCGAAGATCGCAAGCCCGACTTGGAGCAAGTGCTTGCACTGAAAACTACATTCTGCCAATGTTCTCGTCCCCTGTGTTTCTGGCTGCCAAGGGTACATACTTTATCTGTTATGATCGTGCATACACATGGTTGCCCGCAGACTTCATGGGCTCATATTTTATTGCAAATTTGTTGCCTCCGACGTTCACTGTAGATGCCGATTATCATAAGACTAGAGTTGTACGAGGCGTAATTAGCGAAGAGGATACTGCTGGTCAAGAGGCGGGAGACTTTTTCAAGGGTTTCCTCCCGTTTTGGGGACCTATGGTTAACAGTAGGAACCTGAGACAGTTGACTCGAGTGGTAGAATCGACAGCTAATATTACTGCCAGTGCCCTTGGTAATATCACCACAGAACTTCAGGCGGAGAGACTTATGACGTTACAAAACCGTATGGTTTTAGATGTCATCTTAGAGGACCGTGGTGGGGTATGTAAGGTGATCCATTCGAGCTGCTGCATTTTCATTCCAGATAATGCTCCAACTGTCTATCAAGCCATCTCGAGGTTGCATAAGATCTCCGAATCCATACACGTGGATGTAGGGGATTGGACGCTACTTGGATGGTTTTGGGGCCTGATGTCGACTTGGGGTTGGAAAATTCTGATGATCATTGGGGTTGTGGTAGTGTTCCTGTTCACGTGTTGCCTTTGTGTGCAGTGTGGTCCTGCCTTATGTGGCCTCTGTGCTACAACGTGTATGAGACAACCATCTGTTACCAAGGGGACTCGGTTGGACAGAGCTATGCTACAGCAACATCTCGATGGTCTGATGAATATCGAATATGATTCCGACTAGTGCTTGCCTACATGAGGGCAAAAGGAGCGTCTGAGGTTCCGTGACGATTGTAAGTGGTGTTTTCGGCTCGCACGAATATGGTCGAGTCTGGTATCTATGAACCGCAAATGACGAGTTTAGTAAGTGTGCGCAGTTTCGCTGCGCTAACTTAAACCGTTCGTTTGTTATGTGGGTTTTTCATCTGTACCCACGGGTTCCATCTTAGACACGGCATCCATTTTGTCTCTTGCCCTCAAGTAGCCAGCGAACGGACGCTGTCCGCTTCGCGACCCTGGGACTCCCAAGATATTTGCGGAAGACACATGTTCTTTGAAAGTGTCTTTATGACGAGGGGGATGCTACTGTAAGGCAGATGGCGCCGCTCGAGGCTCATCTTGCCGCACGGACTTATTGTCTCAGCCGTGCATCTCATTAGGCACGTCTCTTTGATGCCTGTATCTCGTGTTTCCCGATACCTCCCCTTTTACACCCTTTCCGATCTCCCCACTGTCTCCGTCTTCCTCTGCACCTGTCTTCGTTCCTATTTCGATCTATTTTACTGCTGATTGGAATTTGCTAATGGTGGGAAGATGGGTTTTTACAGTTGGGAACCGCCAAATGTTTCCGCACTTATGTTCCGGACCTTGTGTGTTTCAAAGTGACCAAAGCGACCCCTCTGGGGGATAATTGTGGGAACCGGGTTGTAAACTTTTGTGCTCAATGTAATCCTATGGGTAAAAACTGTATAAAAGGAGCGATCCACAGAACCAATTTGAAGCAGTCTCCCCGAACTACACTCGATGTACTTCCTGTGATTTCTGTGTTCCCTGCAGCAAATAAACCTTGAATCTTTGACGTCAAAGGAAGTGTCCCGTGTCTCTGTGACTTGTACGCCGGAGCAGGTTACCCACGAAGGTTTCAGGTGTTGTGCCCTGGCACCGCTGGGTCTTAAAGAACCCAGTCCTTCAACCTCCGTAACTGTATATGAACTCCACCGGTTAACTTATATTTTCATTATATTATGGTGAAAAGCTTCAGCCCCACTGGAGCGATTCTCAGAATATGGTGGCCCAGTTGTTCACTTTTTAGTTAGTCACTGTTGCTCTCAGAAATAGTGTGTGCCACTTTGAAGGCTGCTTACCCACGCAGGAGAGGTTCAGCGCCTTGAAGCCGGGCTGGCAGCTGCACTCATAGCTGCCAACAGTGTTCACACAGGTGTTCCCCAGCTCCCGGCGGCACCGCTCCTCATAGGAACATTCGTCGATATCTTCAATAGGACAACCAAAAAAAGAGAACGTTAGCCCTGGAGAGACTTGTTTCTGTTTTCTAAAACACATACTCTTGACAGGTATCACTTAAACCTATACAGACGTGACACTTGTGAAGGTGTTGCATAGCAATGGCTGGGCTGGAGGCAGATGGAGTAGGGTGAACAGATGGCTCCATGTCACCGGGCACCACTTTTCCATTCTAGGACTTTGCTTTCATCTGTCATTGATATCAAATGTGCAGGCCCAATGAAAATTAACCAAGACTCCTACTCCCAGAATGCACTGGTAAGTTAAAACCCAGAATGAGAAAAATGGTGTCCTAGTGACATGCAGTCATCTGGTCATCCCAGGTATGAGTTTACATTGTGGTCTGTCAACAGCCTCAGACTATGAGTGTGTTTAAATATAACTTTTTGTGAGTGAAAGTATAGTATGCATACTACATCTAGGTTTGAGCATGCTTATGTCAAGTGTGTGTGGTCCCCCCCACAGGGAAAGTGTAATCGAATAATCCGTAAATGGTTTCGTCACGAAGTTAGAACGGAAAAGAGTTCCACAAGGTAGGTCCTAAATGAGAAAAGGACTGGCCTCGCAAGCGGGAGAGTTTGAATTTAGGGACAGAGAACCTCATCTGATGGGTGGATCTAAGAGGACGCGAGGGTTGGCAACGCTGAGCTAATTTTTGTAAATATTTGGGTGCCACTCCAGTTTTGATTTTAAACATGTAGCAGAGGGCCTTAAATTTAATACGGCTCTCCACCTTCAGCCAATGAAGGCTCCAGAGGAGGCTGGAGACTGATGAAGATTTAAGCGCCTGGCAAAATAGTCTAGCGGCCGCATTCTGCACAACTTGAAGACGTTGGGTTACAGCTTTATTGGAGCCCAGGTAAAGGACATTGCCATAGTCCAGCCTAGAAGTAACTAGGGCATGGACTACCGATTTTTAGCAGAGAGGGGGATCATCCATAAGATTTTTTTCTGCCATTTTAATATGGTGAAACAAATGGCATATAACCTAGTGACTTGCTGTTTCATAGAGAGATGCTTGTCGATGACGAAACCCAGATTACGAACGTGGTGTACCGGCAAAGGCAGCATACCCAATTCGGGGGGCCAGTGCTGAGGACCCCACAGATCATGTTCCTTTCTTAAAACCATAACCTTCTTTTTTCCTCCGTTCAGTTTGAGCAAATTGTTTTGCACCCAAGATGCAACATTACTCAGACCTGACTGTATGGCAGAGGGGTTGGACCCCTTAGCCGAGGAAAGAGAAAAAATAATCTTGGTGTTGTCAGCATAGGAAATAAGGGAGAGACCAGCCTCTGCCAGGACATCCACCAATGGGCGGACATACACATTAAAAAGCAAAGGGCTAAGCACCGAGGAACCTCATAAGGGGACAGATAGGAGTTGGAGTTAGCTGACGCAGAGAACACCTGAAAGGTTTGATCGGCTAAAAAAGATGTGATCCACTGCAAAGCTATTCCAGCTAAGCCCACCGCCTGCAAAGCTCTCAACAGTATAGAGTGAGACACTGTGTCAAAAGCGGCGCTGAGGTCCAATACAATAAGGGCCACAGTTTCACCCTCATCTAACCTGTGTCTTATCATTTCAGTCACTCCAATAAGAGTAGATTCGGTAGAGAAACTGGCTCTAAAACCTAATTGGGAGGGGTGGAGGGCATTTTGGGATTCCACAAATGTGGTCAATTGACCGTTTATGTGTTTTTCTAAAATGTTGGAAAAGGTCGGGAGCAACAAAATGGGGCGGAAGTTAGATGGCATTGTTGGGTCAGCATTGGCTTTCTTAAGAAGAGTGTGGACCATGGCGTGTTTCCATTCCTGTGGAAAAGTGCCCTCTGACAAGGAGGCATTAAGGAGCTCCATAAATATGGAAAGTATGGACGTGTCCAACTGCTTGATCACATGAAAGGGGAGTGAATCACGAGGGGAACCCAATTTCATGTTTGTCAAGAGGTGGCCGAAGGAACTGGGCTCCAGGAGGGTCCAAGTTTCCAGTTTATTAGAAGGGGGAATTTGAACATGTGACCCTGGTTCAGCAAACTCCGGGGTGGCAGTGATGTTGGTTTTGGTCTCCGGTAAACTCATTCAACTCTTTAGAAAACCAGGGAGCGGGGGGCAGTTGTCTTTTTATGTGCTTGTTAGATATAGGGAGGCATGTGTCTACTGCTAGAACAATCCAATTTTGGATGAGACCACGATTGGTAATAGTAATCTGTTATGCCGCTGGCTTGCTATCAACTAATAATTTATTTAGAGCTGAGACATCAGGTTTAGCCCAATTTTTCTTTTTTGATCCGCGTCCAAATAGGCCGCTGGAGGGGACAAGGCCACTTTCAATGGGAGAAAGCTAGGGGTAGGGTTTTTAGTGAAGTCAGGAAGAATGGTGCTTAGACTAGTTTGTGTGGTGTATTCTATGAACCGAGTAGGTATGGTGCTGCCAGGTCGGGGGAATTACCCAATAACCCCCGGAAGTGTGTGAGTCGAAGGACCCACACTGGAAAATTAGCACAGTCCTGGGCACACGTAGTGGGGGTATAACAATGGTATGAAAGTCTTGTTTGGATTACAATTGCAACGGTCGACACCAGTGTAATGTTGAAAAGTAATTTAATGAAGCAACGACTGAATTGAAACAAACAACCAGCCGACACGTGTTTCATCACTAGGAATTGTCCTGTGACTTCAGGGCTGGGAAGGATACAAAACATGGGGTGACGGAAAAATCGGAAAACATTTGGAAAACGTAGTCGTTGACGTATTGAATGGGAGTAAGGGGAAGGAATCACCCTAAGTGCGTATAGAGTTTGCTCGACAAGTAAAAGCGCGTGGTGATTGGTGACTTTTGTGTATTTGCCGCTCTCATGGTATGATTGTCATGAATAATGCGCGGAAAAAACAAAGTACAAAGTGTGGCGTTGCATAGTACAATAGTGTGGACAAACGTGGACACGAGTGACATAATGGGTGTCATGTGCTTATTCAGAAAAGGCGAGTAAATGCCCATAGAGAACCACTTAACAATATATACACAATAATTAGTCGGTGGATACACGTCGAGTGACGTAGTGACTGTTGGTGGCGGTGAATCTGAAGTAGAACAGCTCCGTGTGTCAAGGCGGGGAGAGACTGAGGAGACTAAGGACTAAGGACTGGGTCTTAGATGGAAGGAAAAAGAAGGGGGGGTAATTGGATGAGTATAGAGCATTTCTTGACAATCGTTTGGAGAAGGAGGCAACCCTGTGATGTTATGATGGGGTCAAAGTGTGTAATGGCCTTCATGCTACCTTTGTTATTAAAGTCGGTTGACACCCATGGTGTGAGATCAGGAGCCCTGAGGCACACCATTGGGAGGCAAATTGAGAACTACCTCAAAGGGGAACAAGTTGTTACTTGTTACTGGGTAAACATACTTCCTTGGTTAACATTTGGTATGAAGCAGTGGGCACTTTAGTCTTTACTGCTACTCACCCACACAGGTCTTCCCGTCCAGGGCCAGCACGAAGCCCGTGTCGCAGGAGCAGGTGAAGGAACCAGGCGTGTTCTTGCAGGTGGCGTGCAGGAGGCATGCCTGCAAGCCGGTGATCTGCGACAGTTCACATTCATCGACATCTGAAGATAGGACATTTGGACATAGAGTTATTTCAGGCAGATGGTAACCGCACTCATTCACAAACTGCATCAACCTGCCCGGTGAACAGACATTGTCCTTCTTGTGGAAGGATGTGCAATTACAAGAGAATGGGTCTGATGGAGGAACTGGTTTCCCTGGAGGATCTTGAGCCACAAACATTCAAGCAATGCACCTCCAGACTACCTTAACACACGGTCATATGACCTGTCCCCCAAAATCCATTCTGTTTCCAGATTTGCCTTTTAATTCAGCACTAAAAAGCATAATATATTAAAAAATTCCAAAATTACATGATAGCGACCAGGCTAGCAATGCTGACTAGAAAACAAACTGGAGAGTCCAAGGAATGGAGAACTAAACACGTACCTCAATGACAAAAGACTAAGGGCCCGATGTAGGTAATCTCAGATTACCGATTCTTAAATACCGAATCATACCGATTCGGTATTTAAGAACTGGCAATCGGGATGTAGGTAATTTTACCGAATTAATTACCGAATAGGTATGATTCCGTTATTAATGAATCGGTATTTACCGATTCTGTAATTGCCATTGATTCCTATGGGCCTTAAGGCCCATAGGAATCAATGTCAATTACCGAATCGGTAAATACTGATTCGGTAAAATTACCGAATTTGCAAGGGGGACAGGGTGTCACTTTGACACCCTGTTGCACTCCTGATTCTGGCTTGTGTGCCATGTGGCACACATACATGACCTTAGGGCATGTATGTGTACCACATGGCACAGGTGTACATGCACAGATGTGCATGTACACAGGAATTCGTTATTTACCATGACATAGTATGTCATGGTAAATAACGAATTCTTAAGGGCCGTGGCACTGTTTTCAGTGCCACCACACCTACATCACAAATTTGAGAGTCGGTAAATTTACCGATTCGGTAATTTACAGAATCGGTAAATTTACCGATTCTGTAAATATACCGAATCTGTAAATTTAAGGTCCCCTACATCTCAATCACCAAATACCGGTCTGTAACGGCCGAAATCGCTCTACAAATCCTGATTGATTGAATAATACCTGCGAGTGGTTTAGTTGGGGATCACAAGCTAATCCCCAGTAATGCATTTACGGAATGGGGATTTACAGGCGAAAATCTGTGTTCCCACACTGATTTCCTCATGTCTACACCAAATCCTGTGTCTTTTCCAGGCACATATTCTACTTGCTTTTTGTAGGGGTCAGCCGTCCAGAAAATATTGTGATATTACCACACTTCCAGGTGTGGTAATAAAGCACCACTTGCAACTTTATGATCAAACGAATTTAATTTCATATTAAACAACACAAACTATTACTAAATTATACTCTAAATGCCTGGTGGCCAAAAGTAAAAAAACAAAAGAAACGTATACTATCAATTATTAGAAATGCCACAACTTTGCCGCTAATCATACAGAACAGTCCTTCTTTGTGGTCCTTTCGGAAACAACTCAAAACTTGGTTATTTGACCAATAAGTAGATCCTCCTTTAGGGCTGAATTTAGCAGATATCAGCGCCGAGATGCCCAAGGGCCTTTGTAGCGCTTTACAAATGTTTAAATAAATAAACTATACGAAAAGAACGCCCAGATCAAGACAACGCCCTAATGGCTGGGCACTAAACAAAGGCTGCTGTTTACCACATTAATGTGAGATCTGTAGGATTTGCCAATACTGGGGGAAATGTAGCAATAAAGGATTACTTTCTGGATGGAAGGTATAAGGAATATTACAAACAGAATATGACAATAGGTGTCATGAGTGTACTTTTCAGATTTAAAGTAGTCCCTCATGCATTTCGTTGGTAGCAGTTCCTGGGAGGAGGAATCACAAACCAAACAGCCAATAGCATGAGGCGCAAAGAAAATACTATCTAGGTGGTGCCAACTCCCACTCTGGGAATAGTTTAAACTGAAGAATGGGTAACAATGGGACAGAAGTCAGATCTAACCAGAGAAGTCACTATGACAAGCTGTGTGTCTGTGTGAAGCAGTGGCTTACCTTTTAGAGGCCGCATTGATTCTAGGGACAAACCTGGATATTGAGTCCACTTGTTTACAATGCACCAGCAAAGCCACAAATAATCACATAGGAGGATACACCACACACCCCAATGCACACTAAACAGCTGTAACAAGTTGACTCCTTGATCTGTCCACAGTTTAGTCCTGAGTGTAAGCAGGGTTATCATTCATGCCGTAAAAAGACATGGGATCTTTTCAAGGTGATACAGACAGGAGTTCTCACCTTCGCAAGTGTTCAGTCTCTGAAGGAAACCACGCTGACACTGGCACCGGTATGAGCCCGGGGTGTTGGAGCAGTTGGCGTGTGGTCCGCAGGGGTGTGGGACCAGGGCGCACTCATCCACATCTACAACAGAGAAGCAGACAATGAGACAAAAGCCACCGGAACAGTCATACACTCAGCCAAGAGACTAACATAACATGTTGACTTGGAGAAGTCACATCCCCAACAAGAAAAAAAGGGAAACAAGAGATTAGGTCAAGAGTGGTAGCATCACCAGCCAACAAAGACGTAGAAAGAAATGACCAGCAGCAGTCATACCAGCTAAAACAGGAACAGAGGTGACACTCAGCCTAAGAGCCAACATAAAGAGGGAGCAGAGCAGTCACAGATCCACTCAACAAAGGTAAAGATGGCACAAAGAGCGGATGCAGAAGAGGTGACTAAGTGTATATATACACAGACAAGAAACAAACAGAAAGATGTGACCAAAAGAAGTCACATGCCAAGCCATGAAATAAATGGAAAGAGGCACCCAAGAGCAGTCACGCATTGAGTATTCAGATGACAGGAAAGACGTGCAGTCATTCCTACAAAGTGAACCAGGACGTCAAGATCAGTCACACACCAAGTCAGGAAACAAAGGGGAAGAGAAGCCAGATACTTGGATAACAAAGCAAAAGAGGTAACCTAGAGCAAGTCAATCTACATTAAACAAAAGAGGCAGTAGCAGTCACAGAATCAACCTTGAAACGACAGGAAAACGTTAATATTCTATTCATGGCGATCTGCTCATCTTGAGGGAGATAACTTAGGGATGGCTGTCACAAGATCTGGAAAAGGTGTGGGTGCTTCCTCACCTGTGCACTCTAGGGTGTCCGGGTGGAGCTGGAAGCCTGCCGGGCAGCTGCAGACCTCCCCCTCCAGCAGCTGGCCTGGGGGGCAGCCACAGTTCGTGCCACTCGTCTGGCGGATCTGGTTCCCAGGGCAGGCTGTGGTCCGCACCTCCGGCACCACCTCTGTTTGAAGACAAGAGAGAAGTAACACTGAGCGTGTGGTGCCTGAACGCAGCGGAGCACCATGAAGCAGCCAGGCACACACCCCAGCTGATGATGACTTCAACCTCTTAATTCTTCTAGTGCCCTCACACAAAGAAACTTAAGAAGGCAGCCTTTATTGTGGGAGAAACGAGAAAACACACCTCACTATCAGAAGCAGCTCTAGAACACTCTACTGAGCCCCCAAGGCCAGCAGTGCCCATGTGAACTTCTTGCAGGAAGGCCATTCAGAAGAAGGAAGGGGTAAAATTGTACAGGCACAGTCTTTACACAAGATTAATAAATAGGCCCAGGGTTGGTTTGGCCTTAATGGGATCATCAGTGAGTTTTAAATTCAGGGACAAGGAGCCTGAGGTCCAAATCAAGGCATACCATATCTTCTTAGGGAGACTGAGTGTTATGTTGTTGGTCCACTTGTGACTCCTCCCGTACCCTTACGGTAAATGGTATTGTGGTAGCGTGTAACTTTCTTTAGAAATAATTATGCTGCCTCAAAAGGCAGATGGAGCCCACCAACCACACTAAGGAGCCCATTAGGATGTCGGGCGGATCACCCCCACCGGGCCGGCGGTAACCCCCGGCTGGGGTGATTCGCCGGACATCCTGTCATGAATGACCCCCGCCACATTAGGATGGCTGGGGGGTCCGCGGCGGACGGAAAGACCATCCGCCGCATTTCCGCCAGTCGACTTGTTGACCGGGCAGAAAACCTGTATAACATGGCGGCAGTGTCTGCAAGACACCGCCATCCATATTATGATGTGGGCGGTGAGCAGCCATTCCATAGCGGCGATGCCGCCATGAAAAGGCTTGCGGTCTTTGCTGTTGGGGGCCCGTAGCGGGCCCCCAGGGTTTTGGGGGGGGAGGTGGAGGGTGCACATGGAGGGTACCTATGGTACCCCCCTGCATTGTCATGCACAAGGTGGCAAACATCAAGCGGTGCCTGTCACGTTGTGCATGCAAATGCACAACATTCATTTTTCACATTGCAGCGGGTGCTGTTTAAAGCACCGCCCACCGCAATGTTAAAAATGAGGGTTGCACCCGCCAGTGTGGCGGGCGCATCCTTATCTGAATGGCGGGACCGCCATGACATGGGCGGTCGGTCCTGTGCCCCAATGTGGTGGCGGGTGGACAAAATCCGCCCGTCATCGTAATAGGCCCCTAAGTGTTTGTAATTTCTTAACGTCTGTGTAACAATTAAGGGTGGGCGGAACTCATGGAGTTTCACTCCACGGAGTTCTGCAGAGTTACTTGAAAACTCTGGGACATTCCACGGAGTTCCGTGAAGGGGTGGAAATCAGCACGTCACGCTTCTTGTGCTGATTTTTAGCACTGGGAGCTTGTTCCGTGCTGCAAAATCACACGAACGGCACCACAAGGGGCACCAGAGGGCAGTGTTTCTTTGCTGCCGCTCTAGCGGATTTTGGACTCGAGCGGTAGCTTCTCATCTCGAACTGTTGCAACTGCCCGCATTGAGAAAATCTCACCAGGTGCCCTCCTAGTGCCCGAAAATTGTGCTAGGGGATGCCAATTTTCACTCGCCAACTTACCATTGGCAAGCTGCATGTGAGAAAAACTGTGCCACTCAGCAGTTGCTGGGATTTGACAAAAAATGTGCATTATATGCGTAACGCAGAGTGGCCAAAACTCCTCCAACTCTGCCAGTGAAGCCGAAAGTATCGCCCACCCCTAGTAACAATGTGCCCATAACTGTGGCTGCATGACACAACAACATGGTGACATGTTCCCAGCCCTGCGCTGCTGCTCATGGACCCAGGCACTGCCCTCCAAGGAATGTAGTCAACTCTTCAGGTCTTCTAGCACATTACCCTGGCACTTAGCTGAGGTGAGATGGGTGCGAGAGCCGGTCTCACACTAAGCCCCCTTCCCAGTGGCCATCTCCACTTTCTCCATCTTCCAAAGTCAGCTGTAATTTCCGATGAGCCATATTAAGCGGGATATTCCCAATTCCCCCTTTCAGATTAGGTGAACATTGTATGCAGCCTTGCAATGTATCTCACTCAGTAGTTGCCCAGAATCACGCTGTTGGAGTGCAGATCGAGTCAGAAACATAAACAATTGATTTTAAGGGAGAAACACATGCCATTTTACGGAAGCAGCAGAAAACACAAACAAATCGTGTGGATCCTGCGGCGGTGTAGCACATTGAGGACTTATATGCCCAGCAAAAGGTAACACCTTCTCTGCTTGTGAGAAAATGAGCCATTTTTATGAGGTCTGTGGATTAAGGCGCATGATGAGACCAAAGAAGGATGCAACACCAAAGAAGGTTGGGTAAGACTCCGATGTCGGCCAGAAGGAGGTAGTAGAGGGCTCTGATGGCACAGTCTTATCCGACCAGGAGAAAGTCCATCTTTTCTCAGCACTAGATAACCACCCGCAAAGCACCGCTAGAAAGCTGCCACAAAGTCGCATACGAATTCAAGGGCGTTGGATGAACTGTTTGATCAACACTGGCGCCACCGTGTGCATGATGCCAGTGACTGACTACCAACACATACGTCCATCAGCAAAGCGGAAACTCACAACTACGAAGATCTACGCCTATGGCAACACTGTCCGGTTGACTTTGAGGATGTTTCCACTGCTGGGGTACAACCCATTGCACTCTGCCCTCCGACCAACATCTCTGAAGTCAGAAGTGGTCACTTACTGTGATCGGTTCATATGTAACTTCACAAAATTGATGAAGCCACTACTTGACCTCAACAAGACAGGGTCACCATGGGCATGGGGGCTGGAAGAGCAGCAAGCTTTTGACAACACCAAGGCCGCCCTGTTGGCCGAAACCACGATTGAATATTATGACCCCTTCGAAGAAGACTGATTGGGTGTGGGAGACAGTGCTACAGGACTAGGGGATGTCCTGGTGCAGCCACAACACAATGAGGTATGGGCCTCTGTTGTCTACGGTAGTTGGGCTCTGCCCAACACAGAACAGTGGAACTCCCAGATCAAACGAGAGACCATTGCAGTGCTGTGAGGATGCAGATATTTCCACTTATATCTGTATGGAAATGAATTTTGAGTGTGTACCCATCACAAACATCTGGTACCTGTTTTCCAAGCATTGAAGTCCAAGCCTTGGATTGAAAAGTGGATGTCACAACTCCAAGAACATTTATTTGAGCTTTTGAAGGTGTATATTGGCCTGGCCGGACTACCCAGTGAACTATTTGTCTTGCCACTATTGAAGAAAGAGGTGGCTATAGAAACTGAAGAGTATGTGGGCCTCTAAGTTAAATGTTCCAGGCCAAAGCCTCTGATAGTAGCTGAAATATGTCAAGAAACCTAAACAGAAGAATGTCTTCAACTAATAGAAAAAGCTATCATCAGCGACAGCTGGTGGCACGTCCTGAAAGAGCAGCCAAACAGAACATATGAAGCTGGAAACAGATTCACGCAGTGTACCACGTTTGTGGCAAGTTGTCACTGGTAGAAGAAGTGATAATACTGAGAGGCAACTGCATTGTTGTCCCGACAAAACTGAAACCCAATCTTTTGCGCACTGTCCATCACACTCGTCAATGTGTCGTCAAGACCAAAGTACAGCGCAGGCAGAAAGTCTGGTTCCCAGATCTACATAGACTTGTAGAGAAGACCGTAGCTGGCTGTTTGCAATGTCGAGTGGTGGGGCAGTCTGACTGTCTGGCGCCAGTCACCTCTAAAGACATCCCTGAAGCCCTCTGGACTCAGTGCAGACTTCACTGTAGCTGGAAACCTCAACCTCCTTGTTGCGATAGATGTCTTTAGTAAGTAACCCGAGGTAGAGGTAGTCAACCGATGACGGGATCCCAAAACTTGAAAAAATATTCGCCCCCAAAAGATTTTCCCTAGAAGTCAAGAGTGACAACGCCCACCCTTTCATGAGCAAGAAATAGCCTCATGCTACCAGGCCCTTGATGTGAAGCACCGCAAGATCACACACTGGGGGGCCCCGGCAAATGAGGAAGTAGAATGATTTATGAAAACGCTTGATAAAGTCATCCGATTGCACTGATTGTCCTGTATCTTCTGTTTGCCTCCGCGGTAAGTGAGTGCCCTATTAGACAGGACAAGTCTACTCCCCCAGGTCCCAAAGGCACAGTGGAAAGGGGGTCATCTCCCTGTCCGCCCCGGGTACCAGCTCTCTGAACCGCTTCATTTGGGACCGGGATAGTGCATCTGCTGCCGTGTTCTCTGACCCTGGCACGTGGCGTGCCTTCAGCTCCAGATTCCCCTCCAGCTGTAATTTAATTAACCGCCGCATTAGCCTCAACATGTCAGGGCATCTCGCTGCGCCTCTGTTAATGGCCTGCACTACTCCCATGTTATCTGACCAAAGAGTGAGTTCCAGGTTTTTTATCTCCTCTTTCCAAATGGTCAGTGCCACAATTATTGGGAACAGCTCGAGAAACGTGATGTTCCTAGTGAGCCCCTGCGCATGCCACCTGTCTGGCCACTGGCTGGCGCACCAACTGTTTCCCAGGACCGCCCCGAACCCCAGGCTTCCGGCTGCGTCCGTGTAAAGAGCTATCTGTTTGGCCGTCACCCACCCCTCTCTCCATATCCGCACCCCGTTAAAATCCTGTAGGAACTCGTCCCACACCTGCAGGTCCTGTTTTACGCCTGCACTCAGCCGGATGTGGTGGTGCTTGTGGGTGACGCCGTCCGTTAGCCCTGTTAGGCGCCTAGAAAATACCCTGGCGGGAGGGATTACGCGAGCCGCGAAGTTAAGTCTACCTATCACTCCTTGGATATCCCTCAGGGTGGCCTTCTTCCGACCCCGTAGCTTCGACACTTCTTCGCGAAATTCCTTTACTTTGTCTGGGGGCAACCTGGCAGTTCCTGCTATGGAATCCAATTCTATGCCCAGGAACGTGAGTCTCGTGGTCGGGCCTGTCGTTTTCTCCTTTGCCAGGGGGACCCCGAGAGACCTGGCTAATTCTTCGAAGGCTGCCAGTGTACTACCGCACACCGAGGATCCTGCTGGGCCTGTGAACAGGAAATCGTCTAGGTAGAGCAGTTTTCCACCTTCCTGGTACCTGTCGTGAAGCGCCCATTCCAAGAAAGTGGCGAACTGTTCAAAATAGGCACATGATATGGCGCAGCCCATGGGCATGGCTTTATCAATAAACACATCCTCCCCCCATTGGAAACCCAGTAGGTGGAAACTGGAGGGGTGGACCGGTAATAGGCGGAACGCAGATTCAATATCCGCTTTCGCCATGAGGGATCCTATACCTGCCGCCTTCACCAGATCAATTGCGTTGTCGCCTGACGCGTAGCCCACTGAGCAAGCTTCGGGATCAATACCGTCGTTCACGGAGGAACCCTCCGGAAATGATAGGTGGTGTATTAGCCTGAATTGCCCTTCATCCTTCTTGGGGACCACGCCCAGCGGGGAGACGACTATGCCTTTGTGCAGCTCCTTTGGGAGGGGGCCCTCGACTCTACCCAGGTTAAATTCTTTCTCTATCTTAGTGCTCACAACCTCAGGGTGTTGCCTTGCTGACTTCAAGTTGCTCGCCCTCGCTAAGGGGAGTGGGCCCTGGAATGGGATGGCAAAGCCCTCCTCAAAACCATCAACCAGTAACCTGGCATGTGCTCTGTTCGGATATTTGTTCGCCAATCTGCGCAGCTGCTGTGTAATAATGGGGGATCTGGCCAGCTGGCACTTACGAATGTCCACCAGATCCCCTCCTCTCCCTGCGTTGGGGCTAACGCTTCTTGCTCTTCTCTTTCTTTTCCCCTTTTGACTCGCGCTTGGAACCTTTGCACGCCACAGTAGCATGCCTGCCCCCGCAGCTAGCGCATGCGTGTTGGAACTTACAATCCCCTGCCTCGTATCTCCAACAGATCGCCTTAGTTGCGGTTGGGGAGTAAGATCTCCCGGTAGACCGCCTCTGATATGTACTATTCTTCCCCTTTTGGTACGAGCTCCGAAAGGGCTGGTCGCTTTTGCCCGCCCAGGCCCTAACCTCTTTGGCTGTAAGCATCTTGTGGACGAACCCCGAGACATCCTCCTCATTCCACTCCATTTCAGGGTGCCTCTGCATTTTCAATCTAAACCCTTTATCGTACTCCAACCAGGCATCCCCAGGGAACTGCCTCTGTGCTAGGTGGATGTTGGCCTCGTACAGCCACAAATCAGCAGCGCAATGGGGGAACCTCTCCACTATAATGCATGCCGTGATTCTGAATGCATCCAACCAATTGTCGAAGGTGCGCTCCTTTCTGGCCCCGCGCCTTTCTCTCCTGTCCTCATCCTTCCTGTCGCACGTGGTTAGATCGAGCCCCTCTAGCTGTATTTCAAGTAGTGAAAATATGTCTATGAATTCCTTGCGCCATATCCTTTCTTTAACCGCAAGGGGGATGAGGCATGCTAAACCGGTGGCTTTCGTAGTCAGGGACGCCGGACCAGGGGATGGCCTGATGTAAGGATCGTTGACTAGCCCGCCCGGAGGTGGGCTCCCTGACGCAGGGCCGTAACCCCACCCGGGTAGCGGGGAGATTTGTTCACCTTGGGCGGACAAGCCTACCTGCTCTTGCACTCTTGTCTGCCGGGCCCACCCTGGGTCGACCATATGCCATGTCAGACCTGCCGCTTCTTCTGCGCGCTGCTCCCTAGGCCCTGCTATTACTTGCCCTGTTCCCTGGCGTCAGCGATTTCAAGCACTCTTTTACGATGTTGCTAATATGCTCACCCTTTTTCCCTTTGCTGGTCGTCTCACCCTGGTCGCCGACATCCGGTCTCGACGGAAGAGGTTTCTGGCGTACTTTCTTCGGAGGGTTCCTCTTGGATGTCCTCTTCATCGGCGTGCTTTTGTGTTTCTTGGGTGCGGAAGGCCCTGGTTCTTCATCTGCCTGGTTGTCGTGATCGTGACGAGCTGGAAGGCTCGAGTAAGGAAATATCGCGGCAGCACTACATCTCCCAGAAATCTCCAGGGCGAGACGAAACAGTCTCCGCCCCCAGAGAGAGTATAAAAACACTTCCGTCACAATCCCAAGTTGCTTGTCAATCCTTCCGGTTACCTGATCGTGTATGGACCTAGCCTTCGGAGAACTGTGAATGCGCGGACGCTTGCCTTCCCGCTTTGGACGCCGAGAGAAACGGGTGCGCGGACGCTTGCCTTCCCGCTTTGGACGCCGAGAGAAACGGGTGCGCGGACGCTTGCCTTCCCGCTCTGGACGCCGAGAGCAACGGGAGTGCGGACGCTTGCCTTCCCGCTTTGGACGCCGAGATACTTTGGATATTCTCGTAAGTAGAGATCTGGTCTCCTTATTATTTAGCACGGCCGTGCTGTCTGAGAGTAGGTAATTGATGCCAACGAGTATTGTATGGTATATCTCTCTTCACCTATCTCTTCCGAACGATATCCTTTTTCGATAGTGACTAGAACTACTCGAAGGGGAAATCGCCTTTCTACACCGTCGGTGTAGCTAACTGTGACTAAAACAGAACCCGTTTACAGCTTGAATCCGAGTCCTCGTTATTTCCCGACTTTGGGGACAAATCAAGCGGTAATCAACCGTAAGTGAATCCTTGGTTAAACTTGTGTATGTTTGCTTGTATCCCTTATCCTCAGAGCACTACTAACCTGTGTTCTTGAATTTACAGACATTGTTGTGCCTTGAAGTCCTCCGTTGCCATAGACCAGATCTTGAGGGGTGTCTTCACAACAACCTTCCCGGCTCAACTCCCCTTCCCTTTACCTGGAGGACTACCTGTCTCCGGTGCGTACCTCCACCGGAGAGGGTCAGTGTTATCGGGTATAGGGAAGACTATCTTCTCTCCGTGGTCCCTGCTGGCTAGACCCCTAAAGGTTAGTGGCTTGTGTTTTGTTCTCTTGTGTTGTTTATCTGCCGCTAACCTTGACAGATTGACAAGCCCAAGGAAAAAGACCAGCCTGGGCCATGGATACTAATGATGCCTTGACCTCGTTGCTCGAGGGATTTAGTGTACTCCAACAAGAAGTACATGCTTCCCGAGTGGAAAATCAAGAGCTCAGAAAAGACATGAATACCATGCGTAGAGAAGTCGCTGGTATGTCCCGCAGAAATCCCGGGGGTGGGTCATATATTAGAGAAGCTACGCTTCCTCCCCCTGGGCAAACCCTATCCCAGCCATCAACCCCAATAGCTTCAGGGGGGGGGTTCTTTAATCCCCATGCCGTACCTTCATCCTCCACAGACCACAATCCTACAGTGCACATCATCCAGAATACAGGAATACCTTTGGCTGCCCCAGAGAGGTTTTACGGAGATCCTAAGAAGTTTGAGACCTTTTTAAACCAGTGTCGTCTCCACTTCTTATGCAAACCAACCGTGTTTCAAGATGATGCCGCAAAGACCGCCTTTATGATGTCTTACATGGGAGGGAATGCGGCGAGCTGGACTATTCCGTTGATGGAAAAGAACGATCCCGTTCTACATCGATTCCCAGACTTTTGTACAGCCTTAAGGAAACTCTTTGATCGCAAAACTCATATGTTGTCGTTAGACAAAGAACTCCTGACGTTGCGACAAGGGTCACAAGATCTACTGGCGTACATCACCTCATTTAATCGACTCTTAGCCGAAACTGACTGGCCGCAAGAAAAAAGGACCTCGTTGTTCTACCAGGGCCTTCGGAGCGAACTGAAAGATGTCCTGTCACAGGTAGTCCAATTACCCGCTACATGCGAAGAACTCATCGACCTCACTGTACAATTGGACCATCGGCTCCTGGAGAGGAAAGGAGATCGAAACAGAGGTGATGGACGCGGATGGTATCCGAGATTCAAGCTCCCCTCCGAAGATCACACCAAAAGCGCCGATAACGTGGAACCCATGCAGATTGGGGGTATTCGAGGTCCTCTAACGTCTGAAGAAAGAGAACGACGAAGAAAGATGAAGCTATGTATGTATTGTGGGAAAGGGGGCCATTTTGTACGAGAATGTCGAGCCCGGACCCCACTTACGGACAAAACCCTGGGACCAAAGACTACTGCAGCCAGTGGATCCCGTGAGACGGCGGAAAACTAGAACGTCCAACCCCGACTGAGATCTCTGGGATGGACCAACAACCAACAAGGATCTCCAACTTACTCGCCAATACGATGATGCCTGCTGTGGCACACATGAATTTGCCTATCTCTCTGTGGACTACCCAAGATCACTACATTCAGATGGATGCCTTATTGGATTCCGGGGCCACAGGAAACTACATGGATATTGACTACGCCGATTCCTTGGGGATACCATGGGAAAAGAAGACAGAACCTGAACAAGTAAAAGCAGTGGATGGCTCCATTTTGTCTTCTGGGCCGGTGGTTAAACATACTCTCCCTTTGAGAATGCATCACGGAGAACATAGGGAGTTTATACAATTCGATTTGATAGCCGCTCCTCAGTTTCGTGTGATCCTAGGCATGCCCTGGCTTACGTTACATGATCCAGTAGTGTGTTGGTCAGCTCGTACCATCACCTTAAACTCCCCCTATTGCATGGAACATTGTTATACCCCTGTCGAAAAAGAAGACCATGAAGAACGACCCAGTCTTAGACACCTGGCTGTGGCTTGCTCAGAAACACCTCTCTGCAGTACGACAAAACTCCCAGAAATATATAACGAATATCGTTCTCTGTTCGACAAACACAAGGCCACCGGGTTGCCCCCGCACAGGGTATATGATTGTTGCATCGAACTCCTCCCCGGTGCCTCTATTCCTTGTAGCAGGGTGTATGCCCTGACGGAACATGAAAACATCTATTTACAGAACTACATTGAGGAGAATCTTGCTACGGGATTCATCAGTCATTCCACTTCCCCTGCTTCGTCTCCCCTCTTCTTCATCCCGAAGAAAGACTGCGCAGAATTACGTCCCTGCATCGACTACAGAGCACTGAACAATATCACAGTGAAAAATAGATATCCCCTTCCTTTGATTCCTGTCATGATGGACCAAATAAAGGGAGCTCGTTACTTCACCAAATTAGATCTGAGAGGGGCCTACCATCTGGTGAGGGTGAAAAAGGGGGATGAATGGAAGACCGCGTTCCGCACGAAGTTCGGCCTATTTGAATACAATGTAATGCCCTTTGGGTTATGCAACGCTCCTGCGGCCTTCCAATTCTTTATGGACGAGGTGCTCAGGGGCCTACTGGATACCATCTGCATGGTATACATAGATGATATCCTGGTATATTCCAGTACTCTCCAGGAACACGAACACCATGTCAAAGAAGTGTTGAGTCGTCTACACCAACACCAGTTGTTCGCAAAACTAGAAAAATGCCTCTTCCATGCCACTGAAGTCTCATTTTTGGGGTATGTGATAAACGCTAATGGGTTTCAGATGGAGAGTGGAAAGGTGGAAGCCATCACAAGTTGGAAAACTCCTCAAGACGTGAAGTCGGTGCAAAGCTTCCTTGGTTTTGCAAATTATTACCGGCGTTTCATCAAAGACTTTTCTAAAATCATCCACCCCATTTCCCATCTATTAAAGAAAAACGTTCCCTTCAAGTGGGGAGAGGAGGCAGAACACTCTTTCTGCATTCTAAAGGATAGCTTTACCAAGGCCCCTATCTTGAGACATCCTGATGTACAACTTCCTTTCATCTTAGAAACAGATGCTTCGCAGTACGCATTGGGAGGAGTACTTTCGCAACGCCACCCGGAAACGGGACAAATCCATCCAGTAGCATTCTACTCCAAAAAACTCAGTCCAAGCGAAATCAACTATTCGATCACTGACAAAGAGTTGTTGGCGATTAAGAGAGGGTGTGAGGAATGGAGACATTACCTACTGGGGGCACGACATACCATCGAGATCTACACGGACCATCGGAACTTATTGTTCTTAAAGACTGCAAAAGCGCTGACTCCCAGGCAGTTGAGATGGACTCTATTCTTCTCAGATTATGATTTCGTCATCAAATATCGGCCAGGCCCACAAAACGGAAAAGCCGATGCCCTCTCAAGGAATCAAGACACACAAGAACCCCTATTAGACATTCCTGAGGAACCAACAACCATCCTTCCTGAGAAATTCTTCCCAGAAAACACCATCGCCTTGCTCACATCCAGTGATTTCCTCGAGGATACCAGAGTGGCAGTAACAGAGATCGATGTCCAGGCTTGGTTAACGGAAGATCCTCAAATGAGAACACAAAAAGACGACCTCCTGTACTACCGACATGCCTTATATGTGCCGGACCCTGGGTTGCACATGCAGGTGCTCAATTGGGCACATGACTCTGTGTTGGGGGGACATTGGGGAGTGTATAAAACTATAGCTACCATAGAACGTTCATTTTGGTGGCCGACCTTACGAAACGATGTTAAGAAATACATACGGAACTGTTCAGTATGCACGCAAGGAAAAGCAAAACACAACAAACCTTCGGGGCTGTTACGCTCCATTCCCATTCCTCCTGCACCCTGGCATACGGTCTCGATGGATTTTATAGTCGAGATGCCCTTATGTCAGGGAAAAACTACGGTACTGGTGATAGTAGATCACTTGACTAAAATGGGACACTTTGTACCGCTGGAGGGTCTGCCAACATCAGCCGAACTAGCCATGATTATCTTACAACACCTCATCCGAGCGCATGGTATCCCCAGAGTATTCATCACCGACAGAGGGTCCCAGTTTACTTCACGTTTTTGGAAGGCCCTTTGCGATTCCTTGGCCATAGACGCAAGACTCTCCACGAGTTATCACCCTCAGACAGATGGCAAGACAGAGAGGCTCAACCACACTCTCGAACAATACCTACGTTGTTTTACATTGCAGAACTCAACGGATTGGGTTACCCTCTTGTGGTTAGCTGAATTCACCTACAATAACTCTGACCACACTACACTGGGATGTTCTCCCTTTTTCTGTCTGTTTGGGTATCATCCGAACATTCTCCCCTTCGAATGGCCTGTTACGACCAATCTACCCAGCATCCAGGAACATCATGCCCATCTCCAGGCCATTCAAATTGACGCTAAACATCACTTGGCTGAAGCTCAAGCGACGCAGAAGCGGTATGCCGACAAGAAACGCACTCCTGAACCGGTCTACAAAGTGGGGGATAAGGTATGGCTTTCCACAAAAAACATTCATCTCCGGGGAATTAACAAACTCAAACCTAGATATATAGGTCCCTATAGTGTTGAGAAGGTTATCAACCCTGTGGCCTTAAAACTATCCATTCCCCAGAACTGGAGGATACATCCGGTGTTTCACGTCTCACTACTCCTACCCTGTCATCTGGACACAAGATTGCCCGTCCATCCTGCCCCAGTATTGGTAGAAGGTCTGGAGGAGTATGAGGTGGAAGAGTTGTTGGATTCTCGGATCCATAGGGGTAGAGTGCAGTATCTGGTGAGCTGGAAGGGATTTGGGGTAGAGGAGAGAACATGGGAACCAGAGCAGAATTTGCACTGCCCTGACTTGATTTCGCAATTTCATCAGCTGTATCCAGGAAAACCGGGTCGACCGCCGGGTCGGCGATCCTCGAGAGGGGGTTCTGTCGTGATCGTGACGAGCTGGAAGGCTCGAGTAAGGAAATATCGCGGCAGCACTACATCTCCCAGAAAGCTCCAGGGCGAGACGAAACAGTCTCCGCCCCCAGAGAGAGTATAAAAACACTTCCGTCACAATCCCAAGTTGCTTGTCAATCCTTCCGGTTACCTGATCGTGTATGGACCTAGCCTTCGGAGAACTGTGAATGCGCGGACGCTTGCCTTCCCGCTTTGGACGCCGAGAGAAACGGGTGCGCGGACGCTTGCCTTCCCGCTTTGGACGCCGAGAGAAACGGGTGCGCGGACGCTTGCCTTCCCGCTCTGGACGCCGAGAGCAACGGGAGTGCGGACGCTTGCCTTCCCGCTTTGGACGCCGAGATACTTTGGATATTCTCGTAAGTAGAGATCTGGTCTCCTTATTATTTAGCACGGCCGTGCTGTCTGAGAGTAGGTAATTGATGCCAACGAGTATTGTATGGTATATCTCTCTTCACCTATCTCTTCCGAACGATATCCTTTTTCGATAGTGACTAGAACTACTCGAAGGGGAAATCGCCTTTCTACACCGTCGGTGTAGCTAACTGTGACTAAAACAGAACCCGTTTACAGCTTGAATCCGAGTCCTCGTTATTTCCCGACTTTGGGGACAAATCAAGCGGTAATCAACCGTAAGTGAATCCTTGGTTAAACTTGTGTATGTTTGCTTGTATCCCTTATCCTCAGAGCACTACTAACCTGTGTTCTTGCATTTACAGACATTGTTGTGCCTTGAAGTCCTCCGTTGCCATAGACCAGATCTTGAGGGGTGTCTTCACAACAACCTTCCCGGCTCAACTCCCCTTCCCTTTACCTGGAGGACTACCTGTCTCCGGTGCGTACCTCCACCGGAGAGGGTCAGTGTTATCGGGTATAGGGAAGACTATCTTCTCTCCGTGGTCCCTGCTGGCTAGACCCCTAAAGGTTAGTGGCTTGTGTTTTGTTCTCTTGTGTTGTTTATCTGCCGCTAACCTTGACACTGGTCCTCTGGTCTGTTCTCCTTCCCTTTACCCAAGTGAGGGTGGAGCCAGTCGTCACCGTGGATGGCCGATAATTCGCGGATCTTCTTCAGTACTTCTGCCATCTCGTCTGGCTGGCCTTCCGACATGTCGTGAGCCTCTGCACACTTTTGTGTGGCTTCTTGGTTTCTCGTGTCTGCGTCAGGCCGTCCGCTGAGGCTCAGCCAAAAGCGTGTGCTCACCCCGGGCTCTGAGCTCAGACGTGAGTCCCTTGCTCACTTTGCCACTAGATTCAAGCAAGCTGGGCTGAAGACGGCTGGAATGCCAGAAACCGGTCCTCGGAAGCTTGTTTCCGGTCCAGGGAAGACATGGCTTGGCAGTTCGGGCTGGACTGTTCCCATGAGGCACAGGGTCAGACTGATTTGCATATAGCCATGTGTGAACTGGGGTGGCAGAGTGGGCTAAAGAACGGTGATGGATTAAACCCAGATCTTTTGACTGGGTGTGAGTGTTTGATTGATTCAGATGCTCCGTCCATCGCCCCCCTCTTTTGTACCGAGATGTTAGGGGGGCAATAAACTCTAGAACTCATTCCTAACTACTCATCCTTCAGTTGACAGTCTGTGCATAAAGGCGATGCAGCAATGAAGTGGCTAGACAACGCCATTGTGATAAGACGACAAATCTCAAAGTGGGTGACGCTGTGTTAGTGCAAACTCTCTTGGGGTGATGGAAAGTTCAGACCTCGATGTGGACCAAGCCATGTACTTTGCAGGGGGCTCCTCAAGTTTCATTACGCCACTGTGCTGATGCTTTATTCTTAGGCCTAATGCATTCATGCTACTGAGGGGTATGCCTATTGGGGGGCTGCATGCATATGTCCAGGCCTACTGAGAGCACATACTATGATTATCCCCAATGGGCCTTCTGCTAATGCAATGCCTAATGTTTTCCCTCAGGGCCATATTGTTGGGGTTCTGCATAATGGGCTTAGGCCTAATCTAATGTGATTTATGCTCATGATTTCTGTTAAATGTGTTGTCATGCCTTACGTCAGGTTGAATATTAGAAGGTGTATGCCAGACTAACTCTATTTGCAGGTAGCTGTTGCAAATCAAGTATATTTGCACAGTGTTCCACAAATTAATTTCAGCTGTCGTAAGTCTGAAGAATATGGTGGAGAATTCACGCAACATTTTTTAATGAGGTAGAATGTTTTTATGCTGTTTTATGCTGTTTTTAGTCTAGTATTCTTTTTTCCAAAGTGATTTTATGGACTAATTTTTGTGAAGGTTATTGAATTTTTTACAATATCCATGTAGCCAAATCTGACACTATTGCAAATTGAGCATATTTGCAAAAATGTTTATCGTTTATCCCTATTGTTATAAATGTAGAGGTTTATGGTGAGGATGTAATGTTTACAATACTGATGTATTAATTTGATCTGTTTTAGCCCTTGATATACTTATATGTTGTATCCGCCTTTTTTATGCACAGGTCACCATATTGTCTAATCTCCACAAGGAATGTCTATAGGCTTTTAAGTAATTTTGTATTTTAATGGCCTGATGTTGTGTATTCTTTTATGGTTTTATTAACCGAATAAAGATTATTTTTACTTATATAGATGACTTGTATATTCTGTTGTGTCGGCGAAGGTTGTCCTGAGAATTTTTTGTTTTGAGCCAGGTGTGTTGCAGTTTTGCCATTGGTTGTTTTATGTTTTTCAGTTATGCCTTCATCCAGGGTGTTTGGCATGTATTGTTGTTTTTAGTGGAATTAGTATATCAAAAGCTTCCAGGAGCCATCATAGATGATAAAGATGTTGCAAAGCAGTGCATGTGACTCAAAGTAAATAAAAACAAAGCACTATGGCGCAGACCGCGTTTTATTACTGTAAGTCAGTTTGCACAGCAGCCCACACTGCTGTGCAATATATCTTAAAACAGCGCAGCGTTTTGGGGGCAGCAGGCAACAAGAGAGAGGAGGGTGGGAAACAAAGAATGTGTAGCCAGCAGGGTGGATTAAAGAGAACATTCGCAGGGAGGGGATGTTTTAAAAAGAATGGATGGCGGGGAGGCCGGGTTTAAAATATTGGATGGTGGGAGGAGGATAGGGGTAGGATTGACATGACAGAGAGCGGGAGGAAGGCGGGGAGGTTGAAAACATGGAGAGCAGGTAGAGAACATTGGTGAAGGAGAAGGACTGCAGACACATGAAATCTCTAAGAGTGCAAGCCGCAAAGTAAAAACAAGAAAAAGATGCTGCAGGAGCCTGTGGGCAGTTGAAAGACTCTGACCACAGGAAGCTGTACTCGGCCCATGCTCCACAGCAAGTATGAGGAACCAAAGCCCAGGAGGAAGCCGGAGGCAAGGAAGAGGAGGCGGCGCTGACCAATAGGAGGTTGATGTTGTTAATAACCAATGGTAAGAAAAGGTGAGTAGTGGGCGGGCTGTAAGCCCCTTTTGAGATTGTTTTTTCTTTCCAAGAGATTTTGCAAACACTGTGCAAGCGGAACCTAAAAGAGGACCACATACTGACCCGTCAGACCAGCCCTTCTGGCACTGCGTGATTACTCTGGAGGACAGTCTGACTTTGGTAAGTAGTATTCTTAACTTCCATGCATCTAGGGGATTCGGATCAGTAATGTTTTTATCTCCCTCTTAATGCACGTTTGGAAGCGTTGTCATGGCCAGAGCCCCAGTCCACTGAAAGTAGAAGACGATGTGGCTAGAGCAGCCGACTTTCAAGCTGGGGAACTGGGTTTGAGTCTCAGTGAGAGGCTCAACATCCTGTGATTCTGTTATGTTATGTTATTGAAGCTAATGATGCGCACAGCATCTACAAGGAGTGTCCCGGTGCGAGCAATGAAAGGGTAAATCAAGGACCGAATTAGATGAAAAGAAATGTTTTTAGTCTTTTTTTAAGAGAATGTTGTCCTGGGTGCTACAAAGGGCAAATGGAAGCAAATTCCAGGCCAAAGCAGCCATGAAAGCAAGAGAGCTGCCACCCATTCTCTTAAGACGGAAGCGAGGTATATGAGCAAGAAGCTGAGAAGCCAAGCACAATTGTCTAGCAGAAATATAGAACTTGAAGCGTTTCCTTAGATAGATTGGACCAAGTCCATACAGGGCAGAATGTGCCAAGACAAGGTCTTTGAACTTAACTCTTTCGGGCACAGGCAGCCAGTGGAGTTTGTGCAGAGGTTGCCTTGAGCTGTTCTATTGGGGATGCTAAGAAGAATCCTGGCCGCTGCGTTCTGAATTACCTGCAATTTATTCAGCAGATAACCCGGCAAGCCAATGAACATGGTGTTGGCATAATCAATGCGAGAGAGTATCAGGACACGAGTAACCGTTTCCTTGGCCGCTCTTGGGAGGAGCAGGAGCAAATTTTAAAGAGATTTAAGTATACCGAAGCAGTGCCCGGCAAGCTTCTTGATCTGAGTAGTAAATTACAGATTCTCATCAAACCATATCCCAAGATTTATAGTGGATTGACCCGCTGGCAGGCCAGAGTGATTCCCTAAACTGAGGGGGGAAACTCCCAAAAAGGAGGATTTCTAGGCATATATTTATGGGAGACTTGCGTTGAGTTTGCACCACACTTGATAGTACATGTGTGATGCAAACCTTTAGGTCAGATTTATAAAGCCACGTAAAGCCACTTTGCGTGGCTCTGAGTGGCCTGATATATCTGGAGTAGAGCAACACAACACAAATCACTGTGTAGTTAAGCATGGGCGAATTTTGCGAATCTCGCGTTTGCTAATTTTGCGGATTTGCGAACTCGCAATCCGCAAAATCCGCGAATTTTTTTTTTTTGTGTGTTCGCGCGGGTTTCTGCCAGTTCGCGAGGGTTTTGTACAATTTCGCAAAACGCGAACTTACCTGTCGGGTCGCAAGTTTCGCGAACTTGTTGTTTCTACGTGTCCAGCCTGTTTGGGACACTCTTCTTCATCACTGCCACTCTCTGTCACCACTGCCACTCTCTGACTACTCATGCCACCCTCTGGCCCACCCATGCCACCCTCTGTTTCATCACAGCACCCTCTGGTTGTCCAGTCAGTGTACATTATTGTGGCAACGCAAGCACACCTTCCCTGCCTCAAGTGACCTGAATTAATTTGGGGCTGATTAATGTGTCACAGAATATTTTTTTAGCTGGCACCTGCTTCCTTAGTGCTTCCTGATTAGTGATCTTTTGCACTTGCTAAGTGCTTTCATTGTTGCAAAATTAGTTACAACACCTGCCCTGCCCCAACTGACAATAATGAATTAGGGGCTGATTAATGGATTTGAACCTCCAGCCTGGCTCCTGCTTGTCTCCCTTAGCTGTAATTCAGGACCTTTGTGGCATATTTGTAACTATTCTGAGGTTCAGAGCAGGGTCACATAATAGTTGCAACTGGCAACTGAACTCTGGAGGGGCCCCTCAGGAAGCACTACAGGAAATGGCTACTAATGATGAGCCTGAACTTTTGAACCTGGTAAGTAGTTTCAGTTTTGCTAAGATCGTATTTCTGCAATTTTGCGCTTATTCGCGGGGCGCGAAGTTGTACTGGGAAGCCGCGAACTCACGCGAACAGTGCGAGCAAGCCATGAAATCCGCTGCTCGCGGATTTGCGGATTTTGCGGGAGATTCGCAAATCTCGCGGATTGCGAATTTACCGAAAATCCGCAAAATCCGCGAGCGAAACGGATTTTCCGCCCATGCTTATGTGTAGTGCTATTCTGCCCTGTGCAGGCGTTCTGATGGAGCAAGGATTCGCACGTGAAGCGACTTGCTTGTATTCATGAGCCTTGAATAACGTTAATAAAATGAATCAACATGTTTGTTTTACTAATATCACATTTTACATAAACATTTGGGTGTCCGAGTGAAGCTTGCTTATGTGTTTTACTAATTGTATTATGCTTGCACCTTAGATGGCTGGTGCTACGCAAGGGTTTCTACTGCGCATGCGTCTGTCATACTCACGTGACATGACGTATTCGTTGCTTTGGAGGGAATCTGTCGCTTCTGCGCACTAAAACTAAGATGGCTGTTCTGTGTCCTCATATGCGAGAAGTTTGCACTGCTGCTTTTGCTAAGCTGTTCGTTTTGTCTAATCCTAATGCTATAGTTCAATATAAAATAATGGGTGTAGAGTAGAGATGCATGGTATACAGTGTATTCATTTATTCTGTGTTCTAAAACGGTTTCTTTTCTATTTCATGTTACACTCTGAAAACTGGCCTGAATACTGTACTCCATCTTTGCTGAAACTGCGACTGCGCGAAAATCTCAAGTTTCTGGAACAGAGACCTTTGGACTGCAGCCAAGGAGCTGACTGACTAGAAGATGCTCCTGGGGACATGAACTATTGAACTCAAATTTTTACAATGTTATAACAATGTATTTGCCAATAAAACCTCCATTGTTTGGGTGGAATAAAGATGTCATAAGAAAATAAATTGATGGGCGGAAACATACAATTAATATTCAACAGTGAGGTATCAAAATTTGGTGTGGTGTGATGACCTATCCTCTCTCTTTGACCAATCATAATTGGGGATCCTTACACTTGCAACATTGGGGGGTGGTACACTGACCTGGAAAATAGTATAACTAGGGTAGGCTTAGCTAGTTAATTTGTCCGACTTGTCCGAATAGCTGACCTGTCACTGACCCAACGCACTCAATGGGTGACTAAGAGCAGAGGGCTGCGGAGCACTCTGTCAGAAGATTCGCTGACCCAATCGGGGTTCTGGGAAGCTGAAATTGCTGGCGAAGCACTTCGTCGGTGAAATTGATAACCCATTCGGGGTTCTGACTGTTAGCGGCAGAGAGGGAGTAGTGCAGGCTTTGCAACTGAACTGCGGGTGCCGGTCTTAACCTTTGCTGGTCCTGACCTGATCCAAATCTGGTATTCCTGTTCTGATTCTGATCTGCACCTGCTCGCCTACTGGCAACTGCAACTTTTGGGGTTCTCCTGTCTTTCAAACTGACCCGTGGCCAGGGTTGGTCTTCACACCATTTTAGGTAAATAAAAATCTGTGTGGGTTTGTCATCGTATAACTTGTTCCTTCTCTTTACCCTCCCTATACGTGAAAGTTTTGATTATATATATATATATATATATATATATATATATATATATATATATATATATATATATATATATATATATATATATATATATATATATATATATATATATATATATATATATATATATATATATATATATATTCCCTTTTCTTACCCACCCTATGGTTAAAATCTTTTAGAAAAATCTTGATGGCATGTTCCTTTTTTTCTTACCTATCCTTAGTAAATGATCAATTTGTTTCGATTTAATAGTGTGTTCCATTTTCTTACCTTCCCTATAGTTGAATGATAAAATTGATTTACATAGCGTGTTCCTTTTCTTACCTTCCCTTTAAATTTGATAGCTCATATCGTTTGATTATATAGCATGATCCCCATTCTTACCTTCCCTTATTGATAAATGATTAGCATAATATATCTTTTACATAGTTATACATTAATTCAGATTTTTATTATTGAGAGTCTCTTTGTGTTTGATCTCTGGATCATGACCATTTATGAAATTTAGATAAAGAGTTTAAAACTTCCCGCGTCTGTGGTTTTTATATGAGTGCAAATGTTATTGTTTATCGAACTATCTTTAAAACGAACTCCCTGATCCAATAGGGTACAGGTACCAGCGACAAGGATTTTTTTAAGTCAATGGTATAGGACCTAGTAGGAACAATATCTGTTAGTAGAGTGAAGGTTACCTGATTAAGTAAATGAGTTATTGATTATGGACCCAGGTGAGTATGGTAAAATTATAGTCAGTGACCTGCGCGCTCTATCAGTTCCATGGGTTTTGCATTTGGTGTTACCACTCACCTCCCATGGATTTTGACGCATTCCCAGATTTACAAGGATTTGTTAACATGGGAATGCGCCAAAATCTTATGCCTTCCCAGGAGAGGCGTAACAAGGAGATATATCTTTATTTCTCCCCGGTTTTCCTCTTTCTATGTGTGCTGCACGCATGGAAAGCAGAAAAGGCCTCTCAGGATTGTTTTGTGGAAGAAGATGCCCCTTCCTGCACAAAAACATTTCTGCCTACTATACAGGCACCCTGGTGCAAGCGTGCCTGTGTGGCGCCATGCTGCCTAAACGGTTCCAGGGCAGCGGGAAAGGACATAAATGCAGCCTATTGGATAAACACGGCCCATTCCTGCCCTTTCCCTGTGATGCAGGGCAGCGCACAGCCACAAAAGTCATAAATATGCCACTTAATCTCAAAATATATGTGTCCATCTGTAATGCAACAGGTGCTCATGTACAGCGCTCCAATACCTTCAGGTCGATTTCGCAGTATATAAAACTGCAACAACAAAAAATTGAATCCGAGGGCTTGAGCTGTCCCAGGTCATAGGCCCCTGCACTGCTTTTATATGACTTCAAAGAAACCGCCCCCCCCCCCCCCCCCCTTGCCCCCGGTCCCCCCTCCCTCATCATGCCCGTTGTCTGCCAGTTAATACAGTTTATAGTTGCGGTTTGTAGCAATAAAATACTTTTCCATGCGATTCTGCAAGGAAATCCGATCGTTATCTGTTGCTTTGTTGTGAAAACCTGGGAAATGTTTGCTTTGGAATCATCCTGGTTGCTATGGAAACCTGAATTTAGAACGCCATCCAGTTTATTGATGTCAATTACTACTGGAAGCAATTATTTTCAAGCGGGGAGGGTGGAAATGACGTAGAGACTTCATTTTCCGTTCACATCACGGAGGCAGGCGCCATCCAATAGGGTTTGCCTAGAATACTTATGAAAATGTGCTTCCCAATCGTGATTGAGGCGCATGGAACAAGTACCACGTGGGCAGCAGCCGTGCACCCTTCTAAAGAGAAGACTATGCAATGGCCAGCAGCATCTGAAGCTTCCTGCACAGGACAGGTGCAGATGCGGCAGCAGCTGCCAAGCTTCTCCCACACACAGAAAAGAACTCCCCACTCCTAAAGTTAGGTGAGCAGCTCTCAAGCTTTTACACACACACTCACTCACTACAAGATGGGCCGCAGCAGTGAAGGCTTCCTTCACACGATCGATGCAGCTCTGGCAGCAGGAGTCAAGCTTCCTCCTCTCACTACTGCCAGTGACTGCTGTAAGTAGTCATAGTCAAAATCTTTATTCGGTTATTCATACAAAACAACCATAAAAGCACAATTTGATAAAAACACAAATAAAATCAGATATCTAAAAGCCACATATACAGAGTTTACAAACACCGTTAATCAGATAAAGCAATAACAACAGTTCTGAGCATTTAACCCTCCATGCTATTTCTAAATTTTATGGCCAATTTAAAAAAACCTACTACAAATAAAGTGCATTTGTGAGTTAGCATCTGTAAATAACAAACTGCAGGTCTAACCTGGTTAAAGTTCAGTTTTTTAAGGTGAGCCTTAAGATAAAACATCCGATGTGTATTGTAAAAGGGACAAATAAATAAAAAGTGCACCAGATCTGCTGTAAGTAGATTATTGTCAGTTTCCAGTTAGCTCCAACCATGCCAGCTCACAGTTAGCTCTATATTGACAGTTCCCACTAGTTGACCAGTCCTAGCACCCACTCGTCTCATCATTGCCCTTCTCTATATGCACATGTTGCCAGTTCTCGGTAAGTTCGCAGCTGCTAGCTCAAATGTATCTCCTTATTGCCCAATCAATGCCAATTGTCTCATCATATAATTGCCTATTTAGGTCACTATTGCAGTTAACTGCTAGTTTCCAGTTAGTCCATCAATGCTGGCTCCCAGTAAGCTCATCATTGCCACCCCCAGTTAGCTCATTAATTCCATTCCCAGTTAGGTCATTACTACCATTATCCAGTTAACTCAACATGACCCGTTCCCATTTGGCTCATCCCTGACAAGAGGCTCACCCCTGATCACTCAGTGCAAAACCAGCTAAAAAGGCAGCAGAGCACTGTACAGGGTCAATGACAACAGGTAAACTATAGTGCATGGGACTGGCCCATTTATACTAAAGGTTCAGGTTAAATTAACATAACACGTTGAAAGTAAACTGTATGTTGAACACAATATCAAACAATTTCTTTATAGTTGTGTACACATAGTCAGTCATTACATAAATACTGGATCTAAAACAATCACAAGGTTGTGTCACAACCACCAACATTGACTTTGCTGCCACTGACGATACTGTTTGCCCCCGAATTACGAATCAACAATGTCTATAGGACAGAATATTGAGAACCGAATATCAAAAATAAAATATCAACAGGTAAGTACGATTTTCTATACTTAACTCCACATGTATGTATCTACGTTGTACATATATCTTCAAGGTACTTTGATGCAGAGTTTGGAATAGTAAATCTATGCATCCCTATAACTACTTACCTTTCGATATTTTGTCCCTTGATATTCTGTCCTAAATATTAGTATGATAAGAAAATTGTTGGTGTCGATATTCAGTAGTACAATCTGACGATGCATAGCATGGTACTATGTATGAACCTTATTTACGTGAAAATTTGGATAGGAAATTATCAAAATGGTGGCAATGGTAGCAAAATATGTCCCTTTATGCTTCCTATTATTTATTTCTTTTGGACTACTGTATCTCCCATAAGTGCATCAACATGTTTCGGCCCGGACCAGGTTCTTCTCAGGACTGGAATAACTAGTGTTACATCTGCATGTAAAGCTTCCTTTTTGATGGTACTTTTCTCTAACAGTCTGTGAGAATGTCGGTGATATTGGGCACTCAGTGAATGCGTGTAACTGTAAATGAGGAAATCAGACTTTCATCTGTGTAAGCAGTCGAAAGATACTGTTAAGATTTTAAATGTTGACTTACTGGATACTTATTTATGCATTTGTATAGAATAAGGGCAACTGCTTTTATGCTGTGTCTGATCTTTAAATTAGTTTTAAACTGTTCTTCTCCATTTCAGCTGTCCATGTTAGTAAAATTTAAATGGGCAACTAGTAAGGAGGGGCGTGTGAGGACATGGTGGTGGTCGACACTGTAAAAGCTTAGGGACTTGCAGAATTACTTTGGTCTTCAATCAATTTTTTAGGTTTCTGTCTCCTAGTCAGTGTTTATCATAAACGAGGCTGACCATCACACATTTATTTCACCATCAAAAGCACCATCATAAAAACATAATAAAGGGTGACTTGTAATGACAGTGAAGTTTTAAATATCATTGGTTATAACACGTTCTTATTCTCATACTAAACCCAGCAGGGCAATTCTAATCGATTTTAGTGCATTTTGAGAAATATTTTCTAGCCTTTCTAACCTTTCCACTATATAAAACAATCTGGGATTGTTCGAACCATAATTCTACAGTGGCCACGATTATAGTCGCCAAATTTCTGCAATCTGTAGTGTAGCCAATGAATATGAATGGATATGTAACCTTTTTAGTCTTCTGAATTGTTGAACTAATGTCGCTAGTGGAGAGTTGTGTGGCTTCGTTCTAATTCATGCATAGTTTTTAGAATACATGTTCCCAGTAGAGGTTAGTTGCGTACATATGTACATTCTCTACACAGTTGGGCATAGGAAACTTCCTCACAAAGGCCGAGGATACTCCCTCAGTAGGATAAAGCAAATTCTGCAGAACAATGAGGCTGATAATGTTCCCACGATATGCTCATTCCAATTTTAGTCTTCGACTAGATTCCAAGGATTTTTACATTTTCACTAAACTGACCCACAAAGCAACAATCCATGACACTTATTACAAACTTGAATAGTCTATGAGTAGGTTTTTAAGTGTTCAGAAATTGTGGCGCTCAACTGCTCACGGTAAAGTATTAGCTTGTCTTAGTGTCTTGGTAGGTGCTTCTTGGCCAGAGGAAAACCTTAACCTCTGCAATGAGAAGAGGTACAAGAACCTCCCTCTTATTCTAATTGGGCAGGGATCCAGAGCACACTATATTTAGAAATGATATTCTCATATTAACGCATTCCTTCATTCGGGATAGATCACACCAAACGTAAATTTTCTAAAGTTTTATTCATAGCAGTGTTCACCTCTTGGGAATCACTGTACCTGTCACTCAAGCCTACACGTGTTTCATCACAGCATGTGGCTGTGACTCTTCAGGGCTGATCTTATTGATCAAGGCGCGTGGTCGGGGAACCGGTGATAATTCCAACCCGGTCCTTATCGGGTGGTTTATTATTTCTGAAAAGCGCGGCACCAGATGGTTGCTCCTGTTGCCGGAAAATAGCTTCTGTTGTATTTCGGTTTACACGAACAATTTTAAAGAAATAGGGCCGTGTTCAGCCCGTATGTGCACCTCGTTAGGCGGCGGTCTCCAAGTGCGTTCCCGCACTTGGAGACCGACGCCTAACGAGGTGCACATACGGGCTGAACATGGCCCTATTTCTTTAAAATTGTTCGTGTAAACCGAAATACAACAGAAGCTATTTTCCGGCAACCGGAGCAACCATCTGGTGCCGCGCTTTTCAGAAATAATAAACCACCCGATAAGGACCGGGTTGGAATTATCACCGGTTCCCCGACCACGCGCCTTGTTCAATAAGATCAGCCCTGAAGAGTCACAGCCACATGCTGTGATGAAACACGTGTAGGCTTGAGTGACAGGTACAGTGATTCCCAAGAGGTGAACACTGCTATGAATAAAACTTTAGAAAATTTACGTTTGGTGTGATCTATCCCGAATGAAGGAATGCGTTAATATGAGAATATCATTTCTAAATATAGTGTGCTCTGGATCCCTGCCAACTTATTACAAACTGCCCCCACTGTCTTTTCAACCTCAGAACCAACATTATCAGCAAGGAACTCACCAGCATCATCAACTCCTCCATCTCCACAGCAGCCTTCCTGGACAGATGGAAACACGCAGAAGTCAAACCTCTCCTAAAGAAACATTCCGTCAACCTCAGCAAACTCTAAAATTATCTATTGATCTACCTGCTTCCCTACCAGGCCAAAGTACTGGAGAAGACCATCAACTAACAGCTCACCGAATACTAAAACCACCTACTTCTCAAGCAGGATTCCGTACCAACCACAGCACTGAGACCAATCTGATTGTCGCCACAGATGACATCAGAACTGTCCTCGATCGAGAAGAAACAGTGGCGCTAATCCTTCTCGACCTCTCTGCTGCGTTCGACACCGTCTCCCACCACACCCTCATCAGCAGACTACAAAATTGGCATACAGAAAAACACCCTCAAGTGGATCACCTCCTTCCTCACAGGACGAACACAGAGCATCCGACTACCTCCCTTCACCTCTAAAACCCAAGGACATCATTGTCGCATACCCCAAGGATCATTCCTCAGTCCCATCCTGTTCAACACCTACATGACCCCCTCACAGAAATCGTCAAATCCCATAACCTCAAAATAATTTCCTACGCAGACGACACCCAACTAATCCTCTTGCTCACCTCCCCTCCAGCGCCAAAACCATTTTCTTCGCCGCCATTACTAATGTAGCCAACTGGATGTAAAACAACTGCCTCAAACTCAACTCCGACAAGTGTTTTGTATTGATCTTTGGGAAAAACACCTTCATCTGGGACCGCAGTGGTTGGCCAGCAGAACTCGGACCAACACCCACACCAACCGACCATTCACGCAACCTACTCAACGTCCTCGACAGCGAACTGACCATAAAACGACATGTCAATGCAGTCACCGCCTCCAGCTTCCACACCCTTTGCATGCTTTGCAAAATATTTAGATGGATTCCATTCAACGTCAGAAAGACCATCACTCAGGCCCTTGTCACCAGCCTTCTTGCTATGGCAATGCTCTTGACACTGGCTCCTCCACCCAGCTCTTCTGAAGGCTACAGACCATACAGAATGCTGCAGCCAGACTCATCCTGGACCTCCCCAAATGGACCCACATCACCGCCACCTCAGAAAACTCCACTGGTTCCTCATCCAACTGAGATGCCGGTTCAAGATCCTCACACACGCCTACAAAGCTCTACACAATCAAGGACCATCCTACATCAACCGTCGACTGAACTTACATCTACCCACCAGACACCTGCACCCCTCCTCTCTGACCCTTGCCCACACCCCCCACATCCGTCGCAGCCAAAGCGGGAGCCGCTCCTTCTCCTACATTGCCCCAAGACCTGGAACAACCTGCCCCTCCATCTCCAAACAGCCCCCTCCCGTGCAGACTTCAGAAAAAAATTAAAGACCTGACTTTTTGACAGAGACATGGCAACCACAACGCCTAGGTACCACAAGGGGGGGCAGTGTTACAATATTCAAATGCTGATTCATTGATTGCAAAGGTCAAAGTACATAAACCTACAGCATCAACCTGACGTGTGTGATTTTTTTTGTTCTATACCTTGTGTTCTTCATCCCACTGGAACCTTGCCTAAAGAAAATGTACAAAATGTCTGTCAGGAGTCGCATACTTACCTGTGAGCTTCGCGGGTGATTCTGTAATGATGTGGATGTCATTTCCCTGAAGATCATTGGATGTCTGTGGAGGAAAGAAGAATTGAGGGACATCAGAGACAGAAATATATTAAATCCTCTTAAAGGAAGGCCTATTTTCAGCAGTTATCAGCTTACCTTGCAGATCCACCTTCCTCCCCCACAAGCAGCTCATTGTTGAGATGGTCTTCAGAGGAAAACATTTTTAAGAGAAGAAAGCAGTGTTCCCAGCACCTTTTTACTTAATCTCTACACCACCCTAAAGTCATTGATGTGTGCACCATGGCCAACAGGCAGAACGAGCATTCAGGTGAGACCCTGTAAATCATGCAACATTTATAAAGGATACATTTTACAAAGACAGTGATCCCAATTGGGAGAAGTCCCACTTATCACTGCAATCAGTTGTGGAGAGAGAGTTATTATATAAATAAAATGTTGTAATATAGGAAAATGTTTTTTGAAATATCTCAGTTGTGATGTAATATGATCAATTATGAAATACAATTATAAGGGATGGGCTCTAGTTTGCACCATTGATCAAGTAGGGACCCATCTTCCTAGTTGGAGTAAGGTGGATACACTTCTAAAATAACCCCTGCTCACCCCCTTCGTAGCTTGGCACGAGCAAAAAGGTTTATCTCAGAGGCAGTGTGTAAAGCATTTGTGCACACATACAGTTACTCAGCGAAAATACTACAAATAGACACCACACCAGTTTAGGAAAATACGTAATCTTTATCTAAACCAAACAAGACCAAAACGACAAAAATCCACAATACGGTAATCAAAATATGACTTTTTAGAAGGTAAAAACTGTTTTGTCCATAGCAAACTATAGATGCAACACTTTCAAAACAAAGTACCTTGGATGCGTCACAGTCATAAACAAAAACAGCTGCAGGGAAGGTGGTGCGTAGGTTCCTTATGCCCAGGGAAGGTGATGCCTTGGTTTCTTACTCTAGGGGAGGTGATGGGTCGGTTCCTTACTGCCATGCAGGGGAGGTGATGCGCTGGTTCCTTACTCCAGGGGAAGTGATGCGTCGGTTTCTTATTGTGTGGGGTGGTGATGCGTCAGTTTCTTACTGCGGCCCCAGTCTTCTTGTAGACTTGGCGCCCCAGTGCGATGCGTTGGGATCGTGGATCCGTCAGTTCCTCGGTGCGGTGGCAACGGCCCTGCGTTGGTCTCTCCAGCCGCGGTCCCACAATGCGTTGGTTCTTGCAGCCGCATAGCTGGGCCTGCGTCGGAATCGGTGCAGTGATCTCAGACTTCGGAGATCGTGCACGTGATTCGGCGTGCAACGGTTTCTGCAGCCGCGGGTGTTTGCTGCGTTGGTTTCTTCATTCGCACAGCAGCGATGCATCGGAAACGGGTGCGGGTGCGGATGCGTTGCGCTTCTCATAGGTGCATCCTTTTTCCAGCTCCCAACAGCAAGAACAACCTCCAGAGGCCCAACACAGCAACAGGGACCTCTTGGCAGGTGAGAACTCCCAGCAAGGAAGTAAAGGGGAGCTGGTGGTGAAGTCTTTGTGTGCCTAAGACTTCAGAACAGGAGGCGAGCTCTACTTCAAGTCCTTGGAGATATTCATGCAGGAGAAACAGCACCAAACAAAGTCTTTATTCTCTCCTTGGCATAAACAGCCATTGGAGGCCATCAGCAAAGGGGCAGTGCTTCTCCTTCAGCTTTCCCAGCTTTTCTCCTCGGCAGAGGTTCCTCTTGAGTCCAGAAGTATTCTATAGTTCTGGGGTCTGGGCCTCAATACAATATTTCTATTCCATTTCTCTTTGTTCTCTTGTGACAGAGAGGCTCTATGCTCAGTCAAAACCAGTTCTGGTCTCTCTGGTCCAGCTTCCCAGCAGGAGGTGGAGACAGCATTGTGTAAGGCAGAACGGGTCCATTCAGGTGAAAGGAAATCTTCCCCCCTACTCAAAATGCTGTCCAGGTCGATTCAGCCCAGCCCTGACTAATTCAGGAAAGGCAGGACACACCTCAACAGCCACAGTGGCTGTCTACAGTGAATGCACATCCTCAGGCCATGTCATTCCAAAGCCAGACAGTCAATCCACAAACCAGCCGAGGCACACAGGATGGCTAAGAAGGAAGCTACCCACTTTCTAAAAATTGTATTTTCAAACACAGACTGTAAAAGTCATCCTTCCTAAAAGATGCACCTTTACATTCTGAGTTCAGGCATACTAAACTTTACCTTCCTATCTTGTCCCAATGGGAAGTTATATTCATAAGATGTTATAAATAAATTCCCATTCTATCCTATGGGATAGATAGCCTTTCACTAGTGAAAAACAAAATACACTGTATTTCACTATCAGGACATGTCACACACTTCAGTACATGACCGAGCTTTCATATATACTGCACCCTGCCGACAGTGGTACCTCGGACGTTCCTCAGGGGTGACTCACGTGTTATAAAAGGGAAGGTTAAGGCCTGGCAAGTGTGTGCACTTGCCAGGTCGACATGGCTGTAAAAACTGCAGGCAGACACTGCAGTGGTAGGTCTGAGAACCTTTTGCAAGGCTGCTTGTGTGGGTGGCACAATCAGTGCTGCAGGCCCACAAGCAGCATTTGACTTACAGGTTCTGGGCACGCACAGTGCACTAGACTAGGGACTTAGCAGTAAGTCAAACAAGTCAATCATGGAAACACCAATCCATAATTACAATTTACAGAGAGAGCGTATGCATGTTAGCAGTGATCAGCAGTGGTACATTGCCCAGAGTCATAAAACCAACAAAAACAGGGTAAAAAACACAAGAGGCTAAAAAGCAAAAAGTCTGGGAATTAACCCGCTGAAAAAGCCAGATCTAACAGCCCACTTATATTTATTTTCTCCCTCCTCCAGTAAACCCCATTTTCCCAATGCTTTCTACAACCCTCTTCCTAAGTACACCCGTATTATTCCTTGCACTTTTTGCACATGCCCACCCTCATTCCTCCCTCTTTTTATTTTTACCCTAGTGACTCTTACCATCATTAGAAATACATTATTACATGTGTACGACCTGGGCTAAAATAAAGTAGCAGTGTGTGTTACATCCCCCACCCCCACAAGAAGAGTGCTTCTAATCCTTTGCTTCATACTGCAGTGCACATTGGTGTAAGAAAGGGGATGGTCTGATTTTTTTCTGTCCATGTATTTGGCTGAAGTCTGGGGTGAATCTGGGGATGGGCCTAGGGGCAAGGAGGCTAGTATGCCTACACTACTTTCTAAATCACCTACACCACCACCTTTCATCTACACCCAATATCACTTTACCTCATACCATACATCATATCAGCCTACATAATAAACCCTTACATATACTCCATTTACACTCTACAGGGTCACTTTACAGTCACACGCTGCACCACCACCTTACGTCAGACTTCTACCTACACCACTCATAGACCCCCCAATTCCAAGCCTACAAACTATACCTACACTCTCACCACCACTTACTGTCAACATCCAATAGCGTGTCATAATACTGTTGATAAAAATGTCACCTGAAATAAATACTGTGAAATAAAGTTCAATTACAAAATATAGTTCCATTGGGTATAGATTTTCTATTATGCTATGTTATGTTAGGTTGTTTTCTATAGCGCATGGCTACCCCAGCAACGGGGCTTCCCAGCGCTCAACGGACATGCATGACTGAATGGTTTGTGAGGCTGCGAGAGGAGAGAGAGTGTAATACCAACCTCCACAGCACAGCGAAATTATATTGATGAAAATAGCCAAGTTTTAATTAGCTTGCGGAAACACTGATGATGCGTAGTGGACCGTGCTTGTATAGGGATAGAATTCCAAAGTAGAGGAGCCTTATGCTTGAATGAGCGTCCTCCCGCTTAGTAACTCCAATGGGGCCATATTTTTGTAAACAATGTTTAGGACACAATATTTGTATCGGATGACATTTACTTCACAATATTTTGACACCAAACCTAACGTCCACATGTACTTACACTCCAACCACCCTTGCCTAACCATTCTACACCACCCACCACCTGTGTCTTATGCCAATGCCTAAACCACCCTATAGACCCTACAGCACCATCAACATACTGCCCTGCACACTACTTCACCATGTGTACCCTAACACATAGGCTTCATAAAACCACTGAAAAACAAAAGGAAATGATGGACGGAGCTTTGACAATACAAGCACTCACCCCCAGTCAACTGGACCGGAAACAAGCTACCGGGCTGAAGACGGCTGAAATGCCAGAAACCGGTCCTCTGTAGCTTGTTTTCGGTCCAGGGAAGGCATGACTTGGCAGTTCGGGCTGGACTGTTCCCATGAGGCACAGGATCAGACTGATTTGCATAGGGCCATGTCTGAACTGGGGTGGCAGAGTGGGCTAAAGAACGGTGATGGATTAAACCCAGATCAGTTGACTAGGGGTGAGTGCTTGTATTGTCAACGCTCCGTCCATCATTTCCTTTGGTTTTTCTTTGTTCACCATAAGTTGGCAGGGTATGCTCAGACGTGAGTCCCTTGCTCACTTTGCCACTGGATTCAAGCAAGCCGGGCTGACGACGGCTGAAATGCCAGAAACCGGTCCTTGGTAGCTTGTTTACGGTCCAGGGAAGGCATGGCTTTGCAGTTCGGGCTGGACTGTTCCCATAAGGCACAGGGTCAGACTGATTTGCATATGGCCATGTCTGAACTCGGGAGGCAGAGTGGGCTAAAGAACGGTGATGGATTAAACCCAGATCAGTTGACTGGGGGTGAGTGCTTGTATTGTCAACGCTCCGTCCATCATTTCCTTTGGTTTTTCTTCATAAAACCACCTACAGCTCAGCGCGAGCTGCTTCCCCACTTCTGCCCTCTACGTTACTCATGCCTTCCATGGCAGCCAAAGGAGACAGCAGCATCTTCTGGCTGGATGGATATAGAAATGTGGACTAGTATCAGAAGAAGGAATTATTTGGTGGAGGTGATGAGAGTAGCAGTAAAGGTCTATTTTCTTGTTTGTTCTTTTGATGCCTTC